>NC_138055.1:2036066-2737303 GCF_964194185.1 Rhinolophus hipposideros
TGCGGATAAATTAATTCCCTTTCCAGAGCACAGTGCTTCACTCAGAAGTCATTATGCATCTGGTAGAAGCACCCTTTACACAGAACCCAGTAAATATAGGTGATGTTCTCAGTGGCTACTAATAACCCAACTCTGTTTATTAAGGAAAAAAACGTGAGACAGAAGAGAAAAGAAAGGGGGAGGTAAACTAGCAGAGAGCTGATGTGTTCAGGTAAGTCTGGTTTACAAAATTCAGCGGGTCTCCCTGAGACACCCCTGCCCCCCACTACCCAGCCAGGACAGGGCAAGGGGCAAGCACTCATCAGTACTGAAATGGTGCACAGGGCCTGGCCCAAAGGCGATCTGAACGCCTAAGCAATTGATGGCATTTCAGGACAGCGCTGCCTCTGCCCCCACCTCCGGCTGGTGTAGAATCCTCTGCCCACTCTCCAAACCCACAGGGATAACGTGGGGACTGTGGGGGGTGACAGGGCTAGGGAGGGGCAGTCACAGGGGTGAGGCTGCTTTCCCGAATGGTAACAGGTTGGTGATGTCACCCGCTCACTGCACAGGAGGTGGTTGAGACGCACCGTTATTGTGCTGTTTCTCACGACACCAGCACACGCCTGACGCCAAATGTGTGGCTTCTTCCCACACCCACGACTTCTCCAACCCCCTCTCCCCCGACACCAGCGGGGTGTTTTACAGCTTGGTTCCCTTCTGACACCAACTCCCAGAGTCGTGGCAAATCCTGCAGGCTAAGGGCCCAATCCCACAAAGTGGCCCCTGCTCAGATGCCAGCCCCAAGTCCCAGATTTCCATCTGCATTTTGACCAACTAGCTCTAAACGGGCGATTCCAATCACCCCTTCCTCATGTTTGATTATCTGCCGGAACACCTCACAAAACTCAGGAAAACATTTACTTCCGCTTACTAGTGTATTATAAAGGATTCAACTCAGGAACCACCAAATGGAAGCAATGCAGAGCTTCATGCCCTCTCCAGGTGCGCCCCTGCCCACCTGGGCATGTCCACCAACATGGAAGTGACCTGAACCCCATTATTTAGTTTTATGGAGGCTCCATTACCTGGGCGTGATTGACTAAGTCATTGGACTTTTGTAATTGACTCAATCTCTAACCCCCATCCCCTCCCTGGAGGTCAGAGGTTGGGACTGGAAGTTCTCCCCCTCAGATCCATGTTTGTCCCTCTGACAAGCAGGCTCTATTTTGAGGCTCCCTAGAGGCCCACCAGGAGTCACCTCACAAACTCGGGTGTGGCTGAAGGGGTCTTATGATGACTATTGAGGACCCCCTCTCATCCCATCACTCGGGAAATGCCTCCTCGGTGCAGTGGCTGTGCTGCAGATGTTTCTGTGATGTCACAGGTCACACCGCATAGGTGCTGTCTGTTTATTGTGAGTCCCTCTGGGGCAAGGCTCATCCAGGTCATCGTGTGTCCCCTGACCAGAGGTGCTGGGAGTGTGTACCCCCTGAGAAAGGTCACAGCGCAGTGCTCAAAAGGTCAAGAGCACAGCCCCAATGCAAACTGGGAGCACTGGCACGCGTTTTGTCGCCTGCCTGTGCCCCGGTGCCCTCATCTCTAATGGGGCGAATACTGCAGATGCCCATTCAGGTGTTTGGGGTGCCTGGGAGGTGCAGTATGTTAAATCATGGCCCCCCAGAAGGTATGTCCACGTCCTAGTCCCCAGAACCTGTGACTGTAACTTTGTTTGGAACAAAGGACTTTGCAAACGTGATGAAGTTATGGGTGCTGAGATAGAGAAAACTGGATTACCTGGGTGAGCCCTAAATGCATCAGGTGTCCTCACAGGAAGGAGCCAGACGGAGATTTGAGTAAAGAAGAGCGCTGGGAGCCCAGGCTGTGTGGGGAGCAGGCCGGTGGCCCCTGGATCAGCCGAGAGGAGGTGAGGTCCCTGACAAATGGTGACAGTAGGCTGGAGTAAGCCTAGGACAAGATCAGCTTGATCTCAGGGCTGGGTGTCCAGGTGAGCCAGGTAACCAGAAAGCACGAAGGAACACTGGCTCAGACCAAAGACAGCCCTTCCAAGGCCTGGCTTCCCCTCTGGACCCTGCAGAGTGGGGTGCAGGTGAGGGGGGGTCCTCGGCAAAGTGGGATGGGGGCTGGGAACCCAGCGTCCTGCCGAGGTGGCTTGTGCCCTTGAACCTCGGCACCTGAGGTTCCTTCGTTCCACAGATGGGGGGGTGAACAGTGTGGTCAGGGTCCCAGCAGCTGGCTTCCGTCTGTGGACAGTGACGACCCTGACACCCACAGTGGATGACACGCGCTGTGTCTGGGCAGAGGCTGAGTACGAAAGGGACTGCAGGGCCCACTGAGCCGCCCAGCTCCTCCCAGAACCCCTCCCGGTGCCCTGGCTCTTCTGCCTCATCCTGCCAGTCCCACAGCAAGGCTGGTCTGCGGCCTCTGGCTCAGGCTCCATTGGGAGGAACCGGAAGTTAATGCTCACCTTTGTCTAAATCCAGCCACACAATAATCCAAAAGTGGCTCCTGTGGCTCACCAATTCAGTAAGAAGAAAACCCTTTGTTTTGTGTTGAGATTAAAACTCGAAGGACTCAAGGAACAGCCGCCCATCAGGCTGTCACCTAACGCTGGGAAGACTCACTGCAGTCGGCCAATGGGGCAGGTCCTGCTTCCCATTCTGCTGAGCCGCTCCCTGCTTCCGGAGCCCTGCCCGTGGTCAGCGGCCGCCCTGTTCCCCACTCACGCACGAGGCCTGGGTCCCCCCGAGTTTCAGAGGGCTCAGTCATCGTGTGCTCAGGCTTCTGCTGGGGCCAGTCTGTGTCCACACCCAGGCTGTGTCAGCGTGTCCACTCACCATTCTGAACACATTGGTTTTTGTTAGATGGATGAAGATGGCGGTGGAGGTGGTGATGGGGCAGGTGATGGGATTAGCACATAGGGAGCTTTGTCGTGTGCGAAGGCCGCTGCTCAGAGCTTTACTTACAGTATCTGATTCAGTATGTGAGCTTGATTTTTACTTTCACGGGTTTAAAGGGTTTTTTAATTTTTTTTTTTCTGTGCAAACATTACATTAAAAAATATGATTGCACATTTATGACAATTCAAACAAAACGTTCTTGGAAAATTAGAAACCTCAGATTTGCCAATTTCAAGCAATGAGTTGGGAATTTTCACTTACCTAGGAGTGTGTGTGTGTGTGTGTGTGTGTGTGTGTGTGTGTGTGTGTGTGTGAATGCCCAGCCGTGCACCTGTGGTCAGGTCCTCAGTCACGTGCCCCTTGCAGGTGTGTGGCTCCTGGTCAAGATCCGCCTGGAAGCCCCTCCTTCCTCTCCACCCCATTTCTCTCCTCTGTCTGCTTGGGAAGGAGGAATGGCAGGCACTGTTTGTTCCAGGAGAGACAATTTGAAGCAACGCTGGCAGAACAAAACCCCAGCCTAATACCTATCCAAAACGCATATTGCTTTTTGTAGCTGCAGCAGCTGAGTCCAACAGCTATTCCCCAGACAGCCCAACCCCGAGCACGGTTATTTTTAGACTGTATCACACCTAAGCGTCTGTGCAGAAAAGACACTGTGCGCCAAGCAGACGCACCATCCCTTCCTCCAAAAACCATTTAGCTTGATGCAAGAGTAGCAGCCCGCCTGCATTTTTTCTTAATGTTTCAGACTCCAGCAACAATATGCCATTCTCTTTGAATTCTTTTCAAGTGTCTGGTACACATTCATACCTCTTGATAGCTATTATTACAGCACCCGAGTCAGCCCAATGCCAAATGACAGAATGAAAACTGGAAAAAAATAACCATCACGTACACTTGTACTCGGTGGGCAGAATATCACTGCATCTGGTTGTCTGAGCACGTTCCGATGTTTGACTGCATTTTCAGTTTTCACTGAGATGTTTGGCATCGAGCGCAGTATTCACACCCAAAATAACATTAACATTGGTAAGTGCAAAAAACTCTTTACATGATAAAGTAAAAAGTATTCGCACTTTTGAGATGTTGGAACCAATGTACAATTTTCCTGGGGATAGGATATACTTGCTGACAAATGTTCATTCCTATTAACTTCATCATATTCATCACCATCACCACCATCATCATCACCACCATCACCATCATCACCATTACCACCATTACCATCATCATCACCACCATCACCATCATCACCATCACCACCATTACCATCATCATCACCACCATCACCATCATCACCATCACCATCATCACCACCATCATCACCATCACCACCACCACCATCACCATCACCATCATCACCACCATCATCACCATCACCATCATCATCATTATTACCACCACCACCATCATCACCACCACCACCATCACCATCATCACCATCACCACCATCACCATCACCACCATCATCACCATCACCATCATCACCATCGTCACCATCACCACCATCAACACCATCACCATCACCACCATCATCACCACCACCACCATCACCATCATCACCATCATCACCATCACCACCATCACCACCATCTCCACCACCATCACCATCACCACCATCACCACCATCACCATCATCACCACCATCACCATCATCACCATCAACACCATCAACACCATCACCATCATCACCATCACCACCATCACCATCATCACCATCAACACCATCACCATCATCACCACCATCACCACCATCATCACCACCACCACCACCATCATCACCATTACCATCATCATCACCACCATCACCATCACCACCATTACCATCATCATCATCACTACTATCACCATTAAAAAACTATTACTATCTGTGACCATTTGCTAATCAGTTAATGAATGTCCGGTTCTATGCTCAACATTTTTCACACATTATCTTCAATCCTTACAGCAACCTTACATCATGAGCACTAGATTCTTTTTTTTTCCATAAAGCTTAGCAAAGCTAAAGTGACTTTTCCAAGACTAAATAGCTGTAAATTGTAGGATTGAACACAGATCTCTGAAACTCCCTAACCCTTTCCATCACACCAGTTTACTCCTTAATGTACTCAATTGCCTTAAAATCATGGACTGCTACAATGACAGTGGACCTCAGGGCCAGCTTGCTGCCCTCTGGGGCAGCTGAGGAAATTGCTCCTGCAATGAATTCTCCCAGCCCTGTCTGTGTCTCTCCTCCTCTACGTGGCCTCCTGAGAATGACCCTGCAAACCACACCTTTTCTGGGACCTCTCTCCTTATCTGTTCTCTCTGTAGGCGGCCACCTGGGTCACACCTGGGTCTGTGCAGCTGCTCTGGAAATGTTATCAGCACAAGCACATGTTGGCTTAATCTCTGTGAAGAGATGCTTTGTATGAGGATACTGGGTACGTGCTTCTGAGCGCAGAAGACCACGCGTGGGTCGTACCCACCACTACCTGGCCAGGCAGCCTGAGAGGCTTCCTGGGGGATTGGTCTTGACCCCTCACTTTCCTTCATGCCCTCCCTCCAATTCCTCACCAAACCTTCCCGGCCTGACCATTAAAGTATTTCTCAAACGTGCCCCCTTCTCTGTCCAGGTCCCCTCAACATTGCTTTCCCAGAATGCATATAGCACCCCCACACCTGGGCCTCACTTGGTCTCCCCACATGTGGGAGGCCCCTGCCCTGCACTGGCTAGTCCTTGGAAAACCAACAAACACGTGTATCCTTGGAGCTGCCCTTGGTCTTTCTTTTTCCCTGAGATCTCTACCCAAGTGTCAGCAGATCCCATCAGCTTCAGCGTCACTGCACAGCCTGGTGGTGACTGGCCACTTCTCAGCCTGCGCACCACCTCTGCAGTGCAGGGCCCCCCTGCCATTTGGACGGCTACAGGACCTCCTGACCAGCCTGCTGTCCTGCCCCTGCATCTCTGCCATGTGCCCTCCCCCTGGCATGTGACTCTCATGCTGAGAGTTCTGCAGTGGATTCCACTGCCCATCACGTCAGACCCAAAATGGCAAGTATGGCCTCCAAGGCCCTGCATGGCCCAGTCCATTCTCTCTTCTCTGCCCTGTTTGGCCACTCCCCTTCCCCGGCAAACTTCATTAAACCAACAGTTTTTCCCCCTTAGGGCTTCCCCATTGCAGCCCTGGAGCCTTGGAAGTCTTTCATCCTGCTTAACTGTTCCCACCTTCCCCATCCGCCTGGCTGGTCCCTGCTCTCCCCTCCCCCAGGTCTCAGTTTAAACGTTGTTTTCCCACAGAGGGCATCCCTGCCCACCAAGCTGAAATCAGGCCTCCTCCTTGTCAGAACTCACAACATGCACCAGGGTGGATAAACATACATCCACCTATTTGTAAGTTTCTCTCTCTCTCCCCTTCCTCCAAGGAAAGGAAGCGTTCAGGCCGGGCCTTGCCTTGCTGTCTCCAGCACCTATGGCAGCACCAGCACACAGTAGGGCTCTGTTGATACGTGCTGGGGGGGTGAATCAATGCAAGCGAACAGCAGTCCCGGCCTGCCATCCAGCCAGGTGGCCCGGAGGCTGCGGGAGGGGTGTTTCCGGGGCAGGTGCTCCAGGACAGCTGAGTCACTGTGGTCACAGCGCAGACACAGGCCTGCCGGCTGGTTAAAAGGAAAGGGAACAGAAGTACTGCAGACGTCACCACTCAGTCGGCACGGTTAATGCTTTCAGCTGCCTCTGAGGTGGCGTTTATTTTTACAGAAGGGACACTAATGGTACGGTGAAAACGAAAAAGAGGATTCACAGCGACTCCGACGGAGCCCAGTTCAGCCCCGCCCCACGGCCCCACTCAGCTGCATCGTCTCTTTGTCCCGTCCCCGTGGGCTCATAGCCCAACCCAGCTGACCTGCTCCCTGGAAATTCTTTGCCTGACAGTGGGTACCCCCTCCTGGGCGGCCGCACTCAGACATCCCTGTGGTCTTGCAGCCACCCTGTCAAGGGCAGAGCCTGCCCCGCGTGGTTGCTGGGCCTATCTGCATCGCTGGAGCTCACAGGTCCTGCTTGAGAAGCTTCCAGAAACCTCCACTCAGCTCCACCCTGGCTATCTGGGGGTACCCTCACCTCCCGAGAGCAGACAGTGCGAGCATCACCACCCCAGGCTCCGGTCGCAGCCTGTTTGACAGTTTGCAGCCAGACTGTCTTTCCATGTGGTCGCTCCCTTGGAAACAGAGGAGACAAGCCGTCCCCATGGGGACCCACCAGGGAGGGTGATGGACAGGGCTTGTCAGCCCTGTGTGTCTTGCTCCACAATCTGCCACTGAGGGCAGAGCAGGACCACACCAGGGAACAAGGGCGTCCCAAGGGCCTCACCACCAGCCCAGAATTACAAATGGAGGGTTTACAGGCCTGCCTCTAGCCAACCGTTTTTGGAGGCCTTTACATCAGGCATTCGGCTCAGCGACGGGAGTAAGAAGCTGATGTCATCTTAACCACAATGCATTTCAGGGAACAAGAGAGCAAATGGTAAGCAAACACCCTCTTGGTGCCGGGCGCTATGCCTGGGCCATCACAAGCAACGACACAGAAGCTTCGGCTTCTGAGAATGCAGCTGGTAGAGCTGGGATGGGAATCCCTCTGTGCAGCGTGGACAAAGATGGCGACGCGGATGACGACAGGGGGAGGGTGCCCATGGCCTTGGGGTGAAGCCCCTGCGCGGAACAATAGCTGCGGTTTAAGTGCACACCTCAGGGGGGAGGAAGGACTCAGCAAACGCCAGCTAGTTTCTTACTGAAGATGATGACGCCAGGACCAGAGAGCTTTCCCACGCCCCCAGAACCGCTTGGCAACCCCCTGAGCGAGAGGCTGTGAATTCTCCCCCAGCAGAGCCGCCTCTTCCCCTTTTTTCACTCTTGACTGGAGACCCCAGGAACCAAATTACAAAATCATCTGTAGGGGATGTGTCCCATCAGAGGCCAAGGGATTTAAAACGCAGCATACAGGAAGAACGTAATGGGGGAAGAAACAGAAAAACACACTTCCCAAAGCATGGTCTCTAACATGGGAAGGGGAGTCCATGCACACTGGTAAGGGCATGGCAGAGAGGGTGGTGACCTGGGGGTTGGGGGTTGGGGGGACAGGAAGTGGTGACCACCAGCTCGGAGCTCCTGTCCTGACCCAGCATCAGCTGGTTCCGGGGTCCAGCACTGAGCCCCCACTCTTCTGAAACAAGCAGGACTGCGCTGTCAGATCTGAAACGTTCCCCCCACAACATTCTGCAGAGTTCCCCTCGCTTCATGCAAACTGGCCCCTCCTGCCAGCCTGGGAGCAGCTGTGCTCCAATGTGACCGATGGCTGACAGGCTGTTGTCCAGCACCGCGGATGGTGCCCTCTGGCCAGCCTGCCCCTCGCCCGCATGGAGGAAGGAAGAGCCATTCGTTATTCTCCACACCAGCTGTCCCGCCATCCTCGGGCCATGAGGACTGGCTTTGTGTCACATTGCACCTTCCACCGAATGTGAGGTCCAGGTGTGCACCCATCACTTCCGCTGAGAGTCACGTCTCCACAGGCCTCCTGGGTGCCTGCCCTGAGGTGACAC
This sequence comes from Rhinolophus hipposideros, assembly GCF_964194185.1. Taxonomy (NCBI): domain Eukaryota; kingdom Metazoa; phylum Chordata; class Mammalia; order Chiroptera; family Rhinolophidae; genus Rhinolophus; species Rhinolophus hipposideros. The sequence continues at coordinate 2,044,540 of NC_138055.1, forward strand.
CACAGCTGTCCCTGTCAGCAGGAGGTGCGCATGTGTGACGCGTACAGCTGCTCCCTGAAGGGGGCTGGACCCACTCACAGAGGTTTCCCACTGGCCAGACACTGTGCATTCCCAAGTCGACAGCCTCTGGCAGGGAAGGAAGCACGCTCTTCTTCCGAACCCTGGACTCAGTGATAGATTGAGATATAGATAGAGAGATGATAGATAGAGAGATGATAGCTAAGAGAGATAATAGATGGTAGGTGACAGATAGATGGGTATACACAGAGGCACAGACAGACATGATAGACAGGCAGACAGACACACACCTACATCAGCAGACGAGCCAGCAGCTCTGGGTCCTGTCCCCTTGCAGCCCCTCTGGGTGTCTGTCCTCCTGACCCGCCTCCATAGTCTCCACATATTCTCGCCCAGCTCACAGGCGGTGCCCCATCTCTGCACTGCAGTCTCCATCACACAGGCCCCGTGGCCTCCGAATCCCAAATCCCAGGGTTCCTTTCAGGCTTCAAGGTGGCACGTGTATACAGATGGCATCCTGCAGGCACCCTGGCCCTGAGCTGCAGGGAATGCCACCCCATGCCATCTCCAGCCACACCTCAGGTCCCCTGCTCCTCTGGGGGACTTGGTCGTCCTACCCACCATTGCACTTCAGTGGGGTCCTGCTTCAAATGTCCAACGCACCGTTTTCTGATTTTATGTTAAACAGAAGTTCTAGCAACGTGAAAATGCGAAAACCTGTATTACCACCCAAATATAAAAACTGACAGTCCGGTGAGTCAAGAAGAACATTAGATGAAGTCTCGTGGGAAACAAGCATGAGATGTTTGCAGACACAGAACTGGCCTGCGCACCATAAGAAGGGCCGTGACCTCCAGCAGGTACCAGACACACCGTCTGTGCTGCTCTGTGCCTCATCAGCGGTCCCCTACAGACTGTCCCTACCAACCCTGCCAATGAAGTACCACCACCACTTCCACTGCCCAGGCAAGGACACAGGCTCAGAGAGGTTGGCTGTGTCGTCCGACATCACACAGCAAGCAGGGGAGGAGCAGCATTTGATTCTGGAGTCTGTCCCTTAACTTCTGCGAGCTGGAATCTTCACCTTCCCTGGGTTTTCCGACTCAGAAATGTAGCCCAGCTGCCCTCAGAAGGAAGGCTGAGACCCTGTGCTGGGCCAACCAGCACTTTCCAGGGGAGACAGAGTGCGGGTACCTTCCCCTCACCATGGGGTGAGCCCACGTCCTTCTGAGGTCAGAGCTGCGTGCCCAGAAGGGAGGCTGGGGTTCTGGAGCAGAGGCCCCGCGGGGCAGGGCCCAGCTCTGCCAGACAAGTGGGCTGCTCACTTCTCTCGCTTCCTCCCTCCCTCCCTTCCTTTCTTCCTTCCTCCCTCCCTTCCTTCTTTACTTTCTTCCTTCCTTTTTCCTTTCTTTCTTTTCCTTCCTTCCTTCTTTCCTTTCTTCTTTCCTTCCTTTTTTCCTTCCTTTCTCTCTCTCTCTCTCTCTCTCTCTCTCTCTCTCTCTCTCTCTCTCTCTCTCTCTTTTTCTCTCTTTCTTTTCCGTCCTTCCTTCCTTCTCTAAAGTAAACTTTAATAAATAGCATGTTTAAATTTTATTTGCAAATATTTTAGTATGCATCTCTAAGAGAAAGGACTTTTTAAGCATATCCACAACCACATCTAATATCCAATATGTTTACATTTTGCCAGGTATTTACATTTTTACTTTTGTTAGTTTGAATTTGAATTGAAGTAAAATCCACATTTGGAAACTGGTAGACATTTGTCTAAAACCCCTTTTATTTCTGTTTAGTTTTTTTTAGTTCCAAGGTCTCCCACCTCCACTCCTTCCCTTTGTACTTTGAGGACAAAAACTGAGCCATTTGTCCAGAGCGGTCCGGTGGCCTGGATTCTGACGGCAAACACACGCCCCACGATGCCTGGAAATGGGGACTTCGCAATGTTGACTGTGGATCAGATTCAGTTGCGGGTTTTGGCAGGAGGATTTAACAGGCTGGGCTGGGACAGGTGATGTGTGCCGGGCTTTCATTTTTTGTGTGTTAGAGTCATTGATGGTTATTGTTAGTCCGCTATTGTTAAGGGTGGAAAATCAGGACACTCTAACACTAATTCTTTAACTAATAGCTACAATGTTTGTATGAAAAAGAAACCTCCCATTTCAGTGCTCTCTTTACTCAGAAGTAAAGCTCTTATACACAAAGCAGGAACAAATACTTATGTCCTTCCCTTTATCAGTTTTCAACAAAACGAGTAAGTACCCTGACTCCTGACGCTGTGACCAGTTTTCTACATTTAATACCAGCTCAAGGGTGTGAACACGTTCAGTGTTTTGTACCCATTGGAGCTCATCGGTTTAATGACGCTCAAATCGCCCTATTTCAGGTAGGAGAACCTCTTCAAGTTTGGCTCGGAGTCCTTTGTTTTCTTCACTTTTTTTCTTGTTTTAAGATTTTTAAAATTTGTTAAAATGCAGATGAGCTAAGATGTCCCGCTGTAGCCATGTTACAGTGTTCAGTTTGGTGGCATTAAGCACATTCATAGTGTCGTGTAACCGTCTCCACTATCTAATTCCAGAACATTCCCCTCGTCTCAAACAAAACCCCATACATTAATGTTCGTAGCACATCCATTCACAGTCACCGGAAGGGAGAGACAACTCGAATGTCCATCAGCAGGTGCGTGGGTAAACAAAATACAGAAGAGAATGGAGTTCTGACACGCTTCGTGGGTGACCCTTGAAAACATGCGAAGTGCAAAAAGCCCAAACGGGCCCGTGTCAGCATCCTTCTGAGGGGACCCAACAGTCAGAGCAGTTGCCTTGCTTTCTGGTATAAGATGTTTCAGGCTCATCTTGGACCTTTCCTACAGAACATCCAGAACTAACCGCTTCTCCAAGAAGCCCGAGTCTCTTTCAGCCTGAGGATCTCAGGTGCGCAGTGCTACCAAGTTGTCATTCGTTTCCATGCTTTTCAAGGAAGGGTTTTTTTCTTAACGTTTTGTTGTCACATTGGCAGTCCCCGATACGTGACACTAACTAGCCTGGTTCCTGTGACCAACACAACACCCTTGTGCTTCCCCCCACGATACACACAGTTGTCTCAATTGAAGCATCTCACGCCACCAGCAAAGTGATTCCTGAAAACGCCCTGAGAGACTCATGTGTGTCGCCCTGGTATGCGTGCCTGGGGTGTAGTCCTGTCACCAACCCTCGTCACTCGAAGGAATGCGTCTCTGTGTGCCGGTCAGCAATTTGATAGATAATTAAGTTCAGGCGTTTCGTTTTGCTTCTGGATCTAGGGATTGCCTTTCACATTTATTTTATGGTAAATTATGCAAATGATGAGCATGGCTCCAAAGTGAAATCTATATTCAAAGACGTCTGCCTTCCTCCCCACCCACACCACCCTGTGCCTTCTCTCCCCGTAGTAACTTAATCTGTTTGTTTGTTTACGCATGTATTGATTTTTGTCCATGCTGCACCACTCTATTATTTTTAACATAGCCATGCACGGTTTATATAAATACATACAAGTATTACATGCAATGCAGTATGTTACGTGTAATTTACGTGTAATTACACTATGCAATAGCCTTAGTCATATAACTATATTGTGTATAATAGATCATACAATGTAAATATGTGTGCCCACTGCTCTATTAGAAGTGTGGTAAATGCTAGCCCCCATACCCCCCACCCCTTGCCTTTTCCTCACAAAACCCTGGAGATGACCGCTGGTGACCGAGAATAAACGGCCTCGTCCCCTCCAGCACGGTCACTCATCCTGTTCTCCACTGGGATTGCTGCCGGTGCCCCTATTTCAAATGGCGTTCCCGTGAATAACCTCCTGTACAGGGACAATCCAGGTTTTGTGGGACCCAAAGGTGATCCAATCTGAGGTGCCTTCTGTAAGAAAAAAAAGTTTTCTTTTGAAAGCTTAATGAACAAAAAAGCCATGTGGCTACCCTGCTGGGCCCTCCCAGGCTTGGAGGGAGCTGTCGGACGGGCCCCCCGGAAGTTTAGTTCCTTCAGCTTCACAGGAGACCCAGCTGGGCTTGTGTGATCATACTTCCATATGTCAGCCCCTGGGTCCTGGGGACAGTTTCTAAGAAGTGGATTGGCAGGTCAGGGAGGACACGTGTGTATGCAGTTCTGCTGGACGTTGCCAGATGACTCTCTGCAGGCTTCAGCCATTTTGTGTTCTCAGCCGCGATGCACAAATGTACGTGCTTCCCCTTAGTTTTCCATCACAGCATTTTGTCAGACTTCTGGATTTCACCATGGTTGCATGAGCGATGGCATCTCCGGGTAGCTCTAATTTGCATGTCTTATTTTAAGTGAGATTAAACATCTTTTCCCATGTTTAAGGGACATTTTCGTTTATTTTTCATTGAATTATTCATTCGTATCTCTTGCCCATGTGTGTCATTTTTTCTGTCAGTCTATTGGTTTTAGTCTCTATTTTTAGGAGACATAACTTAACATTTAGGATGGCCAGCAGCCGCTTATGGTTCTTCTTCTTCAAGGTTTAGCTGTTTACTCTTAGCTTTCCTTGCCAATTACTTCTTCCTAATGAAATACATAATCAAGTAATTTAGATCCAGGAAGAAAATTATATTTTTATTGATGTAATTTTAAATGTATTAAATATCTTAAGGGAGCTTAGCTTAAGCCTTCCTAGCTAAGAATCAGGTATGCCTCTTCATTTGCTCAAGTTTATTTTGAGCATCTTTAAAGAGGGTTTTGTATTTATTTTTAACCTCTTAAACTGCAATTACTTTTGCACTAACCTAGTAGTTTACCTCATACAACTCTTGGACAATTTATTTTTAAGTTTATTCCCAGGAGATGTGTGTGTGTGTGTGAGTGTGTGTGAATGTGAGAGTGTGTGTGAGCACATGTGTATGTGGGAGACTGCGTGTAACTGTGTGTGTAGGACTGTGTGTGAGTATGCGAGTGTGTGTGAGAGTATGAGTGAGTGTCTGTGTGAGTATGTGAGTGTGTGAGCGTGTGTGTGTGTGAGACTGTGTGTGTGTACAGTGGTGGGCAACTTCCAAGATGGCTTCCGACCACCCCCCTACGCCACCCCCCACCCCGCGACCTCTTTCTCTTCAACATGGGCTGGGCTGGACCTAGTCACTTGCTTCTAATGAATAAAGTACAGAAAACTTGATGAACATCGCCTCCAAGATTAGGTTGCAAAAGGGCGTTGCCTTTCGTCCTGGGCACAGACCCCTTTGCTCAGCTGCTCTAACAAAAGCCAGGCGCCATGTTATAAGCTGCCCTGTGGAGAGACCCACGTGGCACAAAATTGATAGATTGCTTGCCAACAGGCAGTGAGGACGTGAGGTCGACCAGCAGCCATGCGAGTGAATTTGAAAGTTCGAGCCTTGACCTGACAGCCCGACTGCGGCCCGGTGAGAGGTGTGAGCCCAGGGGAGCCGGCGGGGCCATGGCCAGGTCCTGGGCCCCTACAACTGCCAGATCATGTCTGTTGTCTTCAGTCGGTAAGTTTTAGGGTTATTTTGTTACACATTGAAAGGTTTATGTCTGTAGAAATTATTGATTCTTTCCCTTTGTGTTTGTAACTGAACTTTTTATTTTGAGGTAAATATAGATTCACATGAAGCTATGGGAAATAGTACAGCAAGATCTCGTGTTCCGTTTACGGAGTTTCCCTCCACAGTAATAGCTTGCAAGAATCTATACACAAGACACACAACGCACAGTGTGCTGTGCAACATAACAAGCCGGTGTCGCTGATGACCTCCACCAGACTCCCGGACATCGCCTTCTATAAGCACACTTTGTCCATTTATGTGACTTTGGCAGTTCAATAGTGTGACATAAAGGGGAGGACACACTATGCCACCTTTGGAGATGGGCTCTCTCCACTTCCAGAATTGCCCGGAGGCTCATCTAGCTTGTTGCATTGGTCGATGGTTGGTTCCTTCTTGTTTCTGGGTAGATTTCCATGGTATGGGTGTGGGTGGACCACAGTTTATTCACTAACTCACCCCGTGAGAGCTGCCTGTGTTGTTTCCAGTTTGGGGCTATTAGGAGTAAAGCAGCTTAAACATCCAAGCACAGGTTTGCATGTGCGCAGACGCACACAGGAGTAAAACTGTGGTGTCTTATATTAGTAGTTACATATTCGGTTGTTTTAAGAAACCGCCCAACGGTCTTGCAGGCAGGCTGTACCATTTTATATGCAGGCGGCATCTCTCCGCCTCTACCAGCCTTTAGAGCTGCAGGTATTTTCCCGTTGGCCATCCTGACAGGTGTGTGGTGACATTTCACTGTGGTTCTCTTTTACGTGTCTCTAACGGTGAGTGGTGTTGAACGTCTTTTTAAGGGTTTGCTTACCATCTATAAACCCTCTTTCATGAACTATCTCTCCATGTCTTTGGCCCATTTTCTGATTGGATTTTGTTTTTACAACTAGATTTGGAGAGTTCTTTATATATTCTAAATGTTAGTCCTTTGTCAAATATATGGTGTGCAAATATTTTCTCCCACTTTGTGGTTTTTCTTTTCACATTCTCTTATCAGAGTCTTCCATAAAACAAAAGTTTTTGATTTGGATAAGGTCAGTTTACCTATTTTTCCTATTATGGATTGTGCTTTTAGTGTCAAGTCTAAGAACTCCTAGCCTTGCCCAAGTCCTAACGATTTTCTCCTACTTTTTTCTATAATTTTTACAGTTTTATATTTTACATCTAAATCTGTGATTCATTTCAAGTTAATTTTTATATAAAATGTGAGAATCAAATCAAGGGTTTTTTTTTGTTGTTATTGTTGCTAGAGTTTTGTTTGGTTTTAGTTTTTGCCTATGGATGTTCAGTTCCTCTGGCACCATTTCCTCCATTAAATTGCTTTTCCACTTTTGTAAAAAATCAGTGGATATACGAGGACAATTAAGTTCACAAACTCATCCTAGAAAAAGTGCTACATACCTCATTGCTGAATATCACTACAGTCACCTTTGAAGTCCTCCCCTTGGGAAGCTATGCACCGATGCCAGCATGTAGTCCACCCTTCAAAGTAATTCTGGAACTCTTTTTCTGGAATGGCCGTCAGAGCTGTTGTCCTATTACCCTTGATGTCCTGAATGTCATCAAAATGTCTTCTTTTCAATATTTCCTTTATCTTTGGGTAAAGAAAGAAGTCGTTGGGGGCCAGATCAGGTGAGCAGGGAGGGTGTTCCGATACAGTTATTTGTTTCCTGGCTAAAAACCCCCTCACAGACAGTGCTCTGTGAGCTGGTGCATTGTCGTGATGCAAGAGCCATAAACTTTTGGCAACAAGTTCAGGTTGTTTTCGTCTAACTTTTTCATGCAGCCTTTTCAGCACTTCCAAATAGTAAACTTGGTTAACTGTCCAGTTGGTACAAATTCATAATGAATAATCCCTCTGATATCAAAAAAGTTTAGCAACATTGTTTTGACTCTTGATTTGGACTGATGGAATTTTTTGGTCATGGAGAATTGGCTGACTTCCATTGCGCACTTGGACACTTTGTGTCAGGTCGTATTGGTACAGCCATGTTTCATTACCAGTGACAACAAGGCACAAAACATCTTCTTGCCTCTCCAAAAAGTCTTGGCAAACTTTGACTCTCCTTTGCTTTTGTTCACCGGTGAGCTCCTTCGGGACCATTTTTGCACAAACTTTTCTCATGCCAAGATTTTCAGTTAAGATTTTCCTACCTGTTTCTCTATCGATGTTTACTTGGTCTGCTAGGCTTCTCACAGTCAGCTAATGATTTTGATGCACAATTCGATGAATTTTTGGAATGTTTTCATCAGTTCTGCTCGTTACTGGCCGCCCTGACCTCTCTTCATCAGTGACGCGTTCTCTCCCCTCAGAAAAACATTTAATCCGTTTGCACACTGCCATTTTCTTCACGGCATCATCCCCATAAACTTGGACTAACACGTCCCTGATTTCACTTCCACTCTTGCCAAGTTTAACAAGAAATTTAATGTATGTTCATTGCTCTAATTCAAGCTCAGACATTCTTGCAAAGGCACACAAAAATACGCAACAAAATAATGAGTGTCACTCAGCAAGACACCACCACATGTCGACACAAACACAGCTGTGAGACACTGATAGACCAAGGTTATGAGACCTTCCCAAGCTGTTTGTACAGTGCGGCCAATGTAAGCGCATGGGGGCAAGTTTGCAAACTTAATTGTCAGACCCTGGGCTTATTTATGGATTCTCTGTTTTGTTCAATTGATCTGTCTCCGTGAATACCATGCATTCTATGTTAAAATCAAGTGGAATGCATCAGAGGACACAATCAACAGAGAGAAAAGGCAATCCACGGGATGGGAGAAATATTTGCGAGGCATAGATTTCAGAAAAGGTTAATATGTAGAATATATAATGAACTACAACTCAATAACAACAACGGCAAAAACCTGATTAAAAAATGAAGCTCTGAAACTTGAATCGAGATTTCTCAAAGACACACAAATGACCAAAAAGCACATGAAAAGATGCTGAGCATCACTGATCACCAGGGAAATGCAAATCAGAACCCCCGGAGGATACCATCTCACACCCAGTGGGATGGCTACTCTCAGAAGCACAAAAAAGAACAAGTGTTACTGAGGATGTGGAGAAATTGGAACTCTTGTGCACTGATGGCGGGAATATAAAATGGTGTGGCTGCCGTGGGAAAGAGTATGGCAGTTCCTCAAACAATTAAAAAGAATTTTCATATGACCCACTGATGCCACTTCTGGATACCCATCCGAAAGAATGGAAAGCAGGGTCTTGGACAGATATTTGCACACCCGTGCTCACAACAACTTCTTCACAACAACGAAAAGGTAGAAGCAGCCCACCTGTCCGTCAACAGATGATAGATAAACAAATTGTGGTTTACATACAATGGGATATGATTCAGCCTGAGAAAGGAAGGAATTTCTGACACGTGCTACAACGCAGGTGAGACTTGAGGACATCATGCTAAATAAACAGGCCAGTCACAAAAGGACACGTACTGTATGATCCCACTTATATGAGATTCCTAGAGGACCCAAATCCTTAGCGACAAGAAGTAGGATGGTGGGTGCCAGGGGTTGGGTGAGTGAGGGGAGATGTGGAGACAGAGTTTCGGTTTTGCAAGGTGAAAAGAGTTCTGGACGGTAGTGACAGTCACACAGCAATGGGAATGTACCTAACACGCCTGAACTGCACTCTTTAAAACGGCTAAGTTGGTAAATGTTATATGTCATCTGTCAACACTAAAAATAAAAACAAATCAGGTTGACTGATTCCTCCCTCTTTATTCTTCTTTTACAAAATGGTTTTTTAGCAGTTTTTAATGCCTTTGCCTTTCTATATAAATTTTAGAATAATCTTGTCCATACCTACCCCCCCCCCAAAAAAAAATAGCTTACTGAGACTGACAGTCATTGCATTAAATCTGTATATTAATTAAGGTAAAATGACATCTTTACTTCATGCCAATTTTTTCTTGGGGGGCGGTTCTTATCTTCATTATTTCCCTCCTGCTTGCCATGGATGCATTTTGCTCTTCTGTTTTCAGGTATTTGAGATGGGAGCTTACGTGACTGAGATGAGAGTTTTCCTCTTTTCTAGCACTGTGTTTAGTGTTGCAAATTGCCATCTTGTCACTGTGTTAGCTGTGTTCTATAAATTATATTTTTATTTTCATTCGGTTCAAAGTATTACTTAATGTCCCTTGAGATCTTTGGTCCGTGGATTATGTAAAAGATTTGTTTAGTTTCCAAGTGTTTGGGGAGTTTCCTGTTCTCATTCAGTTATTTATTTCTAGTTTGACTCCATTGTGGTCCGAAAACACACTGCATGATTTCAATTTTTTTTTTAAATTATTCAGATTAGTTTCATGGCCAAGGATGTGGCCAAGGATTCTACCTTGGCGTATTTAAGAACATGTTTTCTGCTTTTGTCGGATGGAGCTTATTCTAGCAGAGTCGGTTGGGTCCTGTTGGTTGATTGCGTTGCTGGGTTCTTGTCTACCTGGCTGGTTTCCTTCTCGTCAGTCTACCAGTCACCAAGAGAAGGGGGTGGAAGTCTCCAGGTCCAGAGGTGAATCTATTTCCCTTTTCTGGTCTATGGGTTTTTGCCTCACACAGTTTGCAGTTCTGCTGTTTGGCGCATATAAATTCAGGATTCCTATGTCTTCTTGGTGGATTGGTTCTAATGTCATGCTGTAATGCCCCTCTGTCTCTGGTAATATTTCATGCTTGGAAGTCTTCTTTATCTGATACTAATTTAGCTACTGCTGATTTCCTTTGATGAATGTTTTTCCATCCTTGTACTCTGAACCTGCCTAGGTTATTGCATTTGAAGTGAGTTTCTTGTAGACAGCATATAGCTGGGTCATGCTTTTTAACCCACTCTACCCCTGCCTGAATCTTAATTAGTGCATTTAAATCATTTATGTTAGTGTAATCACTGATGTGTTCAGGCTTAAAGACTTAAGCTGTTTTAATGCATGTTTCCTGTTTGTTCTCTCTGGGGTTTTTTGTTTGTTTGCTTACTTTTTCTGTCTTCCTGTGGGTTATTTGAACATTATATTAGAATTCCATTTTTGTTTATTTGCAGTGTTTTTAAGCGTATGTCTTTCCGTAACATTTTTAGTGGACTTTCTAGGTTCTACACTATGTATACATAACTCATCATCGTCTATTGGCGTTGTTATTTTATTAGTTGGAGTAAAGTAAAGAAATCTTACCTTTCCTTACAACCCTTTACCTTCCCAGTTTATAATAAAATTCCCTTAAATATTTCCTCTGCATATATTTAGAATTATATCAATGTTATAATTCTCGCTTCAACCATCAAATGTAATTTATAAGACTCAAAAGGGAAAACCTGTTACATTTACCAGCATTTTTGTTGACAGTGTTCATCTTTCTTCCATCTTGATGTTTTAAGGTTCCTTTCTGTATTGTTTACTTTCTGTCTAGAGAATCTTCTTTAACCACTCCTTTATGACAGGTCTGCTGGTGACAAATTCTCTTATTTTTTTCCTTCTTCTGAGGATGCCTTGATTTCCTCTTCATTCTTGAAGGACATTTTCGTTCTTGAAGGAGATCTTAAAAAAAATATTGTATCCTTTCTTCTGGTCTCCATGTTTCTGATAAGAAATTCACTGCCATTCAAATTGTTTTGTCCTCCAGGTAAGGTACTCTTTCCTCACTGCTTTCAATTTTTAAATATATTTTTACCTTTCAGAAGTTTAATTATGATATACCTTGACATGGTTTTCTTTGGGTTTATCATGTCTGTCTCTTGAATCTGTAGATCTATGTATCTTGCCAGTCTGGGTAGTTTTCAATCATTTCAGCTCTTCCCTCTTTCTCTTCTCCTCGGGGGAGAAAATGACACAAGTTTTAGACTCTTTGTTATACTCCCACAACTCTCTGTCGTTGTGACTGGATTGTTTCTTGTTCTGTCTTCCAGCTCACTGATTCTTTCTTCTGTTGTTGAATCCATTTCATCCACGGTGCTTTTTATTTTAGTTGTAGTCTTCAGTTCTGAAATTCCTTTTTTTCTCTTTACATCGAGATTTCTTTTCTAAGACTCTATGTTTTTGCTTTCACTTTCTGGTTTTTTCATTTGTTTATGCGCCCTCTTAATTGCTCATTGAAGCATTTTTATCATGGATGCTTCAAAATCTTTGTCAGATAATTCTAACATCTCTGTCATCCAACAATTATCTTTTCATTTAGTTTGAATCTTCCCAATTGTAGGTCTGATGAGTGATTTTTCCATTGAAACCTGGAAGTGCTTGTGTTACGCAGTCATTCTTAACGATGAGACATGTCGTAAGAAATATGTTGTTAGGCAATTCCATTGTTGTGCAAACATCACAGAAGCACTGCCCAAACTCAGGTGGTGTAGCCCCAGGCACATCTGAGCTGCTAGCACCACATGTTACTGTACTGAATACTGTGGGCACCTGGAGCACAGTGGTAAGAACTTGTGTATCTACACACAGGAAAGTACAGTAAAAATGCAGCATTAAGACGTGTGTGCTCCCGTGTGCCTTGCAGGGCAGGAGGAGGCTTTGGAGAGAGGATCTGCAGGAGAGAGAGTACAAGTCAGAGGAGGGAGGGAGGAGGGGAGAGAAAGAGAGAGCAGAGATCGAAAGAGACCCAGAGAGATAAAGCTTGAGAACAGAAATAATAAAAGGGAGGGGGAGAGAGAGAGACAGAGAGAGAGAGACAGGAACAAGACTGTGAGGAAGGAGAGAGAAAGAGAAATGAAAGGAAGGGAAGTGAGTTTTGCATGTGTGTGCTTGTGTGCATGTGTGTGCACATGTGTGTAAGTGTGCGCATGTGTGTGCGTGTGTGTGCGTGTGTGCGCATGTGTTGCGTGTGTGCAGGGGCGGGCAGGCGCAGGCAGAGGTAGGCTCCCAGGCTCCCCTCCTCCCCAGCCCTCTGCCCTCGCTCCACGCTCCAGCCAAGGGCAGGCACCTGGGCAGACAGCAGGCTGAGTCTCTTCCTCTATTTAAACCATTCAGAGCCAGCAGTAAATTGAACAGCAGGGTCAGGTCTGGCCCTTTCTTTCAGCATCACAAACAAACTGCTTATCAACCATCATAATCATACGGGACCACCATCGACTGTGCGTCTGACATTGATGGAAAGGTTGTTCGTTATGTGGCGTATGACTCTATTATGAGACTGGGTCTTATTGAAGCCTGTGTTAGCTGCACAGTAGGTCTGCTGGTGACAAAGCTCAGTTGCCCTACTCACACTGCTCTGGTAGGGGAAAGAAGGGGCAACCCCCCATTTTCTTTTTTCATTTCTGCCAGCTGCAGGTAGTTATAGAAGGCCAGCTTCTCTGGACCCCCGGAGTGGGGACGGCTCCTTGTCATTGCTGCTGGAGGGGGATGCCCCACTCCCATGCGGTCTCTGCTGACACATGGGTCTGTCACCCCTGGTTGGGGGTGAGCTGCTTCTTCTTTGCTGGACCCCTCAGAAGCCAGCCCAGCGGGAGTGGGAGGGCAGCTCCTGCCCCTCCCATAGGTGGGAGGGGTGTCTGCTGACATGAGTGGGGAGGGCCCACAGGTTTTCCTGTGGCGTTTTCCTGGAGTCTAAAAGGCTCTCTCTTAGGATGCTGCCCCTTTCCTCCTTTGGCGGCACAGCAGGCGTTTTCTGGGTCATTGTTGTTATGGTTATTTGCACCCAATAACATTTCCAGCTTGCCTATTTCTTCAACTCCAAGTCTAGGATGTACGAGGCAAAAAATAAAATAACCAGGGAACTCACCACCTGTCATTTCTTGGGTCCCCAAGTCAGCCACCTTCTCTCCACCTGGTGGAGATGTCTTGTTTATTTTACGTATAACATCCAAGATTTTTAGTTACAAGAATAGGGAAAATTACTCCATTTTCCCAGAAGCACAGGTCCTTTCCCCAAGCATAGGCACTGATTTTTAAATCCTGATTTTATAATATGTCACTTTAGTACATTCTATTGTTTTTTTTTCATAATAGTTTTCCTTTGAGATTTGATTATTTTCCATATACATGATTTTATCATCTGCAAACAAAAGTGGTTTTCTTTTTTCCTCTTCTTTTCCAGTTCCTGCACCTCTCATTTCACTCCCGTCTAATCACATGGTCTAAAACTTGAACACGATTCTAAATGGTCAGAGGGAGGCAGGCGTCCCTGGTTCCTTCCTGTTTTTAGCCAGAAGGATGTTTGTCTTTCTCCTCTGAGTAGGACGCTAACTTTTAGATGCAGCAAGTGCTGCTGTCTCAAGTGTTTTTAACATGAATGTGTTTAATTATGTAAAAAGTCTGTTCTGTTTTTGAAGTAATCGGATGTTTGCTTAGCTCTATCTACGTGATGGATTGCATTAATACATTTTCTAAGATTGAACCACCTCCTGTTCCTGGTAAAACAACCACTTGTCACGACGCATGATTTTGTAACATGCTGTTTGCTTCTTGTTAAAAATGTTTTACCTACGATTTTTGTGTGTCTGTAGTCATAAGTGAGATGGGTCAGTATTTTGGGTTTTTAATCAAAGCTCTGTCAAGTTATGAGCGTTTTATTGGCTCGGTGGAAAGAATTTGGAACTTTTCCATCTTTCTATGTGCTCTGGAATTAAGTAGTGTTGCTATTAATTGATCAGATTAAAACTTGGTACATTTCCCCGCGGAAATGGGGTTCGGAAGAAGTTAGCACCTTTCACTACATCCTGTATTTTTTCAGGGCTAACTGGCCTGTTGAGCTTTTCTCTCTTTAATGGGTCAATTTGGGCACTTCGCATTTTTCTACAAAATGATTTATTTCATCTTGGCATGTAACGTCATTTGCATACAATTTTGCAAAATAATCCTGCCCTTTAAAAACTAAATTCTTCTAGATTTGATGGCTGTTTGGGTCATCTTTGCCATATCGTACCTACTTTTGTATTATGTGTGTTTTCTCTCTCCCAGCCCTCCACCAGCACTTTTCTGTAGAGTGCCTCGTAGTTTTTCTAAGAACCCGATTTTGGCTGCATTTACTGATTCTATTATTTTTGTTTTAACTCTTAAGTGCTTTTGTTACCCTTTTTCTGCTTTCCTTGGATTAACTGTTGTTTTTCCAGCTTTTTGTGTTTAACATTCATTTATTTTCATATTTTCCTATCTCTTGATATTTATTTTTATTTAAGGCTAGAGTTGTTCTTTTATAACTGCTTTAACTGTATGTGAAGATTCTTATATTTTTGGTCTTATTATCATTATTGTTAGGAAATTCTGTAATTTCATAGTTTGGGTCTTATTATCATTATTATGAAATTCTGTCATTTCATTCTGTATTCTGCTTTTGTTCCAAGAGTTGTTTAATAACATGTTTGGTGAGCAGGCTTTCTGTTTGGCTAATGCTATAATTAACTTCTAGTTTTATTGCTTGTGGTAAAGGAATGCTGGGTGTTTGTTTTCTATACTTTGGAATTTAATGAGGTCCTCTTTGTAGCATAAGATGTGCCTACTTGCGGGGGGACGTTTCATATACTTTTAAAGAGAAGACGTGTGCTCACCAGAGTTCAGAGTTCAGTGCGTATCCCCGGGGTCTGCCTGGTGGCTTGTGTCACCTAAGTCTCTGTCTTCTCACTAACAGTGTGTCTTCCTGATGTTTCTTGCAGTGAAGGGTGGCGCGGTGAATTCTTCCGTCACAAGTGTCCTTCTGTCTACGTCTCTTTCTCCCTCCTGCAATTTCCACTCTTTGAAAGTTGCTTCTGTGTTTTGGGTGCATATTTATTAATAGCTGTGTTATCTCCATTGTGAACTGGAGCCTTCGCATTATAAAAACGCCTCCTGTTAAATCTCTTCGGATGATTTATGACCTAACCTCAACCTCGTTAGATAGCACGGCTGTGAGACCTGCTTTCTATCTGCAATTTTTTCCCCCGGGATGTCTTTATTTGTACTTTCTTTCTAATCTTGATTTTTAAGCAGTTTTCATGTATATATCCGAGTGTCGGATTTCACTTTGTTAGTCAATCTGGAAATCGTCTTTATTTTGTTTGAATGACGCCCGTTTCTGTGCGTCATTTATCAATGTGATCATATGGCTGTTCCCCGTTCTGTCCTAGTTATGTGACAGGGATTTGCATATATATGACCTACTCGTATGTGTCACACACGTGTACACACATATATTCGCCCACTGTGTACTATGTTTAATTTGCTCTTTTTCTTTGCTTCGTCTCTCTTCTTCGGGAATATCTTTAGGTACTAGAAAGGGTCGTATTTTCGTTCTCGTGGACACCTTGACACTAACTTCCACCATCCTCTCTTCTCTTGGATGCTGGTTATCGGTACTGTCTTTTTCTTCCATCTGCTCTTCTCCCAAAGTAACAAACTTGAAGTAACACATTTTTGTGTGAACTGATCAGCCAGATTATTCTAATTTTTACACATGCCCTCCCCAGTTTCAATAGGTGCCCGGATTCTAACCGCAGAGCGTACAGCCATGGCACTCCTCGCCGTCTTCTTACCGTCCTCGCTGAGTGTGCACTCCATGGGCACACAGACACGCGTCCTTCTGCCACTTCCCTTCCAGGAAGTTCTGTTGTCCGAGGCTGCTTCTCAGCTGGACACTCAGGAGGGGTCCAGAGCAACAGTATTTTCCGAGTTTTTATAAATATATAAATCTGAAAGTCAGTCTGGATGGTGGGTTTCCATGGTCTTTGAGTGTCTTATGTGTGTTTCTGCATTTTCTTCTGGTGTAAAGACTTGTCAAAAAGACGGATGTCGGTCTGGTTTCCTTTCCAGTTTAAAAGGAAATTCTTTGAACATCCACGCGGAATGATTCCCGCTCTTTTCGCATGAATGTTCAAAGAATTTCCTTTTAATCTGAAGCCCAGTAGTTTACTAGAATATGTTTTTGTGTTGACCATGTTAGTTTTTTCCCACACATATTTAATTTTAAGTCTTCTTATTTTAGAAAGACTGCTTTTAATATTGGTTTTAGCATTCGTTCGGTGTCCCACGGTTCAGTGTTCAGCCTCATCATCTCCAACTATACATACAGAGGGTGCCAAAAAATGTACACACATGACTTGTATTCAGTTTTGCTATTGGTATATGTTGAGTATTACAATTTTAATACAATTTTGTCCTTCCTTAAAATGTGTGTACATTTTTTGGCGCCCTGTGTGTGTGTGCGTATAATCTTCCACATATCTAGCCTCTATATATACCACATACACACACGCATGCACACACATGTGTACACATGTGCACACACACACAGAACTTTATTTTAAAGAAGCGGTGCATGTGATTGTGGGTACTGATAAGCCTGCAGGTCTGACCAGTAGGTTGGAGATTCCAGCAGGAGTGGACATTGCTGTCTTGTGTCTGAAGGCAGGTGGAGACAGAATCCTGCTGCAGGGACCTCAGATTTTATTCTCAAGGCCTTCGTCAACTGATTGGACTAGGCCCACCCACATCAGGGAGGGTCATCTCCTTCCATCAGAGTCAAATGTCCATCACATCTGAAAAGCATCTTTACCACAACATCTAGATGGGAGTCTGACCAAACAACTGGGCCCCAAAGCCCAGCCACGTGGACACATGAAATTAACTGTCACAGCATTTGGGCAGGGGCAGTCTGTGACGTGGGTGGCATTCTAAGGTGAGTGAATGGGAGGCAGGGGCCACTTGCCTCTTCACGTTTCACAGAGTCAGCCTTCCCCCCACTGCAGTGCAAGGTCATTTCTGTAGTGACAAAGCTGACATTTGGAGAGGCCACTGATTTCATCTTTAACTGACGGGCCCTACATCACCCAGCATGGCTGCATTGGCCGCCGCCCAGGCTCTGCAGTGAGAGCGGGGGGCCGTATGGGAGCAGGCAACCCTCATCTCAAATGTCAAAGTGATTTATAGACTATATTTCCTGGGGAAGTGCAAAGATTTATTTCCAGGAGACAGGCTGTTTGTAAACACATGGCTCACAGGTGGGAGTCTGTGGGTGGGCAAGCCCTCGGGGCCCAGGTCTCCCGCCAGGAAGTCGGACATCAGAGCATGGGAGGCCAGGGAAGGGCAGGAGCCCAGAGAACGTGGTGCCCTCTGCCCACCGGACACAGGCACTACTGGCCCCTTTCCTCTAACACCCCAGGGGAGCTGGAATCACACCTACTCATTGCACCTTGTGCCACCTGCCTGGATGAAACGTGAGGGGATGAAACAGGAAGCGTTTTACCACGGAGATAGGAAATTGTCAATCTGTATGCCCATAATTATCTAGCTTAAAAAACTGAAAAAGCAGCTACTGGATAAAACAAATAGAAACTAAAAAGTCTATAGTCAGTCTGGGAAACGGTAACTCACCTCTCCTGGTCATTGACAGTGGGACCAGAAATCACCTCCATGAAGCCAAGACTCAGGAACTGTTACAGGAGGGGAAGGGTGAACTTGAGGTGCAGAGGGGGCATTTGGTGGAGGGAGAAACCCCACCCCAGATCCGAGGACCCTTGGTGTCCTCCCGCAGCCTTCGCCATCGACATGAAGCCAGTGTGAGCCGACGACCGCATGTCACAGACGTGAGAGCTGCTGAACGCAGCAGGAGACGGAACAAGGACAGAACAGACCCAGATGCAGGACGCAGGTCGTGACTGCCCAGCGCCACATGCAAACCAGCAACCAGAAAGGGGAAGAGAGAGGGGATCAAAGAGGCGGGAGGATCAGAAGACTCGACGAAGGAAAAGCAGACCAACGACCTCTCTTATTAGTCTCCCAACTTATCTGTAGGTGGTTTGAATTCTTGTGTCGTCACGGCATCTGTGCATGAAGTCAAGTTGGGAGGGCACTCAGGGGCTCTGGGGACATGTCCTCCCAGCCCCCAGCCCCCTGGCTGCCTCTGTGCTCACACGTGTGTGCACGGCTTGAGTTCACACCACTGGCCACCAACAGGGGTGCGAGCCACCCCTCCTCCCAGAGCCACCCACAGTGGAGCCTCTGGGATTCAGGGACCTCCCAGACTTCCAGGAGCGACAGGAGGGGTGAGGCTGTGGAGCTTGGACCCTCTGCCCCTCCAGCTCCATGCCTCCCTTCTCTCCTTCATCAGCTCCCAGCTGAGCAGCTGAGTGCCAGCTCACACCCCGCCCTTTGGGTTCTCACGTCCTGCCCCTCGCAGGCTCCTCCAGAAATTTCTTCTGAACAACAGTGCGCACCTACCTCACCCCTCTGTAAAGAATTAGAGGATTGGGCAGAAGGAAATGCCCCCACCTCGCGTCACGGATGCCCCGCAAATCCAGGCGCTTACGTGGTTAGAGGGCTTGTTTTCTGGCCTGGGGCCAAGTCTGTGCCCCCATCACTGCCCAGTCCTCAGGATGACACACTGCCAGGGTGCTGAGAGGAGGGGGAGGTCACGCCTGCAAGCACCCGCAGGGTCTTTCCTGGGGGTGCAGGCTCCTGGTCTCCCTTCCCCGTCGCTACCTTCTGGCACGACCTGTGCTAACCACCAAGCACTGCCCTGGTGCCAAAGGCTCTGCCAGCAGCAGGTAATGTCTATGTAAAGTAGTCGCTTTTAAAATCTTTTATATGCCTCTCGTATTGAAAGCAATCCTTTGGAAATTACCATACGCCACGATGAGCAGCTGCCTGCAGTTTTTATAGCCTGTCATCCTGTCTCCAGGGCGGGGCCAACCCCTCCATTTCCAAAATGACTTAGGGAGTTCGGTCCTGTTTCGGCCTCCCTGGGCTGAGGCCTCCCGGAAGTGTTTCTGCCTCCATTTTGCCACTTGCCCCAACCTATTCAGTCTTCCCTGGCATTGCCATGGGAAATACCTTCCAAAATCAAACCCTACTGCGTCATTCCTTGACTTGAAACCCCACAAGGCCCTCGGTGCTCCCTAAAGCTGGCCCCAGATCCCTGGCTGCATGCCTTTGTTAAGCAAACAAACAAAAGGACAGGCTCTTCTCCCAGGAGGTCCCAGCCATCTGGTGACACCATGAGCTTAAGCACCACCGGTCGCCTCCAGCTCCCTCCCGAAATCTCTGGGAAATCTCTTGACATTTGGCCAGGAGCCTGCTGGGCACCTCCAAACTGCGGTCCTCCCAGGAGGCACCCACATCCCGTGGACAGGGCGTCACCAGGCTCCGTAATCGTCATTTCACGCATGCTGTGCACCAGACTGTCACCTGCTCACAGGGCCTCACACACACTCCCCTCACTTCCAGCTGAGACCACACCTCACACTCCAGAGAGGGCGACGTCCCAGCAGAAGCCTTGTCTCAGACACACACGCCCACTGTCCCCTGCACTGGCCCCACCAGGCTGTCCCCTCCAACCAGCCCCACGCGGGGCCCTGCACGCCTCCTGCACCACTGTCCATTCCTGTCTTCTCATGCTCATGTTGTCCCACAGGCGTCAAGGGTGCTCTCCGGGCGTTGTAAAGCAGAACCTTCTGGAAGGCACACACACTGCCCAGCGCCTCGCCTCGCCATGCACTTCCCCAGGTGGCCTGGGCCACATCCCCGGACTTGTCCCTGCTGGGCCCTCACCTCAGGGTCCCGAAATCCCCCGGCTGCCCCTGCTGTCACGTGACAGCTGCGGCACGTCATGGCCAGCCCTTAAACACCACTCTTCCTTGGTTTCCCTGTCTCCACCCTCCTGGGTCCCTCCTCTATCTCGGGCCGACGCCACCAGCAGGCCTTAGTCTCCCCACCTGGACTCCCCTCGCATATTCCGGAAACACCAAAGAGCCAATGAGGGTGACGTGAGTGGCCCTGGCGGGCTCCCGTTAGAGACAGGCCTAATCCTTGTTTCCCGTCACGAAGCGGGGCTTCTGTCCACGGCGGGCTTGGAGGCTCAGTGATCACGGGGACAGGCTGTGTCCATCCTTCTGCTCTGAAAGCTCCATCCTCTAAGTGACCGCCAGTCACCGTCTGCATGGGTCACACTCCTGCTCTAGGCACCAGGCTGGTGGCTCTGTCACCCTGAGGTGGCTTTCCTCCCTCCCACCCCGCCCCCATGACACATCCTGTCCCTCCGGCTGCCACCTTCTGGAAGGAAGCTGGGAAATGCAGTTTTGGGGTTGGCTTGTAGCTGCCTCTGCTGCTAAGGAAGCGTGAGCGTGGATTCGGGGCATGCAATGACAGTCTCCACACGGCCCCCAGGCGAACTCCTGCCTCCACGCCCCTTTCTCCTCTGGGTCGCCCACCTGTGCTCCTGGCTGCCTGGCCACAGCCCCTCCCCTTCCTGCCTCTGTAGCCCTCTGCCTAGCCTGTTTCCTCATCCTCCCTGCTCGCTGGGGACAGGCCCTGGTCGCTGATGGCAGGCCCAGTGGGCCGCAGGAGATGAGGTGAGGGCCAGTGGGTTTGCCCAGGACTGGCATGAAATATGAGGTCAGCTCCACCGCAGGACATTAGGCCACCACTGTCTGCCGCCAGGGGACGACACGGCAGAACTCGGGGCACTAGATTCCGGCAGAAAGCTCTGTGGAAACTTTAAGATGTAACCCATGGTGGAAGGGCACTCACAGCCAATCCCGCTCAATCCTTCAGAGAGAGACACCTGCCCAGGGTCACTCGGCCAGTGGGGCACGAGCGGGGAGAGACATTCCGGTTCAGAGTGACAACCCCATATCCTAGACACTATCGACACCCTCGTCCTCAAAACAACGTTGTCTTTGATGGTGTAAGAGCCAGGTCTGTCCCCAAGCGCGGCTGACCCTGCAGCGAACACCACTCTGTGCCTCTGCTAAAGGCACGGAGGCTCTGGCTGACCCTGCAGGCAGGAGATCACAGAGGGCACAGCGGGGGAGCTACGCAAAAAGGGTCCCGGGCAGCTTGGCAGACACGCACACACACGGTGATGGGGGCCAGAGGCCGCCGCCCTGGGCTTGCGCAGAAGATGCCAGGAGAAGGGTCCTTCCACATGGGGCGTGAGGCTCCCCCAGGTCAGAGGGAGAGGACACAGGTGGACAGAGGGAGGTGGCTGTCAGGACGCGGCCCACCCCGGGGGTAAGGGCGCCAGCAGGCTGCCTGGGGCCCTGGGACACAGCTGTGACTTCAGCAGGGGAAGATGTGCCCTCCCCTCAGTGCTGGTGTGTGTCTGTTGGGACCGGGCTCGGGGACCCCTGGGAAGACAGTGGCCTGGACTGCGTGGGGGAGTCTGGGCCTGGAGTCGCCCTCCCCCGGGGCACACCCAGATCCAGGCCGTGTGCAGAAGCACAGCCTGCAGCTCACTGTCCACAGGCAGGGTGCCCTGTGGTCTCCCCGACGCGCGACACACGAGCACACACTCACGTACAACATACACGTGCCTGGGCCCCTTCGAGGCACACACGGCACATACACACATATGACACACTTGACTGTGCATGGCTATCCAGGCTCTCTCACACCTTACACACTCACACTGACACACAGGCTCACACACACACAGACTCTCACACAGACTCTCACACAGGCTCACACACAGGCTCACACACAGGCTCACACACACACACACACAGGCTCACACACAGGCTCACATACACACAGGCCCACACACACACAGACTCACACACAGGCTCACACACACACACACACAGGCTCACACACAGGCTCACATACACACAGGCTCACACACACACAGACTCACACACAGGCTCACACTCACACACAGGCTCACACACAGGCTCAAATACACACAGGCTCACACACACACAGACTCACACACAGGCTCACACACACACAGGCTCACACACAGGCTCACACACAGGCTCACACACAGGCTCACACACACAAGAGCCACAGGAGCAGGTGGATAAGTCTGTCTAATTCCCGTCAGTCTGACAGCGCTGTCAGGGTTCGACCTGACTTTCCCCAATTATGCTGCCCAGAGAAGATTTTATTACAGACGATTTGTCAGGTTCATCTCGGCTTTTATAAGAAGAAGAAGCTCCATCTTTATCACTTCCCAAGCATCTCTGACAGAAAAGAATTATATTCTCTCCCTCCCCCGCGCCCGAGCTAACAGATTGTCAGTGCCCCCACCCCACCTCCAGAACAAGGATTTCGTCTTTATTTATGGGTCACGTACCCTGGCACCCGGACTTGCCCAGAATTTGGGAAATCTGATGACTCACCATATTTGACAGCTCATACATATATATTTTCCAGAACATTCATGCTCATGCCCATTATAATTGGGAGCTGTATAATCAGTGTGCTCAGCTGCCAGAATGAAGTGCACAATTCACATTAACCTCTCAGACCAGGGAGAGGTCTGCCTGACGTTCCCCACACACAGAAAAGGGACTGTGAGGCGGGCGCCCCACATTTGCAGCAGTGTTCCCTGAACCATGCACTGGGGAGGCTGAGTGTCTCAGGCCCGTCGGAGCTGAGCTCAGTCGTGGGCTCTGGGTCTGCCCTGCGGTCCCTCGCAGGGCCGGCAGGTACTCCTGGAGGGCCTCCAGAGGGAGGTGGCACTCCAGTGCAGCCGGAGTGGACAGAGTGTGGCCCCCAGAGCTGCAGGTCTGAGTGACCTGTGACTCCTCTATGTAGGGAATGGCGCTTTACCTGAACCTCAGAACCCGGGGTGGGGTGGGGGAAGCTGCCCCAGGGAAGTGAGGGTGTATTTGCAGATGAAGGCAGCCAGACGCTGAGTGGCGGGGAGGGCCCAGGCTTAGAGCTGGTTTCTATGGCACCGCGACGCGCCAGCTGGTGTTGGAGGGAGACAGAGAGGGCAGAGCAAGCTTGGGTGGGCCCAGAGGGCATGGTCAGGGGCTGAGTGACCAGAGGGAAGCGAGGGTGAGCTCGGGACGAGAGACCGAGTGTGGGAGTCGCCCAGCTGGGTGATGGGGGTGGGTGTCAGCGGTGGGGGGCGCTGAGGACCAGTGAACGAACGGGCCGAGATCCACAGCCGCAGAGACTCCCAGGTTCTCACCTGGAAACAGAACGGATGTTGGGGGGTGTCCCCTGAAGCTTGATGGGAAGGGGATCCCGGGGGTCATGGACTGCTCCCCTTAAATTCACATGTTGTAGCCCCAACCCCCAATGTGACGGGGCCGCTGGGACATGGCGAGGTCATGACACTGGCCCTGGTGACTTAGTGCCCTTACAAGAAGACTAAGGGCCTAGCCCCTTCCTCAGGCACTTGGGGACCCGGGAGGCGGCTGCCTGCAGCCGGGAGCAGAGGCCTGAGCAGGACGTCACAGCATGGCTCTGCCACTTCCGGCTCCTGAGCAGCGCAAAGGGCATGTCTGCTGTAAGCGGTCGGGTCTGCGGTGTGGTGTCGTGTGGCCGGCAGACTGACGTCCTGCACAGAGCAGGACGCGACCTCTGGGCTGGGCACTGCTGGCGGGCAGCATGCAGCTCAGGGCATTGGTCAGGATGGACGCTCGTCACGAAGGGTCACTGCCAGGGAGGCAGATGACAGGTGGGCCAGTGAGCCTGCACACGGTGGGTGCAGAGAGGGACAGCGGCAGAGGGGGGCGGGCTCACCCCCAGGAGGGGCTGGCAAAGCGGGTACTAGTCAGACAGGTGGCAGGAGAGGCACACTGTGGGGGGGCGGAAAGCAGGAGAAGGGCCCCCTGCAATGCGGGTGTCGGTCGGTGGCCTATTGGTGGCCGGTCAGAGGCTGGAGAATATTCTCCTCTCCTCCATGCTTGTCCAAACTCAAAATCCAGCTTCTTAGGATCTCAGCCCAGTCCTGCTTTGCCTGTCTGTATTTCCTGCCCGGAGCAGGCACCGTTACCTGCACAGAATTGGGGCCATGGTGGGGGAGAGAGCGTGGAGCCTCTGCGGACTGTTTTCCACAGCAACAAATCATTGCTTCTGTGCCTGGAGCCACTTCTCAGGATCTTAATACCTTCGTTTATCAATCGATACTTGACTGCCGTCTACAAGACGTGTTGGAAATCGGAGGTGAGAGCAGCTCTGGGAACGCCAGCTTTGTGGCTGGAGCGGCCTCTGGCGTGGGTCCCCCTCCTCGGCCTCACCGCTGCCCACCCATTTGCAGGTGGAAATCAGGACCTGGGCGAGTGGCTGCTCCTGCGGCTGCAGAGGCAGCTGTGGACATGCACAGGACGTCCTGCTGTCAAGCGAGGGCACCAGCCCAGACCTGCCACCTGTTTATGACGGCCATCAGCAAGTTCATCCTCCACGCTGAGCCTTGGTTTTCCAACCTGCACAATGGACTCGATAAGAGCGCTGTGTGGGAGGGCTGAGGCCACGAGACAGGTACCGCACAGTCTTACCTGTGCTTATCGGGGTGCAGCACAGCCCGCGCTCTGGGGGCCGCTGTCAATCCCGCTGTCACTGGTCTAGGTACCTGGCTCTGTGACTGTCCCACAGGGGCCAGGCTGATGACCACGTGCCTTAAAGCTCTGGCCGCCAGGCTCCAGACGGAAGGCCTGGGCCAAATCTCATAGTTGCCACCTGACACCATGTGACTTTGAGCAAGTGACTGAGGCCCTCTGTGGGGGGACGACACGGACATTCCACACTTACAGATAATGTGAGCCCCAGAGAAAATGGGGCATGTGCCCTGGGGCATTCGGCTGTTCACCTTACAGCTGCCTTCTCCCCCGTCCCAGTGTCCCCTCACTGCCCCAGCAACTCTCTCAGCCCAGGGGGATGCCGGCCCAGGAGGACATAGCCGTCTCCTCTCAGAAGACAGGTGTGTCGGGGCTGCCTGGACCAAGGCCAGTGGCCCCTCCCTGCCAGGAGGGCCCCAGGATGGCTGGGCCGAGCGGCCGAGGGTAGAAGAGTGATGGGCTCTGGCAGACAGGCCTGCTCTCAGCTCTCATGATTGCAAACTTCCTGGCCATCATTTGTCTCCTTGACTCGTTCCGAGCCGGGCTCTCCGGGCAGAAGCAGGCCCAGGCCCTTCCGACAGGCCCGCCCGCCCGCGGTGACTGATTGGGGATGAGGCTGTTGTCCCTGCCGTCCTGGGAGCCACCATGTTGATTGAATGGCCATCTCACTCTCTCCAACAAGCAAGTAACAGTGTAAACTGGGGTCTAATTTATCAAAAACAGGCTCTTGTATTCTGCGCGGGCCGTGCTCTCTGCTGAAATATGGCTCCTGCCCAGCTCTGGGCCCACGTGTGTACGATTTTATGATATTTCAGTTTTATGGAGGACATCTCTCTGATGAATGTCTCTTAGTGAACGATCATTCTGGAATCTATTTTGCCTTCAAAGAGGCTTCTGCTGGAATGGCCTGGGAGGGGGCGGGCAGCTTGTTGTATATAAATCCACTGCCAGTGGCACCAGGGAGGGAGGGAACGCGGCCAGCAGGAGACAAGAGTGAAGCGTGTGTGGCTGCACCGAGTCCATCCTCTCCATCACTGTCCCAAGGCTGCTGGCGTGGGTGGAGGGCGGGTGTGGACCCAGCAGCCCACGGTGAGTCTCCCAGCTCCATCACCTGCCACCTGCCAGCCCTGGGCAGTTCAACCGCTCTGAGGGTTCTGTTACTTACAGGTCGCCTACCCGCTTCCCGTACTCGAGCACAATTACACCCCAGGAAGTCTGGGGTGCAAGGCTGAGCTGTGCCCACTTACAGGTGGGGAACCCCAGGATGACGAGCGCCCGCCCCCTGTCCATGGCAAGCTTTCTGCCCCGTGTGTGGCCCTGACATCCGGGGCCACGGGACCCGTGAAACTCAAACACCCCCATCTCCTCTCTCCTGGGGTACCTGCAGCTTCGTTGCCCCTGGCTGTGGCCCCCCACAAAGCCTCTCAATTCACAGGACCCCGGCCCTGGCCCCAGCACTGGTGCTCAGTGCCCACATCCATCAGCGAGGCCCCTGGCAGCCCTGGTGCCAGAGGGAGTGGCCGCGGCCTCAGCCGCAGCTGACCCATGTTGTACATGGTGTGGACCCCGACAGCCTGCCCCAGCCAAAGCGCCGGCTCCGGACCCACCTCCTCCCCGTGTCCCACCCTGCTGGCGGGGCCGTGGTTCCCTCTCTGCTTCCTTTCCTCGAGGACAAGCGTTCTCCACGTGGGACCCCCAGGCCAGCAGCAACAGCACTGGGAACAAGGGACACAGACTGGGCCCCTCTCCTGGTTGCAGAATCCGAAACCCTGTGGTCGGCCCTGCAGTCTGTGTCCCAGCAAGCTGTGTCAATTTTCTGCCACCACTGGGACAGAGTACGGCACGCCTGGTGACTTAAAACGACACAGATTCATTGTATTACAGTTCTGTGGGCCGGAAGCCTGAGCCGGGTCGCACCTGGCTAAAATAAGGCCGGCGCCGGCGGGCTGCATTTCTTTCTGAGGCTGCAGGGGACGGTCTGTCCCTTCCATTCCCGACTCCCAGGGTGCCCACCCTCCATCGTCAAAGTCACGAATGCGTCTCTCTGAGGATTTCTCCATTGTCACACTGTCCCTGAAGCGCCTACGAGCCCATGTGCTTAGGGCACGCCCCTGGATCACCTCCTGTC
The DNA here is from genome assembly GCF_964194185.1 of Rhinolophus hipposideros. Classification (NCBI taxonomy): domain Eukaryota; kingdom Metazoa; phylum Chordata; class Mammalia; order Chiroptera; family Rhinolophidae; genus Rhinolophus; species Rhinolophus hipposideros. The sequence goes on from NC_138055.1 coordinate 2,071,444, forward strand.
TCAAGCTCCTTAATCACATCGCAAAGTCCCCTTTGCCAGGTGAGGGCACCCCCCACAGGTGCAGGGCTGAGGACGCGGCCACCTCTGGAGCCCCATGTTCTGCCAACCACGTGCCCTCCGGCGAACGTGACGCAGCCTGAATTTTGAGAAGAAAGTGCTGACAGACTGTTACCCTGAAACTGTAAGCTCCTCGGAGATGGGCCCTGTCTGATTCGCACAGGTGCCTTTGACGTCTATCTCTGTGCCTGTCAAGTGACAGAGCTTTTATAAATCAATGAGTTAATTGTGAGGGAACGAAGGAATGGAGAGTGAATGAATGAATGCTGACACAGCCACCCCATGCTCACACAGCCTTCCCTTTCAGGGAACTTGCAAGAGAAGGAGCTCAGAATCGGGGCCAGCCCTGCCCCTGCCGAGTCCTCAGCCTGGAACCCTCCAAGGCAGGAAGGCATTACCACGCCGTGAGCAAAGCCCAGCCACCAGCCGCCCTGTGGGTTCTAGAACTTGCACCAAAAAAAAAAAAAAAAAAAACAACTATATATATAGATACTAATGATGATTCTTGATTTCATCTTTGGAGACATAAGTGGAAGAGCGGATACATAAAAGCAAACCCATTGAAACACGTGACCCACTTAGGAAGAAACGTACACATGCACCCCCCCAGAGTCCAGGAGCCCCCCTTCCATCCTTGGAGCCTTATTATCCTTTGATCTCCCCGATAATGTGTTTCTTTCCCGGTAATAGTTTTTCATCATCCTCACAGCCTATTGATTCAATCTCTTTTCTGGGGTTTTGAGATGTTGGCTAAAATAAGGGACAAAATACTTCAGTGCTGGGAGGGGGTTTCAAAGGAGGTGTGTGTGCAGTGTCTTCTCTCACTCCGGAGGCCGGCTCAGCACCACAGGCAGGAGCCCACAAGGAAAGGACCTGCCTGCCACCTGCTCCTACGCTCGCTCTTTGTCCTGCCCCATTTGTTCTTAGTGTGGTGAATGAGGGTGACAACAGGGGCCTGGCCAGCATGACCCCCTGGGCAGAACTGGGAGCAGGCTGAAGGGAGGAGGAGGCTAGGAAGGGGGGCGGGAGCCACGTGCCTCTCTCCCAGCTGAATGGGGAACAGTGACCCCAAGGACCTGTGCACAGAACCTCTACCTTCAAGGGGAAAAGAGTGGTCCGTCACACGACAAGGGAGTGACAGTGAGGAGTCATGGCTTGCACTCCACAGAATGGCCCAGAAGTTTCTGGAAGGGCAGTCACGTCCCTGACAGTGAGGAGTCATGGGGAGAGCCCTGGGAAGTGGTCTGGAAGGTTCTGGAAGGGCAGATTGGTTCCATGGAGTGCAGGGTACAAGATGGAGAGCCACAGCAGCCTCTGTGGACCGGTGTGACGTCAGATCAGGACGGCCTGGTTGGCACCAAGGATGCCTGGCTGGAGCTGGCCCATCTGTGAGCACAGGGGTGCTGGGGACAGTCCCCTTGGGTGTGTGCCTGTGTGAGTCAGGACACCCCTCTGCTCAAACAAGCTCGTGCACTGGGGGACACGAAGGGCAGTGAGCTCACACTCAGTGCCAGCCTCTGTGCCCTCGTCACAGCGAGCGGCCTCACTCCCTGGTCTCCAGGGCAGAGACGACCGCACAGCTCTTCCAATCAACACACAAATAAGTGGTTTCATAGCTAATGACTAAATGAAAAACAGGTCAACTAAAGCTACCCCCACGGAAGCCAACGCCTTCCAGCCTCTCATCCCGTGATTGGTTCGCTTTGCACTTGACTCTTGAGAATGTTAAACATAAACTTTTTTTTAAAAACATGACTGTCTCAAAATGTGTGGTAGCGAGTGCGAGGGCGTGGCTTCTCGGGAGGCTTTCGCGCTGCGGGCCCATCCATCTCCTTCAGGAGTTCGATGAAACCGTTGCAAATACGATCCATCATCTTTTTATTGAATTAAGACAAATGGGTGGTTATTAATAGGCTAGGACTTAATGAGGAAAATGGATGGCGCAGCACACTGAGAAAGAAAGAAACGCACGCACGGGATCTGTGCTCTCCCTGGAAAGATCTGGAAGCATCTTCAGTAAGGAAAGCCGCTGGCTGGAGGACCCCTTTGACTCATGCTAAGAACTAACAGGCATGAGCTTAGGAATCAGGAACTCTTTGTTTGGCCCTTTCTCCACCAGCTTCTAGCTGTGTGATCTTCAGGCAGTGACTTGACCTCTCTGAGCTTCTATCTCCTTTTAGTGGACAGCACGTGGGAGGTGTTTAGCTGTGATGACTTGTGTCAGGCATGGGGTTGAAAGAAGCACCACGCTGGCCTCCGACAGCTGGTTCTGCAGGAGACAGACGTGGATGGCCACCACCTACAGTCCCGGGGGGCTGCAGCAGCTGTGGGGACAGGGCACCAGGAGGGGAGGCACCGGGGAGAGCCGGCCGGCATGTGCACCGCAGCCAGGGGACCCACAGGCCTCTGGGAGCCGGTTTCCAGGAATTCTTGGAAATGAACACAGGCTGGTGCAGTGTTCCAAGTGTGTGGACATGGCCTGGTTTGCCTGGCATCTGTTTGTGGCAGTGCTTCTGGGGAAACAGATTGTGTTTATGTCACAAAGAAGAGACCGTGTTTGGGGGCAAGGAATGTAGCTTGTCAGGTCAAATCACGCCGCCGGCCCATCTGCCAAGCGGGGCCTCGGGCCCCTGGGTGCCAGCAGCCTGGAGTCCCACCTGGGGGTGACCCAGCCACTGGGGAAGCCCCGCAGCGTATGTGCCTAACAGTGAGAGGCAGGATGCTCTGCTGTCACTTGGGCAGCTCAGGGACACCGCTCCTGCGGGCCCTTCCCTGAGGGTCGGGCTCAGGGCGAGCAGGGTAGTTTGGGAGGGGGCTGCAGAGCACTCAGTGCACGGTGGTGAGGAGCACCTGGAGCTGGGCCTCAGCCCTGCCTGCTGGAGGCTGTTGGAGGGGAAAGCAGAGGGCCGGTAACGAGAGGGGAGGATGAAACAGAAGGCAGAAAGAAAGGACCGTCTATGCCAAAATGTGTTCACCATCATATCCAGGTGTGAGGAACCAGAGGGCCTGCTCTCCTGCCCGCAGTGACCAACCCACAGGCCTGGCTGGCCCATGTGGCTGCTCCCTCTGTCGCGAAACCCTTTTTCTTCAGGGTCCATGTGCTGCTACCTCTGGGGTTTCCTCTCATTTCTATGGTCATTCCCTTTGGCGCCTTCTGATAGCTCCTCTTCCTCTGCCAAATTCTCCAAAGGTGGGGTTCTCTAAAGGTGGGGTTCTCTAAAGGTGGGGTTCTCTAAAGGTGGGGTTCTCTAAAGGTGGGGTTCTCCGGTGTGGTATAATAAAATCATTTGGTCTTTGTTCCCAGCTCCCAGCACAGAGCTTCTAAAACCCTAGGAATTTCCTCAGTAATAGGGGGGTCCTTTGTTATTCATAAGGAGCCCCTTTTGATCACACATGAGTTTACCTTAATGAGGTGACTCAGGTGGGATCCCCAGGTAAGGTGCAGGGTGGGGCTGGTCACAGGAAGACCACATGGATAGAGAGTGGGGGTTGCAGCCCCAACCCCAACCTGCAGGGAGGCGCGGGGCTGGAGACGGAGCTCCACAAAGTCTCGAGCAGAGAGCTGACGGGCTGGTCGGTTGGTGGACGTCGGAGATGCTGGGAGGGTGGTGGGCATGGGAGCTCGGCCCCTCCGCCGCCCACGTCTTTCCCTAAGCCTCTCTTCCGTTAGGCTCTTCCTGAGTTGTATCCTTTATAACAAACCAGTTTATTCTTTACCAGTAAGTAAAGAATTCTCCTGAGTTCTATGTGTCATTCTAATGAAGGGTCATGGGAACCCCAAAATTTATAGCTGCTTGGCCAGAAGTACATGTGGTCTCAGAGACTTGCAACTGGCCCCTGAAGTGGGGGCTGCCTGTGGGACTGAGCCCTTAACCCGCAAAGATTCCAGGAGTCAGTGTCAGAAGTGAATTGAGCTGTAGAACACCTACTGGTGTGCGAGAGTTGGAGAAGTGCTTGGTGTGGAGAAAAGCCACACACGGGCCCCTCTGCTAAGCTCTCCCCTGCTCCACCTGCTCAGCCTGACGCTCCAATCCATCCACTTATTTCCTCCACGTGTCACATGTCCTCCCGCTCAGGGAGGAAGCAGAGCGGTCCTACTGTCAAGGAGGTGGCTCCCTCATGGAGAGAGACTGAGCCGCAGTCCCGTGGGCCTGTTCCCCTAACCCTGTGACCCCCGATCAGACCTCAAGCCCAGTTCTTACAATGCTGATGGATCACCCACCCTGCATGCAAGAAGGCCAACTCTAACACGTCCTCACCTCCGCAGAAGCCCCCTCCTTACCTGCCGTCCCTTTTAGGTGTAAAGAATCAGCAAAGCTCAATAGACGGGTCCTCCACGATCATTACAGCGGCGCCCACCTGTGGCGTTACACTAGGCTGGGTGTGTCTTTAGCCATGGTTTCGGCCCATGAATGCATAGTTCCTAAACTAACTGGGAAACCGAGCTGCAGAGGCCCAGAAGGGATGTGTGAGCAGCAATGGAGACCCACGGCCTCTCTCTTGACCAAAAGTAAAGAATTACAGGTGAGCCCTCACGGTCCAGTGATAACCACCTTTGCTTTAAAAATGAAATGCATCTTGAGCTTTGCATTAGTGCCTTGTCACACCTTGCCAGAAACCAGATTTGCTAAGACAGACTCATGAAGGCCACGTCTCTGGGCTCCAGGGTCCTGCCTGCACAGGCCACAAGGCTCCAGCCCAACTATTAGCACAGCTGAAGGAGGAGGTTCTGAAGGGGATGAAAGCAACAGGGCAGAAGAACTGAGTCCATTGCCAAGGCGAGACTCCGTGCCCCACACAACGAACAGCCTCGAAAGGGGACACAGGTGTCTGCAGGAACATTAGAGAGATAGGACATCCCCTCACCAGCATGGCAGAGGCATTGTCCCAGCTCTGGCTGGTGGGGGCCACCCCACACTGCACTGCTTGTACGATAAGACTCAGACCCGTCGACCCGGCCCGCTGGCCCATCGGGCACCTGCGCAGACCCTCTGCCCCCCCCTTAAGCTCCGCCTCTCAGCCTTACGACCCGGAAGTGCCCTGGTAGGATATAAGGCTGCTCTACAAACGTCAGATGCTTTCCTATACACCAGCAATAAACAAGCGGAATTTGAAATCGTACACAATGCCGTACACATGAGCATCTCCCAAAAAAGACTCAGGTACCATTCTAACAGTACGAACGAGACCCGTATGAAGGACAACAGTGGATCGGCAGGCTTAACAGAGTCGAGGTCTCAGTTACCCCGTTCTCACCGTAGAGTCCATGCCATCCTGATAAGAATCCCAGAAAGTTATTTTATAGGTATCAGCAAACCGATGGAAGGTTTAGGTGGAGACACAAGGGCTGAGTCGTGAACTCAGAGCTGGGGCAGAACAAAGCTGGGGGGTCAACACCACCAGGCTCGAGACTCCCTATGCAGTTGCGTAATCACGTCAGGGTGGTTTTGGGGAAAGAACAGACGGATAGATCAGTGGAACAGAATAGACAGTCCAGGTACAGACCCACATAAATACAGTCAACTGACCTAGGACAAAGGGCAGAGGCCACACCATGGAGCAAAGATAGTCTTTCCAACAGAAGGTGCTGGGACAAGGGGACATCCACGTACAAAGAAATGAACCTAGACACAGAACTCACACCCGTCACAGAAATTAACTCAAAATGAATCACAGACCTATGTGTAAAACGCAGTTATAAAACTCGTAGAAGACAACCTGGGAGAAAATCTGGATGACCTTGGTGATGGTGATACCCTTTTAGATACAAGAACATATGTACAATCCATGAGACTGTAACTGATGAGCTGGGCTTCCCTGAAACGTAAGTATTCTGCTCTGTGAAAGACAGTAACATGAAGAGTATTAGAAGATAAGCCACAGACGGGGGAAAAATATTTGCAAAAGACACATCTGATCAAGAACTGTTATCCAAAATATACAACCAACACCTAAAATCAACAAGAACACAACAAACACCTCAATTTAAAAATGGACCAAAAACCTTAACAGATGCCTCAGCAAAGAAGATACAAGGATCGTAAATAATCATATGAAAACAGGCTCCACATCGTATATCATCAAGGAAATGCAAATTAAAACAACAGTGAGCTCCCACTTCACACTACAGAGCGGCCCAAACCCAGGGCACTGACCACCCCAGATGCCGAGAGGACATGGGCAGCAGGAACTGTCACTCTCTGCTGGTGGGGACGCAAATGGTGCAGCCATGTTGGAAGACAGCGGCAGTTTCTCATAAAACTAAACATGTTCTTACCACCCGCTCCGGCAATTGTGCTGCTTGGTATTTACCTACAAGAACTGGAAACATGTCCACACAAAAACTTGCACACAGATGCCTGTAGCAGCTTGAGTCATAACGATCAAAACTTGGAAGCCACCTAAACATCTCTCAGTTGTGAACAGATCAACAGTGGTCCAACCAGACGATGCAATATAAGTCAGCGCTAAAAAGAAATGAGCTAACAGCCATGCAAGGACACGAGGGACCTCAAATGCATGTCACTAGGTGAAAGAAGCCAGTCTGACCAGGCCACACACTGTGATTCCAGCTCTAGACCTTCTGGAAAAGGCAGAACTATGGGGATAGTAAAAGGGTCGGTGGTTGTCGGGTTGGGGGAGGGATGAACAGGCAGAGCTCAGAGGGTTTTTAGGGCAGTGACACTTCTCTGTGTGACACTATAATGACGGATACGTGTCATTATGCATTTGTCCAAACCCACAGACTGTCCAACACCAAGAGTGGGTGAGCCCTGACATAAACTGTGGGCTTTGGGAGACAGTGACGTGCCCATGTAGGTTTATCAGCTGTAACAAATGTCCCATCTGCTGGGGGTTGGTGGTGGGGAAGCTATGGTGGAAGGGTGGGGGTGGGGGGCAGGAAGGTATGTGAGAAATCTCTGTATCTTCTCCTTAATTTTGTTGTAAACCTAAAACTGCTCTAAAAGTAGTCTTTAAAAAACATTACAGAATAGAAATTATTTTAATTAAGCAGCTTCTACGCATAAGACCTTATGGCACATGTTGGAAAGAAAGGTGGGCCAGACAGAGCGTCTGTGGCCTCGTACTGTGAGGGAGAGTGTCTGGGCCCCGTGTGGCCCATTGCCCGCCTCACCTCTCCCCAGTCTCCACGGCCCCACCGGTCCTGCACACCCCAATTTGAAAACCACAGCTGAAGGTAGGAGCACGTCCCACCCGACCGCCTTCCGTGGTCCAGCAGCAGCAGCAAGCCCTACGCCCCTGACCTCAGCCTGCCGGTGACTCTGGTCCTCGTTCTGCCAGCACCACCAGGAAGATGGAGAGCTCTCAGACTGACCTCCCACCGGGGGAGCGCTGGCCCCCGCCATCGGAGATAGATGGGACACGAGGAGCGCCTTCCCAGTCACACTTCCCACAGCCCACCTGGGACACATCCTTTCTCGGACACATCAGTGGCGAGATGTAAACTAGACAGGGATTAGCACTTTGGGTCGCCGCAAAATGGTTTTCCGGAGGCAAGTCATATTAAAGCAATATGTTTCCTCTAAACTCTTCCATATTCTCCGGAAATGCGGCTGGCAATGAGCAAGTCCATATGTTTGCATTAGTGGGGCCGGCCACACTCCATCTGTGTGACAGCCTGATTTGTCAAGGCTTCTGCCAGAAAGGGGCTTATTTACGGCAGTTTTCTCTGTCCTCATTGCACGCAAACCCAAACCCTTCCTGGATGTCCATTAACAAATAGAGTGGGACCCATTGCCAACCTTGCCCCCTCCCCCGCCCAGTGCTTTGAATCTCCCTAAGGTCGCCTGTCCCAACAGCTGCTGCCACTGGCCCTTCGCAAGCTGAGTAAGGCCCCTGATAGGAGTGTCTGTGGCACAGAGAAACGGACAGAATGGTGCCCTAGTTGGCAACCTGCTCATGGCAGTGCCTCCCAGAGGGGTCTTCAAGGCCAGATAAATGCTCACAACCCAAATAACCCTGAATGCTGTACAACACAACTGGTATTTAAGTAGCCTTCATCTGTGTTAAAACACAGATATACCCAGGGGGTGCACTCTCTCCCCCAGCCCACCTACCACCAGACCCCCTACCTTGCTTCCCAATCGGAATAAAACAAGTAATTTTGTGGAAAGAAATAAAGTAGGACTGGGGACAGCAAAATGGGACTGGGTCCAAGGGTGGCTGACAGACGGCAAAAGGACGCCTTGTTGAGCAGGACCGGGCACCAGGACGGCTGGCGTTAGCCCTGCCCTGAGGACAGGGGCTGGGGGACGTGTAGGCAGTGAGGGCACCGCCCAGGCTGTCCCCAGAGCCATGGGGAGCTGTGAGGGGACATTCTTGCGGCGCAGGCGGCACACTGACCTGTTCAGAGGGGGTCCTCACGAAGTCTGGGTCATTCACGCTCATTTCCTGTGCTGGGTTCACCGAGGCGCCACATGACTGCAAACCTCGAAGCCTTCCCATTCTCTCCCTGCTCCTTCCGGACTAGCTCACCGCGCTGTCTCTCGTGGGCTCGACGGATGCAGTCAGGGAAGCCACCTCTGCGTGGACGGGGCCGGGCTGTCCTCAGTGCAGACATGACTCCCATAGAAACAGCCTCAGGGAGCAGCAAAGGCCCCGGGAGCCGACCCGACGCGGGCTCGCAGGTCCGCAACGCCCACTCTGAGTGGTCCCCGGTGCAGGCTCAGGCAGTGGGGCTTGGCCATGACACCCTTTAGCCAGCAAATTTTTGGTGAGGGCGTGCTGAGAGCCACATTATTTCAGGGGCTGAAGATGCAGCCGAGAGCAGGAGAGACAGACACCCGTGCCCTCGTGGAGTGCACACTCTGCCGGAAAAAGACAAATGACAAAAGGAGAGAGGGAGTGAAAGAGTGCATAGGAATGCCGCCTTAATCTGTTCAGACTGTTGTAACAAAGCGCCGCAGACGGGCGGTGAAGAAATGACAAACGCTGATTTCTCACAGCGCTGGAGGCTGGAAGTCCAAGACCACGGTGCCACATGTTTGGGGGCTGGTGGCAGCCCCCTTCCAGGCTGCAGAGAGCTGGCTTCTCCGTGAGTCCTCACATGGCATGGAGAGGGAGCAAGCTCTCGGGTCCCTTAAAAGGGCACTAGTCCCATTCATGAGGGTGCCACTCTCCTGACCTAACCACCTCCCACGTGACACAAATACTGAGTCCATTGCAAAGGTTCTATGTGGAGGCTGACCCCCCCGCCCCACTCTCGGCCTCGCAGGATCCAGCCTGTGGTATCTCGGCCTCTCCGAGCCCCTTGCCAAGGCCTCACCTGTGAGGCCCTGTCCAGCTGGGGAGAACAGCTCAGTAATAGCTTTTATCTGCTGCCCATTTCTGCCCGTAATTGGCTGTTGTGCAGCTCTGTGATAAAGGCTGCTATCTCGCCCCAGCCTGGCTCTGTCCGTCACCGTCACTGTGTGCCCTGCTGGAACACGCGGACTTCAGGGCCCTAGGGCACCTTCCAGCCGCCCCCAGGCCTCCCACTCCAGAGGGCAGTCCTCGCGAGGGCTAAACCCACACCTCCAGGCTGTGGAGGGTCAATTGCCCACCTCCTTTATAGTCAGTGGTCCCCACGCCCAGGACAGCAAGACCACCCATCACATGGGACAGAACCAGAAAGAGCACAAAGCTTGTGACAGGGAGGGATGGGCTCGCCCAGCCTGCTTATTGTGCCAATGGGAGAACTGGAGCTTAGTGGCCCCCTAAGTCACACGCCGGGCAAGGCGGGCTTGACAAACTGAGGAGTGTCCTCCCCCGGGGGGCGGATCTGGGCTTGTCTCCGGGCTGCAAGGGGAGAACAAGGACGCCACTGGTTTGATGAGAGCAGGCAGAGCGTTTAAAGATACTGTCAGCCAGTCCTCGGGAACTACAGGGCTGTCTCTCCCCAGCGAGCCAAACAGGGATTCCTATTACAACATCCAGGCCAGTCCCCTAATGCCTGGCTCCTCACACGAAAATCTAATTACTTGAAAGTGTGATTTGTTTGGTTTATAATCACATTGCCTACCCGGGAAATTCTATTACTGCGGTTTCTTAGCTGGTTGCAACAGGACAGGAAATTATTTGCAGAGATCTGTCCTCTGTCTGCGGGCCGGGCCTCAGTGACACACAGGGATCCGTGGAGAAGTGTGTGCCCCCATCTGGAGGTCGCTGCGTGTGGGTGTCATCAGCTGCTGTGGCCCCTAAAACTGTTTCCACTCGCCTTGGTCAGTTTACAGGAAAAAAATATTACGAGTTCCTTCACTAAATTCTGACCTTTCAGTCCTGAGCAGTTTGACGTTCAGATCACAGTGCGCACACCGAGAGGCCGGCCCTGCAGCAGGAGAGGACGTGTCGTGCGGGGGACCCTGCTCGCTGCGCCATTTGTCGTGCAGGGCGTCCGGCGGGGTCTCTGCTCCCGCTCCCCACATAAGAACGCAGGACACGGTGAGGCCAAAAAGGAACACCCCCGGAGCCATAGATAGGGGAGTCATATCACTATATTCTCGCCGGCAGCATCCGCCTCTCTGCAATCCGCTCTTGCTAGCCCCCATTTTCCTGCTAGCGTAGCCACAGCCGTTATATTAGTGGCCAATGGCTCACTGGTTACAGCTGACGGCCAACGAGCCACAGCTGATGGCCATCCAATCACAGTTGATGGCCATTTACCACCCGAGCCAGCACCTTTCTATGTGAGGCCGAGAGCCTGGAAACGGCTTTTTGGGGCTCTGTCCCCACAGGCCCTCACCGTGGTGACCCCACGCCTGGCTGACCGCTGGCTGCCCCCTCGGGAGAACACTACCATTTCTTCCCCCTCACTCTTCAGTGCTTCTGCTGGTCAAGGGCTCCAGAAGTTTCCACCAGGACCAGCTCTGTGAACAGGCGCCTCTTTCTTCATTTTGCTGATTTCCCTCGGTGGACACAATGCACAATGTTGGGACATGGGGCAGGTAGCCCGGGCGCTGTCGTGGCTGTGCGTCGTCCCTCCCTCCCGCCCCGGGGGTCCCTCAGGTGCTCAGGCGAGCATGTGCATTTCAGGAGCTCGGGGGCAGCAGTGACAAGGCAGGGCCCTGTCCAGGGTGCAGACAGGCCCACTCCCTGCTCAAACACTCCGAGTGCCCGCGGTGCAGGACCCCTGGCCCCTGGAGGCACACAGGCCACAGACGGCAGAGTCTGCCTCCCTGTCACTCAGCGCCCCCTGCCCTTCTCCCCCAGCACCTCGGTTACTGTCACCCTGGATGCCCTCTGCGGTTAGACACATGGGTAGTAGCCTTGCTTCTAAGTGCAGAGTGGCTCCCTCCCTACCCCGTGAGAAAAGGGATGCAGGGGCCTTCCATCTTGCTACCACGAGAACCAGTGGTAGGCTGGCGTGGGCCCAGAGGGGAGCAGAGAAAAGGGCCGAAGGAACCAGCCCCGGGACTCAGGCCAACCCCGCTCTCCCTGCCTCCAGGAGCTCCCGCAGCCCTTCTCCTGGCAGGAGAGTGGGGTACCAAGCCCCCTGCCCAAGGTGGCCCACGGCTCTAGGAGACAGTGCAAAGCGCCCAGTGAGGCAGATGGAGCCCGCAGCTCGGCCCCACCCCACCCGGCTCTGCCCCGGCCTCCCAAAGCTGCACCCCCACTACCACCCGAGGGACAATCCATATTCACCCACCTATGAGCCTGCACACCTGTCATCCTCACGCCTGGGGGTGGCCCTTGTCTCTCCCCCAGCCTGTTGCCCACTGACATCCTGCGTGTGGCTGACCTCTGCTTACTTCGATGCCCCTGGGGGAGGGGCTGCAGATCACGCTCCCCACCCCCACCCTGGCTGTGACACCCCTCAACTCCACATCCCAGGACAGTGGGGACCACACCGCTCCATGTCCTGCAAGCTCCCGGCGCTGGCACGAGGAGGGGCCCGGCGGGCACTCAGCAGATCTGCGGGTAATAAATCAATGAAATGAAGTGTCCGGCCGTCCAGTGGCCTTGCTTTTCATTGTGAGATGCTGCCCGCGATATCTGCATTGGTAGAGCCAGCTCTGCCAGCCTGGAGCCTGTCTCTGTTTTGTATGTGACTGAAGGTACGTGTGCCAAGGCCTGGGGTGGGGGTCGTTGGGGGGGCCGTGCAATGGACCTGTTGGTTCTGCGAGGAGCCCTCGGTCAGCTCAGGCTGACAATCCCGTGACAGAGGGTTCTGAGCAAAAAGACAGATTGCAGTGTCCGTGGTCCCCATGGGAATATATTCTTTGGGCAAACACTTGCCTTTCGTTTCCTCCCAGTTTCACTCGGGAGAGTAGACAGGATCGCGGAATGGGTCCACGTGTAATTTGCAAGTGGAGGGATTTGACCGAAGCGACATTCTCTCAGTTTGAAGCCTGCAGCCTTTCCACCATCCCACACCCAGTTGGGGCGTTTCCTCCCTCGTCCTTGGCTTTGCTCGGCCAGCCCACCATCTCCGTCTCGTCTTCTGGTTATTCCTGAAGGAAAAAAGCCTAAAAAAAAAATCACTAAGTCAAAAGATAATGCCTTTACAATAACATGTATCATGTGACCTCTGCTTCATATTCATTTTGAAACATTCTAGAACCATGAGGAACAAGGAGAATCAGCATGTCATGTGGCCTACCACCCAGAAGTAATAACAGTTAACATATTAGCAAGTCCCATCTAGTGTTTTTTTCTAGATTCCTGCTTCAAAACCACCCCCAGGTCCTATAGCTGCCCTCCCCTCCCCGGCCACCGCCTTTCAGCTCTGGGCTTCTGAGAACTTGGCTATTTCAGAGTTATGTGAGTTATTTCAGAGTAAGTGAGATGGCGCAGTTTGTCTCTGCATTTTCTTCTCCCCCATTGTCACACACGACAGGGGCTCCTTCTTCCTGAGGGCTGAGCAGCACCCGGTGGCATGCACACTCCACTCCCGCCCCATCTGCAGACCCTTAGGCTGTATCCAAGCCCCGGCTGTTGTGCAAGACGCCGCTGGGAACGAGGGTGCAGGGGCCTCTTCAGGACCCAGATTTCCACTACCCCCTGGCTCATCACCGTCCTGAATTGGACGACCAGCGACGCATGTGGGAGGAAGGCGTGCGAAATGAGTTCGTTTGCACATTGCCAAACGTGAGAGGGAGGTCTCGCCTCTGACTCGTCACATTCCCTTGGAGACCGTGACCTCCAGGAGGCAGGGGTGCCCTGCAGGAGCTCATCACGCACTTGGCAGTGGGTCACAGGGACAGACGGACGGCTGAGGGAGGAAGCTCGGTTCCTGTCTCTGTGGAGAGTGCAGGGGATGGCTGTGGGTGGACAGAGGTGGGGATGATCGCTGAGCCCAGAGCCACCCTGGGCTGGGCTGAGTGTCTCCGCGGTCCTGCCAGGAATGGCAATCAGGCCCAGCTCAGGGAGCAGGAGGAAGCAGAGGCCCGACACGTGGGATGGGGCAGCGATCTCAGCCTCTTGTGGTCTAGCGTCTCCCTGTATCAGCCCGGAAGACAAATGGCCCTCCCTGCTTCAGATGCCATTTCCAGAAGGCACTTTGGTGGCAATGTGTTAAAATAGATCTTGTTAAAGGGAGGGAGTTTTTGAGGCGTTTGATGCGTGAACTCGGAGTGTTTTATATCTGCATCAGCCAGTCAATCATGAAACAACCATGGGGACAAGGCAGGCAGCTCATCCAAGTGGGGATAACGGAAGGCAGCCCCTTGGGGGGGCTGGGATGAGGGCGACTGTCTGTCTGCTACCGAGACACCAGCTGCACTTGCCGGTCAGGTGTGTTTCCAGTCTTCAGGGGCCCCGGGAACTACTGCTACGCTCAGTTCAGCTGGAAGCACTTCCCACCTAATACACCGCTTTCTGGGGGCACAGAGCACTTCAGTCCAGGGGGTCCCAGGGGGGCATAGGCGCGCCTTTCCAAGTACCCCCAGGAGGGCCTCCTGTCCTGGGGGGCGCACGGCAGTGACGCTTCCTCCACCGGCTGTTGTCCAGCCCACGCGGTACCAGGGCGGTACAGCCAGGTCAAGGGCTCAGCACCCAGGGGCCCAAATCCTCCACATGAGCCCAGGGTGGCGCTGCAGGGAAGGCTGGCCTCTCCCTCATCCTCCCATCGGGGCCACCAGGGCTGTCGGGTGCCCGACTGAGTCCACGAAGCCCCGAGTGACGGGAGGGAGGGAGACAGGGGCAGCCCTGGGGCCAGATGTGCCTGCCACCCCCGGGTCTCCAACACGGGAAGCGAGACAGCTGCTCCACATCCCGCCAACGTGGGGGCTCCAGACTCAAACTCAACACAATGCAGTCCCGTCCCCCACCAAGGATGTCCCTGGGCAATAAATGAATGGTGTCGCCATCATCCTCTGATTTTTAAAGTAATGTGTATCTTCATTATAAAGATAAAACTGTTTCATTATAAAATAATAGAAATGCCCAGAAATGTAAGTAAAAGCGCACCTCCGTGAGCGGCCGCCACAATCACTGCTGGCCACTGGCTGGGCCAAGGACCCCTGGCGAGGCCACCTCGGCACCAGAACTGGGCAATCACATCGCTTGGAACTGCCGTCTGCACTCTGGGAACGTGGACGTCCCTGGTCTCTACCACCAGATGCCAGAAGCAGCTCCCCCACGTGTGAAGATCAGAAATGTCCCTGAACAATGCCACATGTTCCCTGGGGGCACAGACTAGCCTAAGCAGAGACTAGATTTGGAAGACTCCCCAACTTTGAATGTGGAAACAGAGAGGAACAGATGCTAGAACATCTCAGAGGTTGAGGTTACAAGTTTTCAGGAACATCTGCTGGTGTCAAGGAGGCAAGTCACATGTCAGGGTGACCAAGGTTCAGAGCCCCCTCCCCACCCCTCGACCACGGGAAGAGCGCCCTGCCCATGTGTGGGGGTGCAGGTGCCTGACCCACATGCCCTGAAATCCTGGTCTCCTGTGGGACAGGAGGAGCGTGTTCAAGACAAGAAGAGACACGCACGTGGCCTAGAACCGAGGTGGCCCCGGCCCCTGGCCCCCCAGGCTGAGCTGCAGCAGGACAACAAAGGGACCAGGGGATGCAGCTGATGGATGGAGGAGGCTCTGGCCGAGGCAGCCCCCGTGGGGTCAGGGGAACACTGGCAGAGGGCAGGGGCCATAGCGGCCCAGGGCGAGGGCCCACAGGGCGAGCTCCGACTGCCCAGGACACCTGTCCGTGGCCCTGGCCTCCAGTCTGGGCGAGGAGAACAGTGGAGGAGCAAGGCTGACAAGCCAAGGGGAGGGGCACACAGGGAGTACGGAGCCCCCAGCCCAGCCCCCGAGCCCCTTCCCTCAGCTGCTCTGATCCTGGAGTCGGACCCATCCAGCCCGCGCCCTCTTGAGCCTTCGGCCACCCTCTCACTCAGAGCCCACGAGGCCTGGTTCCTGGGACACCCTGGCCTGGAGGGTTTAGGAAAGTGTCCCAGGTCCTGCCACATGAACAGGAAGTGGGTGCCGAGCTCACAGGAAGTGAACAGGACAGATTTAAGGAGCAGACGCTGGAACTGTTCACATGCTGCCAGTCAGCAGCCTGATGGCCCACGAAAACACACCGAGCCCCAAGGTTTAATCAGCAAATTAGTAACGAGCGGCCGTCTGGTGGCCTGAGGAAGCTCGGTGCTGTGGAGTTGGCGGAGCTGCCGTCATCGTGCCCCACGTCCAAGCCGTATGACCTCGGACGTCGCTCCACCTCGGAGACACCGGTCCTCACCTGTGAGGCGGAGGACAGCTCCAGTCATGATTGCAAGAATTACACGGAAGGTTGCAAACCAGACAGAAAAGCGCCGGGTGCACAGCAAAAACGGTCACTCTCAGCATCAGCACCACTTTGTTAGTGTGATTCCCAGTCACTTACTGGGCCCCGGAGGGGCCACGTCGCCCCCTACAGCGCACAGCTCTGCTGGCCCGTCCCCGTGACCGCTGTGGGTGATCGGATGCCAGCACCTAGCTCCCGGGAACTGTCGGGTTGCCTTTAAGTCAATGAATAGTCCAGGGCTTGACAAGGTCTGAAAAGAAGAGGAAAAATCGTGGAGGGCGGCAGTTCCCTCGGGGGCAGGGGACTTCCCACTGATGGGCCTCCATCCACACAGCACTTTGGGAGCTGAGGACCAGAATCGGGCAATCGCATCGCGTGGGATTTCCCTGAGCAGGGACACGATGGAAGCTGGGCCACCCTGAAGGAGGGCGTCAGTCAGGTCGGTCTGGGAAGGCGGTGGCTGCACGAAGCACGCCAGCTCAGGAAAGGCCGGAAGCAGGCACAGAAACGGCCCCAAAGCGGCAAGATGGATTTCTCAGTCCCATGGAACCCATGCAGGCTGGTGGCCTTCACCATCCTGCAGCGATGGCTGGGAGCCCGAGACGCCAGGCCGACTGCCATCCAGACCCCAAGTGACTGGCAGCGGGTCACATAGGGGCGCAGGTGGCTCCTGGGTGACTTGCTGAGCACACTCTGCACCCCTAAGCTCGCCCTGCCTGTCTGCAGACGTGCCACGGTGAAAGCTGCAGTTCAGGCCAGAGGTGAGGGCTGGAGGGCCGCCCTCGGCGTGACAGGGGTGTGTGGGGTCTGAGCAGACACCCAGGGACCTACAGGGAGGGGGGAAGTCCAGGACTGAGCCCAGAGCTTGGGGAGGTGCTGGAATACCAGTGCAGGGAGCTAAGAAGGGGCAGCGGGGGCAGTGGGAGAAAACGAGAGAGGGTCATCCCAGGGGACAGTGGGAGAAAACGAGAGAGAGTCATCCCAGGGGGCGGGGGGAGAAAACGAAAGAGGGTGCCGTCCCAGAAGCAGATGGGAATCTGGAAGGAGCCCCTACCCGGCTAACTCAGGGGACATCTCTCTTTGGTCATCACACTCATGTGCGTGGCTAAAGCCTGGGTCTTCCTGGCATCTGGTGACCTTGAACAAGTCACCTTGTCTCCCGCCTATGCTCATGGGCTGAACAACCCGAGCCCCCACAACTGCCACCCAGGGTTGTCATAGAATCTGTGCCCTTGCAGGCAGCCATAGTCTTTTGTTGACTGTAAAACCCTTTGCAAAGATGAGCTGTTGTTAATATTTCTTCCCTTGGTGCTGACAAGAACCTTGCATAACCCGTATGGAGTGCTAAAATAAACTAGGTTTTCATCTGTCCCTCGGTATGGGACAAGGGTAATTAGATTCCCTGACTCTCACCCAGCTGTTTTGAGTGAAAAGAATGATAGTTTCCTTTTGAGTCCCTTTCTTATTTTGGAAACACTGGAACAATAATCCTTTAAGTTTCTAGAAGGATCCTCAGAAGGAAACATCCCCACTGGCATTAGTTTGATCAGTCTCAACAATGAGTCCTTAGTGTCACCTTCAGGACAACTAGGCTGGGATGAGGGCCCTGAAGGCAGCGACGTGAGGCTGGCCTGGGCAGCTCTGGGTCTGGGGGACAGAAGACCCCCCACCCTTGGCCCCTCCTCTGATGCCCAAGGTCAGGATCTCAAGGGCTGTGAGCTCGCCCGCTGAGCCCCAAGGGGGAGCCCCGTTTTCCCAGAGCCGGGCGGACAGTCAGGGGTGCCGTGGGTGCTGGGCTTCCCGCCGGGGGTGTCCTCTAGAATGCTTGTAGCTTCCAGTGAAGGTCCATGCGTGCAACAGCCTCGTGGATTAAAATCCTGACGTTTCAGAATCGAAGGGACCCCCAGACGTCTCCCAGGTGTAAGCTGCAACTCCCTTGTGTGAGGTGGGGCTTGTACGTCCCAGAGAGGGAACGACGGGGCTCCAGGGCAGCCTCCAGAGAGAGGTGGAAGGACAGGGCGACCCGCATGTCCTGGCATCAGCCCCCTGCCTGCTTCACAGTGGGGATGGTGGCCAGGGACCCCCAAAGCACATTACGGTCGAGCTAAGAGAAAAGAGAGCACAAAGAACGTGGGGCTTGAGGAAGGCAGCCGACTCCTTCCTGCCCTCACCATTCAGTCTCCTAGGAGCTCACCTTTCCCGCCAGAGCCTGGGACGGCACACGGTGGGCCCCTTCTTCCCTTCTTTCCTTCTTTCAACAGCCTACTTAGAATTTAAGCAGAAAGACCCAGAGAAAAGCAGACCCTGTGATGCCTGCAGGGACTCCACTTAAAGCAAAGCTGCCGATAAAGCAAAACAACCAGTGGAGACCAGCTGAGGGTGGGTGGTCGAGAAACTTCTTTTAAAAATATTGCCCAGGCTTTCTGTCTGACTTATTTCACTTAGCATTATACTCTCAAGATCCATCCATGTTGTCACAAATGCTCCTATATCATCTTTCCTTAACGCCGAATAGTATTCCATTGTGTATATGTACCACAACTTCTTTATCCACTCATCTACCGAAGGACATTTTGGTTGTTTCCATGTCTTGGCCACCGTAAACAAAGCTGCAATGAACATTGGCGTACACGTGTCTCTATAGAGAAATGCTTTCAGATTTTTGGGGGTAGATACCCAGGAGAGCGATTGCTGGGTCGTATGGTAATTCTATTAGTAATTTCTTGAGAAACCTCCACACTGCCTTGTAAGGGGGGTTGGGGGTGGGTGATGAGGGTGAGGGGGATCAAATATATGGTGATGGAAGGAGAACTGACTCTGGGTGGTGAACACACAATGGGATTTATAGACGATGTAATACAGAATTGTACACCTGAAATCTATGTAAATTTACTAACAATTGTCACTCCAATAAATTTAATAAAAAAAAAGTTTATACCAAGTTACTAACTTTAGACTTGTTAATCTTCCAATGCATAAAATAATTGAACTTTCTAAGTCAAAAAAAAAAATATATATTGCCCAGGCAAATGGTTTGTGCCCTGTCAACATGACTTATTTTGGGGTTGATGTCCCTTTTCCATGTGTGGAAGGGAGGAGAGAGGTGGCAAAAGCCCAGAGATCTCGCCCGGCGTTTTCACGATTGATTCTTGGCGACCATTTGGCAGCACCCAGGGGCATCCATGGGACTCCCAGGTCCAGTGTCGATTCGGGAGCTGAAATGCATATTCCTGGAAGGGGGCTGACGAGGAGGCAGCCGGGTCCCAGCACCCTCTCAGTCCACCGTACAGCCAGCAAGGGACTTGTGGTGACCTTAGAAATGGCCCACACTGGCACTGACCACACTCAAGGTCTTTGTTCCCTGGCTCCTGGCACAGAGCGCCCAGGCCCGTTCGAATGTCTGGAGTGATGGGGGCGTCTTTCATTTTTCATAAGGAGCCCTTTGGATCAGCACCTCAGTTTATGCTACTGAAGGGCTCAGTGGGGCTCCCAGGTGCTTCAGGATGAGGCTGGTCACCAGAAGATCAGGTGATTAGAGGGTTGGGACTTTCAGCCCCACCCACCAACCTCCAAGGCGGGGAGGCGGCTGGAGAAGGAGCTCTGTGGAAACTCTTCAGCAATGAGATTCGATGAGCTTCTGGGCTGGGCGTGCTGGGAAAGTAACATGCTGGGAGCTGCCCACCGCCCGTTCCTTGCCCTCGACCTCTGTGCCGTTTGGCTGTTCCTGGAGTGGAGTCTTTCTCCACTGGTGAATGTAAGTGGAGCGTTTTCCTGAGCTTTGTGAGTTATTCTAGTAATTCTTGAACCTGAGGAGAGGGTCAGGGAGTCCGCCATTTATAGCTGGCCCAGCAGAAGTGTGAGCAGCCTGGAAACCCCGTTTGCAGCTGGCATCTGAAGCGGGGGACGTCTTGTGGGGCTGCACCCTATCCTGTGGGGTCTGCACAGTTAGTGTCAGAATTGAGCCAAACGGTTGGACACCAGCGGTGTTGGAGAATCAGAAAACTGGTTGGGGTCAGAAGAAAAAACCAAAATTACAACTGTAGAGATAAAAAAGCAAATGATAATAATACAAATGATAATGATATCGTCTAAGACACGTAAAAGTGATGTCATCCTGGTGCTCACAGAAAGGAAGGGTCAGGCTCCCCGAAAGACGGGAGCCCCATTTCCTGGGCTGGTCAGAGCCCACCTGGCTCTGGCCCACTCTGTGTCCACTTGGGGTTCATATTTGAAGATCGTTGTTAGCACATTGGGAAGCAGCGCAACCTGAGAACCACGAGCTGTGAAGGAGGGGTGGGGGGGAGGGAGGCAGGTGGGTGACAAGTGCACCGCAGAGGGCTTGGGAGAGTCATGGCGACAGAACCCAGTCAGCACTGGGGACCCGCCTCCCAGTCGGTGCTGCACCCAACAAACCAGCTGTCCGGGGAGAGTCCGATCGCTCCCAGAAGCGTTTGTGGAATGTGGGAAAGAACAGTAAACAGCATCCACAGCTTCTCTGTGATGCCTGGGCAGCGCCTCCATTTACTTAAGGGTCCCAGGACTCGGTCCACCTCCCCTCAGGGGCCGGCTGCCCTCCTGCACTGAATAAACAGTGCCCCTGCCGCTGTGCCCTGCAGCTTTCCAGCTTCAAGCCCTGCACTCCCCTCCCTGGGCTGCAGAGGTGAGAGGGGTGAGAGGGGCCCCCCAGCCACCTGTCCACAATGGGTAGCAATTTGGCTGTGACATGACATGACGAGTGGACACACATAAGCTCTGTGCAGCGGAGGTGGAAGTCCTGCCATCCAGCCCATGGGCGATATGGACAGGTGCCATGTGGAGCCAATCCGCCCCGACAGCGAGAAGTGCCCAGGGGCGTTCAAGGGGACAGTGTGAGAGCGACACTGAGCCAGAACAAGGAAATGCTGGCACTTAGCCCCCACAGTGGCAGGTGGGCATTTCCGTCCTGGCCACGTAGGTGGGCCGGCCGTGAACCACACAGCCCGTCCCAGCTCGTCCATGGAGGAGCCGCCACGACCAGACGTGCTGGATGCCCACGTCAAGGACCTGAGAAATGAAACCAAAATAACAAGAAGGAAATGGTCGCTGGGCGTGGTCACCCAGGACGAGGGGGGGGTTCCAGAAGGAGGAGGAGTCACCTCCACCCGCACACAGGTTGTCGGTGTTTGGGAGCCTGCGATGCTCCACAGGGCCCAGGGTCCCGGAAGTGAGGGTATGTCCGACGCGGGCAGCCCCAGCAAAGGTCACGAGTGGGTTGGGCCACCCCAATGGGTCAGGGGCCCCCAGGAGCTCAGCGCTGCCGAGCTGAAGAGACGGGCCGACATGGAGACGGTGAGCGGGGGCCAGGCCCCCCCGCAGACCTGGCGCCATCGTAGGGCTACGTGGAAAGGACAAGCGAGCAGCACACTCTCATCTGGGTTTTGTTTTCCTGACGCAGCAAACAGGCTGGAAGAGGCCTCAGTTAGTCAGTCAGCCAACGCCCCACCGCTGGGGAGAGCAGTGGATGGACCAGGGCAATGGCCAACCAGGCAGCGCGGTCCCACCGGGTGGGTGCCGGCCAGGAGGCCTGGTGTGGCAGTCTCCCCGCCTCTCTCCAGTAGCACCTCCTGGCCTGATGAAGGAACACACCTGGACGCGGAGGGCCTGGCCTGCACTGAGACGCCCCCTGGGGTTTCCTGAACCTTCTTGCTCTGACCCCGCTCCCACCTTGCCTCACAACCTCTTGTTTCTCAGCAGCCGCTGTCGATGGCGGCATGGGGTCAGACAGCTGCTGTATGTTCACCCCGGAGCGAGTGGCGCTTGGTGGTGAGCAAAGTGATTTCTTGCTGTGGCTTCTGTCATGTTATTTATTTTTATGACCAGCTTTCGATGGAAACAATCGTCCCCATACATGTTATTGATGGCTCCTGTGAGTTTGCATTAAAAATATCTCTGATCCGGAAAATGTCATCTGTGTAGGCCCAGGCTTGCTGGGTCCCCACCACAGCCTGCATTTTCCAAGTAGCAGAAAATGTGTTTTAGCTCCATGGAGCGCCAGACCCCGCCCGCATGGGCACCGAAAGGCACCCAGGGGTGATGAGTACATGCCCCCTGGGGCCTGAGTGGAGGAGTTTAGAGCTCTGATCAGGGCTTGAGAAGGCTTTGCAGAGGACGGGTACCTGAGCTGGTCCTACAGGATGAGTAAAAGGGATAATCCCAAACTCCAGAGAGCCGAGCGCACTGGCGAGGGACCTCTGTCCTCCAGCGTCCTGGCTGCCAGGTGGCAGCGGCAGATTCAGCCCTTGTCAAGGCGGAGCTGCAACCCACCCCCTGGTCCTGCTCCTCAGGAGAGAAGCACTGAGCCCACACCGCCCTCTCCAGGGGCCCCTGCAGCCTTGGTTTTAACACAGTTCAACTGCAGCTTCTTTGCAGAGCAGCACCAGGCGGACCCCTGAGAAACACCAAGGAAGAGCCACAGCCACAGCTGCTCCTCAAAGTGCCCGGCCCCGCTGGGAGCTGGGGACACAGGGAGGGGGGTACACTGGCTTCCAGACAGAATCGCAGGGCCCAGGGCCCAGGCGGTAGCCTCACCGGTGGCTGGGCCTTCAGCACTGGAGGTGGGTTCAGCAGTCAGGCAGTAGCACAGAGGGCTTGACCGGGGAGCCTGGCCTCCAGCCCTGCCCCTGCCGGGCAGTTGGAAGGAAGCCCCAAAAGCCCCCGTCACCCATGACCTGCTCAGCACCGGCCGCCCATCAGCATCAGGACCACCACCCCCAGAGGCAGCACGGTGTCCCTCTGATGGCAGAGAAAGCCCCCACCCCCTCGCAAGGCCAAAGACCCCTTTCCGCTCCCCCCCCAGGCTCAGTGACCACCCTCCACCAACTGCCCCCTTCCTCTACTGTATCTTAGCTCACCCTCTTCATGTCCCCTAAGGCTTTGCAGAAAGCAGCTCACACGTAGCTACCCTCTGAGATCCAGAGGTTAGAGAAGCAACTTGGGCCCCCGAGGGCCCAGGTGGGGCTCAGGGCGCTGCCCCTGACAGTCTGAGTGGCCTGGGCACAGTAGGAGTTGCTCTCCGCCTGAGAACCGCAGCTGACAGTCCCAGGCCCAGCCTCACTGGACAGGGTGGTCGCAGAATTCACAAGTTACTCGATGCGGAGCGCTCAGGACAGCGTGTGGCCCGCAGACAGCATCATGGCGGAGTCTTGTCATGCCGTCTCCACCTGCGCTCCCCTTCCCTTTGCAGTGAGGGTCAGGGTTCTCCCTGTCTATCCCGAGCCCACCACGGCTGGCCACTGCCTCACCCCACAGGGTCTACTCCCCCAACAGAAATGTCCCCCTCCTCGTGCCCTTAGGCAAGGTCGCCAAGTGGGGGGAGGAGGAGGGCATGGAGTCACCACGTGAGGAAAGCTGGCCCGGGAATGAAAGTGATTTTACATCAAAATCCAGAGATGAGAAGAAAGAAATTACCAAAGGCATTTTTAATATACTTTGTGTTTTGGAATGAATTTAGATTCATGATTAGATGCAGGCAAAGTTCTTGCCTGCGCTCACCCACGCCCCCCACTGCCAGCATCTTACATTCCCGTGGTGTGTTTGTCGCACTGAGAGAGCAGCACTGGGCCGTGCCTACTGGACGTCACCCGTTTCTCCATTAATGTCCTCTTTCTGCTCCAGGATCCAGTCCCTGGCCCCACGGCACGCCGAGCTGGCCCGTCTCCTGTCCCCAGATCCTGGGCAGCCTCAGTTCTTCCTGGCTTTCCGGCCCTGACAGCGAAGGAGACGGCTACCCAGGTGCCGGTGGGGTCCCGCCCAGTCTGGGCTGGGATTTGTCCGATGTGTTTCTCATGATTGGACTTGGGTACGGCTTTGGGGACAGAAGACCACAGAGGGGAGATGTCCTTCTCATCGCATCAGACCTGGGGTCCCCGACACCCACATGGCGTCGCGGGTGACACAGACCTTCACCGCTCGGCTGAAGCCGTGTTTGCTGGGTTTCTCCACTGTCACGTCACGATTTCTCCCTTTCCACTCTCTGTTCTCGGGAAGCAAGTTGCTAAGGCTCGTTCACCCTCAAGGGAGGTGGGAGAAAACTAAGGCCGCCTTCTTGGAGGAGGGGGCATCTACAAATATTACTGGGAACTGACGACTTCAATTGAGGACCTGGAGTCAGCCAAGCAAGAAGGAAATTCTACCCCAGACTTTTGAGCTATACGAGCTCACGTTTCCTTTATTCAAAAACAAAATAATTAAGCCACTCTGAACGGGTTCCTGTCACTTATAATTATGTCATTGTAAGCACACTTGGCTTTTGTGACAGCTGTCCCTTGTTTCCCGTGTTTGTTAGACTATAGATTGCATATTACATAACTGGCTCATAATAAGGTAACGTTTTCCGTACTTCCTATGTGAAAGCCTGGGTCGGTGGTTCCGGGCTGACAGAAGGAATCTACAGCCGTCAGTTCCAGGCTCCCTCCCGTGTGGCCATCCTCAGCTTGTGGTTTCTAACTCGAGATCTCAGAAGGCTGCCACAGCTCCGGCAAATCCACTGTATTCCAACCACCAGGACCGAGAACAGTACTGTCTGAAAGCTGCCCGTAAAATTTCTTCTCACGTCCCATGTCCCTAAACTTGATCTTATGGCAACGCCTGGTTCCAAGGAGGTTGACACATTGGGAGGCCACGCACCTCACTAAAAATGTCCCTGTTAGTAAGTGCATGTGGTCCCTGCAGTGTCACCTTGAGCCCAGGGCTTGGTTCGCTCCAGATGTCTTCCCTGGGAAACCAAGCCCAGCTCACGACTCGAGCTACTTCCTGTTGAGCATGGCACCCGAATCTCTATTTTTATCCTCAAACTGTCCCCGGAGCTTCAGGCTCATCTAGTTAAATCACGAGACAGATTTACCTGGATAATCCAACAGCAGTTCAACGCCACACGTCTGAAACCAAGGTCATTGTCTTCCTACAAACCTGATTCCCCTCCCTCCCAGCTCCCAGAATGCTTGGCCCTCTCACCCGCCCCTCAGCCATGACAGACACCCCATGTCCTCAGCCCACTCCCGCGTGCAGCCCATCGTCACTCTCCCCGTCACTCTCCCCTGACTCGGTCTCTCAGGAGCTCTTGGCTCCCTCCTGGCTGGCCCTGAAATCACGGCCTGAGTCAGCACCACGGAAGCCCGTGGTCACGGTCTCCTCTGATCCCTGCCCCCTGACAGCAGCGTGAGCTGCATAAAGTGGCCAGGGCAGTGGCTAGAATGAAACCTTCCTGGGTCTGCCCCTTACGGGCCTGTGACTTGGGCAATTCTCGTACCTCTTTGAGCCTCAGTTGTCCCATCTGTAAATGGAGACTAATAACAAGACTTGTCGCTTAGGCCGTGTCGTGCGGGGTGTCAGGCGGGGCGTCAGCTCCCGCTCCCCACGTAAGAACGCAGGACACGGTGCGGCCAAACAGGAACACCCACGGAGCCATAGGTAGGGGAGTCATACCACTATATTCTCACCGGCGGCATCCGCCTCTCTGCAATCCGCTCTTGCTAGCCCCCATTTTTTCTGCTAGCATAGCCACAGCAGTTATATTAGTGGCCAATAGCTCACGGGTTACAGCTGACGGCCAACTAGCCACAGCTGCTGGCCATCTGATCACAGTTGACGGCCATTTACTACCTGAGCCAGCACCTTTCTGTGTGAGGCCGAGAGCCTGGAAACTGCTTTCTGGGGCTCTGTCCCCACAGGCCGTCTGAGGGCTAAGTTAGTCAACACACGTAACTGGTCTAGGAAGCAGCCAAGAAGCAGTGGGTTTAATAATAACACACACAATAACAGTAATAGTTATTGTTAGGAAACTGTTGAGCAGCTCCCTCGGCCAACAAGGTCCACGTTCCTTCTCATGGGTTGGCGCCTCCATAAATCTCCAGTCTCATCTCCTATTGCCTTTGAACTTTGTTCTCTACCAATAACTAAGTGTAATGCACCCCCGAGCATCATGTACTGTCTGCTGACTCTTACCTACCATTTAACACTCAGGTCACACCGACTCCACGAATGTGTTCTGGAAAGGACCCATGCACGGCACCAGCACACCCGCGCCCACGCGCGTGGTGCTCATGAGATGGCCGAACCCCTGGCAGCGCCCGGAACGCCCACTAAGAGAGAGGAGGGATAAACGAGCTCTAGTCAGTGGGGCGGTGCCACGAGTGCCCACCCACGGCTGTCAACAGAAAGGGCTCCCGCTCGGCCACGTGCCAGTAAACATTTAACAACCAGGGCTCCCCCGAGGGTCGGCAATGACTCGTGTTTCATGACTCGTGCAGTGTAAACACTTCCACCACGACAGACTTCAAGCTACCAACACGACCTCAATCAGCTCAGAGAAATCCCGAAAATTCAACAACGGCTCTCAGCAGCCAGTAGAGCCAGAGCCAGCTCCAGGGCACCAGGGATGGCCCTAAGGGCATGGCGACATCTCCAAGGCATGTTGTTAAGTGCAAAAAGCCAGTCAGGGAGCGATTCACTCAGCACAGGCCCCTTTGCAGACAATCCCCTCATGTGGGACAAATAACGTGGCTTCCTTGTGATGAGCACATTTGTCTTGATCACATGACACCTGATAGCCAGTTAAGACAGCTGAGAACCGCCACTCAGGAAGCTGTCTGGGCTCCTGCACTCCTCCAGGGGCCATAACTTACATTACCCTCTTCCCCGGGGCCTGGAAGCTTCCTAAGGAGTGGGGGCGGGGTGTTTCTGCTTGAATTCCCAGAGCCTGTCCTGGGCCTGGCGCCCACGGGCCTTCAGTAAAGCGCCAGGAGTCAAGCACAGAATTTACTCATCATCCACCAACCACCGCAGATGCGGTGACTTCTCACACGTGGACACCAAGGTCAGCTCAGCCAGCGTCGCCCCAGATTTGACTCGCACTCAACAAGGCCATCTCCATAGCTCCCCCTTCCCCGACCCCCAGGTCTAGTCTCCTGGAGGAAGCGCAGTCAGGAATCAGCGACAGGCCGGCCCCCTCGCAACCAGTAGGAGACCTGCCCTGCCTCTCACACCGGCCGCTGCCCAGACACTGGCAAAGTCCGGAGGCCACAGTGCTCCGCCTGACAGAAGGCTCCCTGGAGGGGTCCACTCCACAGAGACCCAGTCCCTCTCTTTGCTGGCTGCATTCTGAGGGGCACTGGGTGGACAGGGGCAGGGGACACTTTGCCAAATAGAAACTTCCATCACCTTTGCAGCTTATCCATCAGACAGTCCCACATGGTCACATCCTTTGAGAACATTACATCTAAAAAGCTGTCCGTCTGGTAAGACGGGGACTCAGAATTGGCCACAAGCAGAGCAGAGAACTGGGTCCAGGGTGACACGCTTGTCCTCGCAGCCACAAAGCAGGGAGAACCGTGACCGTGTGGGGTGCTTAGGACAGCGTGGGTCAAGGGCTGGGCACATTCTCCCGTTCCACAGGTTAGGGAGCCAGTCAGTGACACAGCATGAGGATGAAGAGCTTCCTCAGACTTCAGAGTCATGTCGGTCACAATAACTTCTACCTCATCTTAACAGCCCTCCACTCCCCAGCGCAGGGTTGGGTGCAGTCATTTAAAACGCTGGGAGATGTGAACTTCGTTGGATGGCTTCAGGCTGAGGAACTACTACGACACCCCAGCTAAGTGACGTGGACACACGTTCTTTCTATCTTGACTCACTACACAAAGCATCTCGCAACACCTGTCCCCACGCATGGTGCCCCCCGGGCCCGGTCAGCCAGTGCTGAGCGGTTGGGTGCCATGTTCCCCCGGCAGAGCCGTGCAGATGATAGCGTGGCCCCGTGCCCACTGCGTCCTGCAGAGGATGAGTGTATGTGGGTGTCTGCACGCCTGAACGCACGCATGTGTTCACACCCACAACAGAATTAGCCATCGTCCCTGTTGGTGCAATCGCCCCATCCATCAGCGCCGCGCCAGGGGCCAGCTGCAGCTGTTTCATGCAAACACCCATCCTTCCTTCTAAGAACTGTTCTGTCATGATCCTGTGTCATGATTATTTTGACAGGATAATTTGAAAGATAACTTATTGAATACTTAGTCATATTTGTCAAATAAACAATTGAAAACAGTCTGTTTCCTCTCAGTCACTGAGCTCGGCAGTCTGTACACGTCAGAACTCATGACAGACACGGCAGATTCCTGGTGTCCTCCCTCCGAAACCCAGGCCGCGGGCGAGGTCGGAACCTGGAGCTGGCCTCGGGGGGAATTCTGAGAAGGACGTCGGCCTTTCACATCCTTGTGCGCCATCGGGAGCCCCTTTTCCTAGCTGCGCTTAGTGTGTTGGGGAACTCGGCGGTCACATGCCCTTCACCGCGTTACTCAGTCGCGCCCCTGCACAAGTCACCTTCCCCACGTGACCAGCGACACACCGGCCTCGTTTGTTTCCTGCGTGTGCAGGGGGACACGTCCACCCTAGGCCCGCTCCACTCACTGGACCCCGGGCCAGTCCTGCGGGCGTCATTCCTGGCTGTGCGCCACACACGTCCAGTGGGCACCCACCAGGGCACAGGGCCGGGCCTGACCCTGGGACCCAAACAGGACGACAAGGCTTGTCCTCAGCGGCTCGTGGCCTCGGAGACGTGTGAGGGTGCCGCCCATAACGACGGCAGCGTGACGCGTGCACGCGCGTTAGGGGTCGGGTGAAGCAGCCCTGTGGTCCACGCCTGGACACACCCCTCCCCAGACAATTCACACCTGGATACCCCTCCAAAGGCACCCGTGGCTCCCTCCCCTCAATCCCTCCTTCAAGACTGTGTGCGGTGCCCCCCCTCTGTGGGTGACCCCCGTCTTTAAAACTGCCATCCTCCACACCCCATAACCCCCACCCTGGGCGCTTTATTTTCTCTACGGAATTCATTGTCCCTCAAAACACTGTATGATTTATGTCTTCTTCTGGTACGTTGTCTACCCCCGTCACCAGAATGCGAGCTACACAGAGGCTGAGTCCTTGCTGCTCTGTGCCGCGTCCCGCGCCTGCACGCTACCTGGCACACAGTAGGTGCTGCACACGCCTTTGCTGGATGACTGATGAGCGCACAGGCTGTGAAGCAAATGGCACATTCCAGGACGGCTGAAGCAAAGGCTGCTGGGAAGAGAGGTGATGGGAGGTGACGAAAGAGAGCAAGCTAGGGTGACAGAGTGCGTGTGCCCGGAATGGGGCCTGAACTTCATCCTTAGACTCCAGGGGACCCCAACCCCAGACGAAGTGGACAACAGCGTCAGACACGGTAGGTGCCATTGTGTGTAGCAGGGAGAGCTGACCAAAGGATGGTCAGAAACGACCATTGGGTGGTCCCGGGAATAACAGAATGAGCAACAGAGGAGGAGGAGTAGAGGGAGGGGTGGCTGGGGCCGAGGGTGGAGGACGCCTGGCCCCCCGCCAAGCTGTACATCAGGTCCCAGCGGTGGCCCTGACCTGCTCACCTGACCTGCTCTCCCTTCACCACACCAGCTCCCATCACGTCCAACCCCGGCGACATTAGCTCCCACTCTAATTCCTACTCCGCAGAATACAGGGAGCCCTGCGTGGCTGAGTGTTTAGGTCTCTGCTCCCTGCCCAGCCTGATGACCCATTGCCTGCAAAGGAAACAAGATGCCATCGGGCCAGTTCCTTTGGGGCCCCTCCACTGGGTTCCCAACCCCTGCTACAGCACTCAGGGGGAATTGGCATTTATTTCTGTCTCCTCACGGGGGAGTTGGGGTAGGGGGACTGCATCCCATTTGTCTCCATGTCCCAGTGGCTCCCACAGACCCTGGCACACAGTAGGAACTCAGGGAGTGGGTACTGAATAAATGCACAAGGGAGGGAGGGAGGGGGAAGAGAGAAGGGGAGGAGGGAAGAGGGAGGAAGGAGGGAGGCAGGAGGGATGAGGGAGGGGGAGGAGGAAGGACAGACTGTTCTGTCTCCTCTAGTTTGGAGAAGTTTTTTGTGTCTGCAGTTCCTGGACATTCACACCCAAAGCAATAGATGGCATGACCGTCCCTGGCTACATGGAGAAGACATCTAAGTCTGCACTGATGTATTTTACAGGAAACAGGACTATGGATTACCCTGAAAGTTAATGAAACATAGACAAAAAATTAATGATATGAAAAATGGCTTATGAAAGCAGCAAATAACTTCTATTGACCATATGCTAAGCGATTCTCTGCCTCCTAAATCATAATAAACCAGTGCCTGAAACATTCCCTACCTTTAGAAGGGACGGGTCTGCTGCGCCTGCTCACCGGCTTTGTCTCTGCCCCCGCCAGCCAGCCAGCGGCACTCAACGCCTCCGGACCCAGGTCCCGCTGCAGGGCCACTCCTGTGCCAGGCGCAGGGGTCATTCTGAAGATGAGATAAGCAGTGCCTGTAACAAGTTAAAATGAGGTAGAGATGTAAATTACAGTTTTTAGACTCTACTGATTCCATATTTGAGCTCATTCAGAAGCAAACTTAAACCTCACTCGGCACACTTTTATGTGTGAAAAGCTGACCCTAAAGCATGAATCTGGCATGATTATAGGGGCTCTCCTTTATCCAACTACAAAATAAAAAATAAAAAAAAAATCCAATATCAAGTCTTTAAAAGCAATCATTATGATGTAATGGGTTAATTACAGACACCCCTAACCTAGTAAGACCGCAACACCTACTTTCTTAGAGAACTGTTGATTCGCAATATCGTTATCTAGTAATAACAAAATTATTATCTTAGAACGTGACAATTCGGCCTCCCTGGGTCCTGACCATCCCCTCCGGACACACATTAATCCAGTTCTGCCAACCCAGGTGGCCAAGTGCTGTGGTTCCCAGAGGTCTACCAAACAACGAGTCTTAATGGACGTGTGGCCTCCAGCCCCAACCGGACCCTCAGCTCCAAAGCTCAACCCACATTCCTCACGTCACACACACTGGCTGGTACAGTCAGGGGACCTCGGTTTGATGCCCCAGGGAGAAAGGAGATTAGGGACAACAGTCAGTGTCAGCCTTCCGTCCACACAATCTAGGTGGCTGCTTCCTCTCTGGTGGCCAAAGCTGATTCTCCAGAATGAATGGAATCTGCCTCCGGGGTCTTTGCAGGCAATGAGGAAGCCACTGTGCAAGGTTCCACCCTCACCCACTCCCTGCCTGGGCGGCCAGACCCCCATCTCGGCTAACTGGAGTGGGGGGGGTGCTCAGAAGGAACTCTTGGGCTGCCCCTGCCCCCACTTGGGGTCACATCCACGGATGGCACCACCAACGCCGTGGGTGGGTCTTGGAGACATCACCGGCCTTTGCTGGTACCCGCTGTGACAACCACCAGGGCCACCACGTCCGAACCCAGCCTCAGCTACCTCCTCCCTGCTCTTCTCCACCTCTGGCAAGGAGGCCAGATGTTGGCTCCACAGCTCGAGCCTGAACCCTACCATCCTTCTCTGCTTTCAGCTGCAGGACTGCACCCACAGAGAGCCCTGCCCCACCCCCGCCAGGGCAGACCTTACAGTCTCAGCAGGACAGAGCTTGGACCCCACCAGGAGCACAGCCTAGGCAGCACCCCAGGCTGCACTGTGGGGCTGGGAGCACCCCAGTGACCCGGCTCCCTCACCCGGACCCCACTAGTCCCCGCCACAATCAGCTGTGACCCTGGCCCAGCTTCCATGGACTTTGGCAGACTTCTGGGGACCACCCTTCGGGACCTGGTTCCATCCCCTCCCTGGCCTCCTCTCCAGCGTGCCAGGTCCACTTCCCAACAGCTCTCCTTGCCCCCAGCCCAGCCCCCCTTTCTGACTCTCGAATCTTCTGCTTCTCCTCGGTGCTGCAGACCACCCTCCTGTACCCTTTCAGCCCCTCAGAGGGCACCCTTTCTATTTCAGACCAAGTTTCTGGGAACAGCTGTGAACACTTGCTGTCATTGTCTCCAGAACCCAGGACATGCTGTCACTGAAGTCACCACAGTTCCCATGGTCACCGGAGCACCTGGTCAGATCCGTGCACCAGGGCGACCTCTGGGCCCTCCTCGCACACGTGCCGGGAGAGACCACATGGGATGCCGTTGTGGGTGTTATGGGCTGAATCGCATTTCCCAAATCACATGTTGAGGTCCTCACTTCTAGGACCTCAGAATGTGACTTATTTGGAGACCAGGTCATTAAAGAGGAGATTAAAAGCCTTTGGGTGGCCCTAATCCGATGTGACTAGGGTTCCTATACGAGATGAGGACACAGACACACACAGAGGGACGACCATGTGAGGACACAGGGAGGAGACGGCGTCTACAACCGCAGGGAACCAGCCCTGCCAGCACCTGGATCTCAGCCTTCCCGCCTCCAGAAGTGTGAGAAATAAACGTCTGTAATTTAAGCCACCCGCTCAGTGGTGCTGTTTGTTATTCGGCCTGGCTGCCTACTCCATGAGGGCACTTTTCTCAAGCCTTTAAAACCCATTTCTTTTCAGACGACCATAACAACGTCACCCCACCCTCCTTCCAGCCGAGGTCCTCAGGTGCTCCCTCTGCCCATGCACTGTGGCTGGGGACACCCCACCGTGCCATTGTCCCAGGGCTCTTGGTCCCTCTGGCACGGCACAGTATTCTGTCGGCCCAGACCCCACACTGCACATGTCATTTCACTCTGACTTCCCGCCCTTTACAACCATGGTTATGAAAGAGGATTCTGTTTCTCTTCGGAAATACACACTGAAACACGGGAAGGTACAGGAGTATCGATCTATAACTTCCTTTCAAATATTTCAGAAAAAAGCAGAATACATCCAAAAAACATAATAAATACACCGATGGAAAGAATTCAGAACAATTCAAAATATACGAAAATCTCCAGGACAAGTAGTAGATAAAATGTAAGAGGACAAAGAGAGGGAAAACATCTAGAGTAGAAGAAATCAGGAGACACCCCAACAAATTTAATGTGTGAGCTTGGTTTGGGTCATAAGACAGACACAGTAAAATAAAAATAACAATGCAAACAGGGCAATCTGAACAGTGGTTGCTCTATCATCTTAAGGAATTTCTGCCAAATATTCCAGATGCAAGAATAGCACTGAATCTTTTATAGACAGACACTTAGGTGTTAATGAAGGAAGGTACCAGGGCCAGGACTCCCTTTAAAGCGACCTTCTCAGGGTGGAGAGGAGGTGCCTATGGGAGCTGATGGCAGACATGGGAGGGAGAGTCGTTATAGCACAGCTTTTCCTTATGCCTGGAAATTTCCATAACACAAAACCTAAAAAATAATGAGGGAGAGCTTGTGCTGATGTGGAAAAGTGTGTAAGGTACACGAAGTGAAATGAACTAAGTGAATAATACATGCAAATTGACTTTCTTCTGAGATAGATAGATGGATAGACAGATACATTTTCCCCGAAAATAAGACCTAGCTGGACCATCAGCTCTAATGTGTCTTTTGGAGCAAAAATTAATATAAGACTCGGTTTTATTTTAATATAATATAAGATCGGGTATAATATAATATAATATAACATAATATAATATAATTAGTATTGGATCTTATATTAATTTTTGCTCCAAAAGACGCATTAGAGCTGATGGTCGGGCTAGGTCTTATTTTTGGGGAAACACGGTAGATAGAGACAGATACAGACAGATGAGTGGATAGATAAATGAATAGACAGATATAGATAATGTACTAGAAATCTTGAACCCCTTGCATTACAGATTCAGTAATACGTACAGACCAATATGTAAATATACACCTGCATGCTTGTGGTTGCGTGGAAACTTCCTAGAAAGGTATCCACAGTCGTTATTCCAAAGACCAGCGATGAGGGGAAAGGTGATTTGTTCTTTTCGACATGCCCTTCTGCGGTATTGCTATTTCTTCCATGACAGGTGGTAATTTAACAATTTAAAGCCAATTTACAGCTCAAAATAATGATAATATTTTTTAAACTGGAAAAGCTTAAATATCTTACAATGGTAGACCGATGAAATAAATTAAATGACAGCAGACAGCTGAACGCGCTCTGACTCAGGCATACACAGAACAATATGGGTCTAGTTTAACTGTCACCAAAGACGTGAGGTGAACAGCAAGACGTGTTGCACGAGACCTGCGTGACGTGGCCGCGGTCTGAACACACGCCCGGGCCTGCGTCTGCAACATGACTGTTCCCAGGCGGAGGCTTGTCGGCGGCACCTCTCTTTTCTTTTTCCTCATCTGAAATATCAAAACGTCCCTCAGTGAACACAAGCTAGTTCTGAAATTAAAAGTGGAAGCTCAGCCTGGTCTGATGCCCCCCACACCCACCCCGACTTATCTCCGAGTCCCCCACCCAGCACTGCGCTTCGCAGGAGTGGGGCTTGGTGAACGCCTGCCAGCCCGTGGCGGGCTACTTGGCTCCCACCAGTGAAGTCTGGCCGTTGTCATAGGCTGAGAGGCGTACGGCGTGCTGCTAATGAGCGAGGCCATCTGCCACTTGGGAACCAGCCACACGGACCCACCCAGCCATCCAGTGATGGGCTGGGCTGAGTTTGGGAGATAAGCATGGCAGACACAGAAATGGGCAGGAGGGCGAGGGCGGACACCGTGGGCAGGTGAACGCCTCCTAACAAGGAACCGCTGGAACCGGAGGTGAGCCTCGGGGGAGGGGGCCAGGGAGCCGCCTCCAGGCTCTGCGGGGAAGACAACGGAACACTTCTGTGCTAAGGAGGGTCCTTAGCCAACCAACCAGGGTTCACTGCAGATCGAAAGGACGTGTGCCTGGCAGCTTGCAGAGCCCGGCTAATGACACACTGTGATACTAATGACCACAGACTGGGGGCTGGAAACACGGACCTTGATTCTGTCTCAGTCCTGGAGGCCAGAAGTGGGAAACAAAGGTGTCGGCCTGCACGTTCCTTCTGGAAGCCCCGGGGGAGGGGCCCGCCTGCCTCTTCCAGCTTCTGGGGGCTCTCGTGGCCACATCATGCCCGTCTCTGCCTGTTTTCTTTCCTAAGGACATCCTCATCGGAGTCAGCACCCACTCAAATCCAGGGTGACCTCATCTCAGTTCTTAATTACATCTGCAAGGACCGTATTTCCAAATAAGGTCAGATTCCAAGGTTTCAAGTAGACATGCATTTTGTGGGGGGGGCACCACTCACAAGGCTCCGTGACAGGGATGTGTTGCCAAGCTAAGTGGTACTCAGTCAGCACAGCTGTCCAGGTGAGACACTCTGAAGGCAGAAATGGATTCCTGCTGTGGGGATCAGAGCAGCCAGGGCTGGAGACCCAGAGGAGACAAACAGACCGACCTGTGCTCTCTCCAGGTGGGTGGTGAAGGCCTATCTTGGGAGGCCCAGGGTTAGCATGAGGCCCGGTGTTCAATGGCTCTTGGCTTAAAGGAGCCCGTGAGGTACCAGCAGTTGGCAGAGGAGCAGCACCCAGGAGGTGAAGAAGCTGGTCTGCAGGGACACTGAGCCCACGGAGGCTATTGGGGGAACGTTGCCCATTGGTCTCCTTCAGACCCCAGGAGGTGCCATCGTGGAGACCCTGGGCTCCTCCCCCACATGATGGCACGACTCTGGGCAAAGCACGTCAGGTCTTTAAGCCTCCATTTCTTCGGGAGTAAAATAGACAAAAACGGTCTCAACGCCTCTGAGGACTCTTGTGAGAACGGAATTATGTGACTTTGGAAAGCTTGGGAAACGTACCTCACTAATCAGGCAGGAGGAGGCTTCATCACAACAGTGATTTTGTATTCTTCTCATGTCCTGGATTGAGCATTTGTCCATCTTTCCACTCCTTGATTGAGAATTGTAACTCGTTGCTGAGGCTGTAGGAAAGTGGGACCCGTTGTGCGCTGCAGGCAGGAATGTAAATTGGTGCAACTACTTTGGAAAACATTTCGGCAGTTTCTGTCATGGACAAACACACAGCAACGGCGCCAGCTACCCCCCTCCCAGGCGTACACTCAGGAGGGATGGAAACATATGTCTATACAAAATCTAGTGCACAAGTGTTCACAGCAGCATTTATTCCTAATGGCCAGAAAGTGGGCACAACCCAAATGTTCG
The DNA here is from genome assembly GCF_964194185.1 of Rhinolophus hipposideros. NCBI lineage: Eukaryota > Metazoa > Chordata > Mammalia > Chiroptera > Rhinolophidae > Rhinolophus > Rhinolophus hipposideros. The sequence goes on from NC_138055.1 coordinate 2,107,228, forward strand.
TCAGCTAATGAGTGGATAACTAATGTGGTGTATCCATACAGAGAACTATAGGAAAAAGAAAGACAAGAATTGGAACCAGTTAATGTGGATTTTCAAAGTCACTTTACCCCCTTACAATGAGGAACATACGTCTGAAGGTTTTACAAACCACTCGGGCTGAAAGGGAATTATTTTGTCATGGCTGGAGGAGCAGCAGGTGCTGGTCGATGTCACTGCCAAACGCCCCGGGAGCCCCCATCCTACACGTGCAGGAAGCAAGGACATTCCAGGAAGGCAGGAGGTGATGACAGAGGGACCCCGACAGTTCCACGCCATGGTCCAGGCTGGAGTCCCCACAAAGGGACTAGGACACTGCCTTCTCTGGACCCTTCTCCACTCTCTTCCTTGAAGGAACCCTCTCTTCCTGAAGACACAACCCTCTGGGATTCCAACGGGGACAGGACTGTGGCCCCCACAGCCACAGGGTGCATGCTGGCCCCCAAGACCCCTTTCCCAGCCTTGGGGACGCCCTCAGCAGTGGGTCCTCAGAGCTGTTACCCTCGAGGTGTCTACGGGAGTGCGAGGGGCAGGATAGCACCAACATCTCGTATCTGCTGCTGTGTATTTCAGTGATTACAAGGTGTTACTGATGGGTAAATTCAGACGCATATTGTCCTTAATTTGAGGTTAATTACAGATAACATTTCAAAGGAGGTAATCTCATTAATTTTGATTTGCTTCTAACGGCATTAAAGCACGCAGTGGAAGATTGAGTCGATTTAAATGGAGCACATGGGGGGAAGTCCAGCCATTCCAGCCGTGGTACGTGCATTTTATTAGCCATGGCGAGTCAGGAAGGCTGACGGGACTTCCCCAAAAACAACAGCGTGCTTCACGGAGCTCCCGCAGGCGGCACCTCCCCAGCTCCAGGCCTGGCACAGATCGTGTGTTTCGTAAACTTTCGTCAGATGAGTCATGAATGAGTGGGAGAGCCCAGAGGGCAGTCATGGCAGCTCGTCCATGGAGCTCATTCTTCACGCGTTGATTCAACCCAAGGAAAGCACAGAGCCGCTTCTGCGTCAGGTGCCGAGGGAGGAAAGGACAGCCAGTGCACAAGCAGGTGACTCCGCAGGGTGACTTCAGGGGCAGGTGACGCCCTCGAAGCGTCAATAAAACAGGAGGCCCTGTGGGGACTGACAGACAGACGGGACAAGGTCGGCCACATGGTCAGGGAAGGGCCCTGGAGGAGGAGGGGCTGGCCTTCCCGAGGGCCGTCGGGGCACAGCCAGCCAGGCTGGCGGAGCCCACGTGCGTGACACAGACCCGGAGGCCGGAGCGAGCTGGGCCGGGTCTGATGTGAGTTCAGAGTCCTGGGCAGCAGCGGGCGGGGGCGGGGGTCCGGCGACGCTGGCGAGGGGCCACTGGCGGCTTGAAACAGCTGTGCCTCCACCTGGTGGGCGTTCTCCCTTTGGCTGTTTGTGGGAAGTGGATGGTGGGTGGATAGGAGAACAAATGCTTGTGCTGCGATCCTGTTAGCCTCCCTCAAGTGTGAGAAGTGCGGATGGAAACATTCGCACCTTTCGTTGTTCGCTGTCGCGTGTACATACAAGAGCACAGCGAGGTGACTGTTCTCAGACTGTAGGCCCAGCATTCTCTACACAGCCAGGGCCCTGTCAGAGGAGAGATGCCCTATTCGCAATGTTCCTGTGAGCTGCTTTTTCCCCAATTAGATTATTTCCACAGGCTGTGACATTTTTGCAGCTCTCATTTCCTGCTGCCAAAGCGTTTTCTGAGCAAATTGTACCAATTTACAGTGCTACGAGCAACCGATGACTTCCGGCTTCCACACAGCCTCCTCCTTGAAGAACGGCTGTGCTGAGGTGAGACTTACTTTCCAGTTTAACTCCCTCCCTCATCAACTCCCTCCCTCCCTTTCCTTTTCTTCTTCCTTTCTTCCTTCTTTCCTCCTGTCTTCCTCCCATAACTAGTTACCAGCTAACCAGAGGCTCCCGTGGCTGGGGCTCGGAGAGCAGAGGGTAAGCGGGGGGTCCTGAAGCCTTAGGGAGGGGACGACCCAGACCCCGAACCCCACCTGCCACATCAGACATCACAGTCTGTAGCTGATGCATTTGACCTGGGAGGGTGTGTTGGGCCGTCTGAGTTGTTCGACCAGGACGCCAGAGAGTAAGCAGTGTATGAACAACAAACATTGATTCTCACAGTCTGGAGCCTGGGAGCCCAAGATCCATGTGCCAGCAGATTCCGTGTCTGGGGAGGACCCGCTTCCCGGTTCACAGACGGCTGTCTTTCCACGGCGTCTTCACCTGGCAGAAGGGGCGAGGGAGCTCTCTGGGGTCTCTCTTATGAGGGCACTGGTGCCATTCGCGAGGGCCCCACCCCCATGGGCTCATCACCTCCCAAAGGCCCCGACCCCAACACCATCCCCTTGGCGCCAAGTTCAGCATAGGGATTTGAGAGGGACACGGACACTCAGCCCACAAGAGGGGGTGTGAGTGGGTTTCACTTTGAAAGTGTCCTGCTAACTTCCAGGCTTGGGGCAGATAGAGAGACCCCATGGCAGTCTGCCCCCCAACCCCGGTGAGGGGGAGCTGCCAGGAGACGAGGGGGCCTTGGACGGAGCCCAGTGCTAGAAACAGAAGTGACTGTGGTTGGGGGCTACGACGAGGCCAGGTGGAGAGAGGCCGCAGGGCCAGGAATCATCTGGAGACGGGAAGGCTGCGGGGGCAGGTGTGCACAGCTGGAGGACAGGCAGTGCCATGCGCCGGGGGAAGGGACGGGGAGAAGACAAGCCAGCACTCCCATCATCCGTGTTCTCTCAGGGCCTCTGCCGGGCCTGCTGCTCTTCTAAAAGGCCCTGTCCGGCGGCACGTCACCCCCGGCTGCAGGACGACCCGGAAGGGCATTTGATGCTGGGAGAGGACAGCAGGCTCCTTACCTCTTTGTGGCACCCTGAATTCTGCACTGCACGTAAGCGAAGCTTCTGAGTCTGTGAGAACTAAGACGTCCAGCCTGGGCACTGAGATTATCTGGGAAAGGAAATGAGAGGCACGCGGAGCGGTGGCTGGGGAGTCGGGCGGGGTGGGCGTCCGTCACAAGTGGCTCTAAATCTTTATTCTGAAAAGCACACCCAACCACAGGCAGACCCAATGCGGTGACAGCAGAGCTAAGACAAATAGAGAGTGGAAAATTAAACACCAATCAAGTTATTTGATTTCGGGTATATATTTGTGACGAGAGAACTAAATCATATATTAATCCCACATAACAGCAAATTCAAGTTGTTGGGGTTTTTGTGTTTTTTTGGGGGGGTTTTTTTAAGGTGCAAAATACTTTGGTGCCTGAGCCAGAAGGAAAACACAAACAGAAGAAGCAGTGATCACTGACTCTGAATTAGACCCCTTGGCATTTCAATTGACTGGATAGGGCGCCCACTTTATTTTGCTAGAAGGAAGTTTACTTTATGCCTTTTCCTGTTCAAGCAGCTCAGGCAGACCCAGAGGCTTCGTGGGTGGGAGGGGGCCGTGCCGAGGGCCGTGGAAGGGTCCATCACAGAGGCTGCTGCTGGTCTTGACCTGGACAGATAAGCACCCACCAGGGAGGGGACAAGGAAGGGGCCCCGAGCAGAGGGAACAGCTTCAGCTGAAGCACAGCTGGGGAAAAGAGATTGAGAGGGACACAGAGCATGGAGGCGCTATGTCGAAAGGCAGGCTATGGCCAGACAGTGGGGGGCTGGCTCTGAGTGTCGTTCAGAGGCTGTCAGATTCATTCATTTTCCCTAAACAGTTACTGAGGGCTTACCATGTGTAGACATTAGGTGAATAGGGGTCCTGCCTCACGGAGCTTAAAGTCTGGCTGGGTGGCTTACATATATTCAGAACGGCCTCTGCGTATGGGACTGGGTAATTGACATGAACAAGAAGCGCTGGGGGCTACAGGGAAAAGGACAGAAGGGGCCTCACTGGGGTCAGGGTGGAAACACAAACCCAGCGTGGGTAAGAAGAGTGCCGAGGTGACGCAGATGGAGTGGGAGAACAGAGCGATGGCCATGGGAAACCAAGTGAAATTAAAAGGTAGGTTTTTATTTCTACAGACAACAGACTTTCGGGAGAAAGGCAGAGCTGAAGTGGACGGGGGACTAGGGTTTCAATAGGTTTATTAATCGCAAAATTGTATTCACACTAAATATTAAAGCCTGTGACAAAGCCACAATAATTATGGTACGGTTTTAGCATCAGGATAGAAAAAACAAACACAGAATAAAGATAGAAAAAGTCAGGATGGAAATTATGATGAAGGTGCTGTTTCAAATCCAAGGCAAAAGGGAAAGTTTTTTTCAATCAATAGAGTTGGTATAATTAGCTATTTGGAAACATATTAAGACATATCTCTCACTTACACTTACATCAAAATAGACTCTAGATGAATTTAAGATCACAAATGTTTTTAAAAGCTTAATCTATAAGGCAGTATTTGCTTTTATCATCTGTACAGCAATTATATTTTCCTAATCACTGGGTGGGGAAAGTTTTTCTCTGCTTGTCTCTACTGGCAAGCCTAGAAACAGGTCAGTGATTTGACAATGACAATAGAAACTACAGAAGGGACAATGAAGACCATTAAAGTTAACAGCGACATGAATTGGCAGCAAGTGTTGCTTTTCTTAATATTTCAAGAGTTCTTATGATCTGTTGTAACAAAGAATTTTCCACTAGAAAAAAGCGGGCCACAGATTTCAATATATGAAAATACGCTCAGCCCCACTGGAAGTCAATGGATTCCAGGGTAAAACAAAATGAGCACACTGCATGCTCTGGACCAGTCGGGATTTTAAGAGCTCCACCTTCTGGTGTTCGTGTGGGCTGGGCATACAGGTGCCAGCGGTCATGAGTGGAGGGGAGGGGGACACCCCCCGAAATTCATATGCTGAGTCCTGACCCCAGGACCTCATTTGGGAACAGGTCACCGCAGATGTCACTGGTTAAGATGAGGTCATAGTGGAGTGGGGGAGGGGGGGTGCTGGTCTTGTATGACCGCTGTCCTTATGAAAAGGAGAAATTTGCACCCAGGGAGCACGTTGCGTAAAGATGGGGGCAGGGATCAGGATCAATGCAACAGATTACCAGCAAAGCCCCAGAAGCCAGGAGAGGGACCTGGAGCGTTCTCCTTCACAGCTTCAGAGGGAACCAGCACTGCCCATACCCTGACCTTGGACTTGTGGCCTCGAGGCTGTGAGACAATACAGATGTGTCGTAAGCCAACCAGCACATGGTGCTTTGTTACACAGTTGGGAAAACTCACAATACAGAGAGGCCTGTCTGGGGGTGCAGAGAGAGCTCAGTGCCCAGAATGCAGGGGCCATGTCCACAGGTTGGGCGCAAGGACAGCTCCCGACTCACAAAGGCTAAAGGGCCCTGCCGGCCCATCCAGCTAGCCTTTGCAGGAGCCCAACGCTCTGAGAACACGTGCCTGCCCACCTCCCCTGGGCTACGTGTGGTCCAGGAAGGCCTCCAGGAGGAGGCGGCTAGCAGTAGGGCCCCCACTCTCACAGCAGAGACCTGGAAAGCAGCCTTCTGGACTCCAGCTGCCAACGCAGCTTGGGTTCCAAGCAGGCCGCCCCTGGGAACAGATTTCCCCCAAGAAGCGAAAACCATGCTAGGGGCCAACTCGTGGTCAGACATGTCGAGCCGTATTTGCAGCCCGCGCTTCCAAAGTCCAGCCAGCGGAAGGGCTTCGGAAACCGGAACAGAGCCTCTCGTTTGTCCGGAAGTCTCCGTGACTTGCTGGGTCATTCCAAGTCACGCTGCTTCCACTAAGACAATCCTGTCAGTCCAACTCCTGTCAATTATCCTGCTCCCCCAACATCTGGCAATGCAAAGGATAATGAAGAGTAAACGGTCCTACGTCAATCATTGCTTTCCTTTCCCTCCACCATCCCCACCTCCACCTCCGGCTGCCAAAACGTGTCTCTTCAAACCCATGTGAAGCCTCATGTCTGAAGAATAATGACGCCAGGACACCGATGTCCACTGGTGGCGGGAGGAGCTGTCTGGGGACCTCATTAGAATGTGCCTCTTTTAGAGACAACGAAAGGACAGTTTAGAAAGTTCTAACTCTCTCAGGAATGCAGCAGACGCTTGCGAGAAAGTGAGTGACGGCCTCTCCTCTCCTTGCCAACTCTGATTGTCCAATTCAAACGCAGCCCCCTGGTCCACATAATTGTCAGCTTCTAAAAATAGCCTGATTTAAACTGCCCGCTATCTGGGACCCCGAGGGGAAGTGCCTTCCCAGGAGTCCTTGGCAGCATGGGCAGAGCTGATGGAAGGCCCTTAAAATGTGTTCCTGGAAGAAGAAATCAGAAAGTGAGATCAGAATTCCTCGGGCACAAGAGCGGCCGGCTCACAGCATGTTACTTAACAGGACAAGCTGGCTTCTGTTTGCACAGCCCTTCCAGGCAATGTCCACATCCTTCATCTCGTTTGGTCCCCAGCGTAAGTGCTCGCGCAATCTCCATGTCACAAAGGAGGACCAAGGAAATGCCACCTTCCATAAGGAAAATGAAATCCAGTCCCTCCAAGGTTGGCACGAGCAGAGGGTCCCCCTTCCAGGACCTCCCCCTAGGATACTGGTGCCATCTGATGGCCTCGGGAATGCCCAGTCCTCCACCAGCCGGGGACGCTTCCTGCAGCCCAGCCCCACCAGGCCGTACGCGGAGCAGGTCAGGAGTGACAAGGAGCGAAATACCACAGGCACCACCAATGCAATCCAATTTCTGCTGGAGCCTCCTCTCCCAGTGGCAATTTTTTCAGTTTACCTTGATGTCTCAGTCTTTTGAGATAAGCCTCATATATTTACATCCGATGCAATTCTCTTATACTTGGAATTATCCTGCCATCCTATTTTGGGCTTTATTTTGGCCGTCATATTTAGTTTCTTCTTTTATCTCCTTTCTTATTCTCATAATTAGATGAAAGTTTCTTTCTTTCTATTGTTTTAGACACTACATATTATATTTTTAAGAAGACGTGCTGAGATTTTAATATACATAATAATGAACATAATTAAATACATATGTTACTAAGAATGCTTACAGATGCCTGGTATTTCTTTCCTCTTCTTCGTTTTGCTGTGGAGTTTAGCTCAATTCCCTGTAGCCTGAACGCCCTCCCCAACTACCCTGCCCTGGTCATTGTGGGCTAGTTTTTCTTTCACTTTTTTTTTAAAGAAAAAAAATAGTGATTTTACTGTCAGTAACTAAATGTACTGACTTATTTTTACCCACTTCCTTTGTGTTTATTTTTGGATGATGGACTCGGGTGCACTAATGACTGATGGTTTTCCTTGGCCCATGGCTGTGCCAGGTCTCATGTTCTAAAGTCGGTCACATGGATGGCAGCCTCCTCCCAGGCCTCTTCCTACAATGTGCTGTCAGCCCCTTCCCACCCACAGGTGGGGCTCTTCATCTCCCTTGGACACCCCTGTGGCTGCTCCACAGTGGGAAAGGGCAGCAGGGTGCTTCTGGCTCTAGGACTTAAAAGATTGAAGGACACACACAGACTGAAAGGAAAGGGATGGAGAAAGGTATTTCATAAAATGGAAAAGACAAACTAGCTGCGGTAACAATGCTTATACCAGACAAAATAGACTTTAAAACAAAGGCTATAACAAGAGACAAAGAAGGACCCAGTAAGCCCACTTCGGAGTATTTATCCAAACAAACCCAAAACGCTTCTCTGTGGGGATGTGTGCACCCATATGTTCATTGCAGCATTGTTTACAATGGCCAAGATGTGGAGGCAGCCTGGGTGTCCATCGATGGAAGAATGGATAAAGAGAAGCCAGTATATATATACAGTGGAATATTGCTCGGCCAGGGAAGGGAATGGGTTCTCGCCATCTGCAGCAGCGTGGATGGACCTGGAGGGCATTTTGCTGAGTGGAGTGTCAGACAGAGAAAGACAGATGCAGTATGATTTTGCTTACATGTGGAATCTAAAGACCAAAATAAACAAACAAAACAGAAACAAACTTGTATGGAGAACATTTTGATGGTGGCCAGAGGGGAGGGGGGTTAGGCGGGAAGGTGAAAAGGGTGAAGAGATTAAGAGGTACAAGCTGGTTGTTACACAGCAGTCATGGGGGTGTGGGGTACAGGAAATACAGTCAGGACTATGGTAATAACTCTGAATGGTGTCAGACGGGTACTAGACTGACCGGGGGATCACTCACGTTCCATAAACCCTTCATCACTGTGCTGTACGCCTGAAACTAATATAACATTGTATGTCAACTGTAGTTGAAAAAGGAAAGAATTATTTAAAACACAGTGCAGCCCCGCCCGTGTCGCTCACGCTCTCGCACATGACTTCCTGACGAGCCTGGAGTTGACATGTGAGGCTCCGGCCGCCCTGCAGCCACGAAGGGGACAGCCCACGTGAGGTGCTCACATCAGTGCTGGGATGAGGTGCCGTGGGCCTGCCTCCAGCCGTCCGTGTCCTCCGGGGGGCTGCGAACACCGATGAACGGGACAAATCACCCCGCTGTGTCCTGTCTGAACTGCCGGCTCGTGGAATTCGCGGGCATCGTAATTGTTGTTTGCGCCACCAAGTGTTGGGGTAAGTTTCAGGCAGCCAGTGTCACTGGAACAGTCGATGGTCCACCCGTGGCCCTGTGCTATGTAGTTACTTAATTAGTTATTTGTAAAGATGTGGTACTGACCTGCATACCCACCTTCCAGAACAAGAAGTAGTAACTAGACGTGACTACAACACATCTGTGGGTCCCCGCTGCCACTGACCCACGCCCCATCCTCCAGGGACCCGCCATCCCAAACCCCAAGGCTGCTGCCCCTGTTCCCCTGGTTTTACTGCATCAGCACCTGTTACTACAACACATCTGTGGGTCCCCGCTGCCACTGACCCACGCCCCATCCTCCAGGGACCCGCCATCCCAAACCCCAAGGCTGCTGCCCCTGTTCCCCTGGTTTTACTGCATCAGCACCTGTTACTACAACACATCTGTGGGTCCCCGCTGCCACTGACCCACGCCCCATCCTCCAGGGACCCGCCATCCCAAACCCCAAGGCTGCTGCCCCTGTTCCCCTTGTTTTACTGCATCAGCACCTGTTACTACAACACATCTGTGGGTCCCCGCTGCCACTGACCCGCGCCCCATCCTCCAGGGACCCGCCATCCCAAACCCCAAGGCTGCTGCCCCTGTTCCCCTGGTTTTACTGCATCAGCACCTGTTCATCCCGGGCATGTACTTCCCTCTCAGGTGCACTTACACTGATAGAAGGCTATCAGGCTGCGTGAACTACAGGACTTTTCTCATTTGTATTGTATCATTAAGGTCACCCATGCCGCTGTGAATGGCGGCCCATCTGTTTCAGCTGCTGTCTGATACCCCATGTCTGAATACATCACAACTTACTAATCCACTTTCCCACGGAAGGCAATTTGGGTTGTTGCCAGGTTTTTCCTATAATGAACACATGAATAGTCTTTCCCATTCTCTCCTATTAAACCACATAAAATTTCTCTTGCATCATACCCAGAAGTCAAATTTCTGGGTTGTAGGGGTATGTGACTATTCATTCTTTGTGTGTCCTTTCTTTACATACATACATTTTATACTACGATATGTATATTTTATAAACTGATACTAACATTTTATAAATTTTGTAGATTGGAAATATCTCCCAATTTGTAAATTACCTTTTCACTTTTTTTAATGGACCTTTTGATGGACAAAGTCTTGTTTTTGTTTTTGAAGGAAAATATTTAAGTGATTAAATATATTTAATAGTTATAGGACTATTTAAGCTTTCTATTTTTTTACTGAGTCAGTTCTGTAAGTTACATTTTTCTAAGAATTTTTCCATTCCCTCAAAATATCGAAACTATTGATTGGCATACAGATATTGACAGTATTCTCTCTTTTCTTTTTTTTTTTAATTTATTGGGGTGACAATTGTTAGTAAATTTACATAGATTTCAGGGGTACAATTCTGTATTACATCGTCTATAAATCCCATTGCGTGTTCACCACCCAGAGTCAGTTCTCCTTCCATCACCATATATTTGATCCCCCTTACCCTCATCTCGCACACCCACCCCCTTTACCCTCTGGTAACCACTAAATTATTGTCTGTGTCTATGAGTTTTTCTTTCTCATTTGTTTGTCTTGTTCTTTTGTTGTTTTTGGTTTATATACCACATATCAGTGAAATCATAGGGTTCTCTGCTTTTTCTGTCTGACTTATTTCGCTTAGCATTATACTCTCAAGATCCATCCATGTTGTCACAAATGCTCCCATATCGTCTTTCCTTAACGCCGAATAGTATTCCATTGTGTATATATACAACTTCTTTATCCATTCATCTATCGAAGGACATTTTGGTTGTTTCCATGTCTTGGCCACCGTAAACAAAGCTGCAATGAACATTGGAGCACACATGTCTCTATAGAGAAATGTTTTCAGATTTTTTGGGTAGATACCCAGGAGAGTGATTGCTGGGTCATATGGTAATTCTATTCGTAATTTCTTGAGGAACCTCCACACTGTCTTCCATAGCGGCTGCACCAGTCTGCATTCCCACCAACAGTGTATGAGAGTTCCTTTTTCTCCACAGCCTCTCCAACACTTGTTACTATTTGTTTTGTTGATGAAAGCCATTCTGACTGGGGTGAGGTGATATCTCATTGTGGTTTTCATTTGCATTTCTCTGATGATTAGTGATGTTGAGCATTTTTTCATATGTCTATTTGCCATTTGTATATCCTCTTTGGAGAAATGTCTCTTCAGGTCGTCTGCCCATTTTTCAATTGGGTTGTTTGTTTTTTTGTTGTTGAGTTTCATGAGTTCCTTGTATATTTTGGATATTAGCCCCTTATCAGAGGCACTGTTTGCAAAAATCTTCTCCCATTCAGTTGGTTGCCTCATTATTTTGTCAATAGTTTCTTTTGCTGTTCAGAAGCTTTTCAGTTTCATATAATCCCATTCGTTTATTTTAGTTTTTTACTTCCGTTGCCTTTGGAGTCAAATTCATAAAATGCTCTTTGAACCCAAGGTCCATAAGTTTGGTACCTATGTTTTCTTCAATGCAGTTTATTGTGTCAGGTCTTATGCTTAAGTCTTTGATCCATTTTGAATTAACTTTGGTACATGGTGACAGATAGCAGTCCAGTTTCATTCTTTTGCACGTAGCTATCCAATTCTGCCAGCACCATTTATTGAAGAGGCTGTCTTTCCTCCATTGTATGTTTTTAGCTTCTTTGTCAAAAATTATCTGTCCATATTTATGTGGTTTTATTTCTGGGTTCTCAATTCTATTCCATTGGTCTATGTGTCTGTTTTTCCGCCAATACCAAGCTGTTTTGATTATTGTAGCCCTGTAGTACAAGCTAAAGTCAGGGAGTGTGATACCTCCAGTATTGCTCCTTTTTTTTAATATTGCTTCGGCTATTCGGGGTCTTTTATGGTTCCAAACAAATCTGATGATTTTTTGTTCTGTTTCTTTAAAAAAATGCCATTGGGATTTTGATGGGGATTGCATTAAATCTGTATATGGCTTTGGGTAATATGGCCATTTTAACTATGTTGATTCTTCCAATCCATGAGCACGGAATGTCTTTCCATCTCATTGTGTCTTCTTCAATTTCTTTCAAAAATGTCTTATAGTTTTCAGCACATAAATCCTTCACATCCTTGGTTAAGTTTATTCCTAGGTATTTTATTCTTTTTGCTGCAATTGCAAAAGGAATTGTTTTTTCTATTTCTTTTTCTGAGATTTCATTGTTGGTATATAGGAAAGCAATGGACTTTTGTACGTTGATTTTGTAGCCAGCAACTTTACTGTATTCATTGATTATTTCTAACAGCTTTTTGGTGGAGTCTTTAGGGTTTTCTATATATAGCATCATGTCATCTGCAAAGAGTGACGATTTAACTTCTTCATTCCCAATTTGGATGCCTTTTATTTCTTTCTCTTGCCTGATTGCTCTGGCAAGGACTTCCAACACTATGTTGAAAAGCAGAGGTGATAGGGGACAACCTTGTCGTGTTCCTGAACGTAGAGCAAAGGGCTTCAGCTTTTCACCATTAATTATGAGATTAGCTAAGGGCTTGTCGTATATGGCCTTTATTATGTTGAGGTATTTTCCTTCTATACCAACTTTATTAAGTGTTTTAATCATGAATGGATGTTGTATCTTGTCAAATGCTTTTTCTGTATCAATTGATATAATCATATGATTTTTGTCCTTTATTTTGTTTATGTGATGTATCACATTGATGGATTTGTGGATGTTGAACCATCCTTGTGCCCCGGGGATGAACCCCACTTGGTCGTGATGAATAATCTTTTTAATGCATTGTTGTATTCGATTTGCTAGAATTTGTTTAGGATTTTTGCATCAGTATTCATCAGAGATATTGGTCTGTAGTTTTCTTTGTTTGTGTTGTCCTTACCAGGTTTTGGTATCAGGGTAATGCTGGCCTCATAAAATGAGTTAGGGAGTACTGACTCTTCTTCAATTTTTTGGAAGAGTTTGAGCAGGATTGGTATTAGATCCTGTTTGCAGGTTTGGTAGACTTCACTAGTGAAGCCATCTGGTCCCAGACTTTTGCTTTTGGGAAGGTTTTGGATGACTCATTCAATTTCGTTACTGGTGATCGGCCTGTTTAGATATTCCAGTTCTTCATGGTTCAGCCTTGGTAGACTATATGTTTCTAAGAATTTGTCCATTTCTTCTAGGTTATTGAATTTGGTGGCATATTGTCCTTCATAGTATTATTGCATGATCCTTTGTATTTCTGTGGTGTCCGTGATAACTTCCCCTTTTTCATTTCTGATGTTGTTAATTAGTGTCTTCTCTCTTTTTATCTTAGTGAGTCTAGCCAAGGGTTTGTCAATTTTGTTAATCTTTTCAAAGAACCAGCTCTTTGTCACATTAATTTTTTCTATTGTCCTTTTGTTCTCTATATCATTTAGTCTGCTCTGATTTTTGTTATCTCCTTTCTTCTGCTGACCTTAGGTTTCGCTTGTTCTTCTTTTTCTAGTTCTTTAAGGTGTAACATGAGGTTATTTATTTGGGATTTTTCTTGTTTCTTGAGATAGGCCTGTAATGATATAAATTTCCCTCTTAGAACTGCTTTCGCGGCATCCCAAAAATTTTGGTAGGATGTATTTTCATTGTCACTTGTTTCTATGTATCTTTTGATCTCTCCTCTAATTTCTTCTTTGACCCAGTCGTTCTTTAAAAGTATGTTGTTTAATCTCCATGTATTTGTGTTCTTTCCTGCTTTCTTTTTGCTGTTGATATCCAATTTCAAAGCCTTGTGATCAGAGAATATCTCTCTTTTCTTTTTAATCTCTCTTTATCTGTACTCATTTCTCCCTTTTCATCGTAACAGTTTATTTGTATCTTCTCTCTTCTCTTGATAAGTCATACAAAAATTTTGACTGATTTTTTTTCCCCAAGAAATGACTGCAGGATACAAATTTTCTCTAATGTTCCATTTTTTAAATTTATTGATTTACTCTTGTTATCTCTTCCTACTTTGTTTGTATTTATTCTGTTCTTTTCTTAATTCTTAATATAGATACACAGATCACGCTTTCAGAAGCTTTCTTCTCCATTATAATTATTTAAGGTGGTGAAGTGCGCTGAAAGGACCATGAAATGTTTTATCATTCAGTCACAGGTACCTTTCATTCCATTATGATTTCTCCTTTTGCCGATGAATTATTTAGCAGTGTATGTGTTCTTTAAATTCAACCCATATACAAACGTGTATAAATGGCTTACGGCTCAATGAATTGTTACAAAGTGAACTGACGCAAGTCACTACCGCCCAAGTAAAGAGAAGAACATGAAGACTGCCCACACGTTCCTTTATTCTCCATCAAAGGTTCTCAAACTCCCTTCAAAGGAGACAATTACCTGAGTCCTAATCTCAAACTAGCTGTGACCAATTCTGAACTTGATAGGAATGAAAACATGCAGCATATATTCTCGTGGGCACCTCATTATGTATGTAAGATCCACATTTGTGGGAGAATGGGACAATAATTTATATATTTTCACTGCTATGTCATTTTCTGTTGTATGTACATATCACAGTGCTTTTATCCATTCTACAGTCAATGAGCAATTAGGCTGTTTACTATATTTTGTTGCACATATATATGTATTTCTGTAGACTATATCAGTGCAGAAATTCTGGGCATAGACTGGTGTATATTGTACCAAAGAGTTCTCTAAAATGAGTTCTTCCAAGTATACTCCCACAAGCAATGAATGAGCATTCCAGTTCCTCCAAATCCTTGCCAGTACTTAATATGTTTCAAGCAAATAAAGAAACAAAAACTCATAGACACAGACAACAGTTTAGTGGTTATCAGAGGGGCAAGGGGGAGGGGGTGGTAGATGAGGGTAATGGGGGTCAAATACATGGTGATGGAAGAACTGACTCTGGGTGGTGAACACACAGTGGGATTTATAGATGATGTAATACAGAATTGCACACCTGAAACCTATGTAATTTTACTAACCACTGTCACCCCAAAAAATTTCATTTTTTAAAAAGTAGTTTTCATTTCTAAACTCTTTAACCATTGTCGTGTGTCTGCAGTGTTAGCATTGGCATTTTCATTCTATTTCCCTGATAACTTATGACACTGAAACTTTAATGTGAAGTGTTCTCTCAAGCCTTTGTCCATTTTCCCACTGAGTTTGTATTTTCTCATTTATCTCCAATAGTTCTTCACATAATGCGGATACCAGCACTGTGGGGAGAACGTGTATCACAAACGTCTTTCTTCTCGACCGCTTGTCGTTTTACTCTCTCGATAGTATCTTCTAATGACCAGAACCTCCCAATTTTAGTGGAGCACATTTTATCTGTCCTTTCCTTTTGTGATAAGTAGTTTTGCGTCTAGTTTGAGAAAACCAGCTCAAGGTCACGGTGACATGCTTCTATATTCTCCTCTATAAACTTTAGTGTGTTACTAGTTAAATGAACAGTAAACCTACATGGCGTGTGGGGCCAGACGAATCTTCCCACGTGACTACTTAGTGTCCTTGTCCCCATGTCCTACAGGGTCATAAATCAACTGTCACCATACTTGTGTGCCTGTTCCTGGACTCCTCATCCTGTTCATTGGTCTATGTGTCTACCTTTGTACTAATACCCTGTTGCCTTAAGTACCACACTTTATAACAAACTTTGAGAGTCAGTCTCTGCTTCTTATCCACTATCGCCTAGGTTATTCTTGCTTCTGTCGATCTCCATCTAAATTTTTACACAGTTTACAAGTGTCCTCAGAAAATGTACTGAATCTTTTATAGGGATTATGTTAAGCCGGTAGACGTAAGTGCATAAAGTGGACGTCTTTACAATATTTCGTTTTCCAGTTCATGAACATGATATAACCACTGCTGCGCTGGGAAATGGTGAACAACAGTTTCTCCAAGAGAAAACGTGCATTTCGCAGCATTTTCTGATTTCTGTGGTGCAAATACTATCCCCATGGCTGATTTCACCCGCCAACGTGGATGGTGCTGGACAGGGACTGGGAAAGACGTACATAAAGCCGGCTCTTGAACAAGCCAGTGGATACAACTTTCCAGGCATTTAGGTCTTCTTCACTCTCCCTCAAGAATGCGTCCTGTCCCCGTGGAGAGTCGCGTGTGTATCCCTAGGCTTTGGAGGCTCTTACAAATGTTAGTTTCAACGGCATTTTAAATTTTTATTTTCTAACTTGGGTGGTATATGCGTCAGGCCACCAAGTACGGAAAGACAGGCAGATACATAGTAAATGACTCGTTGATATTATACCACACTAACAGAGAAAATGACGTTCCCGAGATTCCCAGATTTAGGGTTCATCCTAAGGAAATACAATTGATTTTTGTGTATTGACCTATTTCCCCAAACCTTACCAAGTTCACACATTAATTCTCACAGCTTATTTGTAGCTTCTTCCCACTTCTTTATGTATATCATTATTTTGTCTTCAAATAATGACTGTTTTATTTACTTCCCAATTATTCTACATTTCGTTCTTCTGTCTTGCCTTTTTTTGTCTGGTAAAAACTTCGAGTAAAATATTGACTAGAGGTGGTACTAACTGGCAGTTCTGTCTCCCTCTGTGTGATACTACGGCACTAAATATGTTTCCTGTAGTTTTTTAAAAATATATGTTACATATTACGAAGTTAGCATACTTCTCTTTCTAGTGTTCTAAGCTTTTTGTATTAGTTTTCTGTTGCATTGTATGAAATACTTCTGTTTTATCTACTGCATCATGTAGTTTTTCTCTTTTATTCTGTTTGTGCAGTACGTGACATGGAATGATCTTCAAATGTCCACTAGACCTAACACTCTTGGAAGACTACCAACGTGGTGTGAGGCATTGGCCCAGAAATGGCCCCATTCACTGTGCTGCTACTTTGTTTAGTGTGTCCTGTAATTCTCTTTTCTTTTAGAGCACTTGTCAGGTTTTAGCATGAAGGTTATGCTGGCCTCATAAAATGAATTGGGAAGTAGCTCTGTCTATTTTCAATAGCTTTACCACAATAGGCCCTGATGTCGTTTTCTTTTTCTTCATTCCATTAAGGGTTACTGGTACTTCTTGAATCTGTGACTCGTGTCTTTTGCCAATTCTGAAAGTTTTCCAGGTACATTGTTCCCTACAAATATTGCACTTGCCACCTTCTCTTTTTCCTCTGCTTATGGTACTACCATCCCATAGGGCAGATTTCCCACAGTGGCCCAAATATGTCTTATAGTCTACTTGATATGTTTGATATGTTTCACATTTCTCTCAATGTACTGGGTATTTTATCTAACCTATGTTCCATTTTATTACTTTTCTTTCATGTCTATGTCTAAACTGCTGTTAAATATCTTTTGAATTCTTCATTTTAGTTATTTTTACAGCTCTGGAATTTTCATTTTAGCTTTTGTAATATTTTCATGTTTCCTGCTGGCACTCTCTTTGTATTCTAATTTATTGAATACATTAATCATAGTTCTTTTAATATTTATTCTGACCAATCCAATAACTGGATTTCCTGTGAGCCTGTTTTCATTGCTTTTTTTTCTTTTAATATCTAATCAATGTCTGTTTATCTGTATTGAATGCTGGACATTGTACATGGAACATTGTAAAGGTCATTTGAGCTTATGCATGATGTTATTCTACAGAGGCATTACTTTTTAATTTGGCAGGTAATTAAGATAGGAGCAGATCTCTTTAATTCAATTAGAGATCAGATGATTGAAAGCTGATCTTGAGTCTTTGCAAGGGCTAAGGGTTTTTTTTGTTTTGTTTTTGTGTTTTCCAATTTACCCTTCCTCCAGAGCAGAGAACTTGTGGGTTCTCCACACGGAAATGAGTTTACCAGGGCCACTTATTTTTGTCAACACAGGAACTCCAATATTTGTCCCCAAAGTTCCATGGATTTATAAAAACTCTGGTCAGCCTCTCAGCCTTTGAGCCACAGCTGGCAAATCAGCAAATCCATGGAAGGAAAAAGCATTTCCAAATGTTAGGCTCAGCTCCCTCTCTTTCTAAAAATTATCTCTAGAGTTTTAGCCCAAGTCTGGTGTTTCTTTACTTCAATCCACTGACCTAATGGTCTTACCTTTTATCAACACTATACTGTCACGATCTGTAACTTTATGGTAAGTCTTGAAATCAGGTCATGAGAGATTTCCTACTTTCTTCTTTTCCAAAATTATTTTGGATATTCTACTTTCCTTGATTTTAGAATGAGCTTAATTTATATACATATATATATAATTCGTTTTCAATAAGGATGCGAAGGCAATTCAATGCAGAATGGTAATGATTTCAAAAACTAGTGTCAGAATAGACTCCATCTGCAGAAAAATTAACCTCAATCCATACATTGCACCACACAGAAAAAGTACCTAGGAAAGAAACAGAAGCCCAGAAACCTAAAACTATAAAACATCTAGGAGAAAAATAGAAGAAACTCTTGGGTTAGGCAACTAGTTCTTAGGCAGGAAACAGAAAGCACAGATGGTGAGAGAAAAACAAAATGAAAACATTGGACTTTACCAGAACTGAAAAATCCTTCTACTAAAGTAAAGGCACTACTAAAGACGTCAAAAGACAAGCCAGAGACTGAAAGAAAAGATTTGCATGTCAGGTGAAACACTGCTTTAAAATACTTATTAAAAATTTCATAAAACTCAATAAGAAAATACCCCAATATTCTAAAAAATGAAATGGACAGAAAATTTGAACAGAAACGTCACCAAAAAGGATATACAGATGTCAAATAAACACACAAAATGATGGCTGGCATTATTAGTCAGCATGGAAATGGAAATAAAAATGAAAACGAGACACCATGACACAACTCTCCGAATGGTGCAGTGAAGTAAAATTTGTAAAAATACTGATAACATCAAATGCTGCCAAGGAAGTGGAGCAACTAAAACTCTCACACGTGGCTGGTAGGATTGTAACATGGTACGGCCACTGTGAAAAACATTTTGGCAATTTCTTGTGACGTCAAATACACGATTACCACACACTCCATCAGTTCACACCTAGGTGTTTCTCCAAGAGAAATGAAACCACTGGTCACACAAAGCTTCTGTGAATGTGTACAGAAGCTTTATCTGCAAAAAAACCTGTAAGCCGATGTCCATCACCAGGTGAAAAGATACACAAATCAGATCCATCCTTACAATGGAGCCTCCCGGGCAATAAAAGCACACAAAGGACCCCGAATTTCAATAATGTGGATGGGTCTCAAATGCATTATGCTAAGTTGAAAGAAGGAAGACACAAAAGGTTGCGTAATGTATGATTCCATGTACATAACAAATTGGAAAAGGCAAAACTACAGGGACAGTAAACAGGTCAGTAGTTGCCCGAGATTACGAGTGGGAGGGACATGACTACTAAGGCACATCGGAGAGCTTTTGGAAGGGGATAGAAATGTTCTTATCTTGATTAAAGAATAAGCGACAACTGGATGCTTTTGTCAACATTCATAGAACTGGACACTTCACCAGGGTGAGTTTTACTTTTCTATAAATTATGATTCAATAAACCTAACTTTTCAAAGACAGTTAAACATCTCTCTTTAATATACACATACCTATTCTTTTTTTATTTGCTTTGTCATAGCCTCTTGGGCGCAGAACCTGAGTTGAATGACTCATCTTGTATGAGAGTTGTTCACTGGGACACACCAGGACTGGAACTGTCCATCTGTGTTCTCCTCCAAGTGGAGAATCCATTCTCGAAGACCATTCACACTGCAGTCCGGCTAGGACTGCAGCCCTGGGTCAGCTTCACTGAGGGACCAGCTATAAATTCTGACTGGTCTTGGGCTGTGCCGGCTTCTCCTCCTCGATGACCCGTTACCCAGTTGCCCATCTCTCACCTGACCTTTACCTCGCTTTCAGGCCTGGCTGTTTCTGACTTCATGTACTACTCACAGTTTCTTTCTGCCTACTGAGCTCATCAGGTTTTATATATTTCCCTGAGTTCATTTGGAGTAAAATGAAATCTTCATTTCCTTCCTTCCTAACCTCCCTTCCTCCCTTCCTTCCTTCTTGCCTGTCTTTCTTTCCTCTCTCTCTCTCTCTCTCTCTCTCTCTCTCTCTCTCTCTCTCTCTCTCTCTCTCTCTCTCTCTCTCTCTTTCTGCTAATAGTCAGTTAAAAGAACATTTATATTCCATCTTCCCTTAGTTTGACATCTTATTTTTAGCTTCCTGGCATGTTCAGGATATCATTTATTAAATCTGATGTATCATTTAATACATTTGAATATTGTATACAGCTCTGTCAATAGGATTCTCATATGACGTCCAGTGTCCCCATACTTATTCTCAAATACTGGATTTGACTCTAGTGGCATTTATTTGTGCTTCATCCCTCTTTGTTGTTTATGTTTGCTGAAGTTTATCAATTTTATTGTTTTTGTTACAGAGAATAAGTTCTTGAATACGTTTACCAATTCTGCCACTTTTCTATTTTCTACATCACTTGCTTCTGCTTTAATCTTTATTATTTAATAATTTCCCTGCTTCTGTAACTTTGGTTTTCTGCATTTTAATTAAAAGTCACCACAGCTTGCTGGCAGAAGTGGCTATAATGACTGGTTGACTGTATGCCTCCCCTCCAGGGGTCCCTTCCCACCGGGCTCTGGGCTGTGCCATGGGCCTTGCTTTAGCTGCTGCGTCAACAACAAACAGGACACAAGCAGAGACCTGGAAAGTGTTTCTAGACTGGGGTTTGCTATCCTTGCTGCCCTCGGAAGCCTGAGGCCATCATGTGAATAAGCCCAGGCTGGCTTGCTGGACCACGGCCACATGCAGAACCAATGTGCCCGGCCAACAGCTGGCTGACCACCAGATGTGTAACTAACACAATTCTAGATCAGCCAACCTACCCACCAGCTGTCAACGGACACATGAGAGGCCAAAAGAGACCAGTCACACCAAACCAGGTCAGAGGAATGACCCAGCCGTTCCCAGAGCGAAGCACAATGATTGATTTAAGTCACTAAGTTTTGAGGTGGTTTTTGTATGCACCCAAGGCTAATATATATAATTGTTATATTTGCAATGTTGTTTTCTGATCAAGTCATGTCTGGTTATGAGTTTTCCTTTGAGGATTATTCTGGCTGAATGCTGTACATTTGGGTAGATAATGTTCAACATAGTCTGTGATGGAAATATTGCTTTCTATTCTTCTTTCCTTCCCTCTTAACCTCCCTCCCTCCTTTCCTTCCTTCTTACCTGACTTTCTTTCCCTCCCTCTCTCTCTCTTTCTTTCTGCTAATAGTGAGTTAAAAGAACATTTAATTCCATCTTCCCTTAGTTTAAAATCTTATTTTTAGCTTCCTGACATTATCATTTGCCGAATCATCATCATCCTGTCATCACCATCAAGAGCTAAACTATCAACACCAACATCACCATCATCACCATCACCATCATCACCACTGTCACCACCATCATCACCATCATCACCACCGTCACCACCATCATCACCATCATCACCACCATCATTACCACCATCAGCACCACCACCATCACCATCGTCACCATCGTCATCACCATCATCACCACCATCACCACCACCACCATCACCATCACCACCATCATCACAATCCTCATCACCACCATCACCACCACCACCATCACCATCACCATCACCACCATCATCATCATCACCATCACCACCATCACCACCACCACCATCACCATCACCACAATCACCACCACCATCACCACCATCACCACCATCACACCATCACCACTACCATCACCATCACCACCACCATCACCATCACCATCACCATCACCATCACCACCACCATCACCACCATCACCACCATCACTACCATCATCACCACCACCATCACCATCGTCACCATCACCACCACCACCATCAACATCACCACCACCACCACCACCATCACCATCACCACCACCACCACCATCATCACCATCACCACCATCATCACCACCATCACCACAATCTCATCAGTGCCATCAATAGCTAAAGTGTCCTCAGTGTTAAACTTTACCTGAGCCCTGTGCTCTGGGAAACAGTGACGGTTAAGAAACACCTGCCCACTTTTGTATTCCAGGACACCTCTGACGTGCCCACATGACTTAGGTATGACTCATGGATGACTCTCTTATTTACCTAGGATACGGCCAGACACAGACCCTCAAATTCACATTCTGTGCCTCATAAACAAATCGCTGAACTCCTTGTTCCCAGTGATTAATTGGAACAAAGTGCTTGTTAACTGGTTTAAACAACTTGAGCTAAGCTCCTCTCCTCCCCGGAGACCTGAATGTTAACCCACACTCAGCCTGAAACCACAGACAGCCCCTCCTAAATGACCCCCTCCCCAGAATGGGCTGACCCCAAGGAAAGCCATTCCCATATCAACTGCCCCATCACACAACCCATGCCCCCACAGCTCATCCTTCTTGACCGTCCCTCCCTGTCTGGCTGAGCTTTGGGACGCTGTAGCTGTGACCCGAGAATGTTTTCCCTGTTGAGTCCCACCCACCCTTCCACTCTCACAGTCATCCTTGTGGACAGAGGCACGCCTCACCTGTCTGGGTCTGTTTCCACCTGTGTTCCTTGTAGGAGGGATGCAGACGTATTGGGACAATGGTATCCTGGAGAACTGCTCTGGGTCACAGGTGTTCCCAGCCTGGGGGAATGATGGCCCCACACCCGCCCCCACCCCATGACTGACCACAGGCTTGATTTCAAAGTCCTAAGAGTTAAAAGGAAGGGGCGTCACTAGCTGCCCCTTTGTGAGGGAGGCTATGGCTCAGGTAGTCAGAGCCCAGGATGGTCATTGAGCTGCACATGCAATGGTCTCTGTTTTGGCACCCTGTGGTTACTATAACAACCAGCATGGACTGGCTAACAGAAATGTAGAGTTCCGCACAGTCTGGGGTCTAGGAATCAGAGGTCACGGTGTGGGCCGGGCTGGTCCCTTCTGAGGCCGTGAGAGACACTCTGCTCCAGGCCTCTATCCCAGGTCCTGAGCTTTGCTGGCCACCTCTGGTGTTCCTTGGCTTGTGGACGCATGATCGCCTGCCTTCATCTCTCTGTCCCCCATGTGTGTGTCTCTGTGTCCAAATTTCTCCTATTCATTCGGACACAGTCATATAGGATTACAAGCCCACCCTACTCCAGTGTGACCTCCTCTTAACTAATTACCCTGGAAAAGACCCTATCTCCAATAAGGTGATGTTCTGAAGTCCTGGGGGCTAGACCTTCAGCATATGAATTTGGGGGGAGAAGACGTCATCAAAATGGCAGCGTGACGTGAGCCTTTGTAAAGCTCCCCCGGAATTTACAACTAATCGAACAACAATAACTCCACAAATGAATTTGGGGGGACACAGTTCAACCCAGAACAGTTGCCACACCTTAGAAGTCAGGAATCCTCAGGAGTCAGGCATCTGTGGGCCTCACCTGCTCCTGCGTCTCCTGACTCCGTGTGAGGGGCCCAGCTGGCAGATGGGCAGAGGACATTGCTCCAGCTGCCCCCTTCAGCCCACCCAGCCAACATGGGTCTAGGACAGGCGGAAGAGGAGGCCCTGCTCCCGCTCTCAGACACCTGCTCTGGGTGGGGGATGGGGGTGTCACCATTCATCCTCTTTCAGCTACTGTTTCCTGCACACAGCAGGCCTGACTATAGGGTCTGGCAACCCAGGGCGCCCCTTATTACCAGGAAATCCCACTGACACTCCTCCCGAGCCCCTCGCAGTACTGCCTTATTGTCCCTCAACGTGGCGGACAAGGAACGCCAGGCGGGCGGGAGAGCGGCTCACCTTCTCCCTGGACTGTTACACGGTGGTTTCCTTTACCCTTGCAGTTAAAACACTTCATTGGCAGTGTCTCACTTTGAATGTAATGCCGTCAGCTCTCTGAACCTGATAAACGAGCTGTTTTTCAAGGGAGAAAACTCGTCTTCCACATGCCCTGTCTTTGCTCTGCGTTGTCAGCTCTCCTCACCGGACGCTGGCATCACCACCTGCGGTTCTCTGGACTCTGCCCCCTCTGTAATGTGTGCCCACTGCTCCCGCGCTCTGCTGCCATCTCTCAGCAGCTGCCCAGGGGCCAGCTTGTCAGCGTCTCTGCGGGGCCTATGCGAGAGGGGTCACTGTCGTCGTCATTTGTAGATGGAGCACATGGGAACAGGCAAGTTAGGTAAAGCGCCCCAGGTTAAACAGCCCGCTGGAGGCAGAGCCAAGGCTGTAGGAGGAAGCCACCTTCTCCCTCGGGATGAACAGGACTGTCACTGCCCTCCATCTCTACAGTGTCCCCTCCCCCAAACATCACCTCAGGGTCCCCAGAGATCCAGTGTTACAGCCTGACCACCTCTGCTGCAGGGTGTGAGTTAGGACGGGCAGGGCCCCTCGGAGGGACAAGGGACCAGCCTGTGTCCCCAGTGTGTCCCTGCACATCCAGGGTCATGGACGGATGGGACCTCCTGCCTCCTGCTAGTCCTGGGCGCACAAATTCTGAAAACATCCCCCAAGTACAGACACCAGACTGTGGCAGAAACAGCACACGAGCGACTACTTGGGAACAACCGCGGCCTGTGTTTCTTTGCTGAGCAGGGCTGTCCACACTTCAGCGCTTTTACAGCCTTTATTAGGAGAAGCGAGAAGTCAGTCTATTTGATTTATAATTGAAAATCATAAGCTCTAGCACTCACCTGCTGTTCGCAGGCACGGCTGGAAAGCGGCACGGCTGTTTCATCACTCAGCCTCGTAATTGGCGCGAGCCCGCTGTACACTCTCCACCGAGCTCCCAGAGGCCCCCTAACAAGTTGATACAACTGCATGGGCTGAAGCACCGACATTTAGAAAACTAGGATCCGCGCCCATGTGTTCTCTCCCTCCCGCTTCTTGAAGCCACCGGGACACACAGGGTGCCTCCTGAGTGAGGCTGCAGGGGGCCCGGCTGCGTCTGGCACAGGCACCCTGCCCCTCAGGCTGGCCGCACACTGACCCCTGGACTCCAGTCGGCCAGTGCCTCAGGCACCGCCCTCACCACGCCTGGCATGGAACCCCCGGACCCCCAACCTCCAGGACCCTCTCTGGGGTCTGGAGGCACGAGCAGTTGCAGCAAGACTGCTCTTCTGCTGAACATGGTTCTGCCTCATCTGGCCGGGCCTTAGAGACACGCAGGTGATTCAGACACAGACCCAGAGCGCCCCTGGGGCTCCCAGCTGGGGAGCAGGACATTGGGGGGATAAGTCACGGGGCAGAGGAAGTTAAAAGAGCAGTCCAGACAAAGAGCTGGGAGTGGGGTCAGGTCACATTGACCTTGTCACCTCAGAATTTCCGTGAGGAGTTATGACCATTATCAGGGCCCCTGGGGAGCTGGGACATAGGAAGCCAAGGTTGAACGTCAGGGAAGCCTTCTGGTGGTGTTGGGGTGACAGCAGAGCATGGGGTGCTGCCTAGAGACTGCGTCCCCACACTGCACGGCCCATCAGAAAGGCCCACTTGTCTCATAACACTGCAGTAGAACCTTTTGTCTCATTTTTATATTAATTAAAGGAGGAATGACACCAGCAGGTACCGAGTACACTTAGGAGCCAGGCATTTTTATTACATTATATGATTAAAAGTTTTTATTTTACAAATTAACATGCAGTAAAACAGACCTGTTCACAGTCGATTGAGATTTAGCACATGTGGACCACGCACCCGCCCCTGTGATGAGTTTTGTCACCCCACGTGCGCCCTGGAGCCGCCCCACCCCAACCCCGGGCACCATTGGCCCGGTCATGCCGGTTTGCCTTTTCCAGAAGATGACACAAGTGGGATTGCCTATGAGAATGGCTTCTCTGCGACCGTGTGACGCCCTGCAGCTGCACGCATGTGCGCGCGTGTCGGTAGGCGTTCCTTTTGTATGGCCAAGTAGCATTTCATTGCGTGGACGTGCCGAGGTGTGTTTACCCATTCATAGCTGAAGGTCCCTTGGGTTGTTTCGTTTCTAATGACTGTGGATAAAGCTGCCGTAAACACTCCTGCTGGTGGAGGCTTCGGGTTTCTGAAATGAATAGCTGGGAATGAGACCGCTGGCCGTGGGCAGTAGGTGAGTGTCTAACTTTCTAAGAAACTGCCTGGCTGTCTTCCAGACCAGCTCTAGGTGCCACTTTGCATCCCAGCAGCCAAAGTGAGTTCCGCAGGCCCACACCGGCATCAGCACTTGGTAGGGTTGGGTTTTTTATTTAGCATTTGTATGTAGCCTACAGACATCTCATTGTGACTTCATTTGCATTTCCCTAATGATGTTGAGCAGCTTTTCATGCGGTCATTTGCCATCAGCATATCTTCTTTGGGTATCAACATTTTATGTGATGCTATGTGTGTTTTTTTTGTTAGTGTTTTAAGATACTGGATTATATTGATCAAACTTTGACTATTGAGCACATCTTTCTATATCCTCAATTTGCTAATACTTTGTTGAAGTTTTCACCTCTCTAGTCATCAAAGTTATTGACCTTTAGTAGTATTCTTTTCTTGTACTCTCTTTTTCTAATTTTGGCCTCATAAAATGAATTGGACAGTGGTCCCGTCTTTGCAACTCTCTGCGGGGGGAACTACTATATAGAGGTCGTGCTACTCTGTCTTTAAGTGTTTGGTAAACTTCACCCCTGGAACCATCTTAGCCTGCGGGTTTGTTTTCCTTTTTGAATTTGGAAGATTTTAAACTAGGAATTCAATTTTTGGATAGATATTGGATTCTTCAGGTTATTCATTTTTCTTGAATGAATTATGGTGGTTTGTGGCTTTGAAGGAATTGAACCATTTCATCAAAGTTCTTAAATTTATATGTGTACAGTTGTTTTGTAGTATTCCCTTAATAACTTTTAAATCTCTGGAGTGTGTAGTGATAACCCCTCTTTTATTCAAATTGATAATGTGTGTTGTTCTCTCTCTCCCTCTCTCTCATCTATCTAGGTATCTCTATCTCTCCACCTACCTCTATTTTTTTTGGTCTGATTATAAATTTTTCCATTTATTGATCTTATCCAAAAGCAAGCTTTTGGTTTCATTCGTTTTCATGACCCAGCCAGGCCACCATTACTTTCTGATTCTATGAATTTCACATATTACATGTGGTTTTCATGACTGACCTCCAATCTCTGTCTTTTCATTGATATGTTTAAACTACATTCTGTTTTGGTTTTTATTTTCCTATTTTCCATTTTTGATTGAATTGTTTTAATATGTTTTTTCATAGTTTACTTTATCTACTGAGTTTTGAATATCTTTTGTGTGAGTTTATTTTTGAGGTTGCAGTAGGAATTATATACATGCTTACCATTTGTAGTCCATGTAAAATTAACATTTTGCCACGGGAAGTGAAATAGATAAATCTGAACATCACATAGGTTCCTTTCCACCCCCTCTCAGTGGTGTTGTTCATATACAGAGGGGGCCAAAGAAATGTATACACATTTTAAGAAAGGAAAAAACTGTATTAAAATTATGCTGATGGGAACCATTTTAAGCACCGTTTGTAATTGCAGAAGTCAAATGTGACTTGTATTCAATTTTTGTTATCAGTATATATTGAGTACTACAATTTTAATACAGGTTTTTCCTTTCTTAAATGTATACATGTTTTGGCACCTCTGTAAATTTCATCCACAATCATTGACAATCCCATCAGACAATGTTATAATTTTGCTTTTAGTGGTCTTACTGATTTTAAAGAATTAAACAGGAGAATAGTCTATTGATCCAAATATTCATTATTTTCTTTGTTTTTCCAGCATTCACAATGTTCCAAATTTCCGTCTGGTATAATTTCCCTTATTTCTGAAAAACTTGCTTCAGCATTTCTATTAGAGCAGATCTGTGGGCAGTAAATTCTCTTAGGATTCCTTTATCTGTCTTTTTTCACCTTTACTCTTGAAAGATATATTATGCTGAAAACAGAATTCTGAGTCGACCATTCTTTTACTACTTTAAAAACATAATGTCAATTCCTTCTGGTCTTCATGGTTTTTATGAAAATCTGTAATCATCTGAATCATTGCCTCCTTACATGTTATTTTGTGTCTTTTTCTGGCTACCTTCATTTTTTGTTGTTAACTTTAGTTTTCAACTTTATTATTTGTCTGGCCAAGGATTTCTTTGCATTTATCTTCTTTGAATTTCTTGAATCTGTAAGTTTATGTCCTTCCCCAAATTTGTGAAGTTTTCAGCCAATATTTTTAAAAATATTTTTTCTGCACCATGTTTTTTCTTCTTCTGGGACTCTGGTGATGTGAATATTAGACCTTCTGTCACCATCTCACAGATCTGTGAGGGTCTATTCATTTTTCATCCGTTTTCTCTCTGCTATCCAGAATGGATAATTTCTACTGACTTATTTTTCAGTTCATTAACTCTTTTTTCTATCATCTCCAATCTGCTATTGACTTTATTTGTGAAATTTTAATTTCAGTAATCATGTCTCCAGTTCTAAAACTTAGTTCTTCTTTATATCTTCCATTTCTTTGTTGAGAATTTTTTTCTTTCCATTTTTTTTAAGAGTGTTTGTCCTTACTTGTTAAAGCATAGTTTTTAAAGCACTGTTTTCTAATAATACTAACATCTATGTCATCTCGGCATAGTGTCTGTTGATTGACTTTTACCTGACAGGTTGGTATTTTCCTGGCTCTTTTATACCAACTGATTTGGAACTGTGTCTTGCTCACTTGGAGCATTACATTTTGAGACACTAGGCCTCATTTAAATCCCATATAACGTTGCTGTTTTGATTTAGCAGAGAAGCAACCTGGTTACGTTCAGAACAAAGTTCTGGTGCTCCTTCTGTGGGTTGTGGTTCCACTGTCAGTTCAGTTTCCAAGCCTTCCTAGTGCTATTCAGACCTACCTCGCGTGTGTGTCACCAGAGCCCAGTCTGGGACTAGGGCAACGGTGTGTCCCGTAGTTTAGTTCTCAAAGCCCGCAGAGTGCTTTCTAAGGTCAGATCCACGTATGCACAGCTTGGAGACGAACCCAGGAGTTCAAACCCCACTTATAAGGTAGCTGTCTTGATGTCCTCTCTCTTCATTGCCACCCACCCCAACGCATTTTGCTTCTCAAGCCAGAAACCTGGGGCTGCCATTTTTCCGCCCCGCCAATAATTTTCCAGCAAGAAAAGGCATGTGTGTCTGGACAGAGAGGAAACAACAGGCTTGCTTGTAGGACCCACCTCGAGGCAGAGGGAAGAGTCGCCCTCTCTTTGAGTTTAAGATGGCTGCCCAGCCCACTCACTTCTGCTGCTTTCTCCTGGGATCGCCTGGGGCTGCGGCAAGAGAGAAGGATAAAAGGAAAAAACCAAAGTGGTGGATTTCTCCCACTGTCTCCAAGCTCTGGCATCCCTTTTCCCATTCTTCAGGCCAAGCACAGGCTGCTCCGGAGGCGCTGTCTGTCCACACCTGGGGCGTAAATCCATGTGCCATGCTGCCTTGAAGACGAGAGGGGAATAACACAGAAAGTCATCACCAGTTTGATGCTCCTCAGAGTCTTGTCTCTCTGCCCAATCTGCCTGCTGCCATTTCCTGCTCCGAGTGCGTACGTCTGTCCTGTCCAGGCTTTCTTTGCATTTACATTCAGGAGGAAGGCACCATGAGATTCTTGCTCAAAATGGGAACGCAAAATCATACCTGAGTCTTCCTAACAATGCTGTGGTTTTTCTTTTAGAATGGGTTATACCAGTTGGTAAAAGCTTCTGGTTGCTAGGGGCAACCTGGGCAGCTAGGATGAATGACCAGCTGCCCTTTCTCTTCACAACATCCCAACCCCCAGGCTACCTTGGGGCTTTGCTGTTGGAAAGTGGGGATGGATGGATTTATGTCCTTTTAATGGTAGCAGAAAATCAGTTATACCCATTTTGCGTTGGGGGAATCCTGTGGCCACACACACATCTACATGGCTACAGGTGGCTTTGTCCCTGTAGCCACACAGACTGCGAGATGCGTCCTTGGCTCTCAGGTTGGGGGCTGGGACGACAGCAAGCTGTGGGGCAAGAATTCCAAAGTCCTGAGAACATAGGCTGGTCTCCAAAGGGTGAAGAGTGTGCACTCTGATTTTTCGCAAGACTGCAGGTCCTCAGCCCTGGGGCCCCCACTCCCCTGCACATGGTTTGCTCTATTTGCTAGATGTTCTCGAAAAGGGGGGGGTAGAGCCCCAACTTGCCTCTGCTGATTCTCCAGTAGCTCATCCCTGCCTTCCCCTGGAGCCCTCTGCCCAGGTGTCAGGCAGGCCAGGCAGGTCCCGCCCCAGCCACTGGGCTGTCCCCAGGAGGCTCACCTCTAGGTATCCTGCTACCGACACTGTGCTACTTCCTAAGGTTCCGTCCTTGGTTTATTAGAGCGGGAAGATAATCCCGCCTCTTGTGCTGAGCCCCACAAAGTCCGGGTGCTGAGGGCCTGGGGGTGTGAGCTCATGCACCTCCGGCCAGTCTGGGCCTGGTTCCTGCCTCTTCGGCTCCGCCTGATTAGCCCAGTGCTCGCTCTGGGGCATCCGGAGGGAGCAATTATGTGTTCATGAAATCCAAGCAGGCAGGAAGCTTTGTGCTCCACAAATGGGGTTTTTCTGGGTCACAGCTCAGAAGGAATAAAGGATTCTGATGGAGTTACAGAGAGAAGTGGCTGTGTTCCCGGGTCAGACGCTGGCCTGATGCGATATCCGAGCCGGGGCCTTGGAGCCCATCTGCCAGGCGCTGATAAGGGGCCGGCTGGAGGATGCAGGCGGCTGCAGGCCAGGCCCGCCCACCACTACGCGGCTGTGTGACCTTGACCAGGCTGTCCACCTCTCTGGGCCCCAGCTCCTGTCTGTAAATGAGGACTGCCTCCTATCCCATGATCATCAGAGGAGCTCACACCACGGGGAATGCCCGGGTTCAGCATCTGGTTTACTCTAACTTCTCAGTTTAGCAGCTACTTGTCCTCATGGCACTTGAGCACTGGGGGAAATTTGGCAGCAACACTCAGGAAATGCCAGCTGCTTTCCTCACTGGGCCACTTCACACCTGGTGAGACGAAGGCCCAGGCAGGGAACAGCAAGAGGGAGTTTGGAAAAAGATGTGAAGCTCTCACCAGGGCTCTCTCCAAGCCAGACAGACAGGTCCTCAGAGGAAGGGGCCTGGACTTTGCTCCTTCTGGAAGCTTCTGAACATTCAACTCAGGGCTAAGCACAATGTGGTCTTTAAAGTCAGTACCAACAGCTCTGCCTTGCAAAGAGTTCCTCCTGCCTTTTGCCCACTCCCTTTTATTGTGCCCTGTCCACTCTCACTGTAATTAAGAAATTATTCACCAGACACATTCAAACCAGCAACACAGACTTTGAGAATACTGCAGCAGGGAGATAGATTGGCGCCAACTCTGAACACAGCAGGGAGAGCTGGGGTTTACAACGGAGGGACAGAGTAAGGGCTAGTGGTGGAAATTACTAAGAGAGACTTAATTAGACATACGGATGGGGGGCTCTTGCTGAAGGAGTGCCTAGGACCAGGGCAACGTGACAGAGGAGGAGTGTCAGGAGCCGGGGAGGACCGAGCTGAGGACACAGAGACAGGAGCCAGCCAGGAAGAAGCGCACGTCCAGGAGGGAGAAGTCCAACGGCATCATTGTGTCCCAGGAGCCACTCACAGACGTGACCTCAGAAACGGCATTTGGGGTGACATTGTAATGCCCTTCAGCCTTGGCCTGGTTTCAACCTTCCCAGATTTCTGGCCGCCAGCAAGGCAGGCACCTTTTGGCAGAAGGAAAGCCTCCTTCACTCTCAGCCTGAATAAGCAAGACCAGTCCAGCCAGGAGCTCCGAGGGGAATGGCATCTCCTGTTTGGGGGCCGTTTGACCAGAATTCCCTCCTTTTGACCGGTGGAGAGAAAAGCAGCATGAAAAAGAGTTCTTGAAGCAAACATCACTGCTCCTACCCAGGGCCGCCAGTGGGGCTCACGGCTGCCTGGTGTGTGCCCCCATTTCCGTTCATGTTGGCATTTAATAAACGTGACGCTTTGGTTACCATAGCGACCACCATATCTCTTTAGCCTCTCAGGGCAGCATCGCGGAGTCTCCATCTGCATGCAGGCCTGCCCCCCTGCATGGCCACGTGTCCTCAGGGCACCCAGGTGTGGCTCCTCATCTTATTAATAACACCCCCAGGAGGTGGAAGGCAGGCCATGCTTGTCAGGCAACCTGGGTGCCAGGAGGATTCGCCAGGCTCAGCCGTGACCATCACACAACTGTGGGGACAGTCACGGAGCAACACCTGGGCCACAAAGAGGCACAAGGGCAAAATACGGCTCAGTAGAAGTTTTCGGAGCAAAGGGTCATAGGGGGCTCTGGGTCCGTCACTTAGCTGGTCCTCGCATCTTTGTGGAGGATCAGGGAATGTTCTAGAACCAGGGATGCAGAGATGAATTAGCCAGAACAAGTCCCTGAGCCCATGGAGTGAACATCCAGGTGGGGTCCTGCTGTCTCTTTGTCACTCTGTCCATTCACCTGTACTCCCTGGGACTCTAATTCCTCAGCTGGGAAATGGAAGCAACGGTAGCTCAGACGGCCCTTCCGGAACCCAGGGCTGTGTCGTCACAGTCAAGGCCCATGCAAAGCGCTCAGAGTCACCAAGAGAGGAACCAACCCAGGTGTCCATGGATGGAGGAACGGGGACACTGAACTGACCCATCTGCCCGCCAGAACGTCGCCGGCCGTGAAAGGAAGGGGATCCTGACACGTAAATAACAGGAACGGATCTTGCAGATGTCACGCGCGGTACAATAGTCAGTCTAATTGTACAGACAAACGCTGTCCAATTCCACTTCCATGAGGGCCCTGGAGTAGACAGTTTCAGAAAACACAGAACGTAGGAGGACAGGGCTGGGGAAGGGGGGGAGGTGTCACTGAACAGGAACCCTGCTTCCATCTGGGACGTGAGAAAGCTCCGGAACGAGACAGTGGCGACGGCCACACAGCACGAGGACTGTGCTTCATGCCACCGCACTGCACCCTTAAAAATAGTTACAGTGCTAAGTTTTATGTGGTGTATATTTTACCGTAATATAAAGAAACTTGAAAGTTTTTCGTAGAGTTTTTAAAGTGAGGAATTATTATTAATACCATTATTTTTATTTGCAAGACCGCGGTCTAGCATATGGCCGCAAGACCCCTGCCCTGCCATTTCATCTCTCCCCAACAGTCTCGACGGCCTAGGAAAGGTCAGGAAGAGCGCTGAGAGCCAGGACGCAGGGGTGACCCTGCAGCCAAGGTCTGCCCTCTTGGAGCGTCACCTGCTGGGAGAGTCATACTGCTGTCAACAGACGTGTAAGTACAGTCACGAGTGAAGCACTGAGAAGAAAATATGAGACAGGGGTCGGGCGATCCCCCAACAGCTGGGGTGTCTGGGCTTAGAGGGTCAGGAAGGGGGGGAGGGGAGGCTGAACGAGGAGACCACCCACAACGGCGGCAGGTACGAGCCCTGAGTGTGATGACAGAGAACACATGGTCTTTGGTGCTGGGCAAACGAAAAAGGCTGCAAATGCATTCATATGTGATCCTCTTTAGAGGTTGAAAAAGAACAGGGTGAGTGAGCCCAAGAAGAAAGACAGAGGGGATAAGAAAGATGG
Organism: Rhinolophus hipposideros; assembly: GCF_964194185.1. Classification (NCBI taxonomy): domain Eukaryota; kingdom Metazoa; phylum Chordata; class Mammalia; order Chiroptera; family Rhinolophidae; genus Rhinolophus; species Rhinolophus hipposideros. Next base: position 2,140,409 of record NC_138055.1, read on the forward strand.
TAAGTTCAAACTGATTCATGAGAAAGAAAGCCACATTAGCTAACTCAATGACTGTAAAATTGGGACACTAACTTCCTCGTGTCCCAATTTTACACGAGAAGACAGAGGCCCAGAGTGATGAATGGGGGTAAAATACTAGAGAACAGAAGACGGACTGAACACAAGGGAACTATGTGTTCTACTTTAGAACCTGAAAAAGAGTAAACTCAAGACGGTAGAAAAAACGAAATAAAGACGATAACAAGCAAGTTCGTAAAAAGTAAGGAAAGTTAAAACAGAAATAAACAACAAACCAAGAGCTGGTTCTTTGGAAAATCTGATAATGTAGACAAACCTCATACAAGTGGGCTGGGGGTGGGGGCAGAAAAGGACGGAAGGAAGGAGGCAGAGAGAGAGACAGAGAGCTGCTCATAAAGCTCCATTGGGAGCAGCCACTTTGCAGCCCAAGTCACCCTCAGCAAAGGTGAGGGGTTCTGTAGCTTATGACACAGAAATTGCTCCTCTAGGTAAATATAGAAAAGAAACTCCACATATGCTCCCAAGGAGACGTGTGTAAGGATGACAGTTGGTCTTATAGAAAAAAGTGGACCCAAATTAAAACTTTATCAAAGAGAGCACACATATGTTAACTGCAGCCAGTGTGCACAATGGAAGGCTCTGGAGCGGTTAATGAATGAACTAGAGACGTGTGTATCTGCCTCAGAATCAACGTCAAAATAACTATGAGGCATGCAGAAAGGACGATGGATGGGACATGACTATGACGTATGTAGCAAAAATATAAAATCATATCATTTAGGAGATGTTTTCATTGAGACCAGCAAAAAGTTGGTCTCCAGAATCTGTAAAGATAGCCTACAAGTCAGGAAAAAAAAGCAAAAAAAGGGTCAAGCACCCAACAGCAAGAATACAGACACAGCACAAAGGGGCTCTTTGCAGAGGACGAGACTTTCACTTGCCAGTAAAATTACAGATGGCGGTCCACTCCTCTAGTGACCAGGACAATGGAAATTAAACCACAGAAAATAGCACTGAGCACAGTCTGGGTCCCAGCAACACCAAGGGTTGGCGGGGAGGTGTAGCAGTGTGGGACTCCACGCCGTCGGCGGGAGCAACGTGCCACGGCCAGCCCGGAGCACGTCCTCAAAGGCCCGAGAACACGCATGCTCCGCAGACCAGGCGCCCGAGCGGAACTGCCCACGGACACGTCTACGGCACGTGGGTGTCCACAGAAGCTCTGCCTTGCGGGCAGAAAATTAAAAACACCCTAAAAGTCAATCCACAAAGAAATAGATCCGTTCACGTTATCCAGTTACATGACGGAACATGGTAAAGAAGTGAATTTTGGACCTCAGAATACCAGTAAAATATTAAGCAGCAAATGAAATACGGGGACTTATCTGTAAATGTCAAAACTAAAACAGCTTTGGGACGTTACACCTATATGTGTGGTTAATACAAAGATAAAATGTTGATTGCAAAATGCACACGAACTTCATGGTAATAGTAGATTGTAGAGAGAAACAGAGAGGGCTGGCCTCAGGAGAAGGGACACTGGAGACTTCGGTGTCACCTGGGATGGTCCCTGTTTTATGAGAGGGAGCTGAAGGACACACAGAGGTCACTCTCTGCCCATTCTACTGATGGGAACATGACTGATTGCCCTCCCACCTAGTCTCTGTTCCGTCTGTATTTTTGAGAGAGAAACGTACTAGACAGGAACGCTAATTAAAGCAGTTGGATACCAGGCAGGCATGCGGGGAACGGAAGGAAAGGCTGGACAGCTTTGCAGATCCAAGTGGCACCGCCAGAGGGGACCGGGAAGGGGCCGCACAGCTGCCCGACTCGGGACAAATCACCAGCTTGACTCCCACTTACCCCATTGGCCCACGAAATATTTACGTGGTCTGTGGGGTGAGGGTGGGACCAGACACCGTGAAGCCTGGAAGGAAATGGAGACAAAGGCTTCTGACCTCAGGACAGGACACGCGTCCTATCGGGAGGCACCACAGAGTGAAGAGTCAGTGTGTCACCACAGGAAACACAACGTTTCATCGCAGCCTGCAAAAGCACTATAATCAACACTTAAAAGCAAATGACACATTTTACAAGGTGGAAAAGAAGAGCTGAGATGGGGGGCGGGGACCAAGGCCTGGGGAGACAAAGACGGTCCCCTGAGGTGTCAGCTGCTCCCCCCAGCCTCCCCCGTCCCCCCCACCGCCCAGAGCCCCTGGACACACCGGCAGCCTCCCTTCCTCAGGACACTGGCTGGTCACAAACCTCCCGCAGGATAATGAAGTGAAATCTCAGCCCAGGATCCTCGGGGTGGTGGCGCCACAGCCTTCCCTCTCCGATGCCCTTAGTCCTGTCTGTGGCCTTTACGCTCAGAAACGACTGTTTGCAGAACGCTTCCTGCACAGCCCAGGATGCCCCACCCTGGTACCTGTGGGGGGTCCTTAGAACATCCGTTCATTCAGGAGAGGCCTCGGCTGTGGCCCACCTGGCCCCTGGGCACTCGCTGTGCCCCGTGCCAGGCAGCAGGTGGCCAGCCCGCAGACAGAGCCAGCCCAGGCCGGGCTGTCCGCACAGGCAGCCCTCTGTGTGCCCGCAAACAGTAACGCCCGGAGGACACGGTGAGACAGCGACAGCACCTGCCACAGGGACACTGCCGGGCAGACAGGGTAAGAAGCTGGCTTGGTGACCACAGGGGCCGCGGTGAGTCCCCAGGGAAGGATTGCAGCAGCAGTGGGGCCTCAGGAGGGGGCTGCCCAGACAGGGACGAAGGAGAGGAGCCCGGAAGCTGAGAAGTTCATGAACAGGAGAGAGCGGCAGCTTTGAGGCCGCGACCAAGAACAGAGAGCCCACGTGAGACCTGGGGGCCTGGGAGCGGGGTGGCGAGCCCTTCTGGGCGGGGCGGGGGCAGAGGTGTGCTGGGCTGAGGGACGGGTGGCAATTGTCCGCGGTGTCCTCAGACTCCTCTGCGGTCATAGCCTCTGCCCGCAGTGGGCGGGTGTCCTAGCTGCTTTGTGGGCTCATTCCAGGGGTGGTGCCACGTCCAGAGCGGGCGGCCGGCCCGCCATACACTCACGGCGATGGAATGGTGCCACCACGGGCCACAGGATGAAGGGGCGGGGACTAGCAGAGCCTGAGGGGCTGAGGGGCAGCGTCCCCTCCTGGAGGCTTGGCCCTTGCTCCGCACTGACCGACTGGCTTCTGCAGCACCGCGGTGCCCTGAATATAAATTCACTGCTTCTCTTAATAACTGGAAGTAAAAGTTTGTGTAAACTCAATTGTCGGAACACTGATAATCCAATTTCTCTCGGCAGGGTCAGTCCTCTGGGCTCCATCTGTAAAGCAAATGTTTGTCGTCCTCCACTAAGCACTTCTTAGGGATAAACAAATAATCAGAGAGCTAACCGAGGGTACACCTCGCCACACATTTATGTATTCTTTTCTTGGTACATCAATAACCCCATTGGAATGGGATTTATAAATTCAAATTACCTCCCTGTGTCTGGTTTTCCGATGGCAGCACCAGCACCAGGCGGAGGGACGCTTGTCTAGAGGACGTTCACTCGGTCCCTCACTCGGGCCCCTCTCTGGCTCGCGGCACCACTTCCCTGTGCATCTGACAGGCTGTACAGGAGCCTGGTCAGCAGAAAACTCACGTCTGCAGAGCACCTACTATGTGCCAAGATCGGTCCTTGGGTCCTGGGTACTTCTTCCAGAAGTAAAGAGGCTCCGAAGTCCAGGAGAGAGGGAGGGAGGGAAGGAGAGAGAGAGAGAGGGAGAGAGAGAGCCGCCCTATCTGTCATGGCCATCCGAGGGATCCTGCAGGCCAGGTGGCCGCTCGTCTCCACTGGGCCCAAGAAGCACGCAGGCAGGAGTAAGGGGTGTGCACTGGGGCCCTCGAAGCGGGTGGTCAGGGCGGCCGGCCACAGTGGGATCTGAGCTGCCCTGGAGACAAATGAAATTTCTCTCCCTTTCTCTTCTTCTCCCTCCCTCCAGTACCCACTTCTCCTTCCTCGCTCTCTTCCTCTTTCTTTCTCTCTGCCTCTCTCTCTCCCTCTCCTGTCTCTTTCTCTCTGCCTCTGCCTCTATCTCTCTGGGAAGCCAGCTGCAGAGAGGTGCAAAGGATGCTGGGAATACAAAGCAGGATGGGCTAATTCTGACTAGGGTGTGAACGTATAAGGGGTGGGGGTTGGGGAAGGTTTCACCAGAAAGGGGCCAAGTAACCAGACACTGAGGAAAGAGTAGGCCTTGGGGAGCCTGAGAAGCAAGGACAGACAGGAGCAAAGGTGAGGACATGTGGGGGAGAAGAGGCGGGTCCCAGGCAGGGAGCAGGAAGCTCAGAGCCCACGCAGCCTTGGCTGGTAGCTGAGTCACAGCCAAGGCACAGAACATTCTTGCTCAGAAGAACCACAGGACCAAACTGCTGCGGGGGTGCAGGACCCAGTCAGCCCTGGGACGGCCTCAAGTGCCAGCCAGAGCCCGGCCTACACACTCTGACTGGGCAGCACCCTCACCTGTCCACATTGGGCTCCCCTTCCCTTGGGCACAGGGGCGGTCATCCACCCAGTTCCAGGAACTCAGCGGGGCCGCCCACACCCTGCAGAGCCCACGGTCCCAACCCCCAGCCCAGGGAAGGAGCTGGGGGTCTTATCCATCCAGGCACTGCTAGGAGGGCACATAGCAGCACTGGTTCCCACAGCGGGGCAGGGGCCACAGGCCGGGAGTCTAACATTTCATGGCAAGACCTCCTTTCCAATGTAAGTAAACACACGAACAAACAAGCAGAAGCCAGCTCTCCTGCTGGCCCCCTCCCGCGGATGGAAATGGATTGCTTCCTTCGGCCTGCACCTGATACCTGCACTGAGAAGCGTGTACGTGAAGCGGTGCATTTGTGAACGGCCTGCACTGCTGCTCTCTTCCAGCAGCCTGTCTCTTCCCTTGACCTTGGCCGGCTCCCTGCAGGGGACTACTAGGCCTTTGGATAAGCTGTGGAGGTATTTTCTTCCCTGAAATGAGGGCCTGGCCTGCGAATCTCCGCCTACTGCCTGGGCTGTGGGCGAGGTGTGCTTCCTGGACGAGCTCTGCCCCCTGGGCACCTGCTGGCACTGCCTCCAGCTGGGCTGCAGAGTCTGTGTGCAGAATCCTGACACGTGGGGTGAGCATGCCCAGCCCCCACATTGGCAGGGCTGCACAATGCGCAGGAAGGACAGGCTCTCGGGGGTCTCTCCCGTGGCCTCTCAGGTAGGACGGGGAAACTCGGGGTGTCCACCAGCCCCGCAGAGACGCCCCTCCAGCAGCGCCCTCACCTCCATAGGGGCATTAGGAACCGTGTGCAGAGAGTCAAGGTCGAAGCAAACCCCTGGCTAATTTGGGACACAGAGCAAGTCTAACAAATGAAAGATGCAGGTGGTCCCTCCAGGATTCCATTCAAAAGAACAACGGGGACACCTATGGCAGTCCCCATGGGCCTATGCCATGCAAGGGACGGCACCGGTGTCCTTCCATCTCATCCATCAACAGCCCTAAGAAATGACTCTATTTTGCTCGTTTTATAAATGGTGGAACCAAAACTCGGAGGCGTGGGTGGCTGCCTGCGCTCACCTGGCTAGGAAGAGTCTGAGTTGGGTGTTGTCACTGGTGTGTCGCACGAGAGCCACCAAGTCAGATCTTGTCTTGAAGAGCTGGCCTAAGCACGCTTCTTGCTTGTTTGCTCACCACCCGTCCCAGCTCGATGTGGGCCCTTCATGGAACAGTAGCCTGAGCTCCGAGAGGCTCGCAAGGAGTCCAGAGACACACAAAAGGGTAGGGAGGGTAGAGAAGACCCCGACCACCTGCCACCTGTCAGGGCCTCTGCTTCCCACCCCGAGACCTGTCGCCTGCAGGTGATAAACAGCACAGTTCACACTCATGATGGCCTCGCTTCACACACACACACGGCCGTGAGCAGAGCCATGTGGGGACCACAAAGCTTGGGAAGGCGTGGCATGTTAGGAATAGCTTATGAGGTAAACAGAAGAAAATTCTAGTATTCCATTCTGGGATATTGAGCAATGCTCCTACGACTGGGAAGTATTATTGAGCTGTCCCTATAAATGTACAGTAGACAAGATGGACATAGTTAAAAACAATCGATTCCATATTTTTTCCAAACCTCAGGGTGAGAATACAAACGAGTCGCGATGGAGAAATGCCAGACCTCAAGTGACCTGTGCTAAGACGACCTTTGTGACAAACAGCAACCGTCAGAGTGGAGGTAGAAACACCCAACAGTGGGAACGGTGACACACACCCCATGGGGGTGATGACACTCTCACCTGGGGGTGATGACACACAATGGAGTAACTGACAATATGTTCACCATTGACTCAGACACGAGACCTACTAAGTGCCAGGCATGCGGCTCAGACAGCAATAGAATGAAGGACAAAGCTGACTTATGTCACACCCCAAGGGGCTACCACCTAGAAGAGACAGCCCGTGAGGCCCCTCAGGACGCCCTGAGCACGTGGAGGTGACTCCGCAGAGCAGAACCATGGGGGCGCCCACCCACCGACCCTTGGGGACCAAGGGGAGGGGACGGCCTGTCAGCCAGGTCTCAGCGCCAGCTCCACAGCATGTGGAACCGTGTGAGCATGGGCACCCGGGCAGAAGGCAGGCCCTGCATACGGGGACACCGCTGCCACCAAGTCCACGCTTGGACCCCTGAGCCCTCGGCGGCGTGTGGGACAGCTTTTATTTCCCTAATCACTGTACCGACTGGGAGTTATCAGCCCTGTACTGGCTCCCGCAGGGACGCTTCAGATCAAATATTCCTGCCACTTTGGGGAAATAACAGCGTCCAGCCAGGAGAAGCGCAGGCCCATCAGAAACTCGCCACTTCCTCGTTCAGACGGGCTTCTCCACCAGTGGCGCCTCCTCCCTTTCCCCAGATTGTCCGGGGAAAAGCAAGTGGACAAAATGAAGAGGAGAAGGGGCCAAGACAGTGAGGCGAGCACTGAAACAAAGAGACCAGGGAGATACCGAGGGGCAGTAAGGAGGCCAGGGGCTCCAGAAGAAGGGGCTCGCCCTTCCTCTGTGCTCCAGCCTCTTGGTGGTCTGTTACCCACAATTACAGTCAAGCCCCCCAAAAGCGGGGTCACCCTAGACCACCCCGACAGCACAGGTCAGCCAGAGGAAATGGGCTCTGGGATTCATCGTCTTGAATGAAGTCAGCCATCAATCAGCACAGTGGAGGCCCCCACCCAACACACACACGCACACACGCACACACATGCATGCAATGCACATGCTCGCACATACACAGGCACACATGTTCACACATGCACACACATGTGCACACACAGAAGGAGAACTTTGAAATGTGCATGAGGCGGGGACACCTCGGCAGCCCGAGGCTGACCGCCAGAACCTTCTCAGCCTCCTCGCCCAGGGCTCCCAGCACGACCCTGCCCAGCTGCTCCTGTCCTCTGAGCCCCCTCAGGCAGCTGGCCCACACGGCCACTTCTGCGAGTGTGTTTGCTGTGAGTCTGTCTCCGGAGCGTGGGCACAGCTCATCCTGTACGCCGGGCCGTGGGAGAATGTGGGGTGTGGCGCTGGGCCCGAGAGCACGGGACTCTCCCTGTGCCCTCCCTCCCATCAGCGTAGGACCTTCACATTCAGGGACCAGCCGTCTCAGACGTGTGTGGCTTCATGAACTGCACACAGTCTGTCTCCCCACGTCTGTGCTGCTTGCCCGTGGGGCAGCCCGGCTGCTGGCAGAGTCCATTCACGCAGAAGCAGCGGAAGCTTTTCACGCTGGATTTAGAGCCAAGATGACAGAAAGGTTGATACCTGCACTCCCCCCGCACTGTAATTGAATCTGTTTGTCTCGAGTTGTTGGAGTTCTGACTCCAGGCTGGGAAAGGCAGGCAAGCTCATCTCCCCTTTGCGCACCCCTGACTCGCACCACAGCTGTTTTCATCTACAAGTCCAAGTTCATACGAGTGTGTACACTCCGCCTCTCCATGGTCCTCTGGGCTTCTCCGCTGGTGGCAGGACACAGGACGCCAGCGATGCGGTTCCCCATGCAGGGTCACGGCCGCCTCCCCCACCCGTGTCGTCCTGAGAGCCCCCAGAAGGGGTGAGCGTGCCAGCGCCTCTACGGCACCCTCCCAGGCAGGCTTAAGGAAATTACATAAAACATTAACACGTTAATTAAAAAGGAAAAAGGAGAATGCTGGTTCAAAATGTATCAATAATAAAAACGAAAACAAAGACAGTGAGTGTCGTTCGTGCAAACACACCCAGTGCTCCAGAGCACTCACACGCTCGGTCCTGTCGGCTCCCCCCGCCCCCCCCACCCCCAGCTAAGGGCAGGTACTGGGCCACAGAGCGGCCACACTGGGCTGGCGTCCCTATCCGCCCACAGCCAGCCTCCGGTCCGGACTCTGAAGATCACTTGCCCAAAAGGCTCCACGTGGATGTGCCTGGGGTGGCCTGAGGCAGAGCCGGCCAGAAAGTTCTAGGGACAGCTGGAAACCACCCATCTTTTGGGGGAGGAGGTCCTGAACCTTCCGGCACCTGGTCTAATAAGTCACTCCCTTTTCTTCCGTGTTGAATGCTGAATAAATTCACTACCTCTGGAAAGAGAATCTGCATGTTTAGAGAATGGATAAGAGAAATCTGAGGAAATTAATATCTACAGGTGGAAGGGGGACATGCATAGCCTGAAAATATCAACCCTGCCCAGCCTGACGACCCCCAGAACCCTTCCCCCAAGCTCTCACCCCCAAGCCTTGCCACGGGCCGCGTGCCCATCAGGAATGTCCTTCCCCCCGCCCCTCTGCCTGTATCCTCCTGACAAACACCCAGAGTTTGTCATGGCTCAGGTCAAAGTGCCATCTCCTCCAGGAAGCCTTCCTGGGTCCTACTCCCTCCCATCCTTTAACTCCCTTCCTCCCCTCCATTGTAGCATGTACCAAACTGGGTCATAATTGCCCATCTGCATGCCCCCATCCATGGCACTGGGAGCTGCCAGCACAGGGACCAGGCCTTGCTCTGATCCTCATGGGAGCAAGAGAAAGGAGAGCCCACGGCCAGTCCCAAACATGTGCACAAACAAAGCTCTTTCAGGACAGAAAACCCTTTCTCCTCTCAGGGCATTTTCTAACCCTCTCCCAATTCCTACCAATTCCTTCTGTGAACTCCTGAGTGACGGGAAGGGCGGAGGAGCAGAATGAGGACACACAGAAGCCACCAGCACCCACTGCTGGCCCCTCACCTCCTTCCTTTCAACTCCCCCTCAGTCATTCAATCGACAAACACCTGCTGGTACCCCCAAGTCCCCAGCAGGGCTCCAGGCACCAGGGAATGACAGTCCCCAGGGTGCTAGGGCCTCGTCCTCATGGGGTTTATGCCTCAGTGAGCAGACAAACAATTAAACCAGCAGAAAGAGCTGGCCCACCGCTCCCAAAACCTCCACTTCAAGTGGGAAGAAAAGCAAGGTCATGTATAATCTTTTAAAGTTACAAACATAGTCAAACTTGAAAGAAAGGAAAGAAAGCGGGGCCCTGAAATGGAGCGAGAAGTCCAGGCCAGGGCACTGCAGGGCCCAGCCAGACCAGGTCTGGGCCCCAGAAGCAGAGGTCTCAGGTTTTCGTGTCCCTACTGGTTAGAAGACATGGCCCTGGGAGGAGGCAGATACTGAAACTGAGTCGCCTGCATTAGGCAGGGTCCTAAATGGGCCAAGCCACGCTGAAAGCAGAAAAGACGCTGCCCACCTAGTAAGAAACCAGGGAGGGAGGCTGTGTCTGTCCCCGGCTCAGATGGAAGGAAAGGATCACATGAAAATCAAACACATAAGCCTTGGCCATAGCTGTACGGGGTTTGAACCCACACAATCAGTATGGAAGGAGACGCCCAAGGGCGGAGAGGCTCGCCAGCCGTGGCTCTCAGGGCGCATACGCCACGGAACATGTCCTGGGGACAAGCCTGGGATGGCCAAGCAAGGCCGCTGGGGAGAACGTGGGTCTCAGTTTGTCCCTGACCGTGGACAGAAGACAGACCAGTGCCTTCGTGTAGGAGGCAGGCAAAGGTTTCCAGACATCCGTGAAGAAACAGTCAGACTCACTGAGGGTCCCACTGAGCCCCTAACCCAACAGGTCAGAGGAACCTGTGAAAGTGACGGGCACAAAACCAGGTACACTGCTCTTTGTGGGCAACTGAAGGGTGCTCCAGGGGTAATTCTGATTACAAGCAATTTTCACCTCCCAGGTGACTTTAGAACCACATCTACAAAGACAGGACTCCACTGTAAACAAGTAATTGCAGCGTGATGCATGCAGTGACAACACGATGTTGGAGGATAGAAAGAAATATAAAGAGGGGCAGTTATCTCTGTTTGGGGCTTTCAAGAGAGAGGGTGAGGACTGAATAGGGTTTGAAAACTGAAAAGAAGCTTTTGAGGTACCGAGGGGGGAGAAAGCACTGTGGGAGGGGGGGCAGCCATGTGAAAGCACAGCCCAGCGGCGGCTTGGGCCGGCTGGGAACTGCAGGTGCGGGGTGTTCCTGGAACACGGCTGTGACCGGCGACAGGAGGCGGCACCCTTTTCAGCCTCGGATGTAACTGAGTCCCGAGGCTCATGGGGAAACGGGAGATCAGATGTGCATTTTACAGAAAGCCCTTATGGCTGCCCGGTAAAGAAAGTTACGGGGAGAGTAACACTGGAAGCAAAGAAACGCCCTGGGGAGAGTAACACTGGAAGCAAAGAAACGACCTGGAGGATTTGATGGCCTAGGAAGACAGGGTGGAGTCTGAGACAGAACGGCCACAGCGTGGGGGGAGGTGGAGAAGGGACAGTCCTAGATTCACCACATGGGACAGTGACAGAGGCAGGGGGTTTGGGGCAGGGAAAGGAGGAAGGAACCCCACGCCTAGTCGATGTGTCTGCTGGCACATGGGGCCACTTACTAGCTGACAGGCACACGACACCCCCACTTCTTTCGCTATCACAATGGTAATTAAGTAGCTGCAGTTTAGTGCTAGTTCTTTAGTCTCTGTCTCTGTCCCCGGCTCCTCCTGGGCTGGAGCCACAGCGATTGCATCCCCTCCCTGTGCTAACAAGGACCCAAGCTCACGCTGTGTGGCGGGCACCCAGTACATACCTGTGGAATGGATGGACACAGGTTAGTTAAGAAGGATACTGAGGGCTTTGGGATTCGCTGAGCTTGAAGTGTATGGCCTGCCTGCAACCAACCGAGGGAGAACGCCAGCCTGGCCTGCCAGAGGCCCTGCCAGGCCCCACAGGGGCCAAGAGAAGAGTGCGGGGCATTGCCAGCCCACTTGGGAAGGCAGGAAGGGAGTGCAGAATGAAAACCCCTATGGGCAGAGTTCCGAGCAGCAAACCTCTCGCTCCACTCGGAGAGGGAGAGGCCCAGAGGGCAACTATTCCTGACGGGTAATGGTTTGACTGGCTGTCCAGGGACCCCCGGAACAAGAGTGGGGGCTGGAATCAATGTTTGGGGGGAGGTATGTAGCCCCGTAGTTGTCCAGGACACGTCAAGCCCATCATAGCCCTACCTGAACGGATCCAGGTGCCCCTCAATCTACTCTCCTGTTCAGTCATGTCAGACAATGAATGACATCACTTCCGCTGCAAAAGTCACAGAACCCAAGGAAAGAAAATGAGTACAATTGCCAGAAAAGATGGCCAGTGCCACGGGAGTGCACCAGAAGGGGTGGCCAAGGGGAGGAGACTGGAAATAAGTAGGCAGAGGAGGTAAAGCACTTGAGGACATGCCACCACTGAAGCCAAGTGTGCAGAAAAAAAAGAGGGGATGGGGACAGCAGCAAATGCTACTGAACTTTCTCCAAGGGCCTTTTCTAGAGCCTGATCACCCACAGCGTTTTCCCACTTAGCAAAACTGCATCCTCTTCTCATGGCCCCATGTGATGTCCCATGCCCTCTCTGGTTAGTCTCCAGACCGGATGGGTTGACTGGTTGACTGGTTGGTTGGTTGGTTGGTTGGTTGGTTGGTTGGTTGGTTGGATGGTTGGTTTGGGGTTGGTTGATTCGTTTGGGATTGGTTGATTGGTTAGTTTTGAGTCAGCTGGTTTTTGGTTGGTTGGTTTTGAGTGGGTTTGGTGGTTGGTTGGTTGGTTGATGGTTTGGTGGATGGGTGGATGGGTGGGTAGATGGATGGGTTGATTAGCTGCTTTTATCCCGTAAGGACAACATTTTGATCCTCACACCCAACAGGAAACTTTCTCCCTACATGAATGTGTGGCTCTGAATTGAGCACTTACATTGGAAACACGTTATATATGAATTTGATTTCTATCACTTCAGCTCTGTTTTCCTGGTACAAAAGAGAAAGAAATTAAAAGAACTTAAGTACTGTGGTTTGTTTTCCTGCCTTCCACTCAATGAGTGGAAGATACAGAAGACAAAATTGCTTTTCCTCCCATGCACACACATCTCTCGTGGTACGAGCAACTCTTCAGCTCTGCCTGAGTCTAGTGTTGACAGTGGTTTAATGCAGCCCGTAAACACAAGCCAATGACTTTGGTTCTCAACCAAAGACATATCCACCCGTGAGAGCCATGAACTGAGAGATCACACTGCCAAGATGTTTACAGGTGCTTTGAGGAATGATCAAAAGAACGCTGGCTGACTCAGGACTTCCGTCATCACAAAGAATTGAAATCCCACACGAGTTGCTCCTTGACTGTAGCAGAGAACTGATGTCCTTTCCATTGATATTTGCCGAGTGTGCGTGGTGTGTAGGAAGTGTGCTAACAAAATCATGGTGTCTGTGCACCTGGCAAAGATCTTATTGGTTTCCCAGAGAAATATATCCTCAAGCTGGAGTCTCGAGCAGCCCAGCGGTGACTGCTGTCCCCTGTTCATTCATGCAGTAAACACTCACTGACAGCATGTCCCATGTCCCTTGTGAGCCCTGAACAAGATACGTGCTCACAGGAGGGCCCGGCATAGTCTCAGCGCAAACCCTGCTTAGCCCACGACACAGCGTGTTTCTGGGCTCGGTTCTGTGACATTCATCTCAATGGCTTAGGGTTGGTAGGTTTGAGAAATGCCATCCCCATGTCTTAGAAACCTGGTGTTTCATTTCTAGGAGAAGCCATTGGCTCCAAACTAACATTTATGTGGCGGAGCATAGCTGACACCACAACGTGTCCTTTGCAGCACAGTTCCCAAGGCATGTGCCGGATCTTGTCCCCCAGGCTCCCAGGACGACACGTGTGTTTCCAACGCTGCACGTGGAGTGGGTGCAAGAAGAGGCTCCCGCTCTCTGTGTTCATGCTCCACACGCAATTTGCTCAGCAGCAGCTGAGGTCCACACTCACAAGTGAAACTCAGCCCAGGAGTCTTCGAAAACATTCCTGTCCCTGGGGGAGACGTTCTGGAGACAAAAGCAAACCCATATAACTTATTACTGAAATTGATTGTCCGTTCCGCAGGACTCTGCTGCAATGTGCCTGGAAAGAAGGCACAGGACGATTATGCCCACAAGAAACGGGTCAGACCAGGCAGGACTCTGCCAGCAGGAACCCTCTGACGAGGGGCTCACAGCCACCCTTTCACACTGCACGGAGCCAGGGGGTGGAGCTAACACGAGGTGTGCAGGGCTCACACTAGCGCTCCCCATCAGCGCTGTCATCCCCACTGGCACCAGAGCTCCCAGACAGAGCTTGAAATGAGGACCCTGAGATGAAATACAGAGGCAGGGGGCTCTCACCACCTTCACCCACAGGACAGGGCATGTGGGCTCCAGGCGTCTCCATCAATCAAGGGACTGCCACTGGGCCTGGCCCTGGGAAGGAGGGGGAGGGGGTACGGCTGTCCTCCCCGGAGCTGCCGACAGTCCACGAGGAACAAACCATGATCAAGGCCAGGGTCTACGGCTGGGGGAACCCAAATGCGGAAGATTAACTCCAACTCGGGAGCATGCTTCAACTCATCCATCTGCATTTCCCATACTGGGAAGCAGCCTGTGTACTGTGGGTCCCACACTGAGAGACGCCCTGGCATGCACGTTTCTACGACGGCTCACCAAATGGAAGGTGTAGGTCCCAACACTTCCAATCCCAACCTTGGATGCAGCATTCATTTCCTTGGGCCTCTAACTTCCCCAGTGAAAGGAGGCAATGACAGTTCCTTCTCATGGCACTGCTGGGAGGGACAATGGTGAGGCATTCAGCACTTAGCACTTGGCTCACAGCACTGAGCAGCATGCAGCACTCAGCACTCAGTATACAGCACTCAACATGTGGCACCCAGCACTTAGCACTCAGCATGCAGCACTCAGCACACAGCACTCAGCACTCAGCACACAGCACTCAGCACTCAGCACTCAGCATGCAGCACTCAGCACGCAGCACTCAGCACTCTGCCTGCTGAAAAACCAGAAAGGTACTTTGCTGTAGCTTGTTATTGGTAGACTCGCTGAGTGAAGGCAGTGTTCCGGGGGCCTCTGCACAGCACCCTGACACACACACTAGCAGCCCTCCATCAGCAGGGGGGCCTGGGATGTCACCAACCCCTGTGGATAGGCACAGCAGGAATGGCTCTCTGAAGGGAGAAGGGCCAAAGCCCGGCCTAGAAGGAGGAGTCAGCGAGTAAAGTGGAAGAGAGATGATGTCCTTTTCGTAATTAAATATATCAAATTAATCATGATGCCACTTTGGAAAAATCAGGTTCCCAGCAGGAACCAGGCTTCCACTCAGAGGCTGAACTGGGGAAATTGATGAGAGCACTATTTACGGAAACCAGGGCAGGAGTGGGGGGCCACACGGGAGCCTGGAGCCCAGAGGCTCCAGGTGGCGGCACCGGGGGGTCGAGGGCGCCCGGGCCTCAGGAGGAGCGGGAGGGATTCGGCCGAACAGCCCCGGAGGGTGGGGGGAGGGGGGCTCCACAACCTCTGCCCCCATCTCCTGCCAGAACGTTCCATGGCTGCCTCAATGGGGGGATGCTGCCCACACAACAGTCCTCCGAGGGCGCGGGGGGGGGCATGGATCTGGGGGGCAGATGGAGAGGACCCAGGTCCCCTCTCACCTGGAGGAACATCAAGAATGCCAGGACAACCCCTGGGGGACGCTGGCACCCGGAGCAGATGCCAACAGGCTCCCAGCCCCTCGGGTCTCGGGTGACCACAGGTTCCTGTCTGCCTCCTTCTGGGCCCCTCCCGAGAGCCAGGCAAGACCTGTGGACGGGCTTCCCAGGACTGCCCACGACAGGCAGGGGAGCAGGACTCTGCCCACCCACCGGAGAGTGACAGCTGGGGAAGGGGACAGGGAGAGGCTGGCAGCCTATCCCACTCCCTCTGGGGCCTGGGCCCTTGCAGCAGGTGAGAGGCTCCCTGAAACAGGAAGGGGAGCGTGTGGCAGGTGTGAGGTGGCACAAGGGCCCCCCTGGAGGTGGGGGGGGCTTCACCTCCTGCCAAAGCTGGCTCCACAGCTGGGCCGGTGGCCCAAGGGCACAATCCAGTGTCAGATTGGGCCTGAGACAGCAAGCCCCCCACCTGCGGGAAGTGGCCAGAGAGGACGTGCCACGGGGCCGGCCTGCGCCCCTAGCTGTGGAAACAGTGCTCTGCTCCCACCACCGGCACAATTCAAGGCCAGTAGAGAATAGTTTAAAATAAACACCTGGACAGCAGTCTGTGGCCTCTGCCCTGTGGTGACCGCCCCACCCTGTGGCTGGGATCTCTGCCCACAGCTTCTCTGATCACAGCTCCTGCTCTCACTTGGACCCCCCCCACACACACACACAAGGACCCTTGTGACGACAGACCCCCCCATAACCCAGGTTAACTCCCATTCAATCCTTAACTCAATCACATCTTTTCTTGTAATGTCACATTGTCACATCTGGGAACTGGCGTGACATCTTTGGGGCTCGTTTGTCTGCCGAGAATCGGAGGAGCTGTATGTGGGGCTGCTCCTGCGTGGATTAAAGACGCCCGCGAGACCTGGGCAGAGATGGAAGCCGTTCTTCCAGCACTGAGCCAAGAGGCGCCTTGCTGAGTGTTCTCCCCTAACCCCCCCCACCCTCCTCGTGGGGTCTCTTCCTCTCACCACCCTCGATTTTCCGTTTAATCCATGCAAAACGCTCCTCACGCCCATATCCTCCTTGGCGGTTCAGCGTGAGGATTGTTCCACATGCTTAAGCCTTTTCTTAGGGGCTCTTCCCTCCCCAAATCTCCTCCATTTCTCCCCACCCCCACCCTGCCAACAGTGAGGGAGACACCTTAACATTACCCTTGTGGTTTTGCGTGAAAAGGGAAAGCAAAGCAGGACCCGGCTCATGCTTCCTCTGCAAAACAACATCAAACCTCCCCAGGTGTCCTGTGAGGAGGCTTCTCCAACACCGGGCTCCGCCTTGGGCAGCTGGGGAAATCGTTCTTTGGTGTGCAGTACTGGAGAAAGCCATTAATGACAGCCCAGACAAACGCCCACTGAAGATGGTGAATTGCCAGCTCCCATCAGGGACCCCAGCAGTCAGGACCTACGCGGCGATGGGAAGTGTGTGCAAACCCTCGCGCTCTGTCGCAGACACAGGTGGGCACTAGTCACACGGCAGCTCCCTTCACTTTGATTTTCATTTCCATGGTGTCCTGTTCACCAAGACAAGGAAAGTGCAGCCACCTCCCCTGGGCCGGCCAGCTCTGCACACCCACTGGCCAGAGGGAGCGCAGTGGGGCCAGACGCTGGCTGCCGCACTGCTCTGCCACCCCTGGTCCTTGGCCCTTCCTGTCCCCTTGGCCACCTGCCCCACACACTCTCTTCTCCGCGTCTGCAGTCCAGCTCAGCTGCCATCTCCTCCAAGAAGGCCTCGGATTCTCTCCTCTTTCTGCCCAGCACTGTTTTGTCCACAGCAGGCTGGCTGGCTCTTACCTCTCTGGCTCCCCCAGCAGCTTCCACACAGAAACCTGCCCCATAAATGCAGCGAGCACCGAGCACCCCTGCCCCAGCCAGGCCAGAGGACACTGACCAAGGAGCTATGACCGCTGCACGTCACAACCCCCGCCCTTTGGCTCTGGGTACCTATTGCTGCATAACAACCGCCCCCCCCAACTTAGCACACAAAGCAGAACCATTCTATCTGCTCATAACTCTGGGGCGGGACCTGGAGCAGGGCGCATGGGGACGGGCCAGCGCTGCCCAGCATGCTGGTGGCCTCAGCAGGCACTCAGCTCCCCCCTTGCAGCCTCTCCCTGTGGCTCCCAGGCTTCCTCAGAGTGTGACAGCCACAGGCAGGCCTGACCTCTGTCACCAGGTTCAGGGTTCCAAAAGACCGAGGGCAAACTGCCAGCACACTTAAAGCCTAGGCCCAGCACACCCACTGGGCAGGGCTGCCAAGGCCAGCCCAGGGGCAAGGGGAAAGGAATGAACCCCTTCACCCCCACCCCCGGCAGCATGTCCAGGACTCTGTGGTCGTTGTCAGTGCCCAGGCCTTTGTGCTGCGTCTCAGCACGCCCTCCCCAAGGTCAGCACGACCTTCTGCAGCAGCAGACTATCGCCCCTCCCCCGCCTGCGTTCCAGGAGGGAACAGCCAGCAGCCATCGAGTACCGGCTGCGTGTGCACCAGGCTCTGAGCCTCCAGGCCTGACTCCAGCGAGGTGGAGGCGACGCCTTGCTCGCTCTCGTGGACCAGAAAGGTCACACCGAAATGCTCGAAATGCTCAGACTGCACCCCGCACCTCCAGGCCCAGCCCACCAGCAGCCACTGGGGCGGGATGCCGCAGCCAGCACAAAGGCCCCCGTTAGCCTGACTCCACCCCTGTGCTCGCGCCTCTGACACCATCACGTGGCCCAACTACGGATGTTGTCCCAGGTGTCCCCAGAGCCCCTCCTCTGTCACGTGACTGCCCCCAGTCACGTGAGCTAAGCTGGTGAGCTGCAGTGGTGGGGCCTGTGGCACCGACAGCACAGAGCTGGGGTCTCGCATCACAATTGTCTCATTAGCTCTGTCCCCCAGTGGGCAGTGGGGTACAGACAGCCCGCCCACTGGGGCCACGTGATCCTTGAAAGCCAGTAGATGTAAGAACGAATGGACACTGACCATGGGCCAACTCACTGCCTTTGAGACCTGCCTCAGTTCTCCAGTGGGTCACCTGCAGTGACACAGCACCAAACCCACTCCACACCTGGAGTGGGTGAGATGTGGGCCCCAAAGACATGTCCACGTTCCAGGACCTCTGCACATGACCTTACTTGGAAAAAGGGTCTTTGCAGACGGAATCACCAAAGGGTGTCAAGATGAAGTCATCTGGATTGCCCACGCCAGCCCTCCATCCAATGACAAGTGTCCTTATGAGAGACAGGAGAAGACGCAAGGGCGGGAAGTGGATGGACCACGTGACAACGGTTCTAGAGGATACATGATGAAGCCCCCTGGGCCTGGGCCACTAGCATCTGGAAGACACAGGAAGGCCCCCCCTCAAGTCTCCAGAGGGAGCACGGCCCTGTGACACCTTGATTCTGGACGTGTGGCTCCAGACGTGGCAGGATGAATGGGTGCTGTTGGAAGCCCCCTCGTTTGCTGTAACAGGTTATGGCCGCCCCAGGGAACTGATGCACCGTCTGGTATACCCAGAGTCACGGGGGTGGGTGAGGTCGCCTGCTGGAAACCAGCACAGACGTGGTGGGCCTCACGAGAAACCAGCGCCAGCATCCAGGGCCCTGAACCCTCTACGGGGTCTCAAGAGAGGCAGGCGGACGCTGAGAGAAGCAGGCAGTGTGAGGTGTTCGCCTGGGCCTAAGGGACAGAAGACGCTCAGTCCAGGGCCACTACTCTCACCAGGGCTTTCTAAACAAAACCAGGAGATGAGCGAAGCGTAGGCGAGGGCCCGGAGAACACTGGGAGAACCGCGGCCGGCTTAGAACGCTGGGAGACATCTGTGACATCACAGACCCAGGGCCAGACAAGGGGTGGAAGGAGCCAGCCGGCCATCGCGTATTGATAAACGGCTCATTAATATGAAACTTTGCTCCATTTAGCATTTCTTACTGCCAATTAGCAGAAATGTCGCCACCACACTTTCGACCACTGCAGATTAATGGTTATCTATGTTCCCGGGACAAGCATGGCAGGGTGGCTGTGAGCAGACCGTCGGGACTTCCTACAGCGCTGCTCAGAGTGGACAGACCTGGGACGTGCCGAAGCCATAGGGAACAAGGCAACGGGTGCCGGAAACTCCCCCAATCCTCGGGCGCCCGGCACGCCTCACCTTGTAGCTGTGGGGACAGTCCTGAGCTCCAGGCTGCTTTTAAAGCCTGACACCGACTCCCATCTCTCTCGCCGGTGATTAATGGCCACACACACGTTTGTGTCACAAAGTAAACAATGGAATTGTGCTGCAAAGAGTAATGGAGGAAATAAAGTCATCTCTCTCCTGGCCCAAACAGATGGCAGGAGTGGTGGCAGGGCATTAAGCATCCTTCGCAGGGCAGAAATATATCGATTTGTGTTTAATGCATCAGGCTGCTTACGTGATTGTTATTGGGAAACCTGCCCACGAAAATGGAGTATGCGTTTGTACAGCTTGTCCACAGAAGGGGTCCTGGGAATGCAGGGGCAGTCGGACCTGGGCTCCAGCTCCCGCTGCGGCCAAAGTATGCCCCTTCTCCAGCCTCGGTTTCCACATCTGTACAGGGGGCTGTAGCCGGTGCAAAGGCCACAAGTCAGATGCTAGTGTTTACCCCGCCCATAGGGAGAGGGTGCTGGAAGGCCAGTCTCGGGCCCCGCCGTGCCCCTCCCCGCCCCAGCCCCGCCCCCGCCCCGCCCTGGCCCAGGCCCCGCCCAGTCAACGCCCAGCCACGCCCAGGGTCCGCCCTGGCCCAGCCCCGCCCCGCCCCAGCCCCGCCCCCGCCCCGCCCCGGCCCAGCCCCGCCCCGGCCCAGCCCCCGCCCAGTCAACGCCCAGCCACGCCCAGGGTCCGCCCTGGCCCAGCCCCGCCCCGCCCCAGCCCCGCCCCAGCCCCGCCCCGGCCCCACCCCGGCCCCTCCAGGCCCAGCCCCCGCCCCGCCCACACACCCACACCCTGAACCAGCGCAGCCTCCCGCTAGCCTCCCGCCATAGTCTGGCCGCTCCCCTCGCTTCTTTCTGCCTCGAGAGACCTCGAGCAGAAAACACACCCGAGCTTTGCCGAACTTGTGACCTACGGAACTAGGAGCTGGTAAGTCGGTGTTGCCGTAAGCCACGCCTGAGTCTACGGGTAACACAACCGGAGACTGACATAACGATCCAAGCAGAGGGCCGCGTGTCAGTGAGCCTCCTACGTCCGCGCGTGGAGACGGCGGAGTGCACCGGAGGGAGCCATGTCCACCCACGCACGCCCGGGCTGTGCACGCCTGGGCCACGGGACCAGCCTCGGGAGCTGCAGAACCACGGGCAGCCTTAGCCCCGTCCCCACCCCTCCTGGTGGCCCGGGAGCAATGCCACCGGGGGCAGTGCCCGGCCCTAGGGTCCTGTGAAGTGTCCTGAGAGCAGCCTGAGACGGCCCTCTGGAGAGCCCCGAGGCCACCAAGAGCAGCCTGACCAGCTAGGCCACCAGGTACTGACACCCCCACTGCCCTTCAGTTGTTCCTCAGCCCCAGGTCCCCGGAAGAGTCTGGAAAAGGCCACCACTGTCGTCAGGGGACACACACAGCCCAGTCCGCCCCTTGCCTGCCATCACCAGCTCTTTGCAAAGCTGCCTGACCAGGGCGAGCACGTGTTGACGACACTTTGGGGTTGTGATAACTCAGACCCAAGGCACGCACTGCTGGGCCCCAGAACGCAGGGCACTGGGCAGCTCATGCCAGCTGTGACTCACGTCCCAGGAGTGGCTGTGGCGTCAGCTGATTCAGCCTCTCAGCGACCTAGACGGAGGGACAGGAGCCGCTCGCACCCCACTTTCCGAATGAGGGTGCTGAGCCTGAAACGTTCCCCGTGACTTTCCGAGAGCACACCGGCAATGAGTGCAGACCCCAGGCGCCACACGGCTCTCACTTGCAATCCCGTGTCCCGCGCCGGTGCAGCTTGGGGACTGTGCCCGGGACGTGGGCGTAGAGGGTGTGGGATCAAGTCCACACCACCTTTGCCATGGCCTCGCCCCTCCTGGCCGGGCTCAGTCCTCATTCACCCAAGGGCCCAGCCTCGGCCACGCAGGGAGGAACCTCCCTGGTCCCTGAGCCCTGGATTCTCTGGCCCTCCTCACTCAGCGTGAGGCTGCCAACGGTGTCTCCACCATCGGACTATGAGCCGCTAAGAGCAAGCCCCTCCTCTCTGGCCTCTGTGTTCCCAGAGCACGGAGCTGTCAATCAGTCCATATCAGCAACACTGGCTGCATGCCCCTGACTAATCCCGTGCTCACTGAGTGCAGTTTGAACCACAGGTGTCGTCCCGGTGCCTCAGAGGGACGTCTTCCCCAGACGGGTGGGCGGCCTTAGAAAGCACCTAGTGCAAGCACCTCATGCGAGGTCTGGGGCATGGTGCTCACCTCATGCTCAGTGCACCTGCTTCTGTCCTGTAACAGCGACCTGGGCAGGAAGCTCAGCCCTGCAGCCCAGCTTACCCAAGCCAAGTGTGGCCTCACGATGGGGGAGGGGAGGAGAAGGGACAGTAGGGCCCACCCTGCTTGGGGAGCCTCAGAATGACCGCAGCTGACGCCAGCCTTGGTGGCCTCATCAGAAGCCCTCCAGAGTGTATTCTGAACAAGGTGGATGGGAGCAAAAGAACATGATCAAACCCAGCCTCCAGCGTGTCCCCAGCAGCCCAGCTGACATGGGACAAGCGCCTTGGACGCAGGCTGAGGGCAGGGACATGTGGCTCACATGCAGATCTCAGCCCATCAGGTGCCAGCTGTGCCTGCACCCATCAGGCCGGGCAGACTGTGGACTCTGTCGAAACCAGAAAACGAAGCCTTTCCAGTCTGGCTGGTCTCCCTGGCCACCTAAGCGTCCAGCCCAGACCCCTCCTCCGTCCAAGAATGAAATTGTTACCCTGGGCATGTGTCCTCTGCTCCTGTCATCCCCACTCCCCCACAGGCCCTTCATTCCAGGTGAGCAGAGCAGCCTGGCAGGGCAGGGGAGGGCCAGGACAGAGGAAGCAGCGTTAGCGGGGGGTTAGACTCCGCACCCACCAATTTTGTTGGCAGACTCAGCTAAAAGCTGCCCCCAGACATTCCATCCAATTATTCAAATCCCAGCCTCTCCACTTGCTGTAAAGATTGGACAGGATTGGACATTTATTAGCTAACTGAATGGCTGTAATAAGATAGCAAATCCAAAGGAGCAGAAAATTAAATGTTCTTGAGTTATCTTATTGAAATTTCCCTTCTACGGTTTTTATTGGAGGCGACAGCGCCAGAATTTCAAAGATGCATTTTAAGAGACTTCTTTATGGGGTTACCCTGCGAAAGTTGAAGCCATCAACATGCAAGCAGCCAGCCAGCCGTCAGGTGGGAGTCCCCCTGGGCAAGGCGGGGCACCAGCTCGGCACCGCCTGGCACTGGCAGCTCACCCCCCCCCCAGCCAGTGCCCCCTCCTCGGATTCAGAGGGAACGCCAGCGCCGTATGCCCGGCTGATGGTTCTGCTGACGCAGACAGTGCATTTTATTAGGAGAGTTCACTATGTGATTCTCTGAATTTTGATTCCTTATTATCATAAGGAGGTTCACTGATTTCATAAGCAAGGCAGGAAGACAAAAGCACACAGTGAAGCTGCTGTGGGTGTCAGGCCAGGCCACCTTCCAGAAAACACGCACTCAGCTCACGCACACATGCTCATGCTGATGGAGACACAGTGAAGTCATAGGGGGCAGCTCTGGGCCCCTGCACTGCAGGGAGCGTGCCAGGAGCAGAGCCCAGCGGGCAGCGGACGGGTGAGCCCGCAGGGGCGGACTCCTGCGCAGGACTCAGGGGCGCTGCAGGCTGCCCCACCCTGAGGCCAGCCTTTCCAGGAAACGTAACCCTGTGATTTTATTTGCCCTGTGCACCATGCGGTGTTAAGAACAACAATAACACGTGATTTGGGCCCAGGTCTGAATTGGTAAAGGCGACTGACTGATGACATGGAGAGGACATGGCCGTTGATAGACGAGTGCAGTGGCACTCACGGTTCCCCTAAAAATGAGAGGCGTGCCGCCAGAGCCGCAGGGAGAGCAGGGGTCCGTCAGGAGACAGATGGGAGCAGAGGAAGCCTCGACCCAGCCGTTATAGGGGTCTCGCCGGAAGGAAGGAGTGAGGCATGGGGAGCCGGCTTAGGATGGGGAGTCTGAATACTGGCCCTGGGTGATTCAGGGCAGGGGTGCTGGCCGGCTGTGACAGAGAAGGAGCTGGTTCGGAGTGTGGCTGCCCACTGGTTGGTTTGCATATGAAGGACCTGTCAGCAAACGTGTTTACTGTCTCTAGGAATTGGCTAGCCCTGGAGGAGCAGTCTCTCCCCAGCCAGCAAGCCCCCCCAGAGGTCAAACCATCATAAAATACAGAAGACAAGAAGCACGATCAATGCACAGGGCACCCTCCATGCTCCCACACACAAAGAGAATCTGGATACTGTGGACGGAAAAGGGGCCACCTGCCGGACCTGACAAGCTCGGGAGCCAGCATGGCAGACCCTGCCAACTCAGAGACCAAAAGTAACCACACAGGCGGCTGTGAACAGAGAAATTCCTAACTCAAAGCAGCTCACGGCTCACGGCTGGTAGTCACCTCCTAGGCCTGCAGCTTCCTTGACAAAGGTCAGCCTTTACCTAAAGCGAGTCTGTCTATTGTCTTTTTGCATCGAAGATAACAGACCCTTGGAATGTCAGTCATCCCTTTTTCTGGACCCCCTCAGGGCACAGGGGTCCCCTCACCCCACACCAGAGCAGGAGACCTCAGAACCGCTGGGTGTGATCTTGTTCCCCGCATACCATCGCCAGGGGCTGTAATAACTGTCCTCACCCACCCATGTAAGTCTGTCTTACTTCTTACCCAATCCCAGAGATTTCCCTGCTTTGCTTCTTCCCGCCCCCTTAACCTCCTACCAATGGAGTCCACGGAATCCCCTTTACGTCTCCTTTGATTCTAACGTCTAAAAGAAAACTGCCATTCTCCGGAGCATTTTCTTAATCCGTTGAGATTTTGCTTCCCGGCAATTATCGTCAGTGTGTCTCAAATAAACTCATTAAAATTCCCTACAGGTTTGAATGTTTCTCACGTAGACAATACTCAATTAAGAGAAAAGATTCCACAGCTGAAAGCACAGTACTGATTGAGGGCGCGGACAGAACGTGTGTCCAGAGGGCTGCCCGGATCCTGGGCTGTTAGCACGACAGGACACAGGGGTCCTGGTGGCTCTGGGCCTGAAGTTTCCCTGGACCAGCAGGGAGCTGGTGTCCAAGTCGGGAGCGAGGGCAGATGGACAGGCTCCGTGAGAGCCCCCTGGTGGCAGGTACCACTCCTGCAAATGTGCAGTCAGCCCCTGGTCCAAGCCCTGCAGGAGGTAGGGGGTCAGGGCTGAGCAAATGCAGAGAGCTGCCCTGGTGACCTGTCTGTCCACCAGGAGGGACAGAGACACACAGACTCACAGTGTGGCATATGGTTACAAACAGCAGCAACGAAGGTGCTACACAGTGGGTCCTCAGCTCCAAGCGGTCCCAGGAGGGCCCTGCCCCTTTGCAGAGTTCACTTGTCCCCTTACGGACAAGGAGTCTTCCCCAGGAGATGACATTCAAGCTGAGACTGAGATGAATGGGGTGCCCCTCCCCAGACCTGGACTAGGCGTGTCAGGCAGGGAGGTCCCTGAGAGGAAAAGGACCTCTGACTCAGCCCAGTGGGAGGGAGCAGGTGGCACCAGGTGATATCAGAGAAGCAGCCACCATCTGGAGGGAGATCTTACTTGATGCCCGGCCTCTGATGGGTTGCCAGCAGCCTTACCCATGACTCCAGGTAGACAAGGTGAGATGGGGACCAAGGGCCTAGCGTAACCAGGAAAGGACAGGCTATTGTCTGCCCCCACAGTTTAGTCCAGAAAAGGTTGAGAGTCACTGCGTGGGGGAGGGCGGAACACCAGCGCAAAACCTTCGCCGCCGAAAGTTAACTGCGTGAGTTTCCCAGAGAACTTTTATGAAGCTGCATCCATCTGACACCCATTCCGGAGTTCTGTTGACGCCTGCTAAATGTGTGCACACTGGGGCCAGGAAGACTCATTCTCGCTCCGTGCATTACACAAGACATCTGTAAATTGGATCCTCTTTTCCTCCCTTTAAAAAATAATTTCCCTCACCCGCGATACACAGGCAATTTTAGACCGAGGAGTCCCGGCCGTGAGGCTGGAAATGCTGAGCGTGAGTGGAAAAGGCAGATGTGAGATGATCCCCCAGCCACCGAGGTGCTTTCTGGAAAATGCAATCAAATACTTGATAACTTGCTAATAGTATGGTTATTAAACAGGCTGCCTCCATCCTTCCCAAAGAGCAAGGAAATGTACAAGAATTTGCAACACAATGGAAAATGGGAGCTTATAAAATCAGGCTTCTTTATGTTCCTATTTACATCACTTTACATTTCTAAGGGGTTCATGATCCTTTTGGAATTTCCTTCGCCTCCCACCCCCCACCCACAAAGCCTCATCCCAAGAGCTCGGATGAGAGACTCCTCTGAGGGAAGATCCGCCCCCTCCCCTCACCCCTGCCAGCCCGTTTCCAGGCAGGGCAGTCCTGGGAGCCTCAGGTCAGGGACACTCACAGACCTGTCCTCAAGCTGACCCCAGCCGGCTGGGTAGCCTTCTGACCCCCTGCTAGGTAGTTAGCCTCTGTGTGCCTCCGTTTCCCCATCCTTGAATGGGAATGAAAATTGTGTCATCTCCTGAAGTTGTGGTGAGGTAATGAGACCATAAAACCGGAAAGTGCTCAGACGAGTCCCTGCCATGCACTGGGTCTCAATGCCGGCAGGGAACTTAATGGTCAAGGGTGGGAGGGCCACCCATCACCACGGGATGAGAACACCTCTTAGGGTACAGCAAACTGTGCTGCCTGTCAGAATGGAAGGCGGGAATGGAAGGAGCCGCGTGCCAAAGGAGACATGGGCAACCACTACCCATCAGATAATTAGCTGAGATTTCAAAATTCACTCACTCATTCAGCCATTCATTCATCCATCCATCCAGCAGAATAATCTGGGCACTTTGCTAGACACAGGACACTAGTGTTTGAGGAGCTCTCGTGCTTCAGCTGATGCGGTGCCCCTCCCCCACAGCCAGCATTATACAGATAAGTAAATTGAGGCTCATAGAAGCACATGACTGTCTGGGCAGGTCACACAGCCAGTCCCTGGCAGGGTGGGCACAAAAATCCTGCTCTCTTACATTCTGCTTTCTGCACCCAGCGCCTCTCCAAAAGCATGCCTCCTGTCCCACTAGCCACAGGTGGAGGCTTTCTCTCGGAGTCAGCGTAAGCAAATTCCCTGGTACCTTCCCACCCACTCACCTGCCGGGCCCCAGCCCTATGGCACACACCCATCCCCTCAAAGAAAAAGCTATGTGCCAAGGGGCGTCAGCTGCCCTCAGGACCAGCACGTGCTGAGGCAGGGGTTGTATACGGGATCGAGACGAGAAGCCTCTTTCCAGTACTTTCCTCTGCACTGGGGTATTCTGAGCCCTGCTGTCACGAAGCTGCATCACTCTCACCCCCATTCCTGCCAGTGACCCATGGGCTACCGTCCTCACTCAGGTCAGTCCCCCACAGCAGCCACCCTCGGGATCTCCATAGCAACCTTTGCTGTCGCAGAGGTGTCACTGACACCGCTGGAAGTTGTTGTCTAGGTTTTATAGAGGAGGAGACTGAAACGCAGCCAGACCCCCGGTTTTCTGGGCTCACACAGCTGCAGCCCAACTCAGTCCTGGGTCTGCGGCCTGGGTGCCCTGCTCTCTAAGGCAATGGCTCCCCGTCCTGCTAAGACACACCAGCCCTCACCCAAGGACCCACACACTCCCTGAGTAATGTGATACCTTCCATTTTGTTTAAGATGATGCTCTAAAATTCCCATGAAAGTTTAGAAGGGAGTCCAGATGTGGCAAGACGGGAGGGACTAAGCCTGTGGGTTTGCATGGGGACTGCAGGTGTTGTTGTGAGCTCATGGTTTTCCATGTATGCAGCCGTGCTAACAAAAATGCAAATCCACAGCTATATAAAAAGCTCCAAGCTTTTTTCCACTGAGAGGATCTGACAGCGGTGACACCCAGTAGCAATGAGCACATTTCATGCCCAGTCTTACCTGAATGCCATTCTCCACGGAAGGAACCAGGGTCCTTGGAGAAATTGTTGATTCCAGGGCTACGACAGAGAAAGTACAAGTTGAGACTGAAGTATTCCGATGGCCTAGAACATAAGAAAGTATGGGGACATGTGAAAAAAACACAGAAATGACTTCTGCTACCAGGGGCTGAATTTATACTCATCCCCAAAATAATCCCCCCAAATGGACGATATATATGAAACAATACTTTGCAAGACACTAGGCATCAGGCAACAGAAGAGAGGGATGGTGAGAGATGGACAACAAATGAGGGAACCCTATCATGGCCCCTGTTTACAACTTTGAGAGAGTTTCTATGCCACAATTCTGGAGAGTGCACCCAGGCACAGCCTGGGGACCCTCTGAGTGGAGTAGACAAAACAGAGTCTGGGAGAAAACAAGGTGGCTGGGGTTCGTTGGCAGAGCTGCATAGACGGGGAATTCCAGAGGTCTACAGAGGGTCCCTTCCATTATTTAGCTGCAGACTTATCAGCACGTGAATGTGAGGAAGTGATCCAAAGCCAGAAAAAGAGCATTAAAGGTGACAATGACCAATGTCAATGACAATGATCATTAAAGGTGAATGGACACACAAACACACACACATACACACACACACACACACATACACACACACACAGACCTGGGAATAGTGCCTACCCCACCAGCCAGAATGGAAAATCTTTTCACCAGACATTGAGTTGATATTAAGAAGATGCTCATCTCAGTAGTGGAAAATAATCATCTCTGGACAGAGCACTGTTCAAATTCCCATGTAACAAATCTTAAAAGCAAGACATGAAAGAGT
Organism: Rhinolophus hipposideros; assembly: GCF_964194185.1. Taxonomy (NCBI): domain Eukaryota; kingdom Metazoa; phylum Chordata; class Mammalia; order Chiroptera; family Rhinolophidae; genus Rhinolophus; species Rhinolophus hipposideros. Next base: position 2,168,488 of record NC_138055.1, read on the forward strand.
CAAACAGTTTCAAGTCCCTTAACTTCATCCCAGAAAGAAAACCCAAGGATATTTCTAAGAATGCAAAATATCCAGCATCACACAAGGTAAAATTCATAATGCTTGGCATCCAACCAAAAATTACCAGGCATGCAAAGAAGTAGAAAATGGGACCCAGGATAAAGAAATAATTGATTGACACTAACCCCAAACTGACGCATGTAATAGAATTAGCGGAGAAGGACATGAAAATAGTTTTTACACCTGCATTCCATATGCTCAAGAAAAGTGGAAAACAAAATGTCCCAAATTGAACATCAAGAGATGAAACTACAAAGTGTGAGATGAAAAATACACTGGATAATATTAAAGGAAGAAGGGAAGATTAGTAAACTTGATGACAGAGCAGTAGAAACTATCCAAATAAACACAGAAGGAAAAAAGGATTTTTAGAAAATGAACAGAGCATCAGCAACCTGTAAGACGGCTTCCCCCAGCCTCATGTAAGTGTAATGTGGGCACCTGAAGAAAAGGAAGGTGGGGGAGGGAGGGAGAAAGAAAAAAGTGTTTGAAGAAATATTCCACATTTGATGGAAACTATAAACCCACAGACCCAAGAAGCTCAATGAACACCAAGTTGAAGAAAGATGAAGAAAACAACATGAAGGCACATCACAAATAATTTGCTCAAAATCAGTATTAAATAAAACATCTTAAAAGCAGCCAGAGATAAAAGACAAGCTACATATGAAGAAACAGAGGTGAATATGATAGCAAATTTATCTTTACAAAAGATGTAGGCAAGAAATTTCACATCAAAAATGGTGGAAGAAATAAATGCTCTAGTCTCAGTCCAGCCAAAAAATAAAATAAAATAAAATAAAAAATGATGCAAGAAGACAGAGCAGCAACATTTTTAAAGTACTGGAAGTAGAACCTACCAATCCAGGATTCCACACCCACCCAGTGTGGCATTAATGCAAGAATTTCTGCTCTCACTGCTTCTATTCAACATTTTACTGGAGTTACTAGCTACCAGTGAAATAAGACAAGTAATCGAAACAAAAGTCCTCCCAGATTAGAAAAGAAGATGTAAATCACCTTCATTCACAGACAGCATGACAATTTGTGTAGAAAACTGGATAAAACATGCAAAGAAACAGTAGAATTAATAAGTGAGTTTAGCAAGGCTTCAGGAAATAAGATCAACACACAAAGGTCAATTGTATACCTATATACTAGTAACAATCACATTTTGAAATTTTAAAAAACTAACATTTGCAATAGCATAAAAATATGAAATACTTGGGATAAATCTGACAAAAGATGTGAAATATAAAGTGAAAACTGCAAAACATCACCAAGAGAAATTAAAGACAAATACATACAGATATACCCTGTTCATTCATTGAAAGATTCAGTATTGTTACCATACCCAAGTTGATGTATAGATTAACTATAATACCAGTAAAAAAACAGCACTTTTTTTTTTTGTAGAAACAGACAAACTGATCTAAAATTTCTATGGGGATGCAGACCTAGAATAACAAACAACTTTGTAAAACAATGACAAAGTAGGACAACTAGAACTTTCTGATTTCAAGACTTACAACAAAGCTACACTAATTAAGACAATGTGGTATTGACAAGTTAGACAAAAGATCAATAGAATAGAATAGAGAGCCCAGAAATAGACCCACACATATGTGTACAACAGGTTTAGGTAACTCAGTAAAGAAGCAATAATCTTTTTCACAAACGGTGCTAGAAAAAATGGTGTATATATGCAAAGAAATGTACTTCAAGCCACACTTTACCATGTACAAAGCTAACTCATTGTACAACTAAAACCTATTAAACTTCTAGAAGGAAAACAACCTTTGTGACCTTTACTTAGGCTAGGTTTGCTTAGATACGACACCAAGAGAAAAACATAAAAAAGAAAAATTAAATTACAATTCCTGCTTCTTGAAAAAACACTCTTAGGTGGATGAAAAGACAAGCCACAGACTTGGAAAAAATATTTGCAAATCATGTATTAGACAAAAGACACGTATCCAGAACGTGTGAAGAACTCTCAAAACTCAACCAAATGAACAGCCTAATTTAAAAGAAGGGTGAAAAATGTCATTAGCAGACACTTCATGGAAGAAAATGTACAGATGGCGATTAAGCTCATGAAGAGACGCTCAGCATTACTGTCATGAGGAAACCGCACATGAGAAACTGCAATGGGTCATCGCTGCACACGCGAGAATGGCTAAGACGAAGAAGACTGACTGGCCTGAGTGCCGAGGGTGCTGGTGGATCAGGGACGCTAGAGACGGGACCTGGAAAGATCTTGGCAGTTTCTGAAAATGCGGAACTCATATCGATGATATGAGCCCATCATTCCACCCCCAGGTGTTTGCTCAGGAGACAGTGCAAGCGCGTGTCCATGGAAAGATGATGGGTAGATGTACATGGATGTTCAGAGCATCTTTATTTTATAATTTTTTATTATACTTCCATCACACTGTTGTGTTTTGGTTTTTTTTTTTAAAAAAAAAGGACACAAAAGCCAGCTTGAAAGGGTACCCACTGATCAAATTTAGGAGCATATCAACATCAAAGTAACTTTTGATAGTGATATACTACAGTCCTTTGAATAGCACGGAGACCTCTGAGCCCCCATCATTATATACGGTATACCAAGTATTTGTCAGTATCTATTATACTGATATTCACTAATTAATTACCTAATAAGGAGCAGAGTGATTCCTTTCTTACAGAAAGATGCCAAATGCTAAGTATAGAAGGAATGATAAAATAAGAAAATTGCTACTTATCAATCTACATAGTAATAAGTATAATAACTCACGCAAGAAATATCAATGCTAAACTGAATGGTGAAAATGGAATAGGAATAATATTTCATATAGTATCTCCCCATAGAACACTCGTAAATTTCAAAACCAAACAAGAAACCAGTAACTTGACAGAAAAGAAACCTGGCAGACAATGTCTTAACCAAATAATAGGGGTGGATTATATTTTCCAAAGATGTCTGTAACAATGTCTCCCATCCTACATGCTCTTCTTACGTGCTCATCACCCTCCTCCCATTAAATCCCTTTGAGCATGGATTGGTCTATGTGTCCACCTTGCCCAACAGAGTATGGTGGAAGTGACACCTGAGGCTAGGTCATGAACATACCATGCACATCCATCTGATTTTCTTAGAACACGCACTCAGGGGACGTCAGCCCCCTCACCAGGAGTCCAGCAGCCCTGGAAGGCATGCTCGGGAAAGCCCATGCTGCCCGACAGGTGGACAGGTCCTAAGACTACAGGGAGGGAGGGAGGGAGGGAGGGAGGGAGGGAGGGAGGGAGGGAGAGAGGGAGGGGGAGAGAGAGAGAGAAATGTCCAGCCAGCAATTCCAGCCACCATGTCACTGCCACGACATTAGAGGCCCCACATCTGAACTCCTAGCTGAGTCTTTCCTGACTTCCTGATACACAGAAACCATCAAGGTTATAAAATGGTTGTTTCATGCTGCTAAATGTCATGTAGTTTGTCACTAATCGATAGCTTCCCGAAACGCTAGTGAGAGCTGACATCGTTCCTAATGGGGGAATTCAACCTCACGTGACACCTGATAGGGTGTGATGCAATGTACACAGCACCACAGGTGTGATTTCCTGGCCAAGGAAACACAACCTGGGTGTAATCACGAGTAAATATCAGACAATCCCAAATTAATAGTCATTCTACACAATGGCTGGCCTTTACACTTAAAAAATGTCAAGGTCACAGAAGTCAAGGAAAGACTGAGGAAGTATTCCAGAAAGGTGCTAAAGAGACATGACAAGAGGCTGTCCTGGTTCTGAGTTGGTTCTTCTGTTCAGAAGGACCTCACGGGGACAATTAGTGAAACTAGAATGGGGTCTCTGAGTGAAGGGTAGTATTTTTGCAACAAGTTTGAGGTTGTTTCAAAATGAAAAGGAAAAGGGAAATAAAAGAAATAGCCTTAATTGTGCCGAATGCTGATGAAAACCCTGTGTGTGTTCAAGGCTCACAAAGGAAGGTCATTTCCACTTCATTCGGGCTTTCTTCTCCCAGCCCCTGGGATCATTGGGCAACCAGGCGCCACTTAGACACCTGGACCAAAAAAATGCTACCGCCCCATTAGGAGGCTGACTGGGCCACAAAGGTCACAGGTGAGTCATGGGGAAGAAGGCATTTGCGGAGGGAAAGAGCCTTCTGAGGTCATTATTTTGCATATGGTTGTTAATAATGCAACACTGAGTGTATTAAACAGAGGAATAGGTAAGATTGGCCTGTGGGAAAGGACCATTATGCAAATTCAGGCAGAAGGAAGCTTTTAAAAATGCACATATTTAACTAAAGGATCCAGAGTTTGGGGGCATTACTTTCTTTTAAAAGCATTCCCAAGAAAGCATTGTTTCCACCAATCACCACTGTAGAGAGAGCTAAAGACTTGGTTGGCCTCAGAGGAACCGGGGCAGCCGTTCCATGTTGTTGCTTTACCATCTGTGCGGCATTGAGGATGATGCCACTGGAACTCTCTGAGGCCCAGGGTCCTCACCCGTTTCGGGTGTTCGGTGCGTTCTCTTCAGATCACCTGGTTAACCTCCTTCTGGAATTCTGAGATCCTCAGAATCCTCAGGCGCTGTCCAGACACGTGTGGTGCTGAAGCTGGTTGTTGCCACGCCCTGACATAAAGGGCCCTCCCTAAATACATCTCTGGGACCCACCTGTACCACCCTATCTGTGGGTGGCAGAATGTCTGCTCTGCAGCCATGGAAACAGCTCTCAGAAAAGCAATTAGTGCACAGGTGTGTACTTTAGCTCTGTGATAGTTGGAATTTATTTATAACTGTAAAAGCAATTAGTCTACATAATGAACTAATCACTTTACTGGAATTTGGAGCTCTTTTGGATCTGCATGTAACACACATGTATCGAGCAAAATTTAGTTTTCTAACTGCCAATAATTAAATCAACTTCAATTTCATTGCAATTAGATTGAGCGCAACTATCATAGTAGATTTGGAAATTGCCTTGTGTTTCTTTTTCTCCCTCCTACCTGCTGGCTAAAAAAAAAACAGTGAAGTTAAGTGAGAATATACTAAGATAAATAACATCTTTGGAAAACTTTCCATGGGGACATGTATTATCCCTAATTTATAAACAAGAAAAGGTTTTAGAAAGGTTGGGGCTAACTTTAAAAATTACTGAAGGCCTCTTGTGAACCAGTAAATATGTAGTATATTACCTAATTTAGTTCATATGACAGCCCAAATATATATTATCATACGTTCACGGATGAATAAACCTGGTCCCAAATAGAGAGGTAAGCTAACAACAACAACAACAAAAAGGTACTGGTCACCAAATAGATGTACATATTATTCTTTAACATCTGTAACAAACCTAGGAGGGAAGAATTAGTTACCAGTTTCCCACAGGAAACCAGAAGGTCAGAGATGTTAAGTAACTCACTCAGATTTATCCAAGATGGTAAATCTGGGCTTTACACCCCAGCTAGTTGGCTCCAAAGCTCAGAACCTTCCCCAGACACACCAGCAAGTTCACCAGGCAGCCCCAGGGAGCTGACATTTGTATCTCCTCCAGGGCTCAGCCCCCATCATGTCCTGGTTCCTCTGTCCTTTCACACAGGGAACGTGCAGCTGAGCCCGGAGCTGAGGCAGGTGTTGCCCGTCCCAGCCCTTCCGCTATCAGTCCAACCTCCCTCCCTCCTCCATTAAATACACATGTTGGGAATTTCACGTATCAGATTACCCCACCTCCACTGCCCTTCCCCCCCGTTGAGTCATCTGTTCCCCTCCCCCCATCACGCCCCTTATTCCTCAGAGATCTGGGCTCCTGTCTCATTACCTACACAGCTCATACTTCATGATTTGGTCATAGCCATTCCCTTCAGTCTACCCTCAGCTGTCTAGCCCCTCCGTCAGTTTCTCACGCTCAGCGGGGCCAAGCCGCCCGTCTGACTACCTCCAACTGCCCTCCTTCTCATGCTTGCACCTGCTCAGAGCAGTGCCGCTGGAGAAAAATGCGGAGCCATGCTGACAGGTCTCACCTTAAATTCCTGACCCCTGAGTTTAAGTGGGGTCATCCTGCTGCGCACAAATGTCTGCCATTTTTGCCTAGTTCTTTCTCTCTCCCACTTTCCTCGATGATGTTCACCTCCTTCTCTCTCGTCCCCCCAACACCTCCTAGTCTCCCTCTCCTCTGGGGGCCTGGCTCGGAATCTCACTGAGAATCAGAAGCTTCAGAAATACCCTGCCACGGCCCACCTCCTCATCTGTTTCCTTCATCCTGTGTGTGAAATCTCCCTGCTCCCAGCTGTGGCGACGTCCCCACCCACCCACTGGAATCCACACGCTCTTACCTAAAAGACAGTTCCAACACTCCTCCCTCTTAGTCCTGGGTCATCACGTTTCCTGGCTCTCCCGCGAGAGATCATTCCCATCAGCCCACAACATGCGACTATGTCTCCCATGTTAAAAGTTTCTCTTCACTCCACGTCACCCACCAGCTTCTGCCCTTTGCACTGAAACCCCTTGAAACAGTTCTCTCTCCCAGCTGCGTCTGCTTTCCCTCCTCCTGTGTGCACCCTCCCCCGACGACACTTTCTGTCCCCATCACTCCAACCTAACCACCTTTATCAGAGGCTCTGAGGACCCCATGTGGCTACATCCAGAGGACACCCGTCCGTCCTCGTTGGCGTGTCCCCTGAGCAGCATCTATGACTGTGGGGGACCCATTTTTCCTTCATTGCTTTCCTTCCACAATCACTTGATTTTCTCCCCTCTTCTCTAATTGCTCCAATGCTGCATCCTGACTTCTCTGAACTCTCAATGTTGGGAGCCCCGGGCTCAGTCCTTGGAAATCTCCTCTTCTTGGCCACACTCATTACTTGGGTGATCTCATCCAGCCCCACGGCTTTATCTTCTGCCCACACGCTGAGTCCCACCCATTTGTTTGGCTGTGTGGACCCGCTGCCCCTTGTAGTGCCATACTGAGCACAGCCAGGGAAACACGTCCACCTCCTGAGACCCACAACCCTGCACCATCTCAACAAATAATCACTCCAATCCCTTGTGCTAAAATACAGACACATCCTTTTCTCTTTCAGTCTTTCAAACTCCATAGGAAATCCATCAGCCCACCCTGTAATACTGTATCAAAATAAATATGAAGAATCCAAGCACTTCTCACCACTGTCACACTGGTCCAAGCTGCAGCCATCTCTTGCTAGGATGTTTGCAATATCCTGCTAGGAGGTCCCATAAGTTTATTTTTTCCTAATCAGGGTGATCCTTGAAAAATGCTGTCACATGACATTATTCTTCCGCTGAAAGCCATCCATGGCTTCAAAAGCACTTACTTGGAACCCCAAACGCCTTACCCTGCCTCAGAAATCCCCCATGGGACCTGGCCCTTCATCACCTGTCCAACCTCAGATCTTCCTATTCTGCTCCTCACTCACTCAGTTCAGGCACACTGGTCTCCTGGGGGTCCCCAAACCCACAGGTACACACCCACCTCAGGACCTTTGCGTTGCTGTTCCCTCTGCCTGGAACACTTGTCCCCCAAATATCCCCATGTGTCCCTCCCTTACTTCCTTGAGATCTTTACTCACAGATCAAAGGCTACCCCAGCCACCTACCTAAAAGCCACCCAGTTCCTGTCCCTCTTCCTTACTTTAGCCTTCTCCTAAGGCTCCATCTCCTGTATTTTCATTTCTTTACTGGCCTGTAAACTTCGGGAGGGCAGGAATTTATGTGTGTTTCCTTCATCACTCAGCTCCAGTCTCCAGCACACAGGAGGTGCTCAATAAGTAACGAAATAAAAATTCCTCCCTTTGTGCCCACGTCACTAGCCCCCCCGAGTATAACTGGTTTAGAACAGTCAGCACATTTTATTTAAATTAGTTGTCAATGTCACCCGGGTTAGTCACCTTTGTACCTATGGGCCAGGAAGAGGAAGGACCCAGCGCGCACTTGTTAAATGAATGAACACACACTGAAAACTGCTATGTAACTTGCCACAACAGATCAGGTGCTCAGGAAACGGGCCTCTTGTACTTCTCGGGCACTAGTGTGAGCTTGGGCACGAGCAAACTGTCTCAGCGTGAAATGTCTGCAACGAGACAAGCACTAGAGGCGCAGAAAACCTGCGCAGTAAAGAGGTGCAGATAATAAACTCATCTCCTGCTCTCCACCAGCGCAAAGGGGAATCCAAGAGGACTGCGGGCAGCAGGATGGCAGAGCAGGTGTCATCAGCATAACCACTTCAAACTGGGGTGCTTCCGAACAAAGGAGAAAAGCAGACAACGGCAAAGCAGGAATCACTTAACACCCTTTATTTTTCACCTAGGCGCCGTGCACGGCTTCCCTGAACGCCACAGGGCTGTCTTCTTCAATCTACTCAACAAGTTAGTATCGATAAACAAAGTGATAAAACGATGTTTTAAATAGTAGTTGACATTTGTATAATTTTTTTCGCTGTCAAGGCAATTTCATATTCATTAACCCATTGACCTGTCACAACACATCTGTGGGACAGGTAATAGCCTGTTCCCATCGCACTGATACGTGAAGGGATTTGCCCCAAGTCACACAGGCAGCAGGGGCTAGAACCCAAGGTGCTGACACACAACCCACACTCAGTCCCCTGCCATCTGCGCGAGTACAAGCACCATTCTGCACCATCAGGAAGAAACGGGGCTCCACCATGGGGAGCAGGCTCTGCCCACGGCCCCCCAGTGCCCAGCAGCAGCTCCGGGCCAGCGTGCAGCTTCCTTACGCTGATGCTGCATTTGCAGAAGTTACTCAATTAAAGGAAAGGGCAGAGAAATGCCAGGCTCTGCCACGGCGCCATCTTCCTTCTCCCACTGGCTCTTGGCTCGCTGCTCCCCCACGAGGACTCCAAATGCCTTTACTGCTTCACAGTCACCCTACATTTTCTCCACACACACCTTGTTATTTAAACTCCAATAAAAGGTACGATAAAAAAAGTTAATGGTCTAAAACTTGCTTTTTTGAACAACTGAAGAGGACATTTTACTCATAAATGTAAGAGAGGAAACAGGCCTCCATTTCTACGGTTATGAGACAAATAAACAACTTCCCAGACCCCGCGGGCAGAGTACCGAGGGGCGCCCCAGCAGGACCCAGCCGTCACGGCCCTGGGAGAAGCAGCCCTGCCTCTCCTCGGGACTCTAGGCTCTTCACACCCCAGAAGCTGCTCCTCAGAGGGTGAGGACACATAATGGGGCAGGTACCCCTTTCAGCAACCCCACCTGCTGCCCTCTGACTAGGGCACAGCGCCCATTCTCCCCCCTCAGTCACTGAGCGCGGACGGAGGACCCTCCACACATCAGGCTCCAGGGACAGAAGCCTAGAGCTAGGCACAGTTCCCAGCCTCCAGAATCCCACAGGTGGGGACACAGGTGCACAGGAAAACACACCAAACACAGTCACACGCAGCCATTACTGTGGAAGGAGAGGGGGGCTCAGTGGGTATCAGAGAAAGACACCCCATCCAGCTGGGGCATCGATAGGCTTCCTACGGGACACTGGAATCACTCTCAAAAAATGACCAGGAATTTGCCAGGTAAGGAAAAAGGAGAGAATTCCAGACCAAGAGTTGGAGCGAGACGGAGAAGCGGGGAGGCACAGCGTGCTCGGGGACTGGAGCAGGGAGGAGTGGCCCGGGTGGAGCCGGCCGGCCGGAGGGTGGCCCACTGCACAGAGCCTTGGCCGCCCGGCGGGCACGCAGGAGTCCCAATTCCTCGTTGTACAAACCGGGCTCAGGCATGTAGTGGCTCTGAGCTTAAAGAGCCCAGCGAAAGACACGCTGATCACAGTCCAAATGTTCCCTCCACACGTCTTCCCCACAACGTAGGAACGGACAGGTGCCAAGGGGTAATGGGGGAGGAGTGGCTCCTTGGTCCCCAGGACCCCAGCTCCTGCCACGTCACAATGCCGGCAGTGTGCAGAAAAGGGACCCAGGGGACGCTGGGGGCCAGAGGCAGGTGAGGGCCTGACTACCTCCCGCAGGGAGCCTGGGCCCTCCCGCCATGCGCCCCACACCTGTGCCAGCTGAGCATGGCACAGACTGCGCTCAGCACTGTGTGTACCATGGACCAGGTAACAGGTGGGGGGGATGTAATGCCCTGACTCACACCTCAAGCAAGCCCTGGAGGGTCCCTCTAGAGGCGCGGACCCTGCTGTCAGGGGCCTCGGTCTGCAGACGGGCCAAGGACACAGGGACCTTGAGATGCCCCAATGCACCCATGTCACTCACTGCTCGCATGAAAGAGCTGGGTCAGCACATCGGCTCCGAGCATCACCCACCCATGACGAGCGCCACCCGTTCCCGACCAACGTTGTTGGCATCCAGGAAGGGGATGGCTGATTTTGTGTGTCAACTTGGCCCGGCTAGTTATTTGGTCAAACGTTATTCTGGGTGTGTCTCTGAGGGTGTGCTTTGGGTGAGATTAATATGTAAATCAGTGGGCTTTGAGTCGCAGTGTGGGTGGGCTTCGTCCAATCAGCTGACGGCCAGCATACAACAAAGACTGAGGCCCCCAACTAGGAGAGCATTCTGCCAGAAGGCGGCCCAAGGACGTGAACTACAATACCGGGCCTTCAGCCTGCCCTGCAAATTTTGGACCTCTCAGCCTCCATAATCCCATGAGCCAATTCCTTAAACCTCTCTATCTCCGTCTATCTGTCTGTCTGTCTATCTGTATCGATCATCTATCATCTATCCATCTACCTACCTACCCACCAGTCTATCATCTATGTTATGTACCTCCCATTGGTTCGGTTTCTCTGGAGAACCCCACTGATAACACTGCACGAGGATGTGCCCTGGGCTGGCCTGTTGCTCCAAGCCCCCACCATCTCCTCCAGTCTCCCTTACAGACTGTCCCCACGGAGGTACAGCCCCCCGTCCATATCAGCCGTCACCGGGACTTGAGTGCAGAGCAGTGGCTTATGAAGTGAAGGCAGGACTGGCCCTGGTTCCCAGTCCCCCGGGGGCACATGCAGCACTGTTGCCCAGGCTCCCAGCACTACAGGCTCCTTGCTAGGGTTCCTTCTGCCCTTTGGGGGCCAGAGCTGGTCGGCATCGCAGCCAGCACACTGTACCCTACCTCTGTGGGAAGCCCCCAGTTGCTCGCAGGCCCAGCTCCTTATCCCTGGGGACGTCTCTGTCTTTGGACCTCTGTTGTAGATTGCATCATGTCCTCCCTGTCAGACGGCCGTGCCATCCTCCCCATCCCTGTGCCACCTGTGGTGTCTCCACTCCATCCACGGGCCATGTGACTTGCTTAGCCAATAAAACATGAGCAGGGGGCAGTAGGGACATTGTGTGTTTCCATCAGCTCTGCTGGGCCTTTCCTCTGTTTTAAGAATGGAAAACCCCAGTTAAGCTTCTCCTTCTACCTGGTTCCCAGAATGAAGAAGATACTTGAAGCACAGCCACAAATAATCCACAGCCAACATACTCCTGAGATGTGAGGGTTATGAGTTACCACAGCACAAGTTAGCCAAAGCTAACTAACAGAGCCCTGCCGCCCTCCTGCCAAGCTGACGTCTGACCCCGCAGCGCGTCCGCGCAGCCCCGTCCCCACAGCCCCGTCCCCGCACACCCTGTCCCCGCACACAATGGCCCTGCTGGGTCCATCAGCCCATCAGCCCTACCTCTCAGTGCCCTGTGCAGTGAGTGTGTGGCTTCTGCTCCCTCTCAGGGCATCTTCAGGTCCCCTGTCAGTCAGCAAACATAAACGGATGAGGAAGGAGGAGCAGCACCTTCTCCATGCCGGGGATTCCTTGGGGCTGGCGCCTCAACTAGACCTTGAAGCAGAGTGCTCGGTGCCGCAGGAGAAAGACAGGTGAGGTCCATGGCGTTTGCACACCGGAGGAAGCTCCTCCGTGCTCGCTCACTCAACCATCCCAGAACTCAATCAGCAATTAACAATGTTGATTTCATGAAACTGAGTCTAGGATCCCTGTTTCCAGGCCCAGCCCACCCACACCAACTTCCAATCGGCCGCCAAAGAACAGGTGAAAATGCCCGACTGACCCTTTCACTGTCTGGCCAGGGGCCCCTCTGTAAGGATGGATGCGTGACGGGTGATGCTCCTTGTGGAGTCCACGTGGTGACAACAAGAAACGAGCTAGTGGCGCTCTGGGCAGGCGCAGGTCTTCAGAACAGAGTGGGCAGGAAGGGGCCGTGTGGAATGATACCTATAGCACAGTGGCTCCTTCTGCAAAGTTAAAGTGATATTGCAACCACACTGAATGTTTTGCACAGACCTTACCATATGCAAAGGCATACAAATCTACTGTGTTTCCCCGAATATAAGACCTCGCCAGACCATCAGCTCTAATGCGTCTTTTAGAGTAAAATTAATATAAGACCCGGTCTTATTTTACTATAAGACCAGGTATATAATTATAATATAATATAATATAATGTTATGTAATGTAATGTAATATAATGTAATGTAATATAACGTAACATAACATAACATAACATAACATAACATAACATAATATAATATAATATAATCGGGTCTTATACAAGACCAGGTCTTATATAACATAATATAATATAACATAATATAACAACATAAACTAATATAATACTGGGTCTTATATTAATTTTTGCTCCAAAAGACACATTAGAGCTGATGGTCCGGCTAGGTCTTATTTTCAGGGAAATACGGGATGATAGTTTGTGCTTATGAGGCTCAGAGGCAGAATGGAATTGGAGATAGAGGAAGAAGGAGAAACGGTGATTAAAATAAAAGAAGGTAAAAAGAGTTATAAAAACATACTGGGTGTGTCAAAAAATTTATACACATTTTAGAGATGTTATCTATGCTCAAGCAGTAGTTCACCATAATCAGAAGTGTCTGGACGCTGATGGGAACCACTTTAAACACCTCTTGTAGTTGCAGAAGTCACACGTGACTTGTATTCATCTTTTGTTATCAGTATATATTGAGTACAACAATTTTAATACAGTTTTCCTTTCTTAAAATGTGTATACATTTTTTGGGCACCCTCTGTATCTAAAATGAACAATCTTCTGATAGCGACCGATGCCTAATAAAGTGTTGTTCTAAAAACCTCTTTTGAATGAAATGCCTTGCTGGGTGGTCGAGAGAGAACAAACCCTCAGAGACCAAACAGCACGTGAACGTGGGGCTGCAGAGAGGGGACAGAATCAGGGGCTCGCTTTCTGCTCCGTGTCTGCTAGCTCCCAAAGGTCTTCATTCACCTTCTGGTCTGACAGCTGCCCAGGCCCGGGTTACTGGGAACAAGGCCAAGCCAGCACATCAGAGATGTCTCGTAAGAGGACCCCCGTGAAACTAGACCACCGCAGGCAGCCCTCGGTGCAGGCAGCCCTCAGAAAAAGACAAAAAAAGAACCCATCTGGGCTCAAATTTGGTGCTGAATGCATGGAAAACAACAAACTCCCCTGATCTTATGGAATCCCACACCATCCTCATGTGGTTTTGCTGCCTGAGCTCATACCAGCTGTTAAGAAAAAAAAAAAACACAAAAAAACAAAAAACCTACAGTGAGAAATCAAAGTTGTCCTGTCCTGAGCTGGTAGCAACCCCAGGTCCCTAACAAAATCAAATACAAATTGTCTTCAGGGGACTCCACCTCTAACACAGGCTTCAAATCCTCTCCACATATAAAGTGGAAAATGAGCCCTGGTCAAAAAAGTCACAGAATAAACAAACAGGCAGGTAGCATGCATGAGAGCCAGCAGAATCACGCCACAAAGACCTCAGCGACTGCATTTTCCCATGTTGGGCTATAAAAGAAAAGTGTGAAATATGCTTTAAGAAATAACATTTTTAAATATGCAGAAAGTACAGGAGATTATAGGAAAGAATGGTGTGGATCTGAACTATAACTAAGTAGAAGCTCTAAAAATAAAAGATGTAATAATTGGAATAAAACCTCAATGGACAGGTTTTGCAGATTACACACAGCTGATGAAACAATTATTGAACTGGAAGATAGAACGTAGCACAAACTCGAACAGATGTGACAGATATAGAAGACAGGTTAAGAGGGAAACGGAGTGGAGAAGGTACATCTAATCGGAATTGTAAAAGGAGTTAATAGGATGAAGCAGAGGCAATATTTATTAGATGTTGGACAAGAATCTTCAGAAGCGGAAGAAAGGCACTAATAATCCTGATTCCGGAAGTCTAACAAAACATAATGAGAAGCCATTCTTAAAAAAAGAAAGCTACATTCAAATACATTACAGTTAAACTACAAAACAAGCAAGGAGGACATCACATAGATGTATCAGAAGATACTAAAAGCAGCAAGAAAGAAACCGAATGTTACCTACAAAGTCACCACAGAGACTAAGGGTTGATTTCTCAACAGCAAAGAGGGCCCCGAAATAAGGACGTGAGATCTTGACTGTGTCTCAGAGAAAATCAGAGCTGAGTCTCAGAAGAATGACCATTTAACAACGAAGGCAAAATAAGAACATGTTCTGGTATAGAATCACTTAAGATAACCTGCCATCGCTTGACCTTATAATGGAACATTCTAAAGAATCTGCTCCCAACAGAAGTGAAACCATGTCCGGGAAAAAACCAGGAGATACTGGAAGGGATACGAGAAGGGACACTGAGAAATATGGAATAACTCCAAACAAAGCAAAGCCACCTAACATCTAAACAACAGAAGCCCCAACTACGGCACCAACAGAACCCAATCTGGGGGACTTAAACATCATGTGTAAAATCTAAAATAGTTAAAATGGAGAGGGGGAGTCTGGAAGTTAAAGTGTTCTAAGATCCTTGAGTTGGTGGAGAGGGGTATAAATATGTGGCTATTTTTCACTTTGCTTGGTGTAAAGTTAAAGGTTTGTAGGTAACAACTCAAAATAAAGAAACGTGCAAAAACCTCCAAGGCAGCAGTGGGGAAAAGCAGAATGGGCAAAACAAAACTCAAGCGACACATAGAAAGAAACAGAAACGGGAGGAGAAATAGAAAGGGCAAAGATGAGGGAAATGAATCAAGATGCACCACTAATTACAATAAATATAAACAGTCCAAACTCATTAGCTAAAGGACAAAGATGGTAAACCTAGGTTTGAAAGAGACGGTAGCTCTATGTACCCTATGCTACTTGCAAGCAATCTTGTAAAACTTCAGAATGCAGGAAGGATGGAAGAAAAGGATGGGGAATATATGTAGCGGCCAAAAGAATATATATTAATCAAAAGAAAACTGGAATGGACGTTATACATGTAAATATATCTCTTTATCGACAGATACTTACTCTATATATTTATTTATATTTGTATTGTGTATACATATGTAGTAGTCAAACAACTTAGCATTTAAAGCAAAATACATAGAGAGAGAAAAAGTCACTACAAAATGACAGAGTTAAATATGCCAATATATATAACAGCTCTAAGTAAGAATAACATAGCTTCAAAATATATAAACCTAAAATTGACAGAATTATATTCTGTCATAAAGGGAGATTCTATTACATCTTATGCCGCTATTAATAGATGAAACAGATAAAAATCAATAAATACACAAAATACTTGCATAGTAAAACTAATGAACTTGTTCTAATGGAAACAACTGGAGAACACCATTATTCCCAAACACATATGAAACATTCACAAAAATTGGCAGATACAAGACCATAAAGCAGTCTGAATAAATTTCAAAGGTTTAAGATTAAACAGCCTAATATCCCAGACGAAAATGTAATTAAATTAGAAATAGCAAAAATATCAGACTACATACATTTGAAAAACTCCACTAAAAAGCACACTTTTAAATTAATCTTGAATAGAAGAGACAGATTATAATGGAAATTAGAAATGACAAAATAATGAAATTTCAAACCATGTAGGATGCAGGTAAATCAGTACCTACAAGGATATTTATTAGTTATATTAATTAGTTACATTAGAAAAGAAGAAAAGTTGGAAATTAATGAGACAAGCATCCAACATAAGAAGTTAGAAAAAGGACAACAGAGTACTCCAAAGAAAATGAAAGGAAGAAAATTATTTTTTGGAAAGATAATCATAAATAGAAAGTAAATGAACAATAGACAAGATGAATAAAGCTTTGAAATCTTAATGAAGTGACAAAACTCTAGCCAGAAAGGAATGGGACAGAATAGTAGAAAGAGGGTGAAGGTAACCTCCGGGCGCCATCTGGGGGGCAGTCCCAGCAGAGGGGACACACTCCCCGTGGCACCTTCTCCACGAGGCTTCCTGACAAACACCGAGAAGTGCCACCAACACCTCCACGCCTCTCCCTCCTTTACTTTTCTCAAGAACACTTCTGATATAATTAGGAGGCACACACATGTAATTATCACGTGCCTGACATCATGAGAACACTTCATTTTCTAGCATAGTGTGTGTTTGAATCATTGTCTGTCTCTCTCCAGGAGAGCTTAAGCTCAGAAGGGTGGAGGTTATGGTGACTTTTGTTTATTGCCACACCTCCGAGACCAGGACAGGATTTGGCACCACGTAGATGGTGCTCAATAAAGAATTCTGGATGAATCCATCTGCCCATCAAAATGAAAAAAGTCACAGACTGATTGAAAATGGGCTCAGGCTTGGCTGGCCCTTTACAGACAAAGAGACGTAAGTGACCCAGAAGCATGACAAGATGCTGTCCTCATTAGTAATCAAGGAATGGTGGACGAAACCCTCTGAGGTGCCACTCCAGGTCCATGGGGTCTGCCAAGACCACGAGGCCAGACGGGGGGCAGGGGGGGACATCACGCGGCTGGGGAGCAGCCATGCTCCTAAAGTGGTGACACCTTCTAGGGATCGTTTCACTGCCTAGGAGAGCTGAAGGAGTGTGTGCTGCTGTTTCTTATTCTCCTTCCACTCTCAAGACCCATCTCAGCCATCCTTCTGCTCGGTGCTGCTGGGGACAGCCTCTGTCTCCTGGGCTCCTGGCCCTTGGGACTCCAGGTGGGCTGAGCCAATGGGAGGCACTGGCAGGTGGTGGGGGTGGGGGAGGAGATCAGGTGTCCCACCCCCTAACTTGCCCCCTGGCCTGGCACCACGTTACAGGCAGGCTACAGCCTCAGCGACTTCCTCCTGCTGTTCAGGGGTGAGAACAGACTGCTTGGGGGTTCACACAGCACGACTCCCCTGGATACAGCCTGAAGCGTGTAGAGCCAAGCCACACATTATTCGTATAGCAAAGAACCCACAAAGGAATGAGCAGCGCCTCATTCCAGGTAACAGTGACACCTGCTGGGGGAGGGGGACAGGCAGCAGGCGTGACCCATGGCACTGGAGTGCTCCCAGCCCACAATGGAGGCCGTGGGACGTACAGAGTGGCTTCCTGAGCTTTGACTCTTTCCATGCTCTTCGTATATTCCATGTATCTCCTGTATATTTTTAGTTAATAAAAACTAGTTCTAACGTGATAATCAAGGTTTTTCTAGAGCAAAAAAATCCTATTATTTAAATGAAAAAATATCCAAATTATGTTTTTGCAGGACTGCCAGCAATCACAAATAGCAAGAAAAAAAACCCAACAATCTGGGTCGACACATTTGAAAGGACTCCATTCAGTAGAGTAACATTTTTAGAAAAAGAAAATAAACCAATATATTAGAAAAATTTAAACAATGTCTCATGAATGCGTATATATCTCAGTACCCAATAAAAGCATTAAATCTTTATATCTGTTTTTAGAAAAGAGGGTTTTCGTATTTTCTATCGAGAAACTAGAGAATGATTAACCCAACTCTGCAGCCGAAGTCAGAAAGGAATAAAGACAGGAATTGAGAAGGAAGGGGAGCGAGAGAGGGCAGGGGAGAGGGGATGCGAGGGGCAGGCCAGGAGGGTCACCAGGAGGGTCTTCCCGCGGTTGCCTGAGGGAGGACGCCGGGTGATGGGATGTCCTCATGGAGACCCAAAGGGTAACTGGGTGGACCAGCATAGATGGGGAGTCCCCAAAGGGTCAAAATCAGACACAAGATACGGGGCAGCCGAGAGCACACTGCCCGTGGCCGGAAGTACCACAGTATTTGGAGAAGCGACTGTCCAGAGGGCCAGTGACAGAAGAAGAGGGGCGAAGACAAGCGTGAAGATGTGACCGCCCAGGTTTGCATGTGGGCTCTGCGAATGGTTGGCTGCGTGTCCTGTGAGAGTTACGTTTTTATTCAGCAAACTATTTTAAGTGAATGGAACTCTGGGTCTGCATTTCCTCCTGCCGGGGTCATGTTTGCGCTGAGGACTGAAGGAACGGGCGTGTGCTGCCAACGCCCGGGTGTCTGAGGAGACCAATAAATGCTTGCTACTTTTGTAAACTGGTGCTGGACACAGACGCTGGAACCGGGCGCTGCAGAGCCCCATGTGTCACTGAAAGATGTTTTGATATTATCCTGCATGTGACAAGAGTCCCCGTAAGGCTTCTGAGAAGGTCAACTGTGCAGTCTAGACAGGGCCCTCTGGGAGGGGCAGGGAGGAGACGAGGCACGTTTGTAGCCCAATTAGAAGACCGCCGGCAGCAGTCAGACCAGAGAGGGACGGAGGGCAAGACGGGTGACAGCAGAAGCCCAGCAGCTGTGGGACCTGGCTGGTAAGTGCAGGCTGACGCCCCGTTTCTGACTTGGGGAAACGGCGACACCTGCTAACGTCACTCCTGTCTCTCTGTCCTGGGTTCAGTTGTGTCCACCCAAAGGACAGGTTGAATTCCTAGCCCCTGGTACCTCAGAATGTAACCTCATTTGGAAACTGAGGCCTTGCATATGTTTTTCTTGAAGGTAAGGTCACTGGAGTCGGGTGTGCGCACATCCACGCAGACGGGTGTCCTCGCAGGACCAGGAGGAAGACACACAAGAGGACATGGCCTATGACGATGAAGGCAGAGTGCAGTGCTGGGTCTGCAAGCCAAGGGATGCAGGCAGGCACCAGAGCAGGGCGAGGCGGGGAAGGGTCACCCCTAGGCTCCAGAGTGCACGTGGCCCTGTGGATCCCTCGGTTTCCGCCTTCTAACCTCCAGAACTGTGAGAGAAGAAATTCCCATTGTTCTGAGCCCCAGTCGGCGGTGCTTTGCTAGGGCAGCCCCAGCAAACGAGCGTACCCTCCAGCCCCAGCTCAGACGCCCCAGCTTCTGTGAAGGCCTTCCTTCGTAAAATGCAGACCACCTTGACAGCAGCCTTTCCCAAACTTGATTCAAACCCCTGTCTTTACTTCTCTTCTGCCCCATCACAGGGTGGAGTCCATGAGCACCAGTGTGAGACCCCAACCCTCCCTGAGACCCCACATCTCAGCACGGATGAGGGAATGAAGGAAGCTTGTGGGACTGCCTGGCCCAGTGGCACTGTCCCCAGCCACCCGGGCCCCCTGCTTCTCCAGCCCACCCACAACCCTCCATTCTCCTTGTGCTTTGTCACCGCATCTTAGATGAGCAGACCTCGGGCATCACTCGGTAATTTACCAGGAACTTGGGTGACTCAAAATGAGAAACTAACTCGCGGGGCTCCCGTGCTCCCACGTTGACTGATTTCCATGCCTCATTGGCAGACAGAGGGCTGCGTTTTGCAGCGCTTTCCAAGGAGGACACGCTGTGTTCTGACCTTGGTCCTCCAGGGGCCTGCCACTCCTCAGAATGCCTGGTGCGGGGACGGTCTCTGTCAGATGCTCCCTCCGGCTCCTGCAATGCAGCTTCTCCAGCCAGCTGTCTTCTCATGGGTCCTGTCCTGTCACAGCGACCAGAAGCTGCTGCGGTGCCGTTTCTGCCTCATTTTGAAAGGCGGTTCCTGTCAAAATCCGTGTGCATGTAAGTGAGCTGTGTTTATTGCACGCTGGTGCCATGGGTTACAGTGTAATTTAGCAACATCTGGAAAGGGCTCCCTGAGCCCCCAGCGCCCAGACCCCACACGTGCAGACTTTCTCACTCTCCAGGCAGAGAGGAGGGCCAGGCAGCGGCTCACGTCTCCTTCTCTGGTCTGCCCGCTCCATCCTCGGCCGTCGTGGGGGACTGGCAACCACCAGGACCGCCTACGACCTACTCCCTGGGACAGCATTTCCACCCAAACAAGAGCTCCCCCAGCCCCCGCAGGGCACCGCCCACCACACCACCGCCTCTGCAGAATGTCCTTTTGATATTGAGTCCAAATGTTCCTCCTTGTGACTGCCCATTGGATTTTCTGGGATAGTCTGAGCCGTGCTCTCCAATGGAATGTCCCCACTGATGGAATGCTCTGTGTCTACGCCGGCCAGTACAGTAGCCACTGACCATGTGTGGCTGCTGAGCACTCTCCGAGGAACTGACCTTTGCATGGTCTTTCATGTTAATTCACTTCAGTTTGAACGTACACAGTCTCCTGTGACGGGCGGCTACTGCATCGGACGGTGAAACCCCAGTGTTTCTACAAGGAACCTGCAATCAAAAAGGGCTGAATGGAGCACAAGGCCCTCTCCCTACTCCAAACATATAGAATGCAAACTAGGTCCTAATAGGGAAAAATATTTTATGAAACAAAGCCAAATTCAATACAAGAAAGAGAACCCTCGTCCGCCAGAACACAACAGAAATGCAAAGTCAGAACATTCGCACGAGGTGGAGGGTGAAGGGAATTACAGAATTACGCATAAACTTGTCACTGTGAGTCATGGAAGAGCAGAGGTCAGGGAGAGGGCAGAGGTCAAGAGCAGAGGGCAGCCAGTGGCAGTGGAGTCGTCCCCTAGTTCCTCACGTGTCTTCCAAGCTGCGTTCTGGGTCATCCGTGTCATGTGTTCCTTCCAATGCTCTATTTCTCTCTATGGAGGGGTAAAGACTGTCATACAAATATCTATCGAGAGATTTTTGAATTATTATTTGGCTGGATTTTCCAGTGCTGTTATTTCAGCTTCGTTTTGTTTTTTAACCATGTCCTTTTGTTTCAAATAAAGCCCTCTTGTCATTTATGAATCCTATCTCTTTCTTTATCTCTTTGAGCACTTTCAATTGTGCTTGTGTTAAATTCCTGTTAGGATGTTCTATAACTTCTAGTTCCTCGGGGGTGAATTCTCCACTGTTTTCTGCTGACTGCCCCTCATCAGCATGGATTTCCTCTGTGCCTTGTGCATTCCTTTTATCAGCTCATCTTCCATCAGAGTTTTTCCTGCTGTAATTCCACTGGTTCCTGGAACATGAAGAGGGTTCTCTGGGACAGTCGTTTAGCTTCATAAGTTTACTGCTTTTAGATCAGGTTGGACCCTACCTTCTCACATCAGGGCTTTGCTCTGTAGAACTGGTGGATTTAGAGTCTGAAACAGTTGGGGTGTGGAAGTCTCCCCACCTGGGAGACACTCTCAGCCCAGGGAGGCTTGTTTCCAGTCTGCTTCTCCAGCCTAATGGGCAGAATTGATCTAGTTCCTGTCATAAATCAGATGGGTCCTTCTCAGCTCTGAGCTTTTGGCAGAGCTCACGTCTAACAACCCTTTTAAACACTGGCTGCTCTAGTCTTCACTCAAGCCCCAGAGAGGGCATTCAAACCGCAGCTCCTAAGGCACATGTCTGGTTCTAAGGCTCTGAAGCCCAGGAGCCCGCATCAGCCTTCCCTGCCAAGCTATACGTTCTCTTATTACCCAGAACCTGCAGGCTTCCCAGGGCTGCTGTTAAATCTGACTGTGGACACTTTTTCAAAAATGATTCATTTATTAAATAAACACCCAATAAATGTTGCTTCTTTGTTTATATTGAACACATTTATGTGTGTTTGGACAGAAAAGGAATTTCCCACATGGCCCATTTCACTATCTAATCATCTTTTGCTGCATAACAACCCACCACAACATTTAGTGGTTGCAACCGCCAATCACCTTTCCCCTTGCTTACAAATCCATCGTTTGTGCTACAGCGATGGCTTGTGTGCTGGGTGTGGTCAGTTAGGTCAAGTTGAGAGGCTGGAGGACCCACTTCCATCACAGCTCACTCACATGACTGGCGAGTTTGTGCCACCTGGACGCAGGCGCTCAGCGGTTCTGCCCACCGGGGCCTCAGGGTCCCTCCATATCGTTTCACTGGGCTTCCCATAACATGGTGGGTGGGTGCCGAAAGCCAGGACCGGAAGAAACAGGACCTGAAAGCTACCAGTCTCTCATGGACTGAGCCTGAAAATGAGCACGGGGTCATTTTCACTGTACACTGTCCAGCATCACAGGGCCTGCACAGCTCCAAGGGGAGGGCCCTGCCTGTAAGTGGGGGGTTCGTGAAGAGCGTGCAGCTGCCTCGAATCCACCACAACCATGGTGGAGGAGCTCTCCACCTTCTTTTCCTCCACACGCTAGATTTTTAAAGCACGTCTCACTGGGAAGGGAGACCCTGCCCTCCTCTACACTCCAAATTATCTCTTTCCTCTTTAAAATAAGGTGCCCAGCATGGCTGGAATGGGAATCTGTCACTTTATCTAAAATCACCAAACATCAGGCAATCTGTGATGATCAACTAACTGCCTAATTCCCGGCCGACTTGAACTTCATCACCCTTTATATCAGACACACCTGCCTCTGCAAAGCCTATCCTTTTGTCTCCCTTTGGTGGGGAAGGGGTTGGACTTTGAGATATTTTAAGGACATTTCCACTATTCTTCCAAAAGCACATCTAAAAAAAAAAATCTACTTCTGATAATTAATTATGTGTTAAATGTGAAGCCTTTAAAGACAGTTGGACCTGTTTTGTCTCCTTACAGGTGTCTTTTTGAATTAAACATGAATTCTTGCAGGGCTTCTTGGTCATTAATTACAATTAATTCCACCAATTGCCGTGCCCGCGCCTTCTCGATCTGCTCCCCGAAGCCTAATCAATCTGTGTAACAGATACCTCCCGCATGCGCGTCACCAGGTCTTGGTGGCAAACAAGTCACGGAGTCACGGGAGCAGCCGGCGACCACCAGCAGCTGCTGCCAGACTTGAGCGATGGTCCTCGACTTTGCCCATGGGAATGCAAGTTCTCCCTGTAAAGCATGCACAGCACCCAAACAGGGAGCTTCGAGATGGAGGGAATGCCTACTTAACGTGGTCAAGTGCAAGGCTGAGCAGGGGAGGAACAAACAGTTCAGAGAACGGAACGTGTGCAAAAACAAAAGCCTCCATGCAAGTTGGTGACCAAATGAGCTGGCGCCTTTGGCGACCCAGCTGCACGTGCAGACCCCAGTGGTGGTCAGAGCCACGGCCGTCTGTGCTGGCTGGCGCCCGTGTGAGGCCATGGCAGACGAGGCCCTGCAGAGCCCACGGTACGGTGATTGCGGGATCCAGCCCTGCATCCGCAGCCCTGGGTCTCAGCACCACCCACGCACGCTGTGGGACGGCACCTGCGAGCCCGCCCCACCCCCAAGCCTCAGCCCTTCCCCGGGGAGGCAGCAGGCCTCCTGGGAGGGCGGCTGTCAGAACTAGCTGAGGCGACACCCCTCGTACGCTGAGCCCCTGCCCGCACAGGGAGCGTGAGTCAAGGCGCCCTCTTACTTTTATTCTCTCCCTCCCTCAGCAGATTACAAACTCACGATGGAGATGGCAGATGGGAACCTTGTCCCGTCTGTCACTTCTTATCATGTTTCTAAAAACTGGAAGCAGCAAAACCTGTAGGTGCTGAAGACAATTGCCTTAGGATGGGAACAGAGGCTGGAAAACTCTCTTTTCCTTCAGCCTCTATAGTTCCCATTCCCAGCGTTTTCCTCCGGTCCTTTCCTCTGAACAGTCTGCTTGTTTTCTTCACAAAGCCCTGCTTTGGCCCCCGTAGCCAGCCCTTCATCTCTCTGAAAGCCTTAAACATACTCACTTTAAAACCTTCTTCAGATCACTCTATCACCTGTACTTCTAGAACGCAAGTGTCCTCGTGTGCAGGGGGCCCTGTACTTTCTTCCTTGGCGTGCACCGTCCATGAGAATTGTTTCCTGTGGGCGCCCTGAGCACCTTGGGTGATAGACGTGTCCCCGAGCGGTGGTTTCGCATTTGCAACCAATGGAGACAAGTGGCTTCAACCCAATCCAGGCACCATTTTCCCAGACCCAAGGCAGACTTCTCACTCGGGGATTCTGGGGTACAAACACAAACTATGTGCATCTCAGGGCTGGCGTTCCAAAATCAGGCACCGCAGCTTGGCGCAGGCCCGTCCTGGCTGTCCCAGGCATGGGCGTGACCCCTTGCTCAGACCTGGAATTCAGGAAGGGACCTCCGTTCCAGCCCCCCATCCCTAACTCCAACACTGTACTTCAACTCACACTCCCCACTCGCGTGTTGAGCCCCGTCTACTTCTGGCATCTCAGGCTTCCCCTTGCTTTCAAGTTCTACAAGTATTTACAATTTGGGGTTATGTTTTATCCATCATTTCTGCATGTGTGAAGCAGGGGAGCCTCCCGCATGAATTCGGTTTGCCATATTGACTACAAGACATAAAACACACAACGCATGTGGCATGGTGACGTGTGGCATGGTGACGTGTGGCATGGTGACGTGTGGCATGGTGACGTGTGGCATGGTGACGTGTGGCATGGTGACGTGTGGCATGGTGACGTGTGGCATGGTGACGTGCCACGGTGCCAGCACTGACGGAGGCAACGTCCTCATCACGTTTGCTCCTCTCCTGGGTGTTACGTAGTTTGATCCTCACCACCCACCGTGCTGTGGGTGAGGCATTCTTATCCTGATTTCATAGATAAGGAATCGAGTTTCATAAGGTAAAACCAGAATGCAGGATTAATATTTTCCTGCTTTTCCAAAAGGAATTGACTCTGTTCCACCCAGAACCATGGAGAATCTTCTGGCACTCAGGGCTTGCAGGACAACCAGCAATGGTGAGCCCAGGTCACAAAAGGCGGGATGGTTATAGAAGGGGGGCCGTGCCCAGAGCGTGGCTGACGGCAGCACGACCGGCCCCCACTTCTGTCATCTGTCCAGTTAAATAGTCCTGGGGAAATCAGAAGTACTACCGCGCGTGAAGTCCTGCTGAGAGCAATCTGGGGCCGTTAGAAGCCAAAATGCAGAGCTGACGTCGTTTCGAGACGGTGACTGCCAGTCCTCGCCCAAGTAAAAAGAGGTAAGGCAATACAATTACAGCCTGTTCAACTCTGCCCACTTATCAGGCCACATAAGGAAACACGGGAGCCCTATAAGCAGGGTAGACACAGCCTGAGTCACCCAGACACTGTCTGCCCCCAGTGCCCCTGAAAGGCCAGCCAGCCAGGTCACCGAAGTGCCCGGGACGGACTGGGAACTAAGTGACTCAGTGCAGGCTGTTTTCTCGGCCTCCCCAGAAGCTTCCGGAAGCAGACAGACCTAGAGCTGCCCGGGCTCAAGCACGAGGCCCTGAGATGCTCTCCTACCTGGTTTCATTCCATTCACTTCCCTGGTCCTCAAGATCGAAGCAGACAAATGTCTCTTTTAAAAATTCAAGACACAAATGGATACAGAGCATATCATCTGAGCTGTCCTCCTCACTGGGGACCGTCCGTGCTTTCTCTGCGTCCCCATCCATCCCTGATCACACTCTCCCTGCGCACTCTGACCCGGGTAATTCATAGGACAGGAGCATATTTCAGTGCTGCTGGCACCAGCAATTAATAACGATCAAAGTGGTAACAGATGGCCCACTCTGAGCCCCGGCTCTGGGACAGCCTGTCCTGAGAGGCTGGCCTGAGTTGTTTCACGGAAGCCTGGTGTTGCCACCACTAGGTAGCTGCGACCATCCAAAATCTCACTAGTAAGGAAACAAATTTAGAGGGCTCCATAACTCGTCCAAAGTCACTCAGGGGGGAAGAGGCAGAGGTCAGAGCTGACCCCAGGTGACTACGATGGCAAAGCCAGAGGCTGTGGTTCCCGGGAGCTCACCTGAGCAGAGAGCTCTGGGCCAAGGCAGAGCTCACCTGTAGGGATGGTTCAGGAACCCAAGTCACAGCCAAATGGGGAAGGGCC
Organism: Rhinolophus hipposideros; assembly: GCF_964194185.1. Taxonomy (NCBI): domain Eukaryota; kingdom Metazoa; phylum Chordata; class Mammalia; order Chiroptera; family Rhinolophidae; genus Rhinolophus; species Rhinolophus hipposideros. The sequence continues at coordinate 2,194,458 of NC_138055.1, forward strand.
TTACCCAGGGCTGAGCAGGGGGACAGCCGGAGACAGAGCTGCAACGACTGGGAGAAGCAAGGCTCTGGTCACAGCTCCCAACTCTAGAGCGAGGCCAGCAAACCACGGCCCACGGGCCAAACCTGTCCCCGGGCTGTCTCCATACAGCTTGTGAGCTGAGAACGGCTCTTACCTTTTTACAGGGTTGTGGGGAAAAGGGGTAGGAGAAGGAGATGGGGAGGAGGAGGGGGAGAGGGAGAATGAGCGGGAGAGGGAGGAGGAGGGGAAGGAGTGACAGAGGCCGCGTGTGGCGTGCAAAGGCGAAAATCTTTACTGTCTGGTCCTCTACGAAACCCGCCATAGAGGTCGGTGGCGGCTGCAAATGCCGACCGTCAGAGCCGGGTTTAGAGGCTGGAGAGCAGGGAGCCTGTGGCCCAGCCCTGAGTCAGCACACAGCAGGGTGAGCTGGTGTGGAGCACGGCACTGAGGTGAGGCACGGGGCAGCCCCTTTCACTCATCCCAGGGGAACGGTGTGGGCAGCCCACGCCTAGCTCAGGGTTGAGGTGCAAATTCAAGCGCAGGTGTCCAGGGAACCTCCCACAATGATGGACAAGACCCGGATCTGGGGTGTCCAGCACGGCAGCCACCAGCCTCACGTGGCTTCTGTGCACTTGCAACGTGGCACGTGCACCCGAGAAACTGAGCTGGAGGCTGGGACTTCAGGCCCCAGCGCAGCACCTGCTCATCACGCCGATGAACCTCGCTGCACCTCACTTTCCTCTCCTGTGGAATGGACATAATAACACTACCCTCCCGGGGGTTGCTTGGCCAACTGGATGAGGCACTCAGAACAGGACTGGCACCTGGTGGCACTCTGGTGGCGTCACAGCCCTGACGGCTGTGCCATCTCTGCCCTCAGCCCTGGACACACACGGGTGAAACATACAGATGAGCCAGGTCCCTGTCCTCAGGGCACTTTACAGTCGAGGAGGGGAACGGATGCCAGTCAGATATTCATGCAAATGAATGTCAATCATGACCGAGACACTGCCCTGGGAAGGTCTTTTTGGAATATGGCCAAGCCAGGGAGGTAAAGGAAAGTGTCCCCAAGGCAGTAACCCTTGAGTGGAGACCAGGGAGTGGGAAATGGGAAGGAGTCCCTCAGACTAAAGAAGGAAAAATGGCTGCCAGGAGACAAACAGCATGTGCAAAGGTCCTGTGGTGTGAGGGACCCAACCAGTCCTGGGAGGACACCGATGCTGGAGAGCAGAGAACAGGGGGTGGGGGCGGGGGCTGGCTGCACCCTGCAGGGTCTCAGGGCCACGCACGGGTGCCCTCTTCATCCTGAGGGCCGTGAGGACACGCAAGGGGTCTCAGACCAGGGCTCCCAACCCGAGCCCTTTCATTGATGTGCCAGGAATCCCTTCACCTGGCAGAAGACCTAAGGACACCCAGGTGCCTCTGTCCCTTCCCCAGGTGTCAGCTCTTCTCCTGGCACTGAGGCTGAGAACCCACAGAGAGCAGAGAGGGTGGACACCCAGCAGGAGCCCCCAGACCACAGCCTCAGGCCCCTGTGGACCAGCATCGCCGGGCACTGCCCAGCCCTGCATCTGGGGCCAGGGCTTGAAGGCTCCTGTGTGGGAATCCTGAATGAGACTCAGGACCACGTGAGCAGAGGGGACACCCCAGCCTAGTCACAGGGAGACATTTGCAGGCCCCGCGCTGGTGCCCACGGCCCCTCTGCCAGGAAGCACACCCTGTCCTATTCCCTGGGCAAAGCCTGGCCGTCCTCTGCTGCCCACCTGCCTCCACGGGGCTCATCCCCTGGCCCCTGCCGGCCTTTCCTAGAGGGCAGGAGGCTTCTGAAGAAGGGCCCGTTCTGCATGCTGGTGCCCGACACTACGGCCACCAAGTGTCACATCAGTGGTCACCCACAGGTCCCAGGGTCAGACGTGGACATGCTTGGGGGTGCCACTCTGCTGACCACAGCAACATGCACCCTTTCCACGCGGGACACTGCCCTTTGGACCCATTAGCGTTAGAAAGGACTTCAGAGCGGAGCTCTAAGTTGTGATGTTTCTCCAGCCCTCTTGGCACCTACTAGACAGTGCACTCAGCCGTTCCCTCGACACCTTCAGTCCGGGGGCGCAGACCTGCACTGAGCACGAATCCCTGAGACTCAGGACGAGGAGGCGACCCGCCCACCCTCAGCGACCCTGCCACTGGCGGCGGCCACCCACACGGGTCCGTCCTCCCACCAAGCTGGTGGGTGGAGACCGTGGGCTGCCCCAGCTCCAACGTGAGACCTGCGGGGCGAGGAGGTGAGAATTTCGTGGAGGCGGGGAGAGCTCGCACATTTGGGGTTCGGACGTGCAGACAGAACCCACGCTCTTAGCCGCTTCCCCACAGCCCCTCCTCCCCTGTCAGCTGCATTTCCAGGCCTTGTCTGAGACACAGAATCACAGCACACTATTTGCAGGAGCTGAAAGGTACAGCGAGGCCGTGAAGGGATCAACGCCTCGATGTGGACGCGAGGCGCAGCTGAGCCGCAGACTGGCCCAGGGCCGACCGCCCTGGGAGAAAGGCCCCGGGCTCGCAGGACCGGGCGGAGCTTTGCCCAAGGATCTCTACTGCCCTCACCAAGGCTGAAATCCAGGGCTCAGCTTCAGGCCCGGCTCCGTCTCACGGGAGATATTCTGGACACTTGAATCCCAGCTGCATCCCCATGTCCCAAAATAACCATCAGCACCCACTCCTGAAAGCACTCACTGTTCCGCTTCCAGTCAAGTCGCCACCGCCTGACAGGGGTGCTGAAGGGAGCGGGTGCGGGGGCTGCGGGAGAGCTTGGCATGTGGGGGCCCCAGGTTCACATCCGGGTTTGGCCACTTGCCAGCAAACCCCTGGCTGCCTCTGAGCCCCATTTTCCTCATCAGTCATGTGAGGACCCCAGTGGTTTCATGGGGTTTGTAAAGACACTATTACATAAAATGTGCAAGACCATGTGCAGAGCTTGCGCTTAAAGCTTCTCATGACTGGTGTGCGTGATGGGGGCGGGTATATGGCTCCCTGTGAGGACCAGGCCTGACCCGGCTTCAGAAGGAACTCTCCAGCCGTCTGCCGAGTGCATCTGGACATCGCGCTGGCCTGACGTGGGATGTCCCTCTCCTCCCACCTGACCCATCCCCTTCATGGGGCCAACGCCAAGACCAGCTTCAGCCGTCAACGCCAGCCACACTCCGTGGGGTCCTTCCCCCCAGACGGACACTGTGTCCCACGCACCCGAAAGGTCAGCTGCACAGAGGGTACTGCTGTGGGGAATGAGGTCTGGGAGGTTCTGCTCCCCCACAGCCACCTCCCTGGGCACTGCCTGCTCTCCCCTCAATGTCACCCTCCAGCTCAGTCCCACCGTCTGCACCCGAGGTCGACCAGAGCCTCCCTCTGAGGCTCAGCAAAAAGCAGCGTCAATCCTTCTCTTCATTCCCCAGAACTACTGATAATAGGTCAGGGAACCGGCTCTGCTGTAGCTCATTCTGCGAGATGGGCAAGCGCTTCGCCCTCGCTGGGCCTCAGTTTACCCATTTTTAAATAAGAAGTCTGGTTAAGGAGGCGTTCCCACCCTGGCTGCACATTAACATCAACTGAGAAGCTTCAAGAAACAGGAAACCAAATGTGCCGCCTCATCCTACCTGGGACCAGATCAGAATCTCTCGAATCTTGCACTTGGAATGAATCTTTTAGTCACAAGTCATTTCATAGCATCATGGCATTCGCCATCTGTAAATTATCGCTTCACGGAGTCTACAGACCTTCTGAATGTTGACAGATTAGGTTGGTGCAAAAGCAATTGTTGTTTGTGCAATTATTTTTAATTTTTTAAACTGCAATTACTTTTGCACCAACTTAGTACTTTATTATTCACTGTCAAGGAGTCTCATTTGTTAAACTCAGTATTAATCTCGTCAGAGAAGCATTGGGCATTGGCAAGCTGGTGGTAGCAGATGCAAGTGTTACCAAATTTTCATTTTCTTTTGGAAATTCAAAATGTATCAATATTATCACAATTATATTGTCAGTTGTTTTCCTTGAAGTGGCAGGCTCACTTCTTTCATTTTTGAGAAAATGTTTGCTGAACACCCAAATTTGAATAACCATAGTTTGTCAGTTGTCCTTTCAAGTAAAAACAGTGTTCCATGAAAAGAGGCTAGTTTAGCTTGCAACTCAAGTACCACTGTATTCAATATGGAACCAAAGTGTTCTGTACATGCGTCCCAATTGGTCACACAGGATATTAGCACAATGTGTACCCAAGGGTTGAGATTTTTAAAAACTAGTAGTTTTTACTGCTTCATTAAGGACATTCCTGAGTGAAACTGAGAGTTTTGTTTTACTGTGAGTGTTTGGAGGCACAGAATACAACAATTAACTAGATTTTAGAGTCACTGTCACAATTAATTTGAGGGCACAGGCAGTTTTACTCACCACTGCTTTTTGTTTTTCATGCAAATACAGTACAATGAACAAGGCAAATAATACCTTAACAGATGGACCCTCTAAAAAATGTTTCAGGGATCTCTAGGAGTCTGCAGACCAGAATTAGAGGATCACTGCTGGAATGAAGGGGAAACAACTACATAATCATCTTATTTGATACAGAAAAAGCATTGGACAAAATTGAACACCCTTTTGTGATGTAAAAAAAAAAACACTCAACAAACTAGGAAGAGAAGGAAACCACCCCACTCAACATAATAAAAATCAAATATGAAAAATCCACAGTAAACTTCATACTCAATGGGGAAAGACTGAAAGATTTTCCTCTAAGATCAGGGACAAGGTAAAGATGCCCGCTTTCATTACTTATGTTCAACATAGTACTGAAAGTTCTAGCCAGATCAATTAGGTAAGAAAAAAAATAGATGACATCTAAATTGGAAAGAAAGAAGTAAAATTATCTCTTAGCAGATGATATGGTCTTATATGTAGAAAACCCTAAGGATTCCACACACAAAAACTCTTAGAACAAATAAGTGAACTCAGTAAAGCAGCAGGATAGGAAGCAACAACACAAAAATGAGTTGCATTTCTATACACTAACAATGAACAATCTGAAAAGGTAATCATGAAAACAGTGCTACTTACAACAGCATCACAAAGAAGAAAATACTTAGGAATGAACCAAAGAAGTGAAAGACTTGTACAATGAAAACTGTAAAACATTGCCAAAAGAAATGAAAGATGCTATAAATTAATGGAAACACATGCCATGTTAGTGGATTGGAAGATTCACATTTTAAAGACGTCAATTCTGTCTGAAGTGACCACACATTGGATGATGCAATCCCGATCAAAACCCCAACGAAGTTTCTCGCAGAAATAGGAAAAATCACCCTATCGCTCTCTCAAGGGACTCCAAGTAGCATTAAAAATCTTGAAAAAGAAAACCAAAGCTGGAAGACTCACAGTCCATCATTTCAAACCGTATCACCAAGCTACAGGAATCAAACCAGTATGGTCCTGGCATAAAGACTGACAAACAGACAAAGGGAATAGAATAGAGAGCTCAGAAATAAGCCCCCACGGATATGGTCAAATGATTTTGGACAAGGATGGCAAAACCATTCAAAGGGGAAAGGACAGTTTTTTCAACAAATGGTTCTGGGAAAACTGGATACCCACATGTGAAAGAGTAAAATTGGACCCTTACCTAAGACATATTTAAAACTAACTCAAAATGGATCAAGGACCTAAACTTAAGCCCTAAAACTATAAAAACTCTTAGGAGAAACCATAGGATAAAAGAGTCATGACATTGAATTTGGCAATAATGTTTTGGAAATAAGACTAAAGGTATAGGCAACAAAAAAACAAAAAAAAAATCATAAACATTTTGTGCATCAAAGACACTATCAGATGAGGAATTAATATCCAGAATATAGAGAGAACTCCTAAAATTCAACAACAAAAAAACAGCTCAGTTAAAAAATGAACAAAGCACTTAAATTGACATTTCTCCAAAGATGAAATACAAATGGTGAATGAGCACAGGAAAAGATACTCAGCGTCACTGATCATTAGGGAAATGCAAATCACAACTACAGTGAGATACAACTTCACACCCATCAGGATAACTACTACCACGAAAAGAGAAAACAGCACACATTGGAGAAACCGGAACCCTGCGCATCATTGGTGGGAATGTAAAATGGTGCAGCCATTGTAGGAAAATGGCAGTTCCTCAAAAAATTAAAAGTAGAGCTGTCATATGATCCAGCAACCCCACTTCTGGGTATATATATCCAAAAACAAGTGAAAGCATGGTCTCAAAGAGATATTTGCACCCCCATGTTCATAGCAGCATGAGTCCCAATAGCTAAAGCATGGAATAACCCAAGTATCCGTTGACAGAGGAATGGATAAACAAAATGTGGCATATGTGTATGTGCAAAAAAAATGGAATATTATTCAGCCTTAAAAAGGAAGGAAACTCTGACACATGCTGTACAACACAGATACACCTGCTATATGATTCCACTTAAATGAGATACTTAGAGTAGCCAAAATCAAGAGACAGAAGACAGAAAGGTGGTTTGGGGGCGGGGGTGGGGGAGGGTGGGGAGTCATCATTTAGTGGGGACAGAGGTTCAGTTTTTCAAGATGAGAAGAGTTCTGAAAATGGGCAGCAGTGGTGCTTGCATGACACTATGAATGTATGCAATACCACTGAGCTACACGTTTTAAAAATGGGTAAGATGATACATTATAAGTTACGTGTATTTTATAACTTAAAAAAAAAACAAAATAAAACAAAAACCATTAGAAAATTAAGGAGATCGTGAAAACTAGCAGGAAAATGGAAGCCAAGCCTTGCGTTCATGGCTGCTTCACTCCTGGGGGCACTTCGCTGACTTTAAAGCTGAAGGACTAAGCTGGGACATCACACCCTGGTAGATCTGGACGACAGGAAGGGGTCCCTGTGAAGCCCCTCTGGCTTTGGTTGGACACAGAGTGCTGAAAACTAAGGGTAACGGTGAACTGGAAGTAGGCAGGTTTCCTCAGGGAAGATTGATTATGTTTTATCATCTCAACACCTGGAGTTGAACCGAAGTGATCCCAGAACTCCAGGGCTGAGAAGCAACAGATGGAAATGTAAATCGTCTCTGAAAGAAGATATCATCTAAGCCCCAGCTGGTTTCTTCAAACAAGTTTAGAAAGACCACATCTGGCATACAACTATACACAAGAGTCATCAAGACAACAGGAACAAAACCAGAAGAAACAACAGAAAATAGAAACAGAATCCCAGGGGCTCTAGATATTGGAGTTGTCAGACACATACTTTTAAATAACTGTGTTTATAATGATCCAGGAGACAAAAGACACAACTGAAAATTCCAGAAGTAGAAACTCTTTAAAAAAAAAGAAAGAAATTCTAAATTGAAAAATCAAACTATAAAAATAAAATTATGTGGGTGGGTTTAAGAGCAGACTAAGCACAGTTGAAGAGAGAATTAGTGAAATAGAAGATAGGTTGAAATAACATTTCCAGAATAAAGAATAGAGGTACAAAAAGATAGGACATGTGGAAGAACAGTACAAAATAGAAAGAACACAGGTTGAAGGTTTCACATACATGTAATTGGAGTCCTAAAAGAAGGTAAGAGAGTGAATTAGTCAGAAAAAAATTTTTGCAAAGATAATCGCTGAGCATTTTCCAAAGTTCAAGAAAGACATCAAGCCGCAGAAGTACAAAGCCTGACAGATCTCAAGCAGGAAAACAATAAAACAAAATCCCCACCAAAACATATCATAGGCAAACGACTTATAACCGTACACAAAGAGGAAATTTTTACATGAGAAATGAAGACAGATTTCCTTACGATGACAGCCAGGTTTTCAACAGAAATCATAAAAACTAAAAAAATAACAAATGATATCTATAAAGTGCTAAAAAGAAAATAAATGCCAACCAAGAATGCTACATCCAGGGAAAACAGTCCTCAAAAACACAGGTGAAATAGTCACATGTGCAATGCAGTGTTGGTGACCACAGAGCAGACTTCTAGAAGGGATTCATCCTGCAGAAGGGAGCCTTTATACCAACGGAACAACGCCCCGTTTCCCCCTCCATCCAGCCCCTCCAGCGCCGTTTTATTCTCTGCTTCTGAGTCTGACTCTTAGGGACCTCATAGAAGTGCAATCCTCAGTATTGGTCTGTGACTCACTTATTTCACTTTGCAGTGTCCGCAAGCTTCATCCATGTTAGAGCATTAAACGTGATGGCACTAGCCTGCCCAGTTAAAGACTGACATGTGGGATAAAAGAGTAATTAAGACCTATGACACCCATGCGCTGCTGAAAAAAGACCTAGCGAGAGCAAATTTCCTTATACCTGTACAAGGAGCTACATCGATACCTACCAAAGGTGAGAAACTATATCAAAATGAACGTAGACTTCCAGGTAAAAAGGAGAACTGAAGGGGAAGAGGAACACTTCACAATAAAATTTTCAATGCAGCAGGAAAGTTAAGTTTATGTGCACCTGGTAAGAAAACTTCAAGAAACAAGAAAAAAGAAAAATTGACAGAACAACAAGAGAAAATAGACAAACACACAACGAAATGGGATGTGGTAACACAGGTCTCAGTAACCAAGGGAAGAAGCAGGAAAATGTCAATAAACACCGAGAAAATCTGAGGAACAAGAATCACAAAACTGAACTAAGGGTCAGCCTGCATCTCACAAACGCAGAACACACTCGATTTCCAAGCACGCAAAGCAAAGCCTTACAAAACTGGATGATAGGTTGGAGCACCAAGCAAGTCTCAACAAATCTTGAAGAAATGAAAGACATCTAGTCTCTTTCGTTACGACAGCTCTGGGAAGTGAGAGCAGACTGCCCACCTGTGGCAGTGTGGCAGGGAGAGGTGGCCGCTGTAAGGGGCAAGAAGAAGTCAGCTGAAGGCTGCCCTCGCGGGCCGGGGTGCCAGCTCAGCATCGTGGGAGCTCCAGACACGGGGAGTCAGAACGCTCTGATGAGCTCTTCTTCACTCCGTCGCTGTACGTCTGCCAGGAAGACGGGCTGGCATGGCCCGCGATGGTACAGGAACGCGTGAGGTGACCAATGGCCACAGGGAACGAGACCGAAACGTGGCCCATGAATCAGAAGCCTCGCATCCATCCTCAAAGTAAAAGAAAGGCCCCTGATCTGGGACAAGGGGAGAAGCAAGACCTCGTGCTGCTGCAGGAGGGACAGGAAACCCCTGGACCCAGGGCCGGCACCCACGCCCAGCAGAGCTTCTGTGCAGCTGTGGAGCAGATGCCACTGTCCTGAGGACCTGTGCAGATTCCCCACAGGGTTGGGCACTGTGGGGGAGGGGCTGCAGGGGCAGGATGCTGAGAGGCGCCACCCCAGTGCTCCCTCGTAGCCCCTGGGGGTGACCCGAGCAGATGGCCCATGGAGTGGTGGCAACCCAGCCCCAGGGGCCGAGGTTTAAGCACCATCTCCACCAAGGTGAAACAGCTCCCTGCCCCCTCACCCTGCTCACTAGCGTCCCTACACAATGTGACATCATCTTGGCTGTTTGCCCGTGGCTCATTTGCAGCCCATGGCCCCGAGGGCGTGCTCTGAAGTCACCTGCTGAATGAAGGACCTGTAGTGCCACTATGATGACAATAGGGGGCCATCTATTCAGTGCCTCTTGTGTGACAGGCGTGGGGCTTGGCCCCAGGCCAGCATGACGCCCCATGAGATAGGTGTCATTGGGATTTACAGATGAAAACGGGGCTCGGAGTGGCAGCGTGGCACAGCTGCTGAGTGGAGGGCTGGAGCTGTCTGACTCGGGGGACCTCCGGGAGCAGCCCCTGGCCTCACTGCCTCCCGGAGGGGAACTGAGGTTCGTCACCACTACACAAACAGTGGCTGAGACGGGCCCGGCCAGCCCTGTGGTGCAGCTCTGGGTGACTCGGGCCTCCCAGGAGGGGCCGGGCCCGCCCAGTGCCAGCACCCCCCCACCGCGTTCTGGGCTCCTTCCCCACTCAACCACTCACGGAGGGGCTGCTTCCCACAAGAGCAAACAAGGCCCCTCTGTTCCCTTTAGAAGCCCCGGACTGTCCTCTCCCAGTGGCCCCACCTCTGACGTGACATGGCCGTAGGCACGGCCACTGTCAGGCTGTAAGAATAAGCAGCCCCCCTCCATGACATGTGGGGCCCAACTAGCACACCAGCATTTACAGCCCCAGTAAACCCCTCTTCAGTGAGAAGACTTCTCCTTTTATTGTTTTACGGGCAGCTTGTTATGGGCAGCATTTAGAATAGCCACAGGGCACAGCAGCTAGTGGGGGGTTGTACCTGTGGGCCAAGCACACCTTGGTGGGCAGCCTGGAGAAAAGGCTAGCACGCAGCTGCTGGGGGTGGGGGGGTTTCCTAAAACCAAAGGTGTCAGCAGGGCACAGCTCAGAGACACGAGGACGGCATGGGGGACCAGCTGGGGAGAGAGGCCCCAGAGGCCTGAAAGGCTCCATCAGAGCTAAGACCAGGGAGAGGCAGGAAGGAGGAGCAGCCAGGGAGCAGCCAGGGAGCAGGCCGGGCCCCGAGAGTGAGAGTCATGATGCTGGTGATGGCACTTGGCAGCCCTGTAACCACGACAATGACCCGCTGGAGATGAGCGGGCACCATCCTCTGACCAGGCTGTGCTGTGAGCCTCCACATAGGAGTCCTCAGACCGTGGCCACACCCCCCCTTTAGGGGGTGCTATGAAGATGTCCATCTTACATGGGAGAACACTGAGGCACAGGGAAGCACAGGGTGAAGTCTGAAGTCTGCCCCAAAGGATGTGAAGGGGTACAGAGGATTTGAACCTCTAAGTCCTATCCCACCTGTCTCCACACCACCCCGAGGACCCCAGAGAGACCACGCCGCCAGCAACAGCACACTGGGCAAAGCTGGGAGCCGAGGCCCCGACTTACACGTGATCTTACATGTAGCCGGTCCTTTGTCAGCTGGGCACAGACTGTCAGATGGCTGGGGCTTGGATCTTGGCTCCAGACCCTGCTGACCTGACCCCCTCCACGCCCCAGCCCCAAGGACAGGATCGGGAAAAGGGGCTTTCAGAGAGCGTGAGCAGTGGCCAGGCAGCACAGGGGCCTGGCATGGGCAGGTGGGTGACCAGCCAAGGAGGAAGACCCAGGCCCACCCCTGGCCCAGCTACCACTCCTCACTGCCCCTGCTGTCCTCAGGCCATAGAACCCCCACTGGAAAGCACCCCCCTCAAAGTGTTGGCAGGCACGGGGGCAGGCGAACTGGTCCACGCTGAAGTGGGCTGGCCGCAGACAGCTTCAGCCACTTTCATGCTGAATGAAGAGGGCTCTGCCCAGTACAGGAGGAACCAGGTGTCACTGGGGCAGGTGTCACCGGACAGAGGGTGACTCCAGAGCGAAGGCAGCACACAAGCACGTCAAACACTAGAACACCTGGGCGTGAGAGTGCCTGTGAGACGTCCTGGCAGAAATCACTCACAAGATGCTCCCGCTAGGAGAGGAGGAGCCAGAGTGGCGAGGGCACGTAGCACGTACACATACCCCTGGGGTAGCAGCTCTGGGTCTGTGTGAACACAGAGCTAAGGCTTGTCAGCAATGCGCGGAACCACGATTGCTCCAGACGTCCACGTCCTCAACGCTGACAAAGAAAACTAGTACAAGCCACACAACTTGAGCGAGGGGCCGAGGAAGAGTGGACGAGGGTGTGGACACTAGAGTCACCGCCTTTTTCCAGGCAAGGAGTTAGTCCTCACTGCCTAAATCAGAAAAATAAAAAATAAAAAAGACATGCATCTTAAAAAATAATGACTGCTTTTAATGGTTTCTGTAATTTATTTCCTTATTCTTCAAGAGATCATTTAGGAACGAATATTTCTTGTGGTTAAAAAAAAAATCATCTGCAGTCTGGCAAGTTTTTATATCAGTTTTTTCCTTCTGTTAACTTCAAGTCGAGTTAAATTTATTACGTCGTATGTTTCAGAGCATGATGAACTAGTTCCATTCTTACCAAAGTATTTCTGGCTATGAATCTACCATGGTAGACTGCACGGCTATGGCAGAGGCCACCCGCTATCGCTCATCTGCATGCATGCCTGAAGAGTCTTCTGGAAACGCTCTTTCCCTTGGAAAGAGCATGTTTTTCTAAGATGGCCACAGTCCGCGCCCTCGCCTTGGATATAGCTGGTCAGTCACTGACATGTAATGGAAGAAAACAGTGTGACCCAAGAGGGTCAGAGAAGCCTGCAGCCTCCGCCCTGGTCTCTCCAAACACCCTGGTCCAGACCTTCCATCTCTAAGTGAGATGCCACGCTGTGAGAGCCCAAGCCGCATGGAGAGACGCCCTGGTTGACTGATATGATAGTCTTTCAGTCCTCGCAGCCCAGACACCAAACATCTGAGGAAAGGCACTTCCAGAAGATTCCAGCACACAGCCAGTCAAGCCAACCCCAGCCAACCGTGGCCCTGGACGTCACGGAGCAGACACAGCTACACCCAGGCCAAATTCCTGGGTGGGAGACTCCGTCAGCGTGAAACACGCCGGTTGTTTCATGGCACTATGCGAGAGCGGATCGTTCCACCGCACAGATAACCAGCAAAGGGGCCGGCGCGGCGAGTATCTGGGAGGTAGGACTGGACGTCGTTTGTGCTTGCTTCTTTACTTCCATTTTTTAAATGCGTGGCGATTGTTTTTTATGAAAACAACAACATCATTACTTCTTGAAAATTCCTTTCTGGTTTCACCTTGAGAGATGTCTCTGCAAAATCCGTGTCCCCGTGTCCTGACTTTATTTAAACCTGGCTCAGTGGTATGGCATTGCCACTTCCTCAGGGACTGTCTGTCGGGGCCGAGGCGAGTACCCCATGGAATCAGACCCATCCTAGACCCCACTGCCGATGACGAGCACGAGTGACCTAGACTGGAAATGCACGTGGCCTGGTCCTCCCGATAACTGTTTGTGCCTAAACCACTTGCTCTGTGCTCAGTGGACAAATGCCCCAGGTCTCTGCCAGTTTGGGTAAAGGGCTTAATTCTCTAAAAGACCAGCTTGGCAGGCTGCTTATGCCTGGGCCCTTCCCAGGGAACGCTGCCCTGGCCTCCGTAATTCAAGAAGCGCTGTCACTCAGCCCTGGAATATCACCCTAATTAAAATCCTCTCTGCTCCAAATAGCTCCCTTTACTTAAGGCTGTTTCTTTCCCTGGTCACGGAAAAGCTGTTATAAAGTCACTTTTTTAATCTAAGACCCGTATGTCTGCACTCTAGCCTGCTAATGGGACCAACCCAGAAGCAGACCAGAAGGAAACATTAAGTGGCACATATCTGAGAGTTCTCAGAATGGAGAAAAACACCATCAAAGTATGTTGACAGATGTGTTTATTCGTGGGTCAGGCGCATTAAAGAGATGCACACTAACATCAGGAAATTGGATAAATGAATTCAAAATCAAGGGACCACGTGGAAACGGGCTTCGCTTGATGTTTGAAGGCATTTTTCTGCAGGCTGAAAAAAACGGTCAGAAGAGGAAGCGCCGAGGCTGAAATGCAGGGCTGGCTGTTGGCCTAAAAGCAGGGCCCGCGCGCCAGCCATCGCGGTGCATGGAGACCGCACCTCCTCCTGGCTGCGAGCTGCGGCGGGGACGCAGCCACCTGTGCCCGGGGACTGTGACGAGCCCCGGGGCCAGGCCGCGCGCAGCCCGGGGCGCAGAGCGGGTCCCCAAAAGCTGCAGGGCGGGCTGAGGTCCCCGTGGCAGTTCCGCACTCGGCCGGCAGGGGCGCCCTCCAGGGGAGCCGCCTCTCCAGGTGCGCGGGCCCGGGCACCGGCTCACCTTCGTGGGTCTCCTCCCGACTCAGCATCCTGTGGGGCGCTTGACACAGGCCGTGGGAGGAGCATTTACACCACGGAAACGGGCAAACTCCATAGAGCAAGGGTTTTTTTTCTTTGAGTTGCCATGAAATACCCTCACACCTGGGACCTAACAGAATTAAGATGAATGCGAAGGATGTAGAGCACATGGAAGAATTGGATGGGAAGGGGCTGTTGGGGGCCAGACCAGTCACGCTGAAGAGTCACTCACTCTGTCTTCAAACATGGCGAGTGTCATGTAGTGCAGCAGATGGGAGGGCCTGTAGGGTCAGAGCTGGATTTGAACACTCCCATTTTACAGACGGGAGCGCCGAGGCTCCCGCTGGGGGTGGGACCTGCTTACACCGAGAACAGTATAAACGGCAGAGCCAGACTCACTCAGCAGCTCCGACTGCCCAGGCTGCCTCTGTCACTCATCAAGGGGCCCCCCCTCACCTACCTGCCTGGACCCAGAAGGCAACCGAGAGGCCCTGTGTGTGAGGGGTGTGCCTGGGACACAAGCAGAACAGGCTGGAGTGTCTCCGCGGAGCTTCTGGCCCTGAAATACGGGCTTTCCCACAAGAACGATAAGAACCAAACCCAAACAAAGAAGCACTTGAAACCCCAGATGAACGAGGTTGTTAAACCCCATCTGAAAAGTTTAAAAAGAATAAAACAAAAGCCTATATTAGTTTCCCTATTTATTTGCACAGTCTGTAGAGCTCACTTCTTTTCTTTTTATTGGAGAATAAGTTGAAACAGCCCTCCAAATTAAGGAAATAACTTTACAAACTCAAGTTCTTTGTTTTCTTATTTTAGAAATATGTATTGCCTCGCTATTCTCTCCTATGCACTTAAATAAAAGATTTTTTCTCTCCCATTTGCCAATTTTTAATGATTTCATTTCAAATTAATTAAGTTTTCATTAAAATGTATTATTGTAAAGTCCCAGGTCCTGAATAGTGATTTTGTTTCTGGGACAGCAAGCCTGTAAGAACACAATAAATTTTGCAAGTAGGCAATTTCCACCCAGTTCCTTCCTCCAGCATCTAGCACAGGGAATCGGCACACAGTAGGCTCCAAATAAATGCTCGGGAGAAGAATGACTAGCAATAATAACTATCAGCATCCTTAATAAAGAAAATGCATGTACAGAGGGTTTCCAAAAGTGCGCAGCTGTTTTGCATGTTATTTCATTTTGTTCTAAGCACCCTCTGACGCAGACATGAATACATCCTTTTTAACTGTTTAATGAGAAAACCCAGACCCAAAACGTGAAGTCATTCACCAAAGAACACGCAGAATGAGCAGAATTGCCACTTGAACGTGGGTCTTTCCAATGCCAAGGACACCTGAGTATGAAGCGTGAAGGGGGATGGAACCTGGTTCCGGGAGGAGCTCAGGGGTCTCCTAGATCGATGGATCTTCTCACACTTACTCCCAGACCGAGCTAGTTCACAGTTTGGAACACAGTTATTTTATTTTCAAAACCAATGAGCTAGATTCAAAATCAGAGTCACTTTAATGTTTTAAGAATATCAAGGAGCTTAGAAAATTTGACCCGTGGAGAAAAAAAAAATCCAAATAACTTGGAAAAGAGAAAATTGCCTTTGCTTCTGAGGGTCATTAAACCTTCCGGTATTTTCTCCTTTTTAGTAAGGCTGCTTGAGCCATCCTGATGGGGGCCAGGTGCCATCATGGGAAATGAAGAGTTGAGTGAAGCCTCCAGATATTCTCCAGACACTTGGTTTCATGGTGGGAGAGAAGCACACCGGTCGGATGACAGGGAACGTAAATATTCTTGGCTTGGCATCGTGTAGACGTGGCCTTCAACCCTCCTGGCTGAGAAATCTGGGTCCTGGGAGCAGTCACGTGACAAGCAACACAGCGGTCTGGTCAGCAGGACAGACGGAGGAAGCCAATTTGGTTCTTTGGTACAAATTAGTTATTTTGTTCACTATCGAATGCTATGACTTGGTCTGGATGGCTGTCTATTTTCCATGGGGAAGTGACTGACCTGGCCTGCTGTGCCAGCCTGCCTGCCCTTGGCCCTTTGCTTGTGCCAAGACCTCCACCTAGAATACAGAGCAGCCCAGTGAGATGGGCAGCGTGGCAGCGAGACCATGCGGCTGGGATCCAGCAGCTGGGGATTCAGGTCCTGCCGGGTATTACCTGTTGTCGCACGTTGGGCACGGCGATTAGTTCTCCGGCCCTCACTGGCAACACCCATCAGAAAGCCAGTCTACAGGTGCAGATAACACAGTGAAAAGATACCCCTGCAGCGGACACTGTAAGAACCCGCTCAGAGGACAGCTGGTCCACACCAAAGGGACAAAGGCAGTCATTGTGTAGATGCAACACTGTCGTGATTGTTCTGGGGTAGGCCTGACCCTTCTCCAGGAACGGGGAGTTGGGCCCAAGAACGAGACATGGAGCCGCAGGAGGCCGCAGGGAGTGGGGCCCACAGCATCGGAGACGAGGGTGGAGGCCAGCATGTGCAGGGAGGGCAGGAAGAAAGTGGGGGGACCCCAGACATTTCTCCCAACTTGACCACAGCCACTTCCCAAGGTCAGGTCAACCTGCCTGCCCCACAGCACGGGGAGACCCAGGAACCCCCAGAACCAGCTCCTACCTCTCTGGCTCACCCACCCGAGTTTCTGTTACTTGCAAGTAAACAGCTTTAGTTAATGTCATAAAGAAGACAGCCTGTGGAGCTCCTGCCTCACGATTGGGCAAAACAAGTATCACCTCCTTCTCCCCACCGCCTCTGGACTCAGACCCACTCAGGAAGTGAGTGCTCGGCCCTGAAGGGAGCTAGAGCCCTGAGCAAGACTCTGTGGGCTCCTGAAGCCACACAGCTACTGGGCTTTGGGAGAAAATGAATTCTCTTTAGAATGGGCTCCAAGGGCCATGCACGCATGTGCAATTACCCCAGGAGACACTGCTGCCTGAGCAGGAATGAGCAAGGAGGACGAGACAGGAGCCCGAGCACCAGCAGGACACGTGGTGGCCTGAACCTTCACGAGCTGCAGGTCTCCTGGAGGGGCCCCCTCCTCCCCGGGGTCAGGGCCGTCCCCCAGCACCAGCCCTGCCTCCTCTGTGCCCTGAGCACGGTCAGGGCTCCAGGCACCCGCCAGTGTCAGGCCTGCCCTTCCCCCAGAGACACCCCACACCCCCTGAAGCAACGGCTCATTGGCCAGGATGATACCCACAGAATTTATGCTCTTCAGTTCCTAATGACGTTATTTAAATTGCCTCTGAGTTATCGCTAACTCAATATGCATTGTCGTTTTAGAGTAATTACAGAAAATATCGTAATCTAAGTGCTATTACATCAGGAGCACAACTCCAAATAAATAATGCCTCCGCCTGCACTCAGCTCCGTAATACAAATCAATACCCACTGGTTTTCTTGAACATGAACACGGTGAGGGTCCATTACTGCAGTGGGAGCCTAAATCCTCCTTCGTCAGAGAATGAGGGTCTCCCGGGTCAGCCTTTGGGCCGACACCTCCTGGGGTGAGCAGGGGTGAGGGTCTGCAGGGGTGAGTGTCTGCAGGGGTGACGGTCAGCTGGGGTGAGGGTCTGCAGGGTGGGTTTGGTCACAGCCCCTGCCCACAGAGTCAGCTTTCTACCAGGCGCCTCCATCAAACATCCTTTATGTAAATACATCACGTGCCCAGGCATGTGCCCATCCAATGAGGGACCCAGGATCGAAGGTGTGACCTGTGCCAGGTAATGGCCTAAGCCCGTCTGAAGCCTGATGCAGTGTTTACACCACAAGACAGTCTGAGGTGTGGGGCTCTGTCTGCTTCTGCTGCCGGTGGCCCTGGGCCAGGACTAGCCAAGCTCTCCGAGTCCCAGGCTACCTTTGGTAAAACAGCACTGATATCTGTCCGTCTGTGTCACACTGCGGCTGACTGACGTGCTAAGCCAGCATCTGTAGGTTGTGAAATGCTGCACAGGAATGAGAAACTGAGAGTATTGCAAAGGCCAGTGGATTACGGAAAACACAGTTATCCATCAACCATCAGAGGAGCGAGAAGAACTCGTCACCGGAAGAGGCACCATTCCACTGACCTTCTTGTAGACGAAAATGGAACTTGTAAAGCTATTTAAGTAATAAATACAGTAGGATCCATTTCCCTAAAGCAGATCAGTAAAAAGAGCAAACCAAAGATGAGAAGGAGCGTGGTACGTAGTAGGTTTTCAAACATATTTGGTACATGAATAAATGAGAAAAGAAACAGAGAGAGGGGAGAAGCTATGAGCTCAGGAGGAAGAGGATGTGAAAAACAGGAGAACCAGAGAAATCCCACAATGAGGGAGAGAGAGCCACTCAGGACTGGGGGTGGGATGGGCAGCCCTGGGGTGACAGGGGATGAGAAAAGCTGCTCTAGGAGGAGGGAAAACAGAGGAGAAAACTGGGTGGGGATGAGAAGCAACCCCCCCCCACACACAACACAGGGATGTTCTAGCGTTCAGAAAGGTAGGTAATAAAATCAATAAGCAGAACATGAAGTGACTAGAGATGAAACTAATTGCACGGGACAATTTGTCTAAGACTACAAATATGTTTAACGTGCTTAAAGAAGAAGTGAATGAGAATGTACTTTTAAAAGCACAAGAAAGTATAGAAAAAATAAAACAAGCATATGAGCAATAACAGCAGATATTTACCAAAAATCAGTTTGAAAACTAAGAAAAATATTTAAAGTTCTTGAAATAAAATATGAGATAAAAGGAACACATTCTCAGCACAGCAGAATTAAAGAGAGAATTAGGGAATTGGAGAGAATGTTGAGGAACTCATCCAGAATACCCACAGAGAGTCAAATCATTTATGTAGACGTATAGATATGGGGGTATGCACACACGTACACACACACACACACACACACACGGTGTCTCGTCGGCTCCACATGCATTTCCACACAGAGTATCTGGAATTGGAGTACACGTTAGAGTTGAAGCGAACTTACAGCCACTCGTATTCTAGACTGGAGACCAGGCCCAGAGAGAACTCAGGTGCCACCAGGCACCTGAAAGTGCTACTAACCGGCGATCACTTGAACCTAAAATCCATGATTAAGACTCGATTTCAAACGGTAAACCTGAGCGTGTATAGACTTGGGGCTTAAAATCTCAGGGGAGAGCGCCAGTTTTCCCTACTCGACCTTTCTACTGTACTCTTACAGCAAGGCTGCAGCCCTTGGGGGTCCCCGCTTTACACAGGGGTCTCTGGCTGGACTCCTTACCTTCGGCACGTTGCTTTCACAGTGGCTCATCAGGAAACAGGCTCCCCTTCCCCCAGTGACATGTGCACGTCCACACATTCACACAGCAAGTCAGAGATGGAGAGAGTCACGGAGAGCCTGTGTCTATCTAATAACCATTCCAGAGGAGGAAAGAGAGACGTACTTCCTGAACAACTAATAGTCTAATTTTTTTCAGAATTAGAGAAAAGCAGCCATCCCAGTTCAAAACTGCAGTGTAAGCACAAAGCAGGACAAAGCAAAGTCCCCTTGTAGACACGTAGGAGTGTAACTAAGCGACCGGAGGATAAAAAGAAATCCTAAAAGCTGCCGGAGAGGAAAGACAGAGGAGCGTGAACTCGACTAACTACACTTATTAACAGCAGCAGGGAGGAGAAAATGGGTAATGGCCTCAAAACAGTCACCGAAAATACTCACTAATCTACATCTTTTACCGAGACAAACAATTATTCAAGAAAAAGAGAAAATAAAAACTTGCAAGCACTAAAAGGCTTTACCACTGAAGACTTACTAGAGCAACTCGAAAAGCATACAAGACAAAACTGCATCCAGGAATATAAGGGGGCTGAGGTGTTGGTGGCGTATGGATGGATGGATGTAAGTGCTGCCTTGTGAAATACCACCAGCAGGCTGTGGGCTTTCACTTAAAAACAACATTAACAACAGAAAGGGTGACAGCAGCATGGGCCACGGGCCGTTCAAGAGAGCCGAGGCCCAGGTCGCGAGGGGAAAAAACAAGACTGTGAGTAGCCCCATAGTGAGGATGATTTCCCAGGAGGACACTTCTTGGGCTTAATGCGCTCACTTTGGGGCACTTAAATAGCTCTTGGCGCGGTATCTTCAGCAATTACGTATGTGGGGAACACTTGTATTTATGTCCCTGAAGTTCAATTCAATATTTTCAACAAAACAATACACAGGAGGCTTCCAGTCGTGTTCCAAACACAGTGGCAGGACGCCGGGGTCTTGTGTGTAACATGTGAAAGCCCACGAAGTGCCAAGGGACACACGTCCGGGCTGCCAACTTCCCGAAGGGTGGTCGTGCCCCCTCCTCGGGAGTGTCTGCAGCAGCCCCCCAAGGGTGGAGAACCCTCGCAGGTCTCCTGGGTCTGAACACATGCCCCCAATGACCCTCTGTCCCTAGCTCCTCCGCCTGTCCCTTCCATGGCCAGAAACACATAACTGCCTCCCGCCTCTTCTCCTCAGCTGACTTTGAGCTTCAAGGAATTGGCCTGGAGTTTATTTAAAAAATGTAGTCTGCATTTTTCTGAGAAGTGTATTTATTTCTGTGTGTTATTTGCTATGCTATGTGGCAAACATGACGTTTGGGGAACGGCTTGTAATCAGACCCAGTCCTCCCTGCGGAACAGTGGTTGTTAACAGCCGTAACCAGTGTGAGCGAGCCGGAGTGACGCCTAAACGTTTCTACCCAAACATGCTAGGTTTGGGCATCACACAGACGCCTTTCTGTGTTTTAGATGCAGTCTAGGAAACTGGCCCAGAGTGTGGGATGGATGTGTAATGTGTAATGTAATCATAAATTTTTTTCTTTTCAGATAATGGGAGATCAACTCCTGCTTAGCAATTTACACAGAACTGATTTCAAGTTCATGGATGACTGGCATGAAGAAAGAGACACCTATGCTAAATATGTGTGCTTCACTAGAAAAAGAAAATGGACAGCTAAACATTTATGTTTTAAAATGTCAAGAAAAACTACTAAAATCATATAATTATAATATATAAGGTCCAAACCAACAAAGAAAAAAATTTTAGAAAGTACAATTAATCTAATAGAAGGAAAAAAGAAATGATGACAAACTAAAAACAGGGTAAGCTGAAGACAAGTCTAACACGTAAGTAATCACAGTAAATGCAAAAGGGTTAAAATCATGGAGGAAAAGCCCCAAAATACTATATTGTATTTTTAAATGTAGCAAATTCCTGATATCAAGAAACATATCTGAAAGCAAATCACACAGAAAGGTTGAAAATAAAGGAACGAAAAATATAAATAAGTAAATATTGCGTAAAAGAAAGGGATGTAGCAACACAGAGGGAACAGAATTTAAGGCAAAAAGCTTTAACAGCTTTTTAAAGTTACACAGTAACTTTACACAGTTACACATTAAAATTACACAGTAAAAAGAAGAATAAACCCAAAACTAATAAAAACCATGAACTTATAGAATTTCCCAAATCCACAATTGTATATATGCTTTTATAATTTATGAGAAATTAATATACCAAAGAAATGTGAATAAGAATTTGAAATTTATATGAAACAGCATAGGAACTAGAATAATCAAAACAACTGTGGTGAAAAGAGCAAAGTTGAAGGGTCGTCACTGATTTTAAGACTTACTGTAAAACTACAGTGATGGAAGTAATGTGATATTGGCAAAGGACTGACGCGTAGATCAATGGAACGGAATAGGGTCCCAAAACAGACCCACATGAATAGGGTAAATTGACTTTTGACAAAGGTGCAAAGGCAATTCGATCAAGGATGGCCTTCCCAACTTAAACATGCACATGCCAGAGGGGGGAGGGAGAGGGAGGGGGAGGGGGAGGAGAAGGGAGAGAGGGGGGAGGGAAAAAGGAAGGAAGGGAGAGAGGGAGGGAGAGAGGACTTGACCCATACCTTGCACCTTTTACAAAATTTACTCAAAATGGATCACAGAGTTAAGTGTAAAATGGAAATTATAAAATTTCCCAAAGAAAGCAGAGGAGAAAATCTTTGTGACCTTGGGTTAGGCAAAGAAGTTTTAGAAATAACACCAAGACCGCCATCCATAACAACAACTTAAAAAATACCTAACTCACACTTCACAAAAATCAAAAACTTTTGCTCCGGGCAAGACACAGGAATGAAAAGATAAGCCAAAGACTTGGAGAAAATATTTGCAAATCACCTAACCCACAAAAGACTTGAAGCTGCCAATATATGAAGAACTATCAAGACTCGGCAATAAGAAAACACCCCAATTTTAGACTTGGCAAAACAGACTGGGTAGACATTTCACCAAAGATGTCTGGACAGCAAATGAGCGAAGGAAAGAGTCTTCAGGGAAACACACACCGAAGCCACAGGGACATACAGTTCACACCCACGAGAACTGCTGAAATTAAAACAAAACCATCACCACCACCACCACGACCAGCAATAAAACTACAACACCAAGTGGCCGTTAGTACGCAGACCAAGCAAGTGAGCTTCTCGCTGGTCGCCTTTGGGAATGCAAATGGTACAGCCTCTGCAGAAAGAGGCTGTTTCTTATATTATAAAAAGGCAGTTTCTTATGAAGTCAATAAACAGTTACCAAGTGACCCAGCCATCTCACTGCTTGGTGTAAGAAGAAATTAACAATTTACGGTCACACAAAAATCTTCGGGTACGTAAGTATTCGGTTGGTGCAAAAGTTATTGCGGTTTTTGCAATTATTTTTAATCTTTTAAACCACAGTTACTTTTGCAACCAACCTCATATTGATGGCAGCCTCAAATTGGAAACACCCCCAATGGCCAACAGGTGAACAGACCAAGAAATAGACAAAGGCCACTTCTTTACTGTGAGCAAGACTCTTCAGAAACCCACAACAAACTTGAGAAGCCACATCACTGATCGGCAATTATCTGCACGATGGGTTACAACTCAGAAATGAAAGGAACGAGTTCTTGATTCACTCCAACGACAGGGAGACTCTCGAGCACATTCTGGTACGTCAACAATGCCCGCCTCAAGAGGCCACATACACCACCCCACGTCTGGGAGATTCTGAAACAGCAGAAGGCTGGGCATGGAGAACAGGCCAGGTGTGGCAGAGGTGAACGTCGGGAGAGGGTGGATCGCAAAAGGGCAGCGCACGGAACGTGGGAGGTGTCACGACTCTTGGATGTCTTCCTTGTAATGCTTACATGACTGTCCACTTGTCAAACCGCATAGTTCTATGCCATGAAAAGTTAATTTTATTGTACGTCACACTTTTATTTAAAAAAGAACAAGGTATATCCAACTCAGACACCCAAGCTGGACAAGGCAGAAGAAGAGGAGGAAATTATGAAGCAGTCTTACATAAAAATATACACAGAAATACAAAAAAGGAGATGCCAGCGATCCCTGGGCAGCACTGTGTCTCATTACCACGTACGGTGTTCGTGGGAATTCAAAAATAATTCAACACAAGAAAGTCTATTATCTAGGACACCGACTGCGCGGCATGCCTTTCTCTCTGTTAGCAGCAAGATCTGGGTTTCCTTTATCTCCCTGTTCCGCAGGAGAACCCTTACAATCGGGTGAATGAAGAAAGTGGATCACCCAGACCCGTCTAACTGATAAAACTGTGGACTCGAAATTTGTCATTACACGAGACATGCCAGCTGAGTATTAAAAGATAATACAAATTAATCAAGCCTGTGAAAAATAGAAAACCTATTATTGTGATACAGAAAAGGAACAGAAGAAAACAGAACATATCTACTCACCTAAATAGATACAAAAATGACATTTGATAAAATTCATTACCCAGCCAGGATAAAAAACCTTAGCAAAGAAAAGCAGGCCATCTCTTCAAGGAGAGCAAGACTTTCGGAGACGACAGCCAACGTTAGAAGCCGTTTCATTATAGTCAGCAACCAGATAAGGCGCCATTTCTCACTGCTTCATTCGATCTTGTTCTAGAAGTCTCAACAAGCAAGACGAGAGAGAGAGACAGAGAGAGAGAGAGAGAGAAAGGGAGAGAGAGAGAGAGAACTAAGGAAACAGAAGCATCAGATTAAGAAGGAGGATCAGAAGTCTTCACAATTTAAGAACCGCACATGTACTTTACACAATAGCTCTGTTGACTGTCACACACGTCTATACGATTCCTACAACACACACTCACTTTGGACAAGTGTGCGAGCCCATGGTTGTTGGTATATCCAGGTGGACAATCATCAGCAGTCATCGTCAGGACATTTTCATCACGACGTAAAGAAGCCCAGCACGTGAGCAGCCCCTGCCCTGCACCCCAACATCTCTCCCCTCCCACCACAGCCCCTGCCCTGCACCCCAACATCTCTCCCCTCCCACCGCAGCCCCTGCCCTGCACCCCAACACCTCTCCCCTCCCACCCGCAGCTCCTACTCGGCACCCCAATACCTCTCCCCTCCCACTGCAGCCCCTGCCCTGAACCCCAATACCTCTACCCTCCCACCACAGCTCCTGCCCTGCACCCCAACATCTCTCCCCTCCCACCTGCAGGTCTGCCCTGCACCCCAACATCTCTCCCCTCCCACCACAGCCCCTGCCCTGCACCCCAACATCTCTCCCCTCCCACCCACAACCCCTTCCCTGCACCTCATCTCTCCCCTCCCACCGCAGCCCCTGCCCTGCACCCCAACACCTCTCCCCTCCCACCGCAGCCCCTGCCCTGCACCCCAACACCTCTCCCCTCCCACCGCAGCCCCTGCCCTGCACCCCAACACCTCTCCCCTCCCACCGCAGCCCCTGCCCTGCACCCCAACACCTCTCCCCTCCCACCGCAGCCCCTGCCCTGCACCCCAACACCTCTCCCCTCCCACCGCAGCCCCTGCCCTGCACCCCAACACCTCTCCCCTCCCACCGCAGCCCCTGCCCTGCACCCCAACACCTCTCCCCTCCCACCGCAGCCCCTGCCCTGCACCCCAACACCTCTCCCCTCCCACTGCAGCCCCTGCCGTCCTAGGCAAACACTAGCCTAAAGTCTGTCTCTACAGAAGTGCCTGTTCTGGACATTTCGTTGAGAGAATCACACAACGTGTGGCCAGAGCCTGGCTTCTTTCACTGAGCATAACGTCCTCACGTTCACCAGGAGGTGAAAGTGTAACTGTGCCGTCCCTTTCATTGCTAGACAACATTCCATCTTCTGCACAAATTGCATTTATCCACTCCTCAGTGAAAGGACATTTAAGTTGCTTCTATTTGGGGCTGTTAGAGCGCCGCCGCCATCCCCATCTGTGTGCGAGGTGCTGTGTGGACACGACTTCATTGCTCTTGCGTCCACACTGCACGTGGACTTGTTGGTTCCTACGCCAATTCTGTTTATCCTCTGAGAGGCTGCCTAGCTTCGTCAGTTCTGCTGCTCTAACAAAACACCGGAAGGTACTTCTGCAGGCGGGGGAGCCCCGGGCCAGGGTGCCAGGAGGGTCGGGCTCTGTGAGGACCCTCCTCCTGGTTTGTGGGCGGCCACCTTCTCACTCCGTCTTCGTGGAGCAGAGAGAGAGTCTCTCTCTCATGTTCTCCTTCTCAGGGCACTAATCCCATCACAAGAGCTCCACACTCACGACCTCCTCCCCTCCCAGAGCCCCCACCTCCTAACCCCACATTGGAGGGGAGGGCGTCTACATGTGAATGTTCATGACAGAAGCGGTCCATTGTAGAATCCCACTAGCCACGGACGGGGCTTCTAACTCCCCCACACTCTCTCCCCCACTTGTGAGCACCCTTTTTGTTTTACCCTAACCACCCCCGTGGGGTAACGGGGCCGCTGTGATTCTGACGTACATTTTCCTGCATGAGGTTGAGCAGCTTTCCATGCACTCACGGGCCATCTGTTCACCTTGTTTGGAGAAATGTCTGCTCAAATACTTGCCCATTTTTAATTGGGCCATTTGTCTTTGTGCTGTTAGCAGTTCTTTGTGTGTTCTAGACAGAAATCCCTAGTCAGGTGTATGATTTTCAATTACTTTCTCCCACTCTGTGGGGCGTCCTTCCCTTTCTTGGTGGTGTCCTTTGTAGCACAAAGGTTTTAATTTTGATGAAGTCCAACTAATGATTGTTGGCTGCTTGTGCTTTGATGTGACACCTCAGAAACCATTGCCTGTCTAGTCTAAGATCATGACGTTTTACACCTGTTTTTGCCCAAGAGTTTCTTCATTTTAGCGCTTACATTTTTAAGACTTAATTTTGGTATATGTTCCATTTTGAGGTAAGTTTTACATAAGTTGTGAGGCAGGGGGTTCAACTTCATAGCACCAGTTGTTGAAAAGATGATCCTTTCCCCCATCGAACGGTCCTGGCAGCCTCTTCAGAGTCAGTGGACCCCAGACGTGGCTTTCCTCCTGAACTCTCCATCTGTCTACCCTTATGCCAGCACTCCTGCCTTGCTTATGGTAACACTGTAGCCAGGTTTGAAATTGCAGAGGGTGAGTCCTGCTGCTTTGTTGTTCTTTTTACAGACAGCTTTGGCTATTCTGAGTTTCTGGGTGTTACGCATGCGTTTTAGTTGCAGCTCGTCTATAGCTGCAAGAAAGGCAGTAAAGAGTATTATGGTGACCGTCCATGAATTTGTGCGTATCGCCCTCTTACCCATACTGACGCTCCCAACCCAGGAACACGGGATGTCTTGCCAGTGATGCAGGTTTAACGTTTCAGCAGTGCTCTGTAGTTTTCAGGGTATGCATTTTGCACTTAATTGTTAAAATCATCTTTTTAATATTTTATTATTTTGGAAGCTATCGTAAGAGGAATGATTTTCTCAGTTTCGTGTTTGGTTCGTTCTTTGCAAGAGTATAGAAATAAAATAATTTGATGCATTTGCTTTGCCTCCTGCAACCTTGGTGAGCATGCCGATTACCATAATAGTTTTTTTTTGGAGGGGCGGGGGGTTTCTTACGGTGCTCTGGGCACAAGTTCATGCCATCTGTGCAGAGAGAGAGTTTTGATTCTTCCTTCCCCGTCGGGATGCCTTTTACCTATTTGGTATAACTGCCCTGCCAAGAACTTCCAGTACAATATACTGAGCAAAAGTGGTGAGGGCAGATGTTCCTGACTGGTCCCTAAAGTTAGACGGAAAGCATTCCATCTTTCACTGCCAAGTGCGGTGACGGCTGTGGCTTTTCCACGGGTGCCTTTCAGCAGGCTGAGGAATTCCTCTTCTAACTCTAGTCTGTTGAGCTTTTTTTATTTTTAATTACACAAAGGTGTTGAATTTTGTCAAAGGTTTTTCTTATGTCTACTGACATCATGTAGTTTTTGCTTTTTACATTTTATTCTATGAACATAACATATGACATTAAGTGACTTTCAGATGTTCATTCTTGGGAAAAATCCCATTTGGTCACGGTCTCTATTTCTTTGTACATGTTGCTGAACTTGACATCCTCGTATTTTGTTAGGATTTATGCGTTTATAGTTGTAACATACATTAGATGGTAGTGTATATTTTCTTTTAATGTCTTTGGTTTTTGTGTAAGGGTGACACCAGCCTCATGAAATCATTTGGAAAGTATTCCCTCCTCATATTTTTGGAATATCCAGATTAACATAAAATCTCACACTAAAAGTCTAATTACCTCAGTTTCTACCTGTTACAACATGTCTGGCTTTGAACAAAAAAATTAAAGCCATGCTAAAAGGCAAGAAAAAACACAGAAAAGATGAGATATTATAGAGATTTTTGAGAAATAATAATGGTTGAGGATTTTCTAAAATTAAGCAGATACCAAACCAGAGATCCAGGAATGTCAGAGAACACCAAGCAGGATAAATGGCAAAAAATCTGCACCAAGTTATACCATATTTAAAATATAAAACAAAGAAAATTTTGAAATGAGCCAGAGAATAAACACAAATAAGAATGACATTGAACTTCTCATCAGAAACCATGCAAGCAAAGAGTGAGATGAGTGAGAGAGGAGTGAAATATTTTAAGTGGTGAAAGAAACAAACATTAACTTAGAATTCTGTATACAGAGAAATTATCCTTCAAAAGTGAAGGGAAAACAAAGACTTTTTCAGACCAACAAAAACTTGGCGAACTTGTTGTCAATCGACCTACCTTTGTATGAAATGCGAAAAGTTCTTTGCAGAGAAAGAAAATGGTATGTGCCATATACCCAGATCAAAAGAGAGAAAAAAAGCTACAGAGAAGGAATAAATGAAGGTTAAAATAATCTTTCATTTCTTAAATCTTACCTGATCTAATAAATAACTGTTTAAAGCAATAATAGCAACAATGTATCGGGCGATCGTGAAATGAAGGACAGTCATGTTATAAGAGATGGGAGGAATCGGGAATGTTCTGTTAAAGGCTACCTGCCTTACACTTGAAGTGGTTTGGTGTTATTGAAACTAGACTTAGATTAGTTGTATTTGTGTATTCTACACTCTAAGGCCACTACCTCAGAAGTTTAAAACAGAAGCATAATTGCTATATAAAGAGAGGAGAGGAAATAGAATCACATAAAATGCTCCATTAAAAAGAGAGGAAAAAGAACAACAAAGTACAAATGCAACTGATTGAAAACAGTTACAAATGATAAATATTAATCCAACTATATCACTAATCATTTCAGATGTGAATTGGTTCTAATACACCAATTAAAAGACAGACATTCAGAGTGTTAAAAAAAAAAACAGACTATATTTTGCCTACAAGAAATCCACAAAGGTAGAGTATAAGAGGTGGAAAAAGATATCCCATGAAAACACTATTTTTAAAAAAACTGGAGAAAATATAAATATCAGACAAAACAGACTTCAGCACAAGGAAGATAGCAGGGCTGAAGTGGGGCATTACAGAACGGTCAGGGTCAATTTCCAAGAAGACACATCAGTGGTCACCATATAGGTGTCTAACAAAACAGCTTTAAAACATGCCATGCTGGGCCATGAAACACACACTAAGAGATTTTTAAAAACAGAAATCATGTAAAGTTCACTCTCAAGCCACAATGGACCAAATTAGAAATTAATAACAGAAAGATGACTGAAAATCTCAAAGTAGTTGGAGATTAAACAACTCTTATATAACACCTGGGTCATCTTCTTGACAGACATCTCAAGAGAAATTATATTTTGAACTAAATGAAAACGAAAATACAACTTATCAAAATGTGTGGGATATAACGAAAGCTGTGCTGAGAGGAAGAATTATAGCACTGAATACATGTATTAGAAAAGAAAGACCTAAAATCAATAATCTAAGCTTCCACCTAAGGAAAGAATGAAGAACAATATAATCATAAACCGAGGAAAAGAAAATTAATAATAATAATAATAATAATAATAATAATAATAAAATTTAGAGCACATAATGCAACTGGAAATAAAAAATCAATAGGAAAAGTCAATAAAAGCAAAAGCTGGTTCTTTAAAAAGATCAGTAAAATTGATAAACCTCTAGCCAGGCTAACAAAGAGAAAAAGAGAAGATACTACTTACTAACATCAAGAATGAAAGAGAAGTCATCATTACTGACCCCACGGACATAAAAGAATATTATGAACAGTTCTACGTCCATACTTGGTAACATAGATGAAACGGACCAATTCCTTGAAAGGCAAAACCTACCAAAACCCACACAAAGGAAAGAGACAACTTGAATCTAAATCTATTACATAAATTGAATCAATGATTAATAACATTCCAAAAAAGAAAGCACAGGGTCCAGATGGTTTCATTAGTGAATTCTACCAAACATATTACAAGAAATGACAAGAATTCTCTTCAATTTCTTCCATAAAATAGAAGCAGAAGGACAATTTCCGAGCTCATTCTAAGAGATTACCACTGCATTAAAGGTAAAACCAGATAAAGTCAATGCATTGCAAAGAAGGGAAACTACAGGCCAATATCCATCATGAACAAAGACGCAACATCCTCAACAAAATATTAGCAAATTGAATCCAACAATGCAAAAAGAATTCTACACCGCAATCAAGTAGACTTATTTCAGGAAGACAGTCAACTAATGTCAGCCATCACGTCAACAGGTTAAACAAGAGAGATCACATGATCGTGTCCATAGATACAGAAAACGCTTTTGATGAAATCCAGCTCCTGTTCATGATTAAAACCTCACGGCGCACTAAGAATAGAAGGAAAATTTTGTCAGTTTGATAAAACAGCTACAAAAACACTTACAGCTGATCGACATCACACTAATGCTCAGAAACCAGACGGCTGCCCCCTGAGACCTGGAACTAGGCCAGGATGTTCCCTTGCCCCGCTCCTATGTAACGGTGCATTAGAAATACTAACAAATGCAATAGGACAAGAAAGAAGCCACTCTGAAAATGCTACGGCACTACATGATTCCAACATAAGACATTCTGGAAAAAGGCAAAAGTAAACAGTTAAAAAAAAAAATCGGGTTGCCAGGGGTTGGGGGAGAGGGAGAAAGGATGAAATGGCAGAAAGAGAGGATTTTCAGGGCAGTGAAACTAGCCTGTGGACACCAACGGTAGACACGTGACATTGTACATTTGTCAAAATCCATAGAATGTACAACACAGAGTAAACCTTTGTGTAAACCATGGACTTTAGTTCATTATAATGTACCCTACTTCATTCAGCAAGTGTAACAAATGTACCACACTAATCAATAAAATAAAAATAGGGAAAATGAGGAAGAGGTAGATAGGAACTCTTCATACAGTCTGCTCAATTTTTCTGCAAAGCTAGAATGGGTCTAAAAGGTAAAGCCTATTAGTCTGGGGTTTTGTTTATTTTTTTGTTTTGTTTTGTTTTTTTAAAAAACACATGCAGGACACGTAGACACCACGATTAAACAGGGAAGTGTACCATGCTCCTTGAGGGGAGGGTCGACATCAGGAAGATGTCATTTCGCCAACGTCAATGCCTCTTTGTCACAGTTCCAGGCAAACCTGAGCAGGGTGCTTGGAGGAACCGGACAAGCTCGCCGCAGAATTCATCTGGAAGAGCAAAGGCTCAGGCCTGGCTGAGAAAACCCTGAAGTAGAAACAACGGGGTGGGATTTGTCCCGCCAAATGACAGAGCTATTACAGCAGAGGGGCAGGAAAATAAGCCAGTGGCAGAGGGCAGAGAGCACAGAAGCAGACCCACATGTCGATGGAAACCTGACGTTAAATCAGTAGGCAGGCCCCACTCCTGCCCCAATACCCGGGGTACAGAAAGAGCCGAGTCCTCCCAGGGGAGGAGCCACCTCCGAACCCCTCTGTGCCCAAAAGTGGAACAAGGCATCCATCTGAGTGGCCCTGGTTCCCGCCAGAAACTCAGGAAACCTTCTCCAGAAGCAGATAGCAAGACGCTAGGCTTGAGACTATTTCTACAGTTTTCCAAAAACAGCGGCCCACATCCAATCCTTATCAGCCATGCACACAGCAGGCCAACACACAAATCAGTAGGGGATGAATGAATTATTCTGTAACTGTCCCTGGAATGAGTGTTCATATACAAAAGATAAAATAAAATTTGGACCCTGATGTAGTCCCACAGAGCGCAGGGCTGGAGGCTTGGCTAAAATAATTCATGGCGGTAATAGGATGTTTTAAGTTCAAACGATCTGCTCTCAGCCGGTCCTGCTGGCAACTGAGGCTGGAAAGTATGCGCTGAGCGTGATGCTCGGGCCTCCTGTGTCCTCCCCGGGGCCACGCGGGGCGGCAGTGATGGTTCCAGCGTGACAGCCACCACGTCAGTGCCAGTCTGCTAACGGCCCTCATATCTCTAATCACGTCACCGCACAAATACTTCATGGGGTGAAGAAATCTCCCTTAAGGAGCCACGTTCCAGAACCTAGTATCCTCTTCTGGGTGGTTTTCCTGTATCACCGACCCCCCCAGCCTGCACGCCCCACAGAATGTGGGGGTCTGACTAGAAACGCAGGGCGTGCCACCTCCGCGCAGTGATGAGCTCTGACCCGGGCTACGAGTTGTCGGGGACACCTGAGGGGCTGCCCCCGCACAAGCCCTGCCTCACACGACACACACAAAGCCATTTCTACGCGGTAAGAGGAAAGTGTCGGAACTTGGAAATCAAATGGGGTGGAAAGGTCTTTAGGACCTCAAGGCAGAGCTTTCTCCAAAGGCAGAGCTTTCTTAACAACACACGCACATGCACACACCCTATAAAGGGAGAGACTTCATGAAAAAGATGGCATAAAGGTGGGTCCCAGCTGGAAGTGATTCCAACTGACATACCCGTCCAGCTATCAGCACTTCGGACCCATTGAAGCCTAGAGCTCCTCAGCCTCGTCCAGCTTTCCCGGCACTGGACACATGGCAACCTCATGACCCCGTGCTATGGACCCACACTGTCCAGTGGTCCAGGAGCCTGCTGCCTCTCCAAGGGGCCTTCCCCAGGGCCCTCACCTCAGCACAGCCTCGACGTACCCATGATCCTCTCTATCCTTCTCCAGGCTCCCCGACTCAGGGAAAGCCGCCACCACCCACCCACTGCACAAGCCATGAGTCTCCCGCACCCCCGTGTACCACCTGTCTCTTTCCCCGTCTATCTCCCTCTCTGGGTCTCTGCTCACAGCACTTCCCAGTGTTTCTCAATGGGGAGCCCACGCTATTGGGGCAGAAAGCACTGCCTGTCTCTGACATCTCTGCGCCCCCCCACTGTCAGGTGCCCCATCACTCTGACGCATGCCCCTTTCCACATGCCCTCTCGGGGGGTTGGTTCTGCCCCAGTACAGGGCGACTGTGGCCTGGTTCTTCCTGCCTTCCTTCTCTCTTGAGCAACAGCCCTCAGTCTAGCCTGCCTGGGCCCCTTCCAGGCAGTTCTGAAGGCCTGCAAATCCCATTATGGGCTTCTCTCCTAGAACTTTCCAAAGCTCATGGGGCTCTCAGGGTGCAGACGTAACCTGTACCCTGGCAGCCGGCCCCACATGGTCAAACCCATCAGTCTTTCCTGCCCCACGCTGCCCTGTCTGTCAGTGGTGGGCCATTCCCACCACCACTCAGTTCCTAATGCCACGCCATGTCTCAGCCTCAGGGCCTTGGCACATACCACGGCTTTGGCCTAGAATATTCTTCTCCCAACCATGGGCCTCCTCAGGTTCCCGGATAATGCCCTGCTCCCCCACAGTTCCAGGGCCCCAGTCCCTTCTCAGGGCCCTGGGTAAAGTCACTCCAGGGTGAATCTTATATTTGCATATGCTCGCATCAGATGGCAGCGGCCACACGAGGCCCGGAACCCCACCTGTGGCTCCCGTGGCTGGGCTGCCCTGGGCTCTTCCAGGAGCAGGAGCCGGGCACTGAAGGCCCCGCTCTCTCTCTGCAGCACTGACTGCATGGGGAGAGCAGAGAACCCAAGCTGCCCTGACCTGCCTGAGGTGCAACTTCATATTGCCAATGCTGCTTTTCCTCTCACTGCGACACAGGCAGCAGTGTGGTTTCCAGAACTTTCCACGCTCCATGGAGCTGTGTTCACACAAGCACATGGGTGGTTGGCCCTCACAGGGACGAGGGACCTCAGAGAAATGCGGCCCCGCCTCCACGTGCGGTGAGACCAAGAATAAAGCATCTGGGTTCAGAGGGACACTTCCTCCCTCATGATCTAAGATCACATGTGGATCAAAAAGAGCTCAAAGCAGGAACCTCAGAGCACAGGGCTGGGCCAGGAAGGTGCTGAGCCTCGGTCATTCTCAGGACACGGCGCCTGTTCCCATAGGAAGGAGCCACCGCACGGCCCATGGGAAGGGCTTTGTTTTGAGTCTTCTCGACAGCACAGACATTGGGAAACCAGTGAATAAACAAGGGGGAGAATTGGGTCCACGTAACACACTGGGTGCGGCCACTCGGGGTCACTTGAAGCACCAGGACCTGAATGTGTTGGCTGAGTCCTGGCTGGTTCCAGCCAGGCTGGGAGGACGGGATGAGGCCCTGCAGGAGTGGGTGCCCCCAGGGCAGAAGTGGGGCAGGGGGAGGGGCTGCTCCCTTCTCTCCTCAGCTCCCAGATGCTGGCTGCTCCTGCCGAGGCTTAAATCATACAAATCATACGCGCACTAATGCATTCCCTCTAATTGTACTAAATTAATTTGAAAGCTCTGCAGGATAGAAAAACAGTGTTCTTTTCCTTAAAGAGCCCTGTTGATGTGTTCCCAACACCCCCGCCCCCATCGTCAGTAACAGCGAGGCCCACAAGGCCTCTCTCAAATCCCTCCTGCACCCCATCTCCGGGTGGGGGGCTGGGGACAAGGGTCTGAGCAGAGAGGGGACATTTCTAACGTCAAGGAGAGATGCTTCAAGGTTGTTCTGTCAGCTCGTTGCCAGCTCAGGGGGCACTGGGAGTCATCGAGGAGCGTGTGAAGTTCTGGACTTTTCTGCACGCACACCACCCTGGTCCACAGAAGCCAAGAGGGGGCTGCCGGCCCCCCACCTGTCTGTCACCCAAGCCAGGCGTTGGGAGCAGAGTGAAGGAATCGGTCCCATGCATGGACCCCTGACCTGCATGTGGCCTGCTGACTGCCTGCCCCCCCCCGCCCCCGCCTCCCTGAGCCTCTGCACCACATGGAGCCCGTCCTGCAAACACTGCTGACACCGGTGCCCCCATCCACTCCTGCACCCCCCAAGTCCATCCTCCAACAAGCCTGATTGTGGCGGCACAGGTCACCACCCACCCTCAGCCTGAAAGTCTGTCACAGAGCCACTGAATGTGGCCCATCCACGGTGACATCGCAGAGCGTGGGAGAGGGACCAGCGTAGGATTCAGAATCGGGATGGGGAAAGGGAACCAGGACAAGATGCAGAAGGTCCCCACGTGTCTGCAATTCCTCAGCGAGGAGATGAAGGCAGCGCGTGCAACAGCCTGGGGGTGTCACATATGTAACGATGTTAAGTTGCTGCTAGAAAATTGTAGTTAATTCATTCAAGGGAGGTCCCATCACTGTGACAACTCCTTTTGTTGCTGTCTTTATGTTGCTGCAAATGAGCCCTTCGCTGTTTGCACACGGACGTGGTCTGAGGAGAACCACTGGAACTGTGTGTCCCCGCGTGGAGATGTCACAGCTTCCGGACTTGCAGGAAGGACATAAATGAAGTCAGTGCTATCTGGCTGGATGGGGCGTCACACTGGATTTGCTGCAAATTCTAATTTAGAATACATTTCAGTATTCTGCTTCACTAATGATCAACGAAATGCAAATTTAAATAACAAAGCAGTATTTAAATGGAAAAGGGAAAGACAATGGTTCTCCCGCCTTCTGTTAGACATTAACCAAAAGTACAAAAGAAAATAAGAAACACATCTACAGGTCTGAACTTCAGTGTATGAGGAAGGCTACCATAGGCAATAAAAGTCAAGCACAAGCAAGAAAAGGGGCCGAGAAAGGTGTCTGTGGGTGCGGGGAGCCAAACTCACAGTGAAAACTTACCACCCAGGTTCAGACAAGGGGTACGGGCCACACACTTGTGACAAGCACCTATGGTCCAAGTTTGCAGTTTGCAGGTATCCCCAAAGTAGGAAAGGTAGGACATGACCAGGAATTCCACTGAGAAGCCGCATTTGCAGGAAGCTGTTTCTTAACGCGCTGGACAGAGGAGACAATTCAGTGGTGACCTCGTGTGGCTAGGGAGAAGTAAATCCAAAATAACACGACTACAAGCACAACCTGTGTCACGAGGGGACCTTCTGCTGGATTGTATGGCACACCACACATCCACCACGATTAGGAAAAGTTTAAAGCTTAAGAGTGGAATTGGTTCTATAAGTAAGAGCTCAAAGCAGAGATAAAAACATCACGCGAAAACAAAGAGATGGAGCAAAAAGTGACGGAGCTCAGGAAAAAGTATGAGGAAACCATAAAGACATCCCTGAGATGTAGACTCAATAGGATGCAGTGCAAAAATAAATACAAACACTGATGGAAACAATAATAAAAATGAGAGACAGGACTGAGGAAAGCAAGCAAAATGAGAAGGAAACCCACAAAGGACTGAAGAGAATGAGAAAGAAAAGCACAGACGTGGAACACAGACAAAGGAAATCCAAACATACAGAATTGGTGTCTCTAAGACAACAAAATTCATGTAATGGAAAAGAAATTTGATATCATTCAAGAACAACTTTCACAAGTAAAAAAGACTTGAGTCTACAAATTGAAAGGTACATGTCTTGGGGTGGGGATGGCAAAAGATGCAAGCGATGTTGCTGGATTTTAAAGATAAAGGAAGAATTATTTCAGCAGCCAAGGGGGAAAAAAATCAAAGCACAAAAAAAGGAAAACCTTTAGTCTGGCCTCAGATGCTACCACGACAGCACTCAAACTGGAATCCAGAAGATTCATGCCTACAAATTCTTCACAAAGGAAATTGTAACCCAGGTTTTATAACCAACCAATATTTCAAATATAAAGGCAACAGACAAAACTATCCTTCAAAAATTTGAAATCTAGAAAAAAAGCCTTCAAATGAGTGAGCTCATCCTGAAAAAACTACCAGAAGACAACTCTGCTGAACTAAGAGATGAGTGGAGAAAAGAACCCAAGAAAAGAACCGGAGGCAAGCGTGTTAATACATTTAACTATGAAACAAAGACCAACACAAATATGGTGTTTTAGTTACCAGAGAAAATACAAATGTTAAATACGAGAACCATTTAGAAATACGTTAACGATAAAACGTTGGGCAAGGAGGGATAAGGACCTTCAAAAGGTGGTATAAGGATACAGGTCTTCTAACCAGTCATAACTGAAGACAAAAATACATTTCAATCTGGCCAATCAATTTCTAGATGTAGAAAAATATGTAAAAGTATCAAGGTAAGTGCTGAGAGGGAGAAGGAGAGGGAAAGGGAGATGGAAATTGAGATGGAGATAGCAATGAAGAAGGAGAAAGAGATGACGGTGGAGAAGGAGATGGATTTCTTACAGGGATTTGACCTCACACAATTATGGGAGCTGGTTATGCAGTCTCCCAAGAGAGCTTCAAGTTCCCAGGGCTGGCAGTGTGGGGGAATAATGGCCACCAGGAGGGGAGCAAGAAGGAGCTGGAGCCCCCCTGGATGGACTGAACCCACACCCTTCTGCTTGCCTCTGAGCTTGGCGCTGTGGGTGTCCACAGAAGCCACGCCTTTGGTCAAGGACTGGAACACTCACACCCTGACCAGGCATGGGAGAAGCCGGGGGAACAAAGCGCTGTCCTAGGCCTGTGCCCCACGCCTGAGACAGGCCAGAAGATAAGTGACAACATGCATGAGCCACCGAAGGCTGCTGCTCCAAGTCTCCTGCCACGCTCAGTAAACCCTCCTGTGGCAGCTGTGACCGGAAACCACGGGGAAGGGAATTCTGGGAAGTGTACTTTGCCTCACCTACCTGACACGTCAGGAAACCAACACACTTTGACATGAATGTGGTAGCATTTTATACCCGCTCTAAAAATACCGAGA
Organism: Rhinolophus hipposideros; assembly: GCF_964194185.1. NCBI lineage: Eukaryota > Metazoa > Chordata > Mammalia > Chiroptera > Rhinolophidae > Rhinolophus > Rhinolophus hipposideros. The sequence continues at coordinate 2,231,705 of NC_138055.1, forward strand.
AGTGTCGCAATCCCGGGGAGAGTTCAATAAAACTGATGCCGTCATATGTCATTGGTGACAATATAAATTGGAACAGACTTATTTATGAACAGCAATTTGGTTATACAAGTCAAGAAGCATGGGAGCCCGCTCAGCCCCTCTGGGACTTGGACAAACAATAATCAGAATCCAAAATCAGCGGGTGGGGGTGGCTCCACTGGAACATTAGCTCTCACAAGAAACCATTAGAAGCAAGCTGAACGGGAGAAATACTAGCTGTGTGTCTAGTCTCGCTGTGCACAGTATTAGGCATTTTAATTTTGCAAGCTCTCCAGCCACATGAAAAACGCCTGCAATATTTAGTGAAATAAAGCAGGACACCAAAATGCCTACACGCTTTGCTTGAATCTACGCACAAGACAAGTGCCAGGAACCAAAAGCCATCATGCCATGCCCCCCCCCCCAGCCAAGGGGCCCTGCAGGCTCCCCAGATAGCAGCCCTTCCCCCCGGAAGGAGGGCCTGTGGCTGCCATGCATCGATTCCCTCTTTATGGGAAGTGCTTTGCACACATCCTCGCTAATGCTTCCAGCTGCCTTGCGAGGCGAGCGTTCTCCTCCTGGAGCCAGCCCCGGGAAAACAGAGGATCGGGCCACTGGAGTCACGTGGACCACGCTTCATGCCGCCGAGGTGGCAGGCCCAGGCCTCCGTGCCCCAGCCCTGCTCTCACACCAAGCACAATTCTCTCAGTCCCCGGGAACCGAGAGCAGGCGCCTGCTGACTGCTTTTTTTTAGATTAATCTAATTTTTCATCCTGTTCAAGGTAGGGGTTTCGCGGGGATTTCTGAGCTCTCACCATGTCCATTCACATTACACAGAAGTGATTTCCAAATGGATTTCAGAGCTCGACTCCCAGGCGCTGGGTCCCAGCAGGCTGCCACGCCTGCAGCCTGGCTTCTGATTCCGATTTCGCTTAGAAGGGAACTGACTGCAGGAAGGAGCTTCTCAGCGGAGCCTGTGGAGACCCGGCTCTCAGAAGGATGAGGATTGACCGGCCAGCGAAAAGTAAAGAGAGCTCAGCCCATGTTTCCGTTCTGCCGTGGAAATGATGCCAAGATTTAATGAGGAGTTGAAAGCCAGCGCCCCCCTGTCCTGCAGAGACTGCCCCCCTGGTAGACCGGCCTGGTAGACCCCCTGGTAGACCGGCCAGGTGGCTGGTCTGATGGGTCACATGGTATTGTAGACCGGGCTGCCTGGTAGAGCGGCAGCCAGAAGAGCTACCTGGTCTCCCCCATCTCTGGGCTCCTGGGCAGTGCGACTGCAGCTCCTGTCTGCAGGAAGTGGCCCGTGTCCCTCCGCCTCTGAGGTGGGCTGTGCTCCCCACGTCCTTGGACCAGTAGAAACAGTGCGCCAGCCTGAGCCGGGGCCTCCAGGGGTCACTGGCTCTCTTGGAAAGCCCGGCACACAGCCGGCGCCAGCTGCCAGGTAAAGCCAGACAGGTGGCCAGGCACCCACTGCTCCCGCCGACAGCCTGCCATCCCCCAGGAGCCGCCACCCAGGCGACATCGGCCGAAGGAGTCCCATCAAGGCCGGAAGATCCTCCCCGAGGAGCCCCACCCACAGAATCAGGCGCTAAAGGTCTGGCTGCTGTTCTCAGCCACTGAGTCCCAGGTGGTTGGAGACCAGCCAAAGCTAACTGACTGGGGCAGGTTTTCTGGTGGGTGGGGCCCTTTCCCACTCTCCCTCTGCCTCTTCCTCCCCTCCCCAGGCAGGGGTGTCCAGCAGGCCATCTGCTGCTGCTCTCTGTCCCTCTGCTCTTCCTGCATGTCACAGCGTGCTGTGCCCTGGGCGGAGCCCCAGCACATGTGACCATGCCCAGGCAGGTCACTGCCCCACATTCGCCACCACCCGGCAACCAGACGGTGGGTGACAGGCTCCCAAGATTCAACTCTGAGGGGACGGGTGCCTGTGTAAGCCCCGAGCCTACGCTTCGCGCTCCAGCCAGCCAACGCGGGAGAAACTGGCCTGGTACCGGCCTGGATCCCATCAGCCACGTCTCCTGCTGGGCTGGCGCTCCTGGGTCATCCCACAGTGGAGGAGCGTGGTGGGCACCCCAGCGCTCCTGGCCGTGCCCACGCTGCCAAACTCCTGACTTAACCCCAGGAAGCATTCCATCCTGCTCACACCCAGGTGTCTGGGTGGCTTCTAAGGGAAGAATCGAAGATCGGTATTCAAGGGTGTCCCTGCAGCCTTACCGCCATGGGAACGAGACGGGCAGGTTGTGGAATGAACGCCAGTGCCTTCAGGACTGAACATCACTGAGGCAGCAGGGCTCATCTCGCAGACTGTTCTCATCACAGAGCGTGGTCCTCGGCCACACACACCACGGGGCCAGCCATGGGACGGGGTCCGAGCCAGGGAGCCCTGGACTCAGGGACTCGTTCGTCCAGCCACAGCCCGAGCCCCTGTGTGCCAGACACCTGCTGGGCGCTGGGCTTGCTTGTTCTCAGACGGACCGCTTCGAGCCAGAGCATGGGAGGTGCCCGGGGACAGAGAGCACGAGGGTGGCTCAGAGGATGGGGTCAGCCCTGTCCCCGGGACACCCACCCACCCACCAGCGGCCCTGCCTCCCGGAGGCCGTCCCTGAGCCCCCATCTCTCCTGTCCATGGAGCAGGGCTGCCTGGCACCCCCTGGGACTGGGCACTGCTCTGCTTCCTGCTGCCAGAGCTGTTTTAATCAGGAAACAATTTTCTTCCTTAAACACAAGGAGGATATAAAGCAGTTTTACTTTAGTTCCAAATCCTTATTTTCAACTCTTCCATTGAAAACGTTTTCATTATCAGACTGAATGTGGGGTTTGTTGCAAAAAACTATTTGATAGCATCTTTCTTCCGGGATTTCTCTTTGAAACCAGCCAGTAAGTCGTTTCTGATGGCGCTGACACACATTAACCAACAAAGACAGGCAGGTCAGGCTTACTTAGCTTCTTGGAAGGACAGATTTTCAACACTCAGCTTTCAGAAAGGAACAGGTTGCCAGCCGTGGTGGAGCCGGGTCTTTACAAACACCTGCATGAAGTCAGGTGGCCTGTCCCTGGGTGTCCTAACCCCCTACGTGAAGCCAGAGTCAGGAGTCAGCGCCACCACCATCAGGGCGCCCTTCTCCTGATGTCCGGGGAAGAGGAGGGAAAGCAAGGGAGGAGGAGAAAGTGAAGGGATGGGCGGAGGAAACCAAGGCGGAGTGTCAGAGCCCAGGCAAGTCCACCAGTGTGCCTGCCCCCTGGGCTGGGGCGGGCGCCACACGACGGAGACCAGTCCCAAGGCTCCAACTCCAGCGTTGCCCATGAAGGGACTCTAACACCTTGTCACACACACCACACAGACACACACACACCAGATGTACAGACACACACACCCAACAGCACAACACACACACACGAGGTATTCACATAAATACACACACACACCCGCGCACACACACTCGGACATGAGCGCCCAGCAACCTCAGCACCAGCTCCCTTTGTAAGAACTAGGGGTTTCGCTCGTGGAGAAGCCTCTGCAAACAGTGAACTCCATACTCTCTCTGGAAGCCTGGCCGTGGCCTCAGTATGGCGAGGTGCCAGGGGGCACTGCCCTGAGGTGGCCAGGCACTGCCCGTGGACGTCCCTCAGTCACATGGCCAAGGGGAGAACTCGTGGAAGTTCTCCCCCCCCCACCACCACATAGGAGAAGACTGAGTAAAAGCCTGTAAACTACAAGCTGTGGCCACTCCACCCCGTCACCACCAGCAAGCAGACTGGCCAGGCCCGTACGCAAAGGCCCTGAACCTCACACAATGGAGACCAGAGAGAGACACAGAAGGTTCTGGAACGAGAGTCCCATGGCTGACTCTGTCTGATACAAGCAAGGCTCCAGCCATACGCGGACTCAGGGAAACAATGGAGAGCCCAGGGTCCCCCACTGAGCAGTGCACCCCACCTCCACCTGCCCTGGTGCTGACTTTAGAGAAAATCTCAGCAGAGAGCCCCCCACCCCACAGCACCTTCAGGCTGCACCAGTATCCCCACCTCCCACCCAGCTCAGGCAGCAACAGCCTGGTCTCAGTGTGTTGGGAAGAAGTCACGAAGTCACGGCCTTAAGTGGGATCTGCCCAGGCGTAACAAGGCCCCAGATTAAAACGCAGCCAGGCTAACATGCTCCAGAAGGAGCCCGACCACAGGAAACTAATCATACACCTCAGAAGAGGAAGACATCCTCACATCGCTTCGTGCTACAGAACATGTTCAATTAGACCAGGACTCAAATAAAATGAGTTTGAAGGAAATTAAGAGGGAGATGCTAGCACTAAGAAAAGCAATTGAGGACCAACGGAATAGCACTGCAGTGCTAATGATGACATTTGAAGCGACAAGGAATGAAATAGAGAAGGAAGGAAGGAAGGAAGGGGAGAGGATGGGGAAGGAGAGCAGGGGGAGGGACAGAAAGAAGGAGAAATGGTTGTCATCAGCTGGGTGGGGTCCCTGAAGTGATGGGAAAAGCTCCCAGAAGATCGGACATCGGCCCATCTCAGGGAGAGAACACTGGTTCAGGCACCTCAACAGAGGGGCTCACGGGCTGTGTCCACACAGACCAATCACAACCACCTGGAAACGGTTTTTTATTGTGCTCAAACACACTGCACATAAAATGTACCCCTGGAATGACCGTTAAGAGCGTTCAGGGGTGTTAAGCACATTCTGGCTGTTGTGCAACCGCCCCCACCGTCATCTCCAGAACTTTCTCACTGTCCCAAACTGACACTCTGTCCCCACTGTCCCCACTGAACACTAGCCCCCATCCCCCACCCCAGCCCCTGGCGACCTCCTGCGACTTTCTGTCTCTACAGTCTGACTGCTCTAGGGACCTAGTATATAAGATCGGACAATTAAGTTTGAGAACTCATCCTAGAAAAAACACTACAAACCTCACTGCTGAATATCACTACGGTCACCTTCAAAATACTCCCCTTGGGAAGCTATTCACCAACACCAGCGCCTAGTCCACCCTTCAAAGCCATTTTGGAACTCTTCTTCTGGAATGGCCATCAGAGTTGTCGTCGTATTACCCTTGATGCCCTGAATGTCATCAAAATATCTTCCTTTCAATATTTCCTTTATCTTTGGGTAAAAAAAGAAGCCATTGGGGGCCAGATCAGGTGAGTAGGGAGGGTGTTCCAATACAGCTATTTGTTTACTGGCTAAAAACTCCCTCACAGACAGTGCCCTGTGAGCTGGTGCATTGTCATGATGCAAGAGCCGTGAATTATTGGAGAAAACTTCACGTCATTTTCTTCTTTTTCACGCAGCCTTTTCAGCACTTCCAAATAGTAAACTTGGTTAACTATCCAGTTGGTACAAATTCATAATGAATAATCCTTCTGATATCAAAAAAGGTTAGCAACATCAGTGCAAGAAGTTTGTGAACTTGTCACAACTCGTAAGTGGACTCACACCATATTTGTCTTTTTGTGACTAACTTATTTTATTTACCATCATGTACTCCCAAGTTCCCCCATGTTGTAGCATGTGTCAGAATCCCCTGCTTTCTACTGCAGAATATTTCATTATATGCATAGATCCTGTTTTGCTTATCCATTCATCCATCAACGGACACGTGGGTTGTTTCCACTTCTTGGCTACTGTGAATAATGCTGCTGTGAACATGGGAGTGAGGCCCTGTTTTCAATTATTTTGGGGTGTATATCCTGAAGCGGGGTTGCTAGACCATGTGGTAGTTCTATTTTTAATTTTTTGAGGCACCCCCTTACTGTTTTCCACAGCAACTCACCTGGAAACATCTAACCACGTCCCTAACTGACCAGAATATGCAGGTCACTGCACTAGACTCTAACCTGACGTAGCTCTGTTCTAATGACTGAGACCTCATGTCTCTTCCTGTAAATTCAGAAACACCCAGAGGTTCTAACTGGGTGTTAGAACAGCTTAGGTCAGGCGACCACCCCTAGAACAATCAGCTCCATCCAAAGGACAGAGTTACGCAGTGAAAACATGGCTGCCAGGAGCCACCCCCACAAACAGCCAGGAGGTCCCGTAAAAGAGGACCAATGAGTGTCTAGTAATGAGTAGATAGTCTTTCAACATCTGAAAGCTCAGGGAGTCCCTGAAGTGGCTCAAACAAGGGATCATGGAGGAGGCTAAGGAGCAGACTCTAGTTCCCTGGGGACAGAATGCGAGAGCTGCATGGCTGTGGTCCCCAAACTTCATCTAGAAGACAGAATAACGAGGCACACTTCCCAAGGCAGGGGTGGTACGGTGCTTCAAAGAGAGGGCTTCATCTGTCAGGAACTGTGGCTGCCAGCAAGAACCTGATAGCAGTGATTACGGAGTGCGGACGCCCACAGGCCAACCGCCGAGAGCTGGCTGAGTGGCTTTCCAATGGCGTTAGGGACCCTGCTGCCTTCTACCTTTCTGCTCAGCCAGCCTGAGTGTTACAAGTTGAACGGTGCCCCCCATAGAGGTATGTTGACCTCCTCGTTCCCAGTACCATGGAATGGGACTTGACCTGGAAATAGGGCCATTACAGAAAGTGATTGTGGAGTAGGGTGGGCCCTACTCCAATATGACTTGGGACCTTAGACCAAGAGGAGAAGAGATACACTCGAAGAGAAAAGGCCATGTGAGGACAGAGGCAGAGCCTGGAGTAATGCAGCCATGAGCCAAGGAAGCCAAGGGTTCCTGGTGGCGCCAGAAGCTACGAGAAAGGCATGGGACAGACTCTCCCCAAGAGCTTCAAGGGGACATGGTCCTGCCAACACCTTGATGGCAGACTTCTGGTCCCCAGAACTATGAGAGAATAGGGCCTGTTCTTTGAAGCCACTCAGTTTGTGGCACTTTGTTACGGTGGCCACAGGTCACAAAATGACCGCATCACACCTGCTTTCAAAGAAGGGAAATGTGAAAGGGAAATGGCATCTACTTGCTATGTTTGCCTTCCTCTTGAAAAGCCTTGCAGAAAACCCCACCCAGCAGCAGCTTCTCCTTCCATTTCCCAGAGTTAACCTGGGTCACCTGACCTGTTGCTGGTGGTGTTTTCAGGCTGGGCGTATTCCCACCCCAACAGCTTCAGAATTCTGTTGGTAAGAAAGTGGGATAAAGTGGATAATTTGAGGCAACTCGCAGTAGTGTCAGGACAGGTAAGTGACATCCTCATCTTGAGTCAGGCCCTCCGTCTAGTATCTCAGTGCTTCCTGAAGGACACAAATCATTTCTCAAAATATACATGTAATACTTATCATTTACATCATGCTTTCTGTGTGCCAGGTAGTATCCTAGGAGCTTTACCTACACAACTCATGTAACCCTCACAATACATCTAGGAGAGGTCATCTCTCATCCCATTTTACAGATGAGGAAACTGGAGCAAAGAGAGATTAAGAAACTTTCTCAAGGTCACACAGCTAGAGAGCAAAGGAGCTGGAATTTGAACCAAAGCTCCATTGTCTCTCCACAGTGTTTAACCAGCGTTGCTAACATCGTAACTTCTCAAAAGAATCTATTTATTTTATTAACTGGATGAACTAGGAGGAAAACTGAACTCAGGAAGGCCTACTTTGAATCACTAGTTAAAAATGCACAAAAGCACGTGATCAGCTCTAACACTCAGCAAGCCGTGAGCCAGGCGGGCAGGATTCGTTCCCAGAAGAAACGCTCCCGAGGCCGGCACTTCCTGAGTGTGCCAAGTCCCTCGTGATGCAGGTTGAACACTAATTTCTGGAAATTATAGAAATAGGTATTTATGTGATCATCAAGGAGCGTTTCTAGCAAGCTCTTCCTGGTCACGAATCAGAAACAAACACACTCATCTGCGGTGTCAGTCACCACAGCGCAGGGCGGAAGCCACTCGAGCTTTGACTGGACAACCTGCATTTTGACATGTCTTGCCCACCCACCAAGCATTGTTGTAAATCTGCCAATTCCCCTCTCCGAGTAGCCTCTGGCTTCGTTCTGGTTTCCGGTAAGGATGTCACAGACTGCTCTTCATCAACAGGGTTTTCCATTTTCTTTAATGAACTTTTCCATGCCGGATTCATTTCTGCCCGCTGCGCTGCGGCGATGCAGCCGAGAGCTCTGCATTTGGACTCGATATCAAAGACAACAGCTCAGCTTTCCTCCAACGGTCACCTCACCCTCGGCCGCCCCTTCAGTGCCAAACAGTGCTGGGGCCTCCAACCTCTCGCTCACAGCTGCACCCTGACCCTCTCAGCTCTTCTTCCTGCCTGCACTTCCAGGACCCTTTTGCCCAGTTCCCCCCCCCCCCCAGGCTCCCAGAAACCTTCCATCTATTTTTCCCACAGATAATCATGGGACACCTGCTCGAAAGCACACGCTGCCCAAGGCACGAAAGTCAACACGGAAGACAAGGCCCAGCTTTCTCGGAGCAAACATTCGAATGTGTGAGCCAGACAACAGGTAAGAAACAGGCCAATGAATAATAAAATTGGGGTTGGTACAGGGCTAATAAACTAAATAAAGCAGGGTCAAGTCCAAAGAGATACTAGTGTGGTAGCCAGTCTCCAAGACGGCCCCCACGGACCATGCGTGCCTTGTGTACTGCCCTCTGCCAGCAGCAGGGATGGCACGTGTGACCCACAGCCTAATAACAAAGAAATGACAGGCTAGGTCGTAAATGACATTGCCGCTTCCATCTTGCCCTCTTGTACCACTCACTCTTGGGGATCCAGCTGCCATATCACAGGGGCACTGAAGCGTCCCCACGGAGAGGGTGCCTGCCGACAACCAGCCACACGAGAATACCATCTTGGAAGTGGTCCTTCAGCTTAAGTCTTTGGGTGACAACAGCCTTGGCTGATGTCTTCAACAGTTTCATAAAGTACCTCGAGTCAGAGCCAAGCCACTCCGATTTCCTGACCCACAGAAACTGTGAAATAATCACTGCTTATTGTTGTTTAAGCCTTGGGTCATTTGTTCTGCAGCAACAGATAATACACTGAGGACGCTCTATTTGTTAGGTGCTGAAGACCATCCTCTGTATGGAGCTGACTTTTTAGCAGAGATGTGAATGGAGTGAGAGAGAAAACCATGTGGAAACGTGGAGGAGAGTGTCCCGGGAGGAGGGAAGTGACACGCAGGCACTGAGGTGACATAACCTGGCCTTTTGAATCAATAGCAAGGACGCCCGTGGATGGGAGAACAGCAGACAAGGCTGAAAAGATAGAGGCCAAATCAGGTGGGACGTTGTGAGCCGCATGGGGAGTTTGGATTTTATTTTTGGCATGAGTAGGAGTTGTTGGAGCATCTTGGAAAGAGGAGTGGTGCTGGCTAGGGGCACAGATGAGTATGGGGGCCACTTAGAAAGCCCCGGCACCAGTCCAGTAGGAGGTGATGCTGGCTGGAGTTGATGAGTGCTTTGAGGGTAGAACCGGCAGCGCTACCGTTAGACAGATGTGGATGAGAGAGGCAGAGGAGGTGAGGCCAGCTGCTATGTCTGGGCCGGAACACAAAGACGTGGGGGTAAAGGCGTCGGTAGGGTGGTGACTTACGAGTTCAGTGTCTGACATTTTTGGTTTGAGATGACTTTTAGACATCCAAGAGGAGACATGCAAAAATAAGATGAGTACACGAGTCTGGACCTCCAAGCTGAGGTCAGGGCTGGGGAGTGTAAGTGCCAGGCGTACATCCAGTTATTTGAAGCCATAGCAGTAGGGGAGGTGACCACAGGCTGAGGCACAGGTGACAAAGGCAGGGTGAGGGAATGGTCCTGGAGCACAATACCATTTAGAGGGTGAAAACATGACAAAGGAGTGTGTAGGCTCCTTGTAAGAGCCGAGAAGGAAATATATAATTCTTCTCTGGGAGAAGATATCATTTTATGCTCCCAAATAATTTCCAGAAATGTTTTTGTTCAATGACAGTGACCAGAAAACAAACAAGAATAACCAGGCACATAAAAAGACAAGCTACCATGAGTAAAAATCAGCAGAAACAAGTTTATAGCAGAAAAAAGTCTATATCAAATCCAGATGTTAGAACTATTAGTCATACAATGTAAAAAAAAAACTATGCTTTTTACATTTAAGAAGACAAAAGCCAAGCATGAAAATTTTATCACAGAACTGGAGACCAAAACAAAACAAATAAAAATAAGTATAGATTGTGAAAGAACAAAATTGAATTTTTAGAATTTAAAAGCAAACAAAAATTAAGAAATCAATGACTCAATAGAAAGATTTAACAGCAAAATAGACACAAATTTTTAAAAATAGTGAACTTGAAGATAGGTCAATAGAAACTATTCAAAAAGAAAGGGGGGCTCAGGGTGGCTGGTTAGCTCAGTTGATCAGAACGTGGGGCTAGTAGCACCAAGGTTGCCGGTTCAATCCCCACATGGGCCCCTGTGAGCTGTGCCCTCCATAAAAAAGGGGGGTGGGGGCGGGATGTGTTCTGCCCAGTAGAAGGTAAGAGACACAGATACCAGGGAGAAGATCTAATTCATGTTTAACTGGAGTGCCAGGGGACGGAACAGACTGTGTGGAACAGAGGCAAAGACTGAGAATTTTCTAGAACTGATGAAGGGCATCGGCACAAAATTCTGGAAACCCATCCAGTTCCAAGCAGAACAAATGTTAAAAATGCACCTAGGTATTTCATAGTGAAACTGCAGAGTTCCAAATAAAAATAAAACCTTACAATGCACAGATGGATAAGTAAGAGATAGAGTCCCTTCAAAGGAGCCATCTCAGGCTGCAGGCTGCCTCCTCTGGAGCAAGTGTGGAAGCCCAAAGAAACGGACAGACATCAGCGTGCCCAAAGCTAACTGCCCTTCTCGAGATCCACAGCCAGCTAAGACATCCTACAGGAAGGGAGTGGGAAGAAAAACAAGCTCTCAAGCAAAACCAGAGATTTCACCCCCAGCAAACCCACACAAACAGAAATTCTAAAGGGTGTTCCACAGACAGGAGAAACACGATGCAGATCAAGTTAGCAGCAAACAGGGAAATAAACCGAAATACACACTGACTACATAAAACAATTATACAGCAGACCAACCGTCTTGCTGATAACAATGATAAGCCTTGTGCGCAATGAAGAAACCGCCTTCTGAAGTCACAGGTGAGCAAACAGAATGAGACAGACACTGGAAGGGGGTGCCACACGTGCAAGAAGGCGGCCGCTCTGTGTGGCCCCTACATCTGCCCAGCTCCTCCCAGCAGTGTGGCTCGGGGAGTGGCGCTCGCCCCGGATGCAGCCGTGTTACTGGGTTGGTGCTGGATAAACATCAGAGCCTCTGGAAATTGAGAGTGGGAATACCAGAAAAAGAAAAAAATATGGATTTGGGGTTCCAGAAAGAGAAAGCAAGGACATGAGGAATACAAAATACATATATTTGAAAAATACTGGTTGAAAAAATTTTAAATTAAACCCAAAGCATCAGCCTACAGCTGCAAGAATCTAACAAATCTCAATCAAGATAAACACAAGGAAAACTACCCCAGGCACCTCCTGATCAAAATGATGAAAAAAAGAGAAAAAAATTTAAATCAGCCAAAGAAGCCTCTTCATTTGGGCATGAAAAGAGCAGTAAGAAATTTGCCTTCTCAGCTTAACCTGCTTGGAAACTGCTCAAAATGCATAAAACAACCATTTCCTCATATGCTGGGGCACAAGACAGTGCAGGACTGTGGTCCCTGAGACAGGAGGGAAATGGGGGGAGTTCTGGCATCGCCCGGGCTTTCACAGACATCTGGATGAAGGGAGGAGAGGATGTGGCGAGGCTGCAGCAGCCAGATTTTGCAGGTAGTGAGAGAGGAAGGAGCCAGGCAGAGGAAGAGATCCAGAAGGCTCCCCTGGAGACTGGGTTGGATGCTAATCTCCGCGTGAGGAAGGAACCCGAAGCCAATCTTCCGGGGAGATAGCAAGTGACAACTCCCCAGACTCACGCAGGGGTGGAGGGTCGTCTGATGGCATCCTTCCCGAGTGGGGCACCGGGGGTGATCAGTGGAGCCCTGCGATGGCTGCATTGAGTTGGGAGGGTTAGAAAGCTGTAATGACGAGCGCGGAAAAGGAAGGGGAGGGACATGCTAGTGAGGGGCTAATTGATTTATTTAACAATATCTAATCACTGTTTATCAATAAGCAATCGAAAAAGACAAAGGAACTTAAAAGAATGTGCTAATAACAGAAAGTAAAGGCGGTTAAGACTAAACTACATACATGATAACAATGTCCCGTCAAAGGAGGACACATACATGTAAGTTTAAGAGATCTCAACACACGTTCCTATTGAGCAAAAATCCCTGGGCGAAATACACAAATGCCATCCACAAGGAGTATCCAAAAGCAGTAATAAGCTCTACAGGAGAGCATTTATCACAGTAGATGCCAAAAGCTCTCCAAACTGTAGGGAAAACAACACTGGGAAGGTCAGGAATCAAAACCTTGCCAGGTCTGCAGCGGGGAAAGCGGAGTCATCTGCCACCGCTGTTTGCTAGTTCCCAAGAATGTTGGGGCTGTTGCCGTTGCTATTGTTGCTGTTATTGTTGGAAGTTAAAGCACCTTCTGACGCTGTAAGCTGCAAGCTGCACACAAGTTGCCTAAATGCTAACCAGTTCTCAAGAAGGCTAACCGTGGGGAACAGCACTGGAGAGGCCGGGAACCTGCCAAGACCTCCCCAGGTCCGCGGCTGGGAGTTGGGGCGTCTCCTGGTGTTGTAAGCTGCATGTTGCTGGAAGTTTCCAAAATGTTAGAATGATGAAGAATCATCAGTAACAAAAGACAAAATCTACACTGCCAACTGAGGTCTGTCTTATATTTCCTTTTTTTTCGTTTCACATGTACCTTAGAGCCAAGCTCCTTGTTCCTGCCTCCCCCTCTGGGAACGGCCAGTTCCGGGAGGGTCTGGCAGTTACTGTGATGAGAGTATTGCTCACCCGGCTGAAGGGCCAGTCATTCAGACAAACAACACGGGCTGTTCTCACCTGGGACCATCGGCCCAAGGCCTTTCACAGCCTGGCAATGTGCCTGTCACGTCGTCCTGATATAACTCGGTTACTTCTCCACCTCATCTGCTGATGTGGGCAAAACAGACAGAAAGCAACATCCTCCCATCTCTCTCCCGCTGGGAACAAGATGAGGGAGAAATTTTCTTAACCCTAAGCTAACCAATACCTCACATGCAGTCTCTCACGGGAGAGAACGCCACAGGCACTCTCTCATGTGAGGGAACAAAAAGCTGACAGACAAAAGCTAACTATCACCTCACATGCGAGGGAACAAAAAGCTAATCTAGTACCTCGCATGCAGTCTCTCACAGGAGGGAACCCCACATGCAGTCTCTCATGGGGGAAAACAAAGGACCAAACACTAACAGACAAAAGCTCACACCAGCCAATGAAGGCAAAGTTTCCTCAGCATCTTCCCTGCACGTGCCCGAGGGAAGTCTGCTGCAGACTCTATCGACAAGCCTAAAACAACCCTCACAGAGATCGCCTGATCTAGAAGAAACGTAACTGCCTGTTGAAACAAACGTTAAGACTCTTTAAAAGAAAACAACAGAGCTGAAACATCCAACAATATAAACTACAAATTGCCTGCTATCCAACCAAAAAAAGCAAACTATAAACAGGAAAAAGAAATAGTCATTCAGACAAGAACTTAAAAACAGCTATTGTCAGTGTTTAAATTTGCTCAAATATTAAAGGAAAACATGAACATAAAGAAAAATGGGAAACATCAAAAAGAGCCAACAGCAACATCTAAAACCAAAAAATGCAATCTCTCCAAAAAAAAAGTCACTAGATGGGGTCAGCAGTGTATTAGACCCTGGAGAACAAAAGATTGAATAATTCAAACATATAGCAATGGAAACTATACAATAGGAAGCAGGGAGGGGAAAAAGACTAAAAAAAAAAAAAAAAAAAAAAAAAGAAAAAGCAAACCCTGACAGAGCCCCTGTAACCCACAGGACAATATCAAGCAGCTTCAGATGCAAGCAAGAAAGGGCAGAGACAGAGGGGATGCGAAAGATTAGTTAAAGAACTCAGTTTTCAAATTTTCCAAATTGGATGAAGACTATAAATTCCCAAATGCAAACAGCTCAAGATAAAAAACAAAGAAAACCACCCAAAGGCACAACCTAACCAAAATTGCTGAAAGCCAGTGATAAAGAGAAAATCTTAAAAGCAGCCAGAGGGGGGAAGGTACCTGTGTATGTAGGAATAAAGAGCAAGTCCCGGGAAGACACATCCTCTGAAACTCCACAGGTAAGAAGACAGGAATGACGGACTTAAAGCGCTACCAGGAAAAAGAAAAAGTCAACCTGAAATCCTATATCCAGCAATAAAATCCTGCAAAAATGAAGGTTAAAGAAAAACTTTCTCAGATAAATAAAAACGGAGAGAATTTGTTGCCAGGAGAACTAGATCTACATTTAAAACAAAACAAAACAAACAAAAAAATTTACAAAGAGGGTTTTAGGTAAAATAAGGATGTCAGGTCAAGACATGGACCCACATAAAAGGTGAAGAGCAGTGAAAATGACAAATATGTGGGTAAAGATAAAAGCTTTTTTCCCCCTAATTTTCATAAAAAAGGATGAAACCTCACCATTTGCAACAACATGGATGGACCTAGAGAGCATTATGCTGAGTGAAACAAGTGAGACAGAGAAAGACAAACACCATGTGACCTCGCTTATATGTGGAATCTAAAGAACAAAATAAATGAACAAACACAACAGAAACAGACTCATACAGAGAACAAACTGATGGCTGCCAGATGGGAGGGAGGTTGGGGAGCAGGGTGAAAAAGGGGAAGGAATCAAGAAGTACAAGCTCAGGGCCGGCCCGGTGGCTCAGGCGGTTGGAGCTCCATGCTCCCAACTCCGAAGGCTGCCGGTTCGATTCCCACATGGGCCAGTGGGCTCCCAACCACAAGGTTGCCGGTTCAATTCCTCAAGTCCCGCAAGGGACGGTGGGCTGTGCCCCCTGCAACTAAGATTGAACACGGCACCTTGAGCTGAGCTGCCACTGAGCTCCCGGATGGCTCAGTTGGTTGGAGCACCTCCTCTCAACCACATGGTTGCCAGTTTGACTCCTGCAAGGGATGGTGGGCTGCACCCCCTGCAACGAGAAATGGCAACTGGACCTGGAGCTGAGCTGCGCCCTCCACAACTGAGACTGAAAGGACAACAACTTGACTCGGAAAAAAGTCCTGGAAGTACACACTGTTCCCCAATAAAGTCATGTTCCCCTTCCCCAATAAAAAAGAAAAAGAAGTACAAGTACATATTTACAAAATGGTCACAGGGATGTAAAGTACAGCACAGGGAATACAGTCAATAATATTATAACAACTATGTATAGTACCACCTGGGTACTAGGCTTATTGGGGAAATCACTTCCTAAATTGTATAGATGTTTAACCACTATGCTGTACACCTGAAACTAATGTAATAGTGTATGTCAACTATAATTGAAAAATAAAAGTTTTTTAAATAAAATTGACTCTTTAAAGGAAAAGCACATACAGAAAAGTAACTGTGTAGGACACTGTTGTAAAAAAAAAAAGACAGAAGGAGGGAGCGAAAATGTCATAAGGTTCTTACACTACAGGTGAAGTGGTTTGACATGATTTAAAAATAGAGACTGATGAGTTAAAGACACATATTGTAAACCCTACAGCCACCATGAAAAAACTATAAAAACAAATTTCAGTCAAAAAGCCAACAATGCAGATAAAATGGGATCATAAAAAACAATTAATCCAAAAGAAGGCAGGAAAAGTGTGGTAAAGGAGAGAGGATCAACAGAACAAATAGAAAACAAGCAGGAAGGTGGTCGATTTAAACGAAGCATACTGACAATGACATTTAATCTCTGGAAGGGTCAGTAAGACTCAACAATATTCTGTCTACCACAACCTACTTTAAATATAAAGACACACAAGAAAAAGATTAAAAGTCAAAGGGTGGAAAACATAGGCCATGCGAAACACTAAGCATAAGAAAGGTGGATGTCGCCAGGGATAAAGGGACACATTTCATAATGCTGAAGGACGAAGGTACAATAATCCTAAATGTACCTCGTAAATGACCTAATAACAGAACTTCGAAATACATAAAGCAAAGACAGACAGAACTGGAAAAAAAACAAAACACAGCCACAGTCATTCTTTTTCGCCGCATGCACGACCAGGGGGGCTCTGCCTGAGGGGGAAGGGTGAGGAGATTGAGAAAAGACACAGAGACAGGAAAGCTGGGATCGGGAGGCCCACCATCCACGGGTGGCGGAGCCGTCACCTATGAGTCTTATATATAAGACCAGAAAAATAGATTTAAAGTAAATTACCCTAGTCTGATAAAAGAGTCATGAATGTAATAGTAATTGTTGCATGTACCTCTCCAGGGGACAAAACCTTATGTTTATACTTACTGAAAAGAATAGATGGAGAACTCATGTTAAATCATTGAACATAGTCAATTAGATGACCCCTATGCGACTGTGTCTGTCTTAGGTTGTTCCTTCCTTGAGGAATCTTACCCGTCCTTGAATAGCCAGCCATCTTTTGGGGTCGAGTTCTCCAGATGGCCCCTATGTGGCTGTGCCTGGCTTAGGTTATTTTTACCCGTCATTGACTAACCAGCCATCTTTTTGGGGTCGAGTTCTCCAGATGGCCCCTATGTGGCTGTGCCTGGCTTAGGTTATTTTTACCTGTCATTGACTAACCAGCCATCTTTTTGGGGTCGAGTTCTCCACACGGCCCCTATGTGGCTGTGTCTGGCTTAGGTCGTTCCTCCCTTGAGGAATCTTACCCGTCATTGACTAACCAGCCATATTTTGGGGACCCACAGGGAGACATAAGGTGTAAGCACAAAGGTGAGGTAAAGTCCCCGAAAGGATCAGTCTCACAGATTCTTTTGTGTTATCTAAATTTTTCTGGGGTGAGATGTTGGGGTGAGGCTTCAGGCCCAAGGCCTCAGGCGCCTGTCAGCCTACAACCCGCTCTCTCCATCTCCCCCTTCTCTTTTTGCTTTAAGCCATAACTGATGTTGATTAAGGAAGTCTACGAGTCAGTGTTGAATGACTCGGTAGCCTACTGAAAAAATACAAAACGGAATAAATACTAGAACAAAGATACTACATAGAAACCAGAATGAATGTCAGAGAAGGTTAACCGGGTTAAACCCCTTGAGCAGGGTAAGCAATTGTTGAGCTATATTGGGCGGGTTGAGAATGGGTTTGTGTGTATGTTGAATGTTCAAAACTTCTCAATGGAGGTTACTAAGATCAAGGCCAAGATTGTTATGGCTCCAGATACCTTGTATGTGGTTATGGATTTTGTCCCATTGCCATTGTGTCCCCTTGTAGGGAGCAGGGGTAACACAGATCTTTCGGAAATTGGCATGGCAACGTAGGCTTAGTCTTAAGTGTAGTTTCTACCTCGTTACCAAGAGCCATTATAGTTGTTTCTAATGCATTTATCTTATATTCTGTCTTTAAATCTATTTTTTCTTGTGTTTTTAGCACAAAGGACACATTTTGGGCTAAAGTATTGACAAAGTGGGCGGTATGTGGGGAGCAGGCTGTGAGCTGACAAAGGCCTTGGAAGGTCCTTCCCATGGGAAGCCTCGCCTCAGCATCTTCCCAGGAAAAACAAGATAACATCAATGCAGCCACAGACATACACACTTGCCAATGTACGGAACGGAATGTTCTACTGATAGTTACTTGTTCTGCTAATACTTACTTGTGCAGACTATTGTTCTAAGACAGCACAAAACTGTGTGAATAATAAAGACTGCGCCACTGCCCCGCCATCCGTGGACGGTGGGCCTCCCCATCCCAGCTTTCCTGCCTCTGAGTCTTTTCTCAGTCTCCTCACCCTTCCCCTCAGGCAGAGCCCTCCTGGTCTCATGGGCTGTGACCAGTGTCCCCCCAACAGGGACGCCTGCTCGGGAAGAAGAGAAACCTCACCTGAGTACGGGAAGAAGGACCGGGTAAGTGAACAGACTCCCCTGGAAGTTTAAGTGAGAGCGCTCAGAAAACATGTGAGGAGGAGGAGGGGAGCAAGCCAAGGACCATCGGGGGTAACACTGGGACAGCAGGGGTCCCAGGAAAGGGGCCTCTGCGCAAAGGCTGCAGGCTGCGCTGACCGCTGGCGGCTGCGTGTTCGCCCAGGCCAGGCAGGAACTCCCGTGTGTGCACAGGACACGTGACCTGGTCCCCGAGGGGGGCGCGCCCGGGCCTAGTGGGGGAGCGGGGCGGCAGCGCCGGGCCGAAGTTTCCCGCCCCCACCTGTACGCTTTGGGATTTAGTGAAGGAGTCACTTAACCCCTCACCGCAGGTTTGAGAATACGGCCCCCCCATGGCAGGGAGAGCGCGCAGGTCTTAGTCACGTGGTGCTCCCTGGTGCTCCCTGGTGCTCCCTGGGCACCGCCAGGGCAGGATAAACCTCCACCCCCGACTGCGACAGGGAACGGCAGGATGAGGGGCAAAGACATCGTGACCCCCGATGCCTCGGGCCCTCAGGACGCTGATACGGATGACCAGCCTTCCCCTCCGGCGACCTCCGGCGGCCTTCGCTAAGCTCTCGTGGGGAGCCGCCACAGGCGCCCCTCCCAGCCCCCGGCGCCCCCGCCGCCCCCGCCCAGCCCCCGCCCAGCCCCCGCCCAGCCCCCGGCGCCCCCGCCCAGCCCCCGCCGCCCCCTCCAGCCCCCGCCGCCCCCTCCCAGCCCCCGGCGCCCCCTCCCAGCCCCCGGCGCCCCCTCCAGCCCCCGCCGCCCCCTCCAGCCCCCGCCGCCCCCTCCAGCCCCTGGTGTCCCCACCTTCCCAGCCGCTGCGCTGCCTGCGCCCAGGGCTTGGGAGGGGGCCGCGGAGAAGCCCCTCCCCACAATTCTTGGAGACTCTTCTCGCAGCAATTAACAGAATACATTAGACCAACTACCAGTAAGGATGGAGAACAGTCAATGTTCTCAACCACGGGCCCACGTGACACATGCAAGACTCCCCCCCATGACAACAGAACACACATTCTGTTCACATACGCATCAGACACTCACCAAGATACATACACCACGTGCTGGACCATAAAATGAGTCTCAATGTGTTTGAAATAAATTACATTAAAGCAGAAATTTTGCAAAAACAGAATTAAATTACAAAGCAATAACAGAAAAAGATACTTTGAAAATCCTCAATCATTTGAAAATTAAACAATACACATCCAAATAATCCATGGGTCAAAGAAATAAAGCAATCCCAAGGGAAATTAGAAACTAATTTATGCTGAATAAGAATAAAAAAGAATGTAAATTTTTGTGGGATGCAGCTAATGTAGTATGTATAGGGAAATTAAGAGCTTTAAATGTTTATATTAGAAAATTAGGTCTAATCAATCTTATTTTTCACTTTAAGAAGCCAGAGAAAAAAGTATACAAAATGCCAAGTTATTAAAAGGAAGGAACATTCACAGCAGAAATAAATTAAGTGCGGAAAAAAGACAGAGAAAATCAATGAAACCAATTCTTTTCTTAGAAATAATCAACTAAGTTGATAAACATCTTTGTAGCTGATGAAAATTCTAAGACAGAAGCCATAAATTTGCCATATCAGGAATGAAAGATGTGACATCTCACAATCATTGAAAGGATAATATGAAGGCATTATGAAAAAACTTTATGCCAATAAATTCAGCTACTTGGATGAAATAACAAGTTTTTTTTGAAAGACTCAAATTACTAAAACTGACTCAAAAAGAAATGGAAAACCTGAATAGCCCTGTAAATACAAAAGAAAATAAATTCACAATTGAAAATCTACCCACAAAAATAACTACAGGTCTAGATGGCTTCACTGATGAATTGTATTACACATTAGGAAAAAGTAAAACCAATTCTACACAATTACTTTCACAAAATACAGGAAGAAAGAATACTTCATAATTCATTTTATGAAGCCAGCATTACCAATTACTAAAACCCAATAAAGATATTACAAGAAAACTAGCAACCGAGATTTCTCATGTATATAAATGCAAAAACCTTTTTAAAAATCTCCGCAAATCAAATCCACAAATATATAAAAATTGGTGTATTCTAGGAATGCAAGTTTTAGTGTTCAAAAGAATCAAGGTAATTCACCATTCTAACAGAATATAGAGGAAAAACTATATGCTCTTCTCAATAGATGTGGGAAAATCGTATAGCACAGTTTAACACCCGTCTGTGTTAATAATTCTCTACAAACTAGCAATAGAAAGGCACTTCCTCAAAATAATAAACACCACCTACCAAATACCCCCAGTTCACATAATATTGAACAATGGAGGACCAAACACTTTCCCCCTAAGAGTGAGAACAGAGCACGGTTTCTGCTTCCATCATTCCAGCTCACATTGGACTGGAAGTCCTTCTTAGCCAGCCAGTGCCAGGAGGCAAGAAATCGAACCAAGCAGCACCCAGATTGGACAAGAAGTACGACTGTTTTCATGCACAGACAATGGGCTCATGTCTGGTACAACTAACTGAATCAGGGAATTACTACAAGAAGCACTACAACTGTGGAAGCCCTAGTAAAACATCTTCACAGCTTTGAGGTAGCAAAGATATGTTTGCTAGGAATAAAAAGCCCCAACATCAAAGGAGGTGCTGATAAATCAGACTCCATAAATGTCCAAACTTCTGCTCCTCCAACACATGACAGAGAAAATGGAGAGGCAAGCCACAGACTCTGAGATGATGTTTGCAACCACATGTCTTAACAGTGGCATGCCGAACACATGAAGAAGTCCTACAAGTCAGTTATAAGAAGACAGGCAAAGGGGAAGAAAGGTTTGAGAAGGTCCTTCATGAAAGATTTAAACCAGTCAGAACTTGAGCTGACGCTCTCTGTCACTGGCCACCAGGGAAATACGGACTGAAACCGTAATCAGATGCCGCCACCCGGCAAGCAGGAAACCAGAATACGGGACGGCGAGAATGTGCACTCTCGTAACATGAAGTGGCACAAAACGACCCTCGCCCGAAATTTCTTAGTTAATCATAAGCAGACGTAGACCTTTTACTCCTGGTAGTTACCTGAGGTAAGTGAAAACATTTGCTAAGACTTGTAC
Source organism: Rhinolophus hipposideros (assembly GCF_964194185.1). NCBI lineage: Eukaryota > Metazoa > Chordata > Mammalia > Chiroptera > Rhinolophidae > Rhinolophus > Rhinolophus hipposideros. The sequence goes on from NC_138055.1 coordinate 2,252,807, forward strand.
ATAAATAAATGCTTGTAACAGCCAAACACTGAGTACAACTCTAATGACCATCAGCAGGAGAGTGAGGAAACAAATTGTGGTAAAAACACACAGTGAAATAGTATAAAAATGAAGACACAAAATCACCCAAAAGCCCCGGAATTAACAAACATACATTACACATCACACAGGCAACAGGATGGTGAGTCTGAAATCATCGCACAGACACAGAAGAGTGCTTACTGTCTGATTCCGTTTATATAAAATTCTGGAACAAGCCCAAGTACTCTCTAGTGATGGAAAGTGGGTGAATCAGCAGGCTGGAGGTGAGGGTGGAGATGGACCTAAAAGAGGCAGGAGCGGGTCTGGGGTGATGGAAATATTCTGCCTCTTGATGGTGGTGGTGGCTACACTCATTTGTACATTTGTCCAAATTCATCAAACTGTACCCTTTAAGACCGTAATTTATTGTATGTACAGGATCCTTTTAATACAGTTGGCTTCCAAATGAATAAAAGACTTGACCAGACACGTCACAAAAGAAGATATATGAGTGGCCGCTAAGCATATGAGAAATGCCCACTTCATTAGTCATCAGGGAAATCCACATTAAAATCACAAGGCATCACTCCACACTCACTCAGAGAGGCTAGGCTGTAAAGGGCAGACAACAAATGTAAGGACCCACGTGCTGGCACATCCTCTCAGACACGGGCTTCTGTGGGTGTAGCGGGGTACCCCACCCTGACAACCTTTTCTACTTTCTCATAAAGTTAAACATATCCCCATCCTTTGAACCAGATATTCCATTTCTAGATATTTACCCAAGAAAATGTACACACCCACACAAAGACGTGACCAAAATGTGTATAACAGCTTTGTTCATCATTGCCAAAAACTGAAAACTACCCCAATAACCATCAACCAGGTGGATGACAAATTATTTTCATCCGATGAAAAAGCATTCTCAATAAACAGAGTGACTATGATACACAAAACAACATAGGTAAATCTCACAAACATTATGTTGAATGAAAGAAGCCAGACACCAAAGGGTAAATACCATCTAATTCATTTTATATAGCATTCTAAAACAGGCAAATCTAATCTACGTGACAGAAACCCAAATAGTGGTTGCCTCAGCAAGAGGGATGGAACAATTGCCCAGAAAGAGACACTAGGGGACTCTCCTGATTGAGAGCTTGTCACTCGACTGTATGAATATGTCAAAACTCATTGAACTGTACCCTAAATGCTGTGTGATTTACTGTATGCAAATGACACCTTAATGAGAAAAGCTCAGGGAAAAAAATTTACAATAGTATCTAAAAATACAGAGAAAGAATACATCTCACAAAGATGTAGAAGGTCTCGATTCAGAAAACAATAAGACATTACAGAAGCACTTACAAACGAGAACACAATTTGCACTGATTTCACAGATGTTACTGCTCCCCACACTTACAGGTTTGATGTCATCAGAATCCCCAAAAGAATGTCTGTGACACGTGGTATGCAAGTTCTAGAACGATTGGAGCTGCAAAGGGCAAGAATAGCCAGCCAACACCTGGTTGGCAAGCCATGTGAGACGTGAGGGCATCTGGTCTACCAGACAGCAAAGCTCCTTATAAAGCTCCTGGAATTAACCCAGAAACACACTCCAGGTATGCAGACACTGGAGTGGAACAAAGATACTTCTGAAGAACACTGAAGGAGAGAAAAGGTTCCAGGACAACTGGCAATCCATCTACACGGGGAAAAGTGACACTTGACTCCCGTGCCACCATGACACAAAAAACATGAATTCCATGCGGACTGGGAACCGAGTCAAAACACTTCATAAAGCTTTTAAAGGATGACAGCAGAGAACATCTTCATGACCTTCAGATGGGGAAGGAGTTTTGAACAGGATTCAAAATGCAATAACCATAAAGAAAAAGTTGGATAAATTTGTCCACATAACAATTAAACGTCTGTGTTCATTTGAAAACACCAGCCAAAGAATGAAAAGGCAAGACAAGCAGTGGCAGAAACTGTCTGCAGCATGTGTACCCGACAAGGCTCGTATCTAAGCCACACAGAAAGGACTCGTGCAGCTTCAAAGTCTGCAAATCCAGTTGAAAATGGCCCCGACACCTGGACAAGCCCATCACAAAGCAGATCTCCAACGAGTCGTTACACACAAACAGCCATGGCTTCTTGGTCACGAGGGAAACACACATTTGAAACCTTGGTGCAAAATCACCACAAACCGACTGAGAGCTGCAGTGAAAATGACCACTGAGCTCACAGAGCGACGGGGACCCCGTGTGACCTGGAACAACGGGGAAGTGTCCAAACTCTCAGAGGAGTTTTCAGATGCACTTCCTCTGGGACAGGACGTCACTCCCAGGTACATGCCAGCAGAAGACGGTCACAGCCACGCCGCATCAGGATTCCTCCTTACAGCCTAAGGTGGGGCCACACACAGAAGTACGTACTCGATCGTTTCACTGACCTAACTGTTTAGACCAGGATTCGAGGATTCCTACCGGCCTAGTTGAGGATGGCAACGCAATAGAATAAGGCAAGGGAGTGACCTCATAAAGGTCATTTTACAATCACCTTCAGGGGACCAGGGCTGGGGATGGGAAGGGTCACTTTGGGTGGGGAGTCTGGTGACTGGCTTGCAAGTGGGAAAGTGGGTGTCAGTCGGAGGCGCTTCAGATTCAAGGCAGGGTTTCATTGCTGTGGTGGCTGGTGTGACCCATCTGTCTGCTGGCCATCCCGGTCCCACAGAGCAGGTGGAGAGGGGCATGCAGGAGTCAGGAGCGACATGACGGGTGGCAGTTGTGCATGGGGAGGGGAGGGGTGGGCCTCGGGCACCTGGGGCGCAAGACAGGAGGCTGACAGGTATGAGGAGGGAGGTGAGGGGACTTCCCATCTGGTCCCTTCCCCTTTCTCAGAGAAATAAGAAATAGGATCAGGGCTTCCTCATGCCGGGAAACGGCCCTGGTGGTTTCTCAGAACCCTGGGCGGGGCCCAAAGCCAGGGCAGCCACGTCCTGCCCGCCAGGGTGCTAATGGCCTCAGCCTCTCACCTGGACACTACAGGAGACATCTAACACCCCCGCTCTCGGTGTCAAAAGGAACTTGGGCTGTCACCTGAAACTACAGAAGTCAATTTCTAAGAAATGCTTAAAAGATTTGCTTAAAAAATGCTTAAAAGAACATCATCTGTGTTGCAAAAGAAATTTGAAAAAAGACCCAAAACACGTGAGTGAATGAAATTCTCCAAGCGGCCAACAACCATCGGAAATGCCGGGTACCTCTCATCGGACCATGTGACAGCTGCAGTGACAGGAAGGAGGGAAGAGCTTATTCTGATAACCCCAAAATTCAAGTTCTTAGACGCAAACTTTGCCTGTAGATCTGAAATGATGAAATTGAGGACTCTGGTCAATCCCAGCTGTTTTCAGCCCGGAAATGGGGTTGGCAGCTGCGAGGGGTGCGGGGGCTTGACCTGGCGTCTGCAGATGGGGCAAAGCAAAGTCACTGGCTTCCAAATGGCTAACTTACTTGGCTGGCGTTTCTGAGCACAGAAATGAGCTTGTTTGGAAATAGCAAGAACCACGGGGAAATATGGCTACATCTCGTGATAAAGTGTATGGATTCAAAGCAAAAACGTCGACTTTGGAAAAGTGAACCCACAATGGCTCACCCACGGCGTCTGGCAGGGTGATCATTTGAACCCTAAAGAAGAATTATTAAAACTCTGGGAGCAACAGCTGTGGATGCTGAGCTAAATGTCATCGTTATTTTGAAATATTTGATACAAAAAGTTCAATTAGATTTAAAATCCATCTGCATTATCACAAAAAATTCCAACAATATATTGTCAACGAAAGAAAAAGACAACGGGTGACTGCATGGGAGGGATGAGTGTCCTTTGGAGCTCAGTGTACAGAACGGGCGGTCCGAGCTCTGGGTGGAGGCGGGAGAGACACCCCACGCACGTGCACACACACGCACACCATACAACACACGCACACATATAAACACACACGTGCACACCATACAACACACACACATATAAACACACACGTGCACACCATACAACACACGCACACATAAACACACACGTGCACACCATACAACACACACACATAAACACACACGTGCACACCATACAACACACACACATAAACACACGTGCACACCATACAACACACACACACACATAAACACACACGTGCACACCATACAACACACACACACATAAACACACACGTGCACACCATACAACACACACACATAAACACACACGTGCACACCATACAACACACACACATAAACACACGTGCACACCATACAACACACACACACACATAAACACACACGTGCACACCATACAACACACACACACATAAACACACACGTGCACACCATACAACACACACACGCACATAAACACACACGTGCACACCATACAACACACACACATATAAACACACACGTGCACACCATACAACACACGCACACATATAAACAACACACAACATATACTATATGTAACACACACACTATACACAACACATATAAACATATGCACTACACATAACACATGATATGTAACACACAACACACATTATATATAACACACATACCACATACACACACGCTATACAACACACACACACACACACACACACACACACACACACACGACATCCGCTCGTATTCCATTGGCCGAGCAGGTCACGGGGCCATGCCTACCTTTAGAGGGCTGTGCCGTGTGCCACACGCCCGACCATGGAATGAACCAGAAACATGGGCTGGACAGCACAGCTCCCCCGGCGAGGGGCAGGCAATGCAGCCCGTCTTTCTCCTAGCTCCTGGAGGGCCTGGCACCTGCGCTGTGCTCCCTGCTGGGACCTGGATGTGCGTCACCTGGTGGCCACACTAGCCCTCCAGGGAAGGACCATTTTCCCCATCGCACAGGAAGAGGCTGAGCTTTCGTGACCTCCGGCCGGGCCTGAGGCCACACAGGGTGCCTGGGCTTGGCCTGCAGCACCGCCAAATGACGTGGGGCTGGGAAATTGTCCCTCCCCAGCTCAGCCACACCTCGGCTATAGAAAGGGGGAAGCTACAACCCTCCCTCATGGCCTCATTTAACTGTTTAAAGACGCGATCTCCCCGTTGGTCACCTTCTGAGTTTACATGTCTTGACAGCCTCAGCTTGCTCGTCTGCAGGATGGACACACAGACACGTCCATCCCCCAGGGTGATGACAAATGGCAGGCTGCTTCGTGTGTGTGCCAGGGGCTCCACAGGGCTCCCCTCCTCCTCGATGTACGTGGGAGGAGACCAAACGGGCAGCGCTGTGGGGGGCCCGCCTCGCCCTCTGTACGACAACCCTCTGGACAGACTGTGCCCCCAGCAGCAGCCCAGCTCAGCCCTCTGAGGGGGAGGAGGGGCCCCGGCCCCCAGCTCTCCTGCCTCCATCAGGGCCCACGAGGAACCTACTGACACACCTGCTTCTCTCAGCAGGAGGTGTCCCGAGACGCCCCACCCCCAGTGGTAACAGTCCATCTCCTACGTGTGGGCTGCTCCTCCGCGTTAAGGACCCTGTAGGTTCTCATGCCACCTCATAACAGCACCGAAGGTGGGCAATGTGATCATCCCCACTTTTCAGGTGAAAAAACAGAGGCACAGAGAGATCAACCCACTTACCCAACGTCACACAGCAAAGGCGGGGCCCAAGGGGTCTTGGCGCCCACTTGGCCACGCTGCCCATCAATAGGGTTAATTTTTATGGCAAATATTAAAACGAACTTTATTATCAACAAAAGCAAAGGTGCTTCCTGTTGAGTTGAACTCCTGCCAAGCCCAGGCCTCCAGAGGTCTTCTGCGGCTGACTGAGCCCCAACTCGCCACTCCCAACCTGGGATGGCAGAGGCCAGGGAAGTGTGACCCTGAGCCAGCAAGGGACGGAGCTGCGGGCATGTGCTGGCAGAACAGGCCCGCCGTGGGGTCTCAGGGGGCAGGGGGCGATGCACAGCATCTACGCACGCCGTGGCACGAGTGACCACGCCCAGCTGCGGGGGAGCAGTGAGGAGCCCCTGGGGCTGACATGGCAACACCCGCAGGCTGCTGGGGTGCAGGACAGGAGAGCCGCACAGCCCACCGCTGCTTTCTGGAGGCCCGCTCAGGTCTGACATCTGACCTGTGAATTTGTAGCGAAAGGATTTTAAGTGTGCGTACTTCTTATCCCAACATATCCACGTCTAAGAATATACCCTGGAGAGACGCTCATGGATTTGCACAAAAATCTACCCGGGAGAGGGTTGGCTCAGCAATCTCCACAAGAGTAAATGAAAAGGGATTGAAATGGCACGTCTCTGACGTGGGCGGCCAAGGCCATCAAAACTGGGCTGCAGGCACATGCTGGTGACATGAGAGTAGTTTAGGAAACAAGGTGAGAAATGTAACCTTGAATCGTCTACAACTAAGTTTCCTACATAGGTGTGTTGTGTGTGTGCGCACATGGGCATTTAAGGAAAAAAGAACCCAGAGAAGGCGCTCAGCAAAATGTCAGAGGTTGTCACTGGGCGCTGACAATGCAAGTGACCTTTTTCTTTTGGCTGCTCACTATTCTCCAGGTATCATAGAATGAGCACGCATCCCCTTGGCACCCAAAACACAAGTATTCTAAGAAATGAGTAAGACCTCGTTTGTGCAACACACCACAACTTATGCTCCGGTGTCTGAAGGGGGTGTGCATGCCACCGTGTGCAGAAAACACAGGGTGACGAACATACAACAGTTCCGCAACAGCCCACACGTCCGTCACACGCGCTCACGGCGCTGTGCTCAGCATGGCTCATTCACTAATTCATTTCTCCCAGCACCACTGAGCGGACGCCCCTCTGATCCCACTTTGCAGATGAGCGGCCTGGAGCGCAGAGGTGAGTACGGCCTGGTGACCCAGGTTGTCAGTCCCCCTTTCCCGTTCCACACGGTCCGCACGAGGGGCACACCAGGCAGTGTGGGAAGCGCCGGACCAAGGTGGCGGCAATGACCTGGGTCCCAGTCACTCCTCTGGGGCTTGGAGCAGGCAGAGGGCAGAGAGGACCCTGGGAAAGGAGCCAGGGTGACTGCCTCCCTCCCTGCAGGGCCGGAGAGGGCGGGTGGCAGGTCCCCGGGCTAAGGACATGAGAAGCGTCAGTACCAGTGGCCTGGAACCTTCCTGCCAGGACTGCGTCCCTTCTCACCCCCACATGAAGACGGGAAGGCAGGCCTGGGCTAGAGCACTGGCTGTCCTGCGCCCTCACAGGAATGGAGGTCACAAGAGCCTGGGTCAGGAGAGCAGATGAGGGGGCTCGTGGGAGAGTGCCACCCTGTGCCTTCTCACATGCCTAGGCCATGGTGGGCAGCCCCAGCTGTGACAGGAGGAAGAGCAGGTGGAAGATAAAGATGGACAACAGGGGAGGTGGCAGAGACCTCAGGCCGGGGACCCTTGGGTCAGAGACATCTCCTTGCACTGTCAGCACCACAGGTAGTTGTGATTATCACGCTCCCCCTTTGCAGGTAAAGAAACAGGCTGAGAGAGACGGTGGACAGGTGTGGGCTCACAGTGCAGATGGGCAGGGACAGGGCTGTGCACAGTGGGAACAGAAACGCGAGGAGACGTGTCGTTTGTCAAAGCCTATCAGGGGCCAGGCTCATGGACAGACCTTAGCATGGGCAGTGCCTCCCCAGCTACCAGATGCAACAGTTCCCATTTCCACATGAGAAAGCTCAGGCTCAGAGAGGGTGAGTGACTGGCCCCCAGTCACACAGCTGGCCAAGGGCAGAGCAGATGTCAGACCCAGGGAGGTGACAAGCCCAGTTCTTGCCAGCTCAGGCCCCGGTTGCTGTGTGGGGTTTGTGTGCAGGATTTCATGAGCACAACAAGGAACAGGAGACATCAGCAAGCATCAGCGTGAGATGAGAGGCCACCACTCAGCCTGCCGACGAGCCGGACATAGACATAGACACCGCAGAGAAAGCGGTGACAATTCAGCCGGACAAGGGCCAGGATGGGGAGCACACAGGGTGCACCCAACCCAGACTTCCTAGAGGAGGTGACATGTCATGTGAGCTAGAAAGAATGAATGGGTGTAGCCAGGTGTGTCAGTCAGCTTTTGCTGCATAACAAATGGCTCCACAATTCAGACCCGTCTAACCAGAGGCATTTCTTCTCATGTACACAGGTCTATAGGTCACTTGCAGACAGACTCGGCTCAGAAGCTGGTCCTGCTATGGTTGCCTGCTCCTCACTACAGGCTGGGTCCAGGCCTGTCCCTCCAAGTACCCGGCAATGGAGCCATGAGCACAGAGGGCAAGTGCCACCATATGAATACCTGTCAGCTCTGCTGGCCTGCCTGCTGTTCCTGGGGTGAGAGAAGCAGGGAGGGACTAGGAAGAACGTTCCAGAATGTTCCAGAGTGTTCCAGCCTGCTCTGAGCCACAGAATCAGCCAGGCTACAAATCTAAGACTGGAGAGAAGACAGAAGTGGGTGAAAGAGTGGCCCAGAGAGGTCAGGGGGGCCAGCCCTCCTGGAGTGTCGTGTCCCTGCTCTTGGCCTGTCTCCTAAGCACAGGGAGAGCCACCCTGGAGACAGGACTTGGGAGCAAGGAGCCCTGTGGATTGTCCCACGTGGTGTCTGGGCCAGAGACACTGAAACAGCAGCAAGACCCTGCAATCTCTGTATGAGCCCAGGACCCCAGCGTCATCTCAGTGCCCTTAGAAACCCCTTCAGCATCCTGCTCTGTCCCAGAGGGGCGGCGAGGGACCCGGGGGCCTGGTGGGGCTGCTCCTTGAGCCCCAATTTCCAGGGCAACGCCATGAAAACTTGACACTGGATGTATGAGGATCCCGGCCCAAAGCACCCCGTCACCTCTGAGCCTGGTGGGTGGACCACAATTGACAAAATCAGTGCTGGCACGTACATTTCACTGCATCTTCCCAGTGAATTCCCAGCCCTCCCCACTTCAAAACTCTCACACAACCCCATCGTGCCAGAGTACAAACCCGTAATTAACTCCCAAACCTCCAGTGGAAACCAGTCTTCTTTGATTCTCGTCAAATTCCTTAATTATGAATTTGCAATTGGCCTGCTCATAAACGCATCTGAGATGTGAGACATCCTGCCTTCTGCCATGTCGGGTTAAAAAAGAAAGTTTAATGAGCCTCGAATTTCAGCAAAGAAATGAACTTCATAAAATACACTGGTACTTACTTACAGGTTGGAGTCCCACCTCCTCCAGGAAGCCTTCCCTGACCAGCCACAGGGACCCTACCTGATAGTCCCCTTCTCTGGTCTTCGAGAGAACCAATAGCCTACAGACTAGCACAATGTCCCACTCACACCCCCACCGCACGCACAGACCACTTGCAATGTAACCCGGCAGTGTGACCGGAAGAGGTGGCATCTGACCTCCCTCTTGAATACAGGCAGGCCTGGTGACTTGCTTTGGCCAAAGAATTCAGCAAAAGTGACATCATCCCGTTCTGAGCCTCCCCTCATGGGGACCTGCAGGCCTCCCCTGCCTGCCAGCGGCCGTACAGAGCCCAGACCGGCTGCTGGAGGACAGGAGAGCAAATGAGGCAGAAGCAAGCTGTCCCAGACCTCAGCAGCCCACCGCTGGCCCGAGGCAGGAGCGGCCACGCATGTGAAGGACGTGTTGGCAGGGAGGTGGCACACACCTGACAAGAGGAGGACAATCGCAGTGACTCAGAGGCCACATCCCTACACCCCCCTCCCCGATCTCAGTCGGCTTAGGAGTTCCGCACAAACCACGAGTTTCTATGTGGGGCCCAAAACGATGTGTCTGAGGCTGTCCCATCCGCCATGGGACTGGACTGGGGACACTGGGGGGCCTCGGCCATCACCCACTCGGCCACATCGACTGGCCCCAGCAGGCCGGCTGCTTCACTTACCACCTGGACACCTGGGGCTGCACAGACGCCACTCCCACCCTCCACCCATCCTTGCAAGGTAATTACTCCATGACCCTGCAATGTCTGCTTTTTGAAATTCATGCTGAACTCTCACAACCCGCTGGGCTTCATTTCAAACGCCGTGATCTTTCATTTTGGAGCTGCCTTCATTAATTCTCACACCCGAGCTGGGGCACCCGGCCGGGCAGCGTCTCCTCCCAGGCCCCGCCGTCTGCACCCGCTCCTCGCTGGCATTTGCACAACGGGAGATGGTCTGTGTGTCTATTACCAATGGGTTCTCCTTTCCCTTCAATTTGCAGGAAGCCTCGGCTCTGCAGCGAAGGGAGGGGAGGGGAGATTAATTGGTAGAACCAGACGCGGTCTGTTCTGCCCCCAAAGTGGGCGAGAGGCTGTGGAGAAGTCACCGTTTAATTGGTTGCATATGACCCTCTCCTTTTGTTTTTTATTTAATTCTAACTTTCAACATTGAAGCTGCATCAATATTAATTATAGCTGCCTCTTCCTGAGTCCCCTCTCATCCAGCAAAGGGCAGGTCCATTTCTCAGAGAGGGGCAGACAGCTGCAGAGCGAGTGGCCAAAAGCAACCGGGCAGCTTCTGTGAGTCTCGAAGCCCAGTCTGGGCTCGTGGTCATGGGGAAACTGAGGCCCAGAGAGATGACACCTCAATCAGGACATCACAGCCCAGCAGGTCTAGGCGGAGCCCTGATTCCAGCCGCACCCTCTCCACTGCCCTGTGCGTTTCACGGGAAGGAAGAACCCAAGAAAAGGTGGAAGACAAGTGGAGGCGTCACAAGGCAGCTGTTTTCATTTCCAAATCTGACCACATTCCTCGGGACTCCTGGAAGTACGTTTCTGAAGGACCATAACTCAGAATTGCCACCAAGGGCACCCAGCCATCATGTTGCCCCTTCAGTAGGACAACGGAGAGGTGAGCAGGATGCCTGAGGCCAGACCTGGGCAGAGAGTCTCGGGAGCTGAGCCCCGCTCGCCAGTCGCCCATCAACGGGAACGCAGAGACCCTGTGTGGACTCTCCACGCCCGAGTAAGCAGGTGGATGGGCACTCGAGCCGCTGCGATGCTCCCTGCTGCCAGCCAGCGTGACCTCCCAGAGGGTCCCCTGCCACTCTGGGGCACAGTAGAGAGGATGTGAACGCAGAAAAGGCCTGACAGTGACTCGTCTCAGCTCTGGCTGCTGTAAGGCCACACACTGGGGGCCGGAACAACAAGCGCTAATTTCTCACCATCCGGGAGGCTACAAGGTTCGACCCCAAGGTGCCTGCACACTCGGTGCCTGGGGGGGACTCACCCCCTCTCTGCGTTTGCAGGGGCCTCTGCTCCCCATGTCTTCTCAGGACAGACATCATCGCTCTCAGTCCCTTCTTAGGGACACTGTGTCCCTCATAGGGGCTGCACCCTCATCACCGCCCACAGCCCCGGCGCCCTGACACCGGCCCCTGGCTGGGGACACAAGCATTCAGCCATGGCAGTGACATAAAGGCAGGCAAGTCAGCACAGAGCACGGCTGACAGATCTCTCCAAGGCCACGGGCAAAGCTAACTCAGGGCTGACCACACTCAGCCTCACCTGTGAGGGGCTGGGAAGGGGGCACCCTCCACGTGAGTGGGTTGTGCAGGGGTGCTGGCCCCGAGCTCGCCTTCCCCCACCGGGGGCTCCGGGAAAGCCCATCCCCACTGTGAAGGGAGGCCCAGCTCCTCGCCTCTGCTCACCCTTCATGGATTCTCGCCTGTAACTAACCCTGGCTTCTCCAGCTCCCGTGTCCAGACTCTGGGTACACGGGGGTCTTCTCTCCTAGAGATCCACTGGGGGTCTGCTTAAGCCACCAGAAACTGACGCTGGCTTAAGGAAAGAGAACACGCACTGAAGGTTGGGGGGTGTCTCAGGACTAAGCAAAGCTGAAGAGGGGGTCTGGGCAGATGAGGGGTCTGGCAGTCAGGACCCCACTGAGATCAGTCACCTGTTGATTCCGTACCTGCTCACCACGATCCTGCCTGTTCCAAGCTCATCCCCAGGCCCAGGGGATTCCGCAGGAAGAGAGTGAAAGACAAAGCCCACCTGTTTCGGCCCTGGCGGCTCCCAACCTCTCCAGACGCAAAGTACTGGTGGAGAGATACGGTAGGCCGAGTTTGGGGCGCCTGCTGACGGGGGCTCAGGCCAGGCCGACTGCTGGACACACACTCACCTTAATCAGACGCGCACCTGGGCCTAGAGTCTCACTCACAGCCTGTCCCTGGATCTCCCTTCCCAACAGGCCCCACAGCCACCTGCCTAACGTTTCAAGTCTTCCTTTTCCAGAAGCCCCCATCCCTGGCCACAAATATGGTCCTTGGAGACGCCCGCTCTAATTGTAGGCAGCGATTACTGCCACAGTTTCAGGGCCAACAGCTGGGCTAAGTGGCCGTCCCCAAAACCCATTTCCTGCCTGGCTGGGTACGGAATGTTCTTTCCTTTCCTTCTAAGGAAAATAAACAGGTCTAAACTCATTGGGCTTTTCTATTTGCCGTCCATGAAAGCCTCCTAGCCCGTGGGTTTTAATACAACGAAGATTTATAGGACCTATTCTCACCAGTGCAGAGTCCTCAGATAATGGTAACAGATGGCTGGTTTTTGCCAAGAAATCCCTCCGCACCGGAGAGAAATATCTATTTCGGACGAGTTCTCCGGAGCTACACCACATTCCAGGCAGTGAAGGGCACTTAGGCTGAAACAACTGCACTCAGCAGGCAAGAGCACGCCTGCGGGGGGCGGGAGGGGGGTGTCCAGCGCCCCCCCTGCCCCCGCACCCTGGGACCTGGACAGACACCAGGGCCAGTGTGGGGCAGCCACCGTGGCGAAATGCCCCCTGGGCGACATGGATAGACCAGAGGGGCGCCCCTTGAGGAGTCCGGAGCGTCTCAGGGGTCCCTGCCCAGAGGAAGAACTCGATAAAGATGCCTCAGCTGGGCAGCGGGTCCGTCCAAACTCAGCAGCTTGTCACTGTTAAGTTCCCCGCCAGCCGCGGGGTCACCCAGGCAGCAACCTAGAAACAGCGGGGACCCAGGTCTCCTTCTGGATGCCCACGTCCAGGTGATCAGCCCCCGCAGCTCCCAGCCTCATGCCCTCCCCTGGGTGCTGACAGGGTCTCCTAACAGGCCCTCCTGCCTGCCTCACACCCCCCCACCACCCAGGCGCCCTACAGCCATCAGTCACCCCGAAGAATTGACCTTTCTTTCTAAGCAAAAACCCTCATCCACTCCAGGCTTCCCACTCAAAACAAGAATGGTGATTGACCAAAGTTATTTGCAGGGACTCTCCTGTGGCTTTCAAGGCCTCTGAAGTAGGGACATAAGCCACCTTCCCTAGACCCTAGCCAGTCCCTTACTCACCACACCTGGGCCAAACGTAACCCTCTGCCTTGGACACGCCCAGAACCCCCATAGGCGCCTGCTCCCATTCCCCTCCCCCCGTGAGCGGCCCAGCACAGATGCCAGGTCATCTGGTTGGCCAAGTGTCAACCGTACTGTGTGTTGTCCCTGCGTTGGGAAGAGGGCAGTGGACAGACGGCCTGCCACCTGCCCTGGAGCTGCCCTGCCCACGTGCATTCCCCCCTGGTGGGCTCGGGGCATCTCTGCCCCGCCGTCAGGACCCAGTCGAGCTCCTGGCCTGGGGAGCTGATGTGCCCGCCTGGAGTATCTGGGCGAGGGCTGCCCTGTCCCCGGGCCCGTGAGTCCAGCAGAGCTGGCAGGAAGAACAGCAGTCAACCCGCATCTCGTATTTGAGAGAAAGACACAGCGTGTTTCACAGCTGTTTGCTTAGTGTGATCGCAAAGACAAATCAAAGCACACGTGGTCACGACGGAAGCTCACACGTGCCAAGCCTGGTTCTGGGCCAGGTACTGTGATCCCCGAGGGACCCCCCGAGGCAGGTCCTGGCACGCGACACACTGACGAATGAAGTCACCGGCTGAGAACATAGCAGGTGTCCCACCAAGGCCACCGGCCAGACCCGGGCAGGTGCAGGGGGGAGGGGCGGGCAGGGCAGCCCCACCCCGAGCTGGAAACAGGCTCTCCCGGGAGCACGCAGCCGCAGGCGGTGGTGCAGTCCTCTCCGCGCGCACGTAAGAGTCAGGATTCTGTCGGTGTCGTGCACGGGTGTGCACGCTGCCTCCACCAGGGACCACGTCTGCAACCTGGGAAAGCGATTCAACTCCTCTGAACCTTCTCCTTCTTGTCTGCAAATTGGGGCGATAACAGTAACCGCTGGTTAACACGTGATTTTTATGAAGAGTGTTGTGAGACAGGCACCAGCCTTCATGTGACCACTCTGACACAAACACTCAATGGCACGTGAACCTTCATGGCTACACTTCTCTTCACTGAACAGTCTCGTCTCGGGGAGGAAATCTGAACTTCAATAATTGGAAAATATCTCCTGAAGAAAACAGCTTCTAGGCAAGTCTGGAGCTAGAGGCGCAGCGTAGCTGTTACTTATCCATAATAAGAATTATGCCCTGCAGCCTGGGCTGTCGCTTCTGCCACTCACAGGCCCTCTGGCCACTCCCAGCGCAGGGAACTGGGAGCGCTCAGGGCCCCGGTGGCCTCTGCCCCGCAGCCTCGCTCCAGTGGGAGCCCACGCAGGCCGCCCACGGGCCGGAGGGGGCCTGCAGCCTCGGCCCCCCCAGGAAGCCGGCTAGAGCTGAGCTGCTTGCCATGGGACAGAGCCTAGACGTCCTCAGGCCACGTGGCCAGTCGGCCGCCCTTGCCCAGGGTCTGTCAGGTGGGCAGACGGCAGAAGGCGTTCACTGCCGTCATGAACGTTCACACACAAGCACCCGGACATTAAGCCAACGCCAACGGCACGATCGGCGGGGCCACGGAATCCCTGTGCTTCTTCCCAGCGAGCCCTTGTGCTGTTCCCAGAGCCCCGAGCGAAAATAACATGGCCAGGTACCCTTTCTGGACCCGCCAGAGCCTCCCCTCCCATCCTCTCCCATTATTCTCACGGCCCCTGACCCCTGTGGAATCTTCTGGGCATCACTTTCCCCTTGTGTGTCTGTCGCCCTCATCATGTAGAGTGTGCGCTTCGTCAGGCAGAGTCTCCTGGAATGAGCCAGGGCTGTCACAGCGGCAGAAATCAGTGCCAAGTCGGGCAAAGACGGGGGCTTACTGGAGGACACTGGGCTGCTCCCAGAATCCAAGCGTGAGCTGGAGCAGCTCAGGCAGAGAAAGGACCACACAGGGCAGCTCTGGGCCAGGCAGAGGCACTCGCTGCCCTCCCATCTCGGCACGGCCTCCAGATGACCCAGCTCCACCCTCCTTCACCTCAGACGCACAGAAGACAGAGCCTGGCTGACTTAACTAGCACCCCAGTCCCCCCACTGTGCTCAGGAGTGTGTGACTGTCAGGGCAGGGGTGCTGGGAAGATGCTCTGACAGACAGAAATCACAACAATCACAACTAGTGGAATGTCTGGAATTCTATTTCCAGTCATTCTGAACCCTAGACCCATGTTCTTTCCGTTCATATGCTGGGGTAGAAGGAGTAGGTTGGATGGATGGACAATGGACAGGTGGACAGTTGGATGGGCAGATGGATGGATAGATGGGCAGACAGACATTCAGATGGATGGATGGATGGAGGAAGGATGGAGGAAGGATGGAGGATGGATGGATGGGTGGGTGGGTGGGTGGGTGGATGAATGGATGGATGGACAGATGAATAGACTGAAGAGATGGCTGGATGAGAAGATGGATGGATGAATAGGGTGTGTGAGTGTCTGGGTGGGTGGATGAAGGTGCTTGGCCCTGGATGGAGTTAACCAAGATGCCAGTTGTAGACCTGAGACCCTGGTTACACAAGTCAAGTAAAGGTCTAATGGAGCAGCAGGTTTTACAAAGAGTGGGGCTAGAAGTCAGCAGGGAACTGTGGCTCCTGGAGAGAACGCTCTATTTCTCGTATGCCAACTCTTACAAAACGCGAGAGACAGACAGAGACAGGGAGACAGAGAGAGAGGGAACAAACCATGGTTACTCAGAATGTCGGAGCTGAAGGGGACCTTCATGCTTGAAGAGCATCAAGCCCAAGACCCTCATTTTCTAGTTAGAAAACCCCCAGCTCAGAGAGGGGGAGGAGCTGCCGCAGACCACACAGCTGGATGGAGACAAGGTTGCGGACTTCCCATCTAGGTCTTCCCGCCTCGTCATGCCCCCCCACCCCGAGCTTCCAAATTGAAGGAGATGGAACACATTCCACAGGCAGATGGAGGGCACTCTTTAATACATACACATCTGCGCCTTCCAAAATAAGAGACATTAAATATGGGTGCACAGAACGCAATAACTGAAATAGGGAGGCGGGGGGAAGCAAACATCTGGCTCTCCAGAACAAACAAGCCCGGGTCCACACGAGCACCAGCTGAGGGCCGTCGCCACTGAGATGAGAGACCAAGGCCTCCCACTGCCCTGCCCGACAGCTGTCACCTGGTCAAGGGGCTACAGGCAGAGGGGCAGCAGTGGGGCCACCAAGACCCCCCCACTACCCGGCGAGTTTCGGCGAGTCAGGCCTGCACACAGACCCAGTGTGACAGTGTAGACGTGCCCTCCCTTGGGTGACAGGAGACGCCCCGTGCAGGATCAGGGGTGCAGTTCCAGCCGCCCTGCTGAGTCACTGTGTGACCCTGACCGGGAACCACACTGCAGAACAGGATCGTTAGCCACTCTCCTCCCGAGGCCCTGGGAGGCACAGGGTCCGAGCTGAGGGGTCTGTCACTGCAAGAAGCACACATGGCCCCGTCTTCCTGGGCTGCCCCACTCAGGAGTCTCCCGGGGCCGCCACGCCGGCTGACCTCGGGCCCCGCTGAGTCCTTCCTGTTCCAGCCACCCCACCGTGGCAGCGCTACGCACCAGCCTGCCCTCCCCCCGTGTACCCACCAGCCTGCCCTCCCCCCGGGTACCCACCCTCCACCAGGCCTGAGCCCAAGGCCGCCTGGGAGCACCCCGTCCACATCACAGACGTGCACGACCCCTGCGTGGTCCTTCCCCGTCCCGCCCCCACCCCCAGCCTATGGCTCCAGGACGGCACCGCTGCTGTCCTTGCCTGTCCCAGGGATAGCCCCCGGACACTGGCAGGGCTCCGACAGGGATCTGGCCTCCCATCCCCACCCCATGACAACAGTGAGCCTTGCTGAAGGAGCCCGGGGCCCCGGGACACAGAGCTGGGCTCAACGTCCAGTCTCTACATTGATTTGCCCCTGTGAGCAGCCCTGGGCCACCACGCCACCATCGGGAGACCGGTGCTCACTGTCCTTGGAAGTCTGGTCACCAGCGTCAGGCCTCTGATCTCTCTTCTGACTGTGGTCAGCCAGAGCCGGGAAGGTCACAGACCCCGCAGAAGTGGAACCCCTCCCGCGGGCCTCGTGCTTCGATGGAGGGGCCGCTATCATCAGTGGGCACTGCCACAGCCGAGAGCCAGGCGGGGTTATGGGGCTCCAGGCTCTGCCCCCGCGGGCCGCCTGGGCTGACGGGTCTCACCACCCGTGTCTATGACACACCGAGTCCCAGGAATGAATGCGAGGCCCTCGTCCCCTTGGGGCAACCGTCATGAGTCACGGAAAGAGGGTTCCGGGGCACCTCTGGGGACATGTCCCCTTGGCCCTCAGGCCAGCCCTGGTCCTCCTCCTCGACAAAATGAACAGGAAACGCTTCCAGAGCAGTAACTCTCCAAACCTGCGGAAGCAGCCCAGTTCTCCCAAGGGTTATTCGTGCCAGAACTCAGCCAAAGTTTCCATCAGGTAGAAGTGAAACCTGGTGGAAATTAAAGCCCGTCAAGGCCTTGCTGGAGCATTGGAAAAATCAAACGGGAAGGAAAGAGAGGGAGGGAAGGTGGGGGCGATGGGGGAGGGGACGGGAGAAAGAGACCAGCCTGGGACACATGCACTGCCCCCTCCTGTGCTCTGGGCCTCCGGGTCCCACCGCAGCGCTGGGCTCAGAGCCAGGATCCAGAGCGCCCCAGACTGAGGTGAGGGCTCAGCAACACCGCCCCCCACAATGGACACCATGGCCCTCTGGCCCGTCCTACGCAAGGAGCTCCCACAGCAGGGGACACCCTCTGTGTCCTGAAGGACTCGGGTCACTGGGCTGTCCGACGAGCCCTCCCACTTAGCTCATCTGCCCACAACTGTCCGCCCCCCTTGCTGAATGGTGATGGGACCAGTCACCCCCGTTTGTTACCCAGTCCTCTGAGCCACGCCCGAGCCGGCACTGGGGACTCACAGATCAGCCAGACAAGACTTGGACTGGGTCGCAGGTCTGGTGGAAGCAGGGACGGTGGCGCCCATTGTGGTCAGAGTCCTGGGCTGGTCCCAGGGGGGCCAGGGGACCCAAGGTGGGTGAGCCCCCCAAGAGTGCCAATCAGTCCATGTGCCCCAAGCACAGCCCTCGGTGAGCCCGGGCAGGGGTGGGGAGCCCATTTCCGGACTGGACGCTGGGCCTCCTTGAGGACCCCTGAGCCCCCAGCTCGGCCCGAGGGACCCTCTGGGCAACAGCATCTGAGGCTCAACCTCCATGGCCAACACCCTGGGGCCGTGTGGGGACAGCAAGGGCCTGGCACAGCCTGACCCGCTGTCCTGCCCGTAGGAGCCCAGGCTGCGTCTCCAGAACGCACCCATTCTGGACAGGCCTTGGCTTCCCTCGCAGAAAACACATGTATTTCTCTTTCCCACGACTTGGAGGGACGCCTCCCACTCTCTTCCAAATGCCTCGGCCCGGCTGTGAGCACTGGGTCACGCCTCAGTCACCCCCCCAGCCAGTGCTGCCCGCCCTGGAGGGGACATCTGCACGGGGTGGGGGCTCAGTGGGAGCAACACGCCCAGAGGTGCCCTTCTCTGGCCTCAGGGGCTCCTGGATCCAAAGCTGCGCCACCATGGCCAGCTCCTGGGGGCGTGCCCGCCCCCTCAGGGCCCCCAGCACTGTCCCCACCCCGGCTGCACTCACTGGATGAGATTCAGAGGTCGTGGTTCACGCATGTGCCCAGGGCTGGAGCCAGCCAGGCTGCGCTGGGAGAATGGCAGCGTCCAAAGTGACAGGTAACAGCTGCCAACAGTCACCAAGGGACAGAAACTGGCCAAGCCCTAGGGGCCTCAGATGAAAACAAGACCAAAGTGCTGTGATGTGTCGTTTAAAGGAGGAGACATTCTGCAGAAGACTAAGCGCAATCAGTCCATCAAAACTAACGGCCTCACTTCCCTGGGTTCCCGGCAGAGAAAAACACAAAAGGATGGTCCCCTCTGTCCCCAGGGATGGGAGCCACTTTCGTCTTTATGTTATCTCAGTTTCCTCATTACAGGAGTGAGAGGAACCAAACCTTCTGCCTGACAACTCTGGAAGACAAACCAAACCCTGGAGTGGAGAAGGGATGGGGGCAGGTGGAGAAGGGATGGGGGCAGGGGTGGAGAAGGGGAGGGAAACGTCGTCACACTCTCCAAAGTGCCACCTGAGTTCTCATCTCTGCACTCTTTCCTATTGAGACCAACCAACCATTTTAAATACCTCTTTGAGGACAGGGATGGTGACGTTGAGATTTGAGAGCTCTCACAGAGGCAGTGAAACGCCAGTGACCAGCCAGGGAGGCCTGAGGCCACATAGCCTTGTCCTGCTCCCGGAATGAGTTGCCCCTCAGAGCAGGAGGCGGGCACCGAGGGCCCCTGTGCCAGGCATGGCCCTGCCCAATGCCACAGCCACAGGACCTGACCAAGGAGAGCCCAGGCGCAGAGACCGCCCGCACCAGGCCCTGACCTTTCCATCCGTCCATCCAGTGCGGCCTCCTGAGCTCAGCTCCTGGCCAGGCCCCTTTTGAGGCCCCTTTCTTCCAGTGTAACGACCGCTCAACATTCTCCCATGTTCCTCGGGAATCAGTTGTCCATGAAAGAGTGGAGGCAACGTGCCTTCGAGATAAACTGACCACCTTCAGCCTGTGGAGCCCTGGGGGTTCGGGGGACCCTGGAGGGTGTGGGGTGGACACCATGAAAGAACATTTCCAGCCCTTCCCAGTGGTTCAAACCCTCACAGCCCCTCCGCACCCTGGATGCAGTAGGTTTAATGCTGGTTTATCGGCTTTCCCTCCGCAGGGGGCCGCCTTGATCCAGGAGCTAATTGTATTGACCTTAACCTGCTTTAACAGGACTAAAGTATCAATAAATCACTTTTTAGTAGCTCTTCTTATTACAGCACTTTGTTAATGCATTACACGTGAAGTGACAAATAGCCCAAGAAATCATTGCTTTCCTGTTAATATCCTTCGTCTCCTTAAGTCTTTTCTCTACTCCTGGTCGTTCCGATGCTCAAGTTGATTTTGAGGCGAATTAAAATGAAGGGAAGGCTAATCTGCAGGCTGGGCCATACCCTCCGCCACCCCCCAGGCTCCACTGCACCCCAACAACAGCCGTTCCCACATCTGCATATCAACAATCAGAACTTGAACAGGTGCATGTGACTAGCTTGTTCCTATGTAAGAAGGATCTGGAAATCAAGCATGTCTGAGAAGAGCTTCAGGCTGAGAACCATAAAGAACAATCTTCATTTAGACTTTTTTAAAATATCAAAATCCATAGGTGTGGTGGGGGGTGGGAGATGAGGGTAAAGGGGATCAAATATATGGTGATGGAAGGAGAACTGACTCTGGGTGGTGAACACACGATGGGATTTATAGACGATGTAGTACAGAATTGTACACCTGAAATCTATGTAAATTTACTAACAATTGTCACCCCAATAAATTTAATTAATTAAAAAAAAATCCATAGATGAGTAAAGAAATAAAAATTGCAAAAAAGGTCAGCTAACTAAACGTTGTCGAAAATCTAGCTCTGAGCTTACTGGCAGCCAGGGCAAAAAGAGAAATCATTTTTGTATTTAATTCGTATTTGGAATAAAAATGAAGCTGTGTGATCTTTCGGGACCGGCGAGCTCTTTCATGGCTCGGAATTCTCAGAGAAGTTTACAGAGCAGGTCCGCAGGTCAGGCACGCCCTGGAGACAACGTCCCAGCCGGCCACCCAGCCCGGGCACCTGTCAGCCCTGCAGTGACCACAGGAGTTATTCCAAGGGGTGTAACGGCCCCAACATCCTGAGACAGAACTCAAACCGCCCCTGCAGGCAGATGAGCAGCCACAGCATGGAGAGGGGAAGGAGCTAGGCTTACAGTCTGGGGGTGACAAGACTGGGACGCAACCCCCAGTGCAGAGCGGGAGTCCCGCTCGCACCCACCACTAAGGGGAGCAGACCCCGGCCTGGAAGTGAACTGGACGTTCAGGAGCATACCTGAATATATGTAAATGGGTAAATCAACAGCAGGGCTGAACGTGTTGCATATGGTTTGGGTTTTGTCTCCAAGGCACCTCCTTCAACTACCTAAAGGATCGAAATACCTTTAGATCCATGAAGAAAAAACACGGTTATGAGCTTGAGCTTTGCCTCAAACAGAAATGAGTTGAAAACCTGGTTGTGACACCACCTTTGTGCCTTGGGCAAGTCACGACCCGCCTCTGAGGCTGTCCCCGGCTCTGTAACACAGGACGATAAGGGCCGGCATGACGTTCGCTTCGGGTTAAGGCAGGAAATACAAGCGAAGTACTCGGCACACAGCTGCCTGCCATCCGCAGCGGCGGCCGAGGAGCGAGGGCCGATGCCACGGCTTCCCAGGGCGGACAAGTCTGGCCCTCCTCCAACTCCAGAGGACGTGGTTCGGATCAGACCCGAGGCCGGGGCTGGAGTGCCGACCCAGGCACGAGCGCTCCACAGGCCCATTCAAACTCGAATTCTTATCTGTGGGTCCTTGTCTGCTCAGGGAACAAACATCTTTTTCCTAACAGCTTCCAGCTGTGCCTGTGTTCCAGTTCTCGTACGAGGATGGCTCCTTTCGAGAACTGGCCACAGAAGCCCAGCCGATTACAGAAACTTGCTCATTGCTGCTCAAGAAGCCTTCACGTCTTTATTTCTTGATATGAGTCAAACAGACAAGCTACTTGCCACGCAACTATTGGGTGTTGCCGTAAATAAGTCACAGAAGAAACATCTCAAAAACTAAGTCCTCAGAAGCCCTGCCCCCCACTGCAGACCATGGACACACCCCTTGGCCAAGTGGCTCCAAAGAATTCAGGGTGTATGGGTCAGCTGCCCCAGGGCCTCCCCAGGCCATACCCCAGAGACCCAGCTGGAAGATGGCACCTGGCAGAGGGGGCCACAGGAGGGAGGGAGGAACAGAGGGAGGAAGGAGAAAGGAGGGAGGGAGGGAGGGTCATGTATGTGTCCTCGCCCCCTCCCGCTGGCCCTGCCGCTCGCCTCTTTGCCTCTTTTATTGAATAACCTCAGGGGTCTTACCGTCCCAAATGTGCCAGGTGCAGGCTTCATGCAGTGTCCCCACGGGCCTCCCAGGGCACAAGGTATAGCCGAACATCCACCTCTGGAAGAGGTGACAGGACAGTCACGTGAGCTCAGCAACACCCCAACCCTCAGCGGCCTTCCTGAGCGCACCCTGGGCCGGCTCTGTGCCTCGTCACACACAGGCTGCCCTGGGGCCAGAGACGCCAGCGCTGTCACCAGCACCTTCAGCTGCACTGACAGGAGAGACTGAGTCGCCCTAGTACTGAGGCACGTTCCCTCCTATTACGTCATCCTACCCACAGCGGCTCCATCAGTGACTGCTCCATTTCCTAATTATAGGCCCTGAGGGTCAGAGAGGTGTGGAGCCTGCCGGAGCGCTCAGCCAGCAAGGACAGAGACCAGCCGGGCCCAGGCGGCCACAGGGTCACGTTCGATGGAGGAGTTCCGGGCAAGCCATCCTCTGGCCTGCGACAAAAGGAAACGCGTGGGCCCAATACCCACCCGTCAGAACACCCTGCCATATTTGGCACCAAGTGGGGAAGGTGAGCCAAAGCCACAAGCAAAGAACCCGGCTACACACAGAGCCCCACGTTGCCCAGGCTGTTCGCACGTCACTGGCAACCCTCATAAAACAGGGTGACGGCGGCCACAACTGCCCACGGGGAAGGACCTCCAGGACTGAGGGGCAACCGACACACAAAACCCTGCACATAATGCGTGTAGACAATTCGATGGGTCCGCACCCGGCCCTGAAACCATCACCACAGTCAAGGTCATAGACATACACATCACCCCCAAGAGTTCCCTCACGTCCCTTGCTTTCTGCTTTTTCTGTTTGGTTGGTTTGGCTTTTTGTGGGAAGAACACTTAGCATGAGAGCTACCCACTAACAAATGTTGAGGTTCACAGTACATGTGTGAACAGCTGGTGCTATGTGTTACCCCAGATCTCGGGGGCCTGTTCATCTCGTGGGACCGGAACTTGGTCCCCATGTCCCCTCCCCCTCCCCCGGCAACCGCCGTGTCCTTTCTGCATCTGTAAGTCTGTATTTCAGACACCTCTTAGAAGAGGCAGCACAGAGCTGGCTCGTCTCACTCAGCGACATGTCCTCTGGGTCCATCCACGTTGTCACAAATCGCGGGAATTCCCTCTATGAAGGCTGAGGACTATCCCATGGGCTGTACCGGCCCCGTTTTGTTTGTTCACCTGTAGCCGGGCACGTAGGTGGTGCCCACGTCCTGGCATGTGAACGGTGCTGCTGTGGGCATGGGGTGCAGGGATCGCTTTGAGATCCTGGTTTCGGTTCTTTGGGGCAAATACCCACCAGTGGGAATCCTGGTCACACGGCAGTCCTATTTTTAACCCTTTGAGGAACCTCCACACCGTTTTCCATCGCGGCAGCACCAGTTCACAGCCCCACAGTGCACGAGAGTGCCAATGTCTCCACATCCTCGCCAACACTTGCCAAAATATTGCATTGAAATATGATTTATCTTGATGACTCAATTTTGCAACCCCCTTAAGTTTTCTATCCTAAGTGTCTGCCCGTCTGTCCCGAACCCCGGCCCCGGGGCCTGGTGGGGCTCTCCACCCTTCCAGCTCCATGCTCTGTGAGGTCCCACAGTGGTGGGTCTCCCGCCTGGAGGCCTCAGCCTAGAGGTCAGGGCTCCCAGCGAGTAGGGAAGGCCCAGCCTCCCAGGGGCCGTGTTCCCCAATTCTAGCTGAGACTTGATTCTCTGCCAGGTGGTGAGGGCCCCGAGCCTCCACCAGCTGACAGAGTGGTTTGAAATTTACCTTGGCCATTTAGTATGGAGTTGATAACACGCTGTTCCTGGACTGGGGCCACCTGGGTCTATTAAAATCCTGTCCCTCCCCTACTGTGAGTTAAGGAGACCCACTTCTCTCAGTTCCCACTTCCTGATTTCAAACCAGAGAGAATAATTAATTCTGTTGATTCCTAATTGACTTCAGGTGGCTCCAATACCAAACCTGACACCATTCCCTTAATGAGTAATTTCTTCACTTAAACTGGTTTCAGTCTTATTTGGAAGAAAAGAATAAGAAAATTAAAGCCGCGGGAAGATAACACAGCAAAGCATATTTACATATGCAATCAGGCACCCCTCCTGCTCTGTGAAAAGGATGAGAGCTGGAAACAGAGACAGAACAACATATACTGAGGGAAACTTAATAAATTGCAGCAAATGCTGTGGGTCCCAGGAGGTGCTTATAAAGTGTGGGGGGTGGACAGGGGGTGCACACCATCAAGGGCCCAGGGCCAGCAGGACACCCAGGCATCCAGGCCACACTGAGTCATAGCTTCAGGCATCTAAAACCTTCCATGGCTGGTGGGAAGGCAGTGGAGACCCTAAATTCTCTTTAGCTGCCACCAGGGAACCCCTGCCTGGTCTTCTGGAAGGGCCATTCTCAGACGAGACTAGCAGACACAGCCTCTGTCATGCAGGGGACCCTGCTCGCTGCACTGTTTGTCATGCAGGGTGGCATGTGGGGTCTCTGGTCCCGCTCCCTACATAAGAAAGCAGGACACGGTAAGGCCAAAAAGGAACACCCACGGAGCCACAGATAGGGAAGTCAGACCACTGTATTCTCGCTGGCGGCTGGGTTGGAGACACAGGAAGCAGGAGCCACACGATCCGCAACCTGACGTCCACTTGTCTCTGCCAACCAACCTCACTTGTTAGCTGCAATCCACCGTGCTAACTGCAATCCACTCTTGCTAACTCAGCCACCATCTTCTTGCTAGCCCCCATTTTCTGCTAGTGTATCCGCGGCAGTTATATTAGTGGCCAATGGCTCACTGGTTACAGCTGACGGCCAACCAGCCACAGCTGATAGCCATCCAATCCCAGTTGATGGCCATTTACTACCTGAGCCAGCACCTTTCTATGTGAGGCCAAGAGCCTGGAAACTGCACTCCTGGCTCTGTCCCCACAGCCTTGAGCACAGAATAGACACCAAAAGCAAACACCGAAAGGTCAGCCAGGAGGAAGCCAGGTGCAGAGGGAGGAAAGAATTTCCAAAAACACTCTTAATATCCTTAGAGAAAGAATATATTGCATCCATGAAACAAAACAGGACTTCCAAAGAAAATGGAAGGGAGGGTATCATTTGAAACGCATGAAAATTTCCCAGGAGGGTCCCGAGATCCAAGATGGCGGAGTAGATAAGCACTGAGCTCGCATCCTTCCGTGAACATATTAAAATTACGATTAAATCACAGAACAATCAACCTGGAGAACCATGTGAAGTCTGGCTGAACAGAAGTTTTATAACCAAGGATGAAAAGAAGCCACGTGGCGACTGGTAGGAGGGGCAGAGACACAGGACGGGCGCAAACCTCCGTGTGGTGGCTGAGAACCAGCAGGGGTATCTCGGCCGTGGGGTCCCCCCAGAGGAGCGAGGAACCCCAGCCCCACACCGGCCTCCACAGCCCGGAGCCCTGGTGCCTGGAAGAGGCGGCCCCACGACATTTGCCTGTGAAAAACAGGGGGGATTCTGACCATCCAGGGGGACAGGATGTGGCAGAAAACCTAGACGTCCTCTATACGGCCCGCGCACAGACTCACTCGCTCGCAGGCACTCACCTTGGGCTCCAGCGACGGGACGGTGACTCGGGGGGTGTCAGAGACATACGGGGGAGCAGACTGAGGTGTGTGGCTTCGAGGCGAGGGCTGGAGGACAGGCAGCATTTCCCTGTGAGGACGTCCTCCCCCCACGCAGCCGCAGGCAGGCGCCATCTTTCCTGCACTGAGCCCGCCCCCTACGCTTCTGGCCAAACCTGAATCTGCTTGGCCTGGTGAGCTCCAGGGCTCCACCCTGCACTCATGGGACCCCCCACCCGGCTCCCCCAAAGCTGGAGGCACTTTCTTATCATAGGCAGACATTAACTTCAGGTGGAGGGGGTTTGAGAGGAGGAAGCACAGGGTGAGACAAAGGCTAAGCAATTGTCAGGTTCTTCTCAAACCACACGAATGCATAGGTTCTTGTGTGAGCACCATTTTATCCGTCTTTCCACTTTCGTTGTTAGGGAGGCTCCTTTCCCAGCAGTGCTGAGGGTCCATGTTCTGGCTTCTCCTCGGGCAGAAGGTCCCGAAGGTCCTCGTCCCACAGGAGGCAGGTAACAGTTGCACGTGGAAGCTGGGAAACATTTTGCAATGTTAGGTCACTCTTCTCTTTTTCAATCTTAAAAAAAAAGTCAGATTTAAATTTTTTTTAATTTTATTTTTTAAACTAAAAAATTGTAAAAGGTTATTCTTATATTTACATTTACATGGAATTAGGTATAACAGAATATATCGATTCTTTGCATTGTTGTGGGAATCTTGATACTGACAATGAAAATGGTGAGATATGATAGTGATTTTACACGATGAAATTAAAACATTTTAGGATTTTTCTTGTCTTAATGATAATGTATAACACGCAACCCTATTACAATGATAAAACATTGTTTAAGTAAAACTTCAAAGAAATTGGGCTCATTTCGAAAGCAACACATTCCTTGAAGAATTTTATTGACAATCCCAGCTGCTATTGCCTCAGCAGACCAAAGTTTCTCCAAACAGAAATTCATTTTTAAAAACTATCTAAGCACTACAATGACTCAAGAAAAGGGGTTAGTTTGTCATTATTGTCAATTAAATTCAAATTACATGAAAATCTTAATTATAACAACATAATTAGTGACACTGTTTAAATGAAGGCAAGAAAATAAATTGTATAGGATAAGCGTACAATAATTTATAAATTATGCATGTTGTTGTTTTATTACTCATCTAGGCATTATCGGTCCATCAACAGAACAGCCAGACATGTGAAATAATCATTAAATTCACTTCTCTTTGATATTTTGCCAGCTTTCAGTTATCAAAACATAACCCATAATTTTATACATCTTTTCTATTTTGTTATTATGAAGGTACATTTGTCAAAGCAGGAGGCTAGAATATATTTTATTTAGCACTTCGTTAACTTGATTTATAATTTATAAATATTTCAACATATGGTATGTGGGGTTGTGTGTGTACTCTTGCTCTGAGCCCACAAATGTTAGGGGAGGGCTGGGGTTGAGAAGGAGGGAGGGAGAATTAGGAAGGGCCCCCAAGGCTCTGGAGTATTCCATCGTAGGGGTTGGACATAGTGTTGGTCTTGTTTCTTTTCTGTAAACTGTATATTTCATGCATTCTTTTGAATGTATAACATGCACAACAGTACCAAATAAAATAAAAATAATGGTGAGAAAAAGAACTTTCCCCGTTCACCACAGAGGTCATCTGTTTACCAGACAAGGTCACATATGGGAAAGTACATTGTAAACTGAGAAAGCCTTGCTCCAGTACAAATTGTCCTTATTGTTTGTCTGGCCTGGGAGTTGGACATTAGCAGCTTGGTCGCGAATTGAAATCCTGTTGACATTTTTCTCACCAGAATTTGAATAACATGTTTTCCTTTGTGCTGGCTCTAAACACAATAAGTTGTCCATTTTGGAAAATTTGAAAACAGAATAAAAAACAAGCATATATCTCACTACTCAGAGAAAAGCAATGCAGAAACATCAGCATATGTCAATCTATTTTCAAAAAAAATGTATTTTATCTTTCAATTTGTAATTTTATATGGTTGGGATCAGCCTCCAAATATAATTTTTTTACCTTGTTGTTTTTCTTACTTAATATGCCAGACATTTCCCCGTGTTATTACAAACCCATTGTAAGATCTTTGGCTGCATAATTTACTTAACCATTTCCTCATTATAGGACATTTAGGCGGGTTTTAATTTCTCACTCTCACAAATTACTCTGATGATAAACAGTACTCTTCCTCAGCCTTTGTGTGGACTTCCAATTTTTTTCTTAGGATCAACACCTAGAAATGACCTTCTGGGTTTTTAAGTTTCTGATGTGGACATTGAAGACATTTATTTTATACATACGTACCACTGACCTCTCTGACTTGGGCATTGACATGCTGTCACCCTGGAGCGCGTTAGTTACTGAGTGAGTCTAAGCCATGTGGAGACAGACATGGAACTGTACCCCAGCTTTGCAAAACAGTGTCGGGTGACCTCAGGACAGTCACAATCTTCCAGAGCTTCAATTTCCTCATCTATGACAAAGATAGAGTCATGATGAGCAGGTACAGTACTTGTAAGGATTACAAACAATGGGGGTAAACATCTAGCCCAATGCTTGGCACATAGTAGGTGCTCAAGAAATTGTGACTAATACTAAAAAATTTTAACATGCCTCTTTCCTAATTATTCCAGAAAAAGGTCCCTGGGCAGACTCTGATTGGCCAGCCTGGAGTCATGTACCTTTCTCTGAGCCAGTTACTGTGGACTCTGATTGGCCAGCCCTGTATCATGCTCATCCTGAGACGGGAGGTGGATTACGAAGACAGAATCATGGGTCCCCAAGGAAGGGAATCTGCTAGCAGAGGGGGAAAGGGACTGGACAACAGGTGTCCAGGACATCTAAACAATGCTTCCTGTGCTGCTTTTTGGGAAAGGCTGGCGTCCCGGACAACCACCCCCCAGGACCAGGTGGGCATGGAGGAATAATCTCCATCCTCATCGTGTTTATTTATATGGAAAGAAAAAAAAACAGAACAAAGATGGAGATTACTGCTGGTACCATGGAGGGGTCTCAAGACCTGGAGGATATTTGAAGGCAATAAGCTTGAAACCCTTTCCAACCTTGAAAGACCGAAACTACAGGTAGGTCCGGAAAAGGGGTGAGTTCACCAACCTGCAGGGGCGAGGGCTTCACTGACCGCGTCAGGGAGCCGTGGACAGAGCCCTCGCTGCTGAGCGTGAACATGGGCCTGGACCTCCAGCCGCAGACCCGTCCACAGCCCCTCGTCTGAGAGGTCGCCCGAAACCCCATCTTAGGTAGACAGTGCCAGGCAGTAGTTGAAGGCACTGAAAACAGATTTTATTCCGTCTGTTGCAACAGGGAGGAGAGTCCATCTGGGTTTGCTGAGCAGCCCTTATCCAGTTTAGGCTCCTAGCGTCCCACAGAGGAGGGAGACAGGGGCCTTATCCTCAGGTGTTGGCTGGAACAAACAGTAAGTTCCCTGACAGCGGAGCTTGCCCAGGCAGGCCCTGAGGGGCCTTGGGCTGTTAGAAACAATGCCAGTGCTTGTTCAACTCTCATAGTGGGGAGGAGGGTGGATGACATTGTTCACGCTAAGGGCCTGCAGTCCCCCCAGGCCAAGGTCAAGGTCTGCTCGTGAGCAGAGCTCAGAGGAGCTTGTGGGGAAGAATCTGTCAACCTCCATGTTCCCGGCCACCTTGGGGTGCCACGTCCTTGGACTCAGGTCAGGGTGTGGAGGCCAGTAGACGAAGGGATGCCCTCAGCCGGGCTGGCTCGAGGCTGCCTGGTCTTCTGAGGCGAGCTCCCCTGCCGACGCCCCCTTTCTCACTTACCTCCCTCCCGGGGCAAGGTTATTCCCAGTCATTCTTGGGGAACCCCGTTACAACACAGACAGACACAACTCCTTCTCCAGGAGCGACAAAGCTTATGAGGTTAGGGCAGGGAGGGCCGTGAGGTCATCTCACTCACCATCAACTTTGACAGACAGGGAAACTGAGGCCGGGTGGCACCGGTCTTTCACCCAGGGCCAGTTCAGCAAAGCAGATCCCATCGCTTCTCCAAGCCCTGTTTCCTTCGTTCCCCTACAGTTTGGGCACGACCGCCTGGCATGACATTCTTCTGAAGGTTGCGCCCTTTGTGGTGACAATACTTTTGTCACCTCAGGAGGACAACTGAAGTTCGCCTTCCCTTTAGGAGTTTGGTTTAGAAAAACTGTAGCAAGGGATGTGGAAATTTGCCCATTTTGCCCATTGCTTGGAAGCATCTCAAAGTCAAATTCAGAACTGTGCTAACTTTAAAAACCAAAAGAAATAGTTGGAGGAAGGGCGGGGCGAGCGACCGTGGGCGTTGCCAAGACTGGTTCTGGTGGGTGCACGGAGGAGCGGGCAGACTCAGGCAGGGGGGGGCAAAGCTCAGTCCGTTTCCTTGGTGACACGGGGAAGGAGGCCCCGCTGGTCAGGGGCTGTCAGAGGACCTGAGTGCGCGGTTCAGATGGCAGAGGGTCAGCAGCCAGGGAGCCACCCACCGCTGCAAACGTGGCAACCTCCGCTCATTGCTGTCTTTTAAATGACTTTGTTGAAACCTTGACAGTAACCAGATTTGGAGCTGGCAGATTAATTGGATCATAAATCTTTAGCCAGTGGAAGCACATCAAAATGTAGCCTTAACAATAAGACACCGCGACGAGACAATTGCTCTGTATTTGGGCAGCGCCCGCTGATGCCAGTGCCAGCAGAGGCCCTGCTGTGGCCACATGGGCCCTGGCCATCCAGCCCCATGTTAGAGAGAAGGCACTGTGAGGGCCGCAGCTTGGGTCACGGCTGGGTCTCCGCTGCGTAGAACAGTCCCCGGCCCAAAGCAGGTGGTTGCCAAGTACATAAGGAGTGAACAACTTACCCAATGCATGCACTGAAAGCACCTACTATGTGCCGGCCTCGGCCTTGGCCGGGGGGACACAATGGCAGGCGGTAAAGTGGGAGGTAGAGAACATGATGCCAGCGGGGAGGGTGACGTGTGCCCTCCTAAAGAAGCGTCAGAGGCATCGCGTGGTTCCAACTTTCTGTCCCTCTGCCTTGACACCAGCAGTGTCCCACTTACTGGCTGCCCCTCAGCTGGGGTCCCAGAGTGAAGAGCCAAGGTCCCTCGTCGCGGCCATGGCATGTGAGCGAGAATTCAGAGGATGGCTGTTACTGCACCAGAACTCGGCCTCAGCTGGCTGGCAGCCATGGGAACCGAGGTCGGGTGACGGCCCCGTGAGTTGGTGGCAGAGCCCAGAGTGGGGCCCAGGTGTCCCACCCTTCTCCTGGCCCCGTCTGCTTCTCCAGGGGACTCCCGGAGAGCCAACAGTGGGATTGCAGAGGTACTCCAACACGGCCAGGAGCCAGCGCCTCCGAGGTCATGACAAGGACAGCACTGCAGCTCACAGCGAATTACTGAGCATTTCCTGTGTCCGGGTCTGTCCAGATGCTTCCCAGCTTCCCATCTGCTCGCCACAGTGAGCCTGTGCAGAAGTTCCCACCCTCATTCGACAGGTGAGAGGGCTCCTGTTATCTCGTTTCTTCTTCTTCGTAACATCTGCGTAATAGTCCACAGTATGAGTGCACTGGAGTCACGTACCCAGCCCACTGGGGTCATGTACCCAGCCCCATGCACTGAGGTCATGTACCCAGCCTACTGAGGTCATGTACCCAGTCCACTGAGGTCATGTACCCAGCCCACTGAGGTCATGTACCCAGCCCACTGAGGTCATGTACCCAGCCCACTGAGGTCATGTACCCAAGCCTACTGAGGTCATGTACCCAAGCCCACTGAGGTCATGTACCCAAGCTGTGGGGACAAAACCCCAAAAAACAGTTTCCAGGCTCTCGGCCTCACATAGAAAGGTGCTGGCTCGGGTAGTAAATGGCCATCAACTGTGATCAGATGCCAGCAGCTGTGGCTAGTTGGCCGTCAGCTGTAACCCATAAGCCATTGGCAACTAATATAACGGCTGTGGCTATGCTAGCAGGAAAGGAATGGGGGCTAGCGAGAAGATGTGGCTGGCAAGCGCGGACTGCTGTTAGGCAGATTATGTAGATCCTGCTTCCTGTGTCTCCAGCCCAGACGCCAGCGAGAATATATTGGTTTGACTCCCCTACTTATGGCTCCATGGGTGTTCCTTTTTGGCCTTACCGTGTCCTGCATTCTTGGGCGGGGAGTGGGAGCTGAGACCCTGCACGACAAATGGCGCAGCGAGCAGGTTCCCCTGCACGACACAAGCCTACTGAGGTCATGTACCCAGCCCACTGAGGTCATGTACCCAAGCCCACTGAGGTCATGTACCCAAGCCCACTGAGGTCATGTACCCAGCCCACTGAGGTCATGTACCCAAGCCTACTGAGGTCATGTACCCAGCCCACTGAGGTCATGTACCCAGCCCACTGAGGTCATGTACCCAAGCCACTGAGGTCATGTACCCAGCCCACTGAGGTCATGTACCCAAGCCCACTGAGGTCATGTACCCAAGCCCACTGAGGTCATGTACCCAGCCCACTGAGGTCATGTACCCAAGCCTACTGAGGTCATGTACCCAGCCCACTGAGGTCATGTACCCAAGCCTACTGAGGTCATGTACCCAGCCCCATGCACTGAGGTCATGTACCCAGCCCACTGAGGTCATGTACCCAGCCCCATGCACTGGGGTCATGTACCCAGCCCCATGCACTGAGGTCATGTACCCAGCCCACTGGGGTCATGTACCCAGCCCACTGAGGTCATGTACCCAGCCCACTGGGGTCATGTACCCAGCCCCATGCACTGGGGTCATATACCCAGCCCCATGCACTGGGGTCATGTACCCAGCCCACTGGGGTCATGTACCCAGCCCACTGGGGTCACGTACCCAGCCCCATGTACCCAGTTCACAGACATCTCAGTTGCTTCTGCTACTTTGTAATCTCGAACAATGCCATGATTACCGAGCTGTTACATCTAGAGACACCTATACGAAGCAGACTTCAGCCACTGCTTCTGTGGGGTAGAGTCCCAGCAGTGGGGTCACGCAAAGAACGTATGTCCATGATGAATCTGAACAGAAACTAAAATGTTATCCCTCGAGAAAGAACAGCAGGACCTACTTGACGACTTTCAGTCTCGCAGACAGTCGGACGTTCCTGTGTGTAAAACACCTCGTCATCTCAGCGCAGGGCAGAATAACCTGGTGTGTTTTCATGTGGACTCTTACTTATTGGTGAGGATGTGCATTATCCATTGGCCATTCGGTTCTGTCTTCTGTGAAGAGCTAGTGTGTGTGCATGTGTGTGTGTGTGTGTGTGTGTGTGTGTGTGTGTTTGGCGGGGGAGGGGAGAGCAAGCACTTCCTACTGGGGGAGGGACATTCCTGAGGTCTTGCCATCCGGATCTGTACGGTCTGGAGGGGGGCTGTGTGGGCGGCGACGACCCCCAACAGGGTTGGCATGGAGGGCGCCCCATCCCTTTGGGGGGGCAGGTGACTCAACTTAAAACTTGCTTGGTGCCCAGCGTTCTGCTCAGTCGTTTGCCCCCCAGGGTGTCATTTAACCCTGACAAGAAACCGCTGAGTCTAGAATCCAACTGTTTCCCCCCAAAATCCCAAAGTCCAAAGAACTCTAAAATCCAAAAGATTTTTTCGTAATTCTTTTGGTGACAAAATCTGAACTGAACTCTCACAAGACCTCCACAAGCAGAGGTGGTCATCTCTGCTGACCACCTTAGTTTGAGGAGTCACGTTTTGCTACTTAAATAATAAATTTGATTTGAGGGTACGCCCCGGACCTTGCTGGCGAAGTTAGTAATGTGTGACACATGCTGTAGTACCTTTCCAAAATCCAGAAGAACGATTCTCACGTGTGAAACCTTCCTGGCCCTGAGTTTGGGCTAAGGAACTGCACGCCTACCTGCATTGTCATCCCAAGCGACCGAGGAAGACGCTGTGGCTGAGACTGACACCTTTCCCCAGGGTGTGGGTTGCTGCACGACAAGCCAGAAATCCAACTCTGACCCCAAGTCTGTGCTTTTAACCGAGGCCTTTTCTGCCCTTGGCTGCTCTCAAGGCCACCCGATGGTCCCTTATCTTGTGAATTCTAATTCTGGCTATAGACGGCTTTTCTTCTGAAAGGATGGGACAGAAGGACTACGCTGACTTGTCACCCTGGGATCTCAGCCCCAGCATGCTATCCTGCCTCGTCAGTGCCAGGCAGGTCTCGGCCCCACAGCCTGTGTCCAGGGAGCCCAAGCCCTCGGCCCCGCGTGAGGCAGGAGTTGGCCGAGCGGGAGGCAGGCTGGCTCTGCTCTAGCAGATTAGTTTAATTAAAAGCAGGATGGATGCCTGGCTCATGTTGGAGGCAATCATTAGACAATCAAAACGCTTGGGTACAAGGAAGTAATTGCATTTCACAGAGACCCTTGGCCATCAAGACAGAATCAATCAATAATTAAATTAGAAGTGAAAATGAGTTGCTCGGGCCCGACGCACTGACGAGGCAGACCCTTAGTGAACCCCACTACGTGCTGAGGGCATGGAGGTGGGGGCGCCTCCGCCGCCAAGGTCCCGAGTCCAACCCAGCAGCAAGCGGACGTGGAAGGGACGTGGAAGGGACTATGACACATTTGATTCTAAAATACTGTCAGAGAATACTGTCTTCTCAGTTTAATGAAAATGAGAAAATGGGAAAGGGGAATGTCGAGGTTGGGTACCGTGACACAGGAAACAGTCCCCAAACTCAGCAGGGAGTGCACAGTGAGTGTCAATGCCTGGGCAGGTGCAGGTGGGCTGGGTGGCCCCGCTGATCTCAGCTGCGTTTGCTCACGGGCCTGCAGGTCAGCTAGGACTGTCTGGTTCTGGCTGGGCCTCTGTGCAAACAGCTGCTCCCCCTTCCTCTCATGCTCCTGGGCCCAGGAGGCCGGCCAGACCATCTCCACGAGGGGCAATGGTAGAGGCCCAAGGGGGCACACCATCATCCACACACACATATCACCTGGCCAAGTCCCAAGTCGGGGGGGGAGCACACGTGTGACAAGGTGTGGTCAGGGTGTACGTGCAGGAAGAGTGAAGAAATGGGACTGAAAGTTCAGATTCCCACCGGGAACTCATACTTCATTGAGCACCTTCTGTAAACCAGTAACCTATACATATCTCAAGGAAGCTATGTAACCATTCTGCAAGTTGTGCATTGTTAACCCCATTTCAGAGATGGGAAGCTGAGACTCAGAAGCAAGCTGGCCAAGGTCATCAGTTAGTGAGCGGCTGGACACAGATCAACCTGCTTCCAGCATGTTCCACCATCCACCTTCACATTGACCTGAAGTCAGGGCAGCTGGAGCTAGTCAAACCCGACCCAGTCGGAGGCCTGGGACAAGTCTCTCCCCACCTGAGACGAGGCGCTCCCACTTCTGGCTCGATTTTCTTCACTAGTAAGTAAGGAAGCTGCCCGAGGCCTGGGAGGCCCCTGGCAGCTCTGCGAGCCTGGGGTTGAAGGCTAATTGATGGCTGAACCGGCTGGCTTCTGTTATGCTTCTCGAACATGGCTGCCAGGGCAGGGGGCGGCGTGGATTCCAACCACAGAGGTCGGCTATGGTGCGCTTTGTTTCTCGTCCCATAAGTGGAGAAGACGGAGCTCTGGACTTGAAAGGATTTTCAAGGTCAACTGCCCTAGTGACTTCCAGATATTTTTAGCCGTGACTTGGCCAAAAATATTTTTGGCGGAATAATGGTCCCCATCCTAATCCCTGAACTCGCTCTAGCAGAATCTTAGCATCAAGTGGAGATGCTGGAAGCTCTGAGCCCGTGAGGCACAGAAACCGGCAGAAACAGCGAGGCAGGATCTGGACTGAGAGCTGTGAGTGGTTCAGGGCCGGTGTGGCCCTCACTCCCAGGGCCCTGCTGGCATCTGGGGAGATCAGACAAGAGGGATTGGACACACGCAAACAGCTGGAAGACAAATGCTCTGTCGGGGGATGAGTAAGGAACCATGGGAACCCAGGGGAGGGACAATTAACCTTCCCGGGTGTCGGGTTTCGAGGAGGGCATTTCAGCCGCGCCTCAAAGGATTTCCCTGTCTGCACGTGGGACGGTCCAGAGCTCAGGGAGGTGGAACCAACTAACCCTGGTCCCACCCCAGCCCCCAAGAATCAGAATCTCAGACGCAGGGCCAGGGAAGCTGCATCGGCTCACATCTCCTGCTCAGCCTGCCGCTCATCCAGGTCAAGGACCCACCAGCCTGGAAGCTTGGCCCCACCTGCGGGCTGAGCCTCGGGCCTGCTCCCTCCCTGGCAAGGTCAGATGGTGTGCCCGGTGCCTGAGCTGGGGGCTGGGATGCATTCTCGCCTCACCAGGCCCCGCCCCTGTGTCAGGGCTCAGTCTTTGTCACAGATTGGTGGGGGCTTGTGGGGTGCAGGGACTCAGAGGTCACGTGCCCCTCCACCCTCCACCCTCCTCCCTGCTTCCCCACATTTCCAAGGCCATGACACACTGTGCCTGGGTTTCGTTTGTTGTCGGCCTGTGAAGCATCTCCCTTCAAGCCGGCGGCCTGCACATCCATCCCCCGTGAGGACAGGCTCCATTTGCGCCACAAATGGAAATGAGCCTTCTGAGACCATTAGAATTTTTCAATAAGATGGGAGCTGACGTGGAAGGGGCATGATAAAACACCATCTCTCTGGAACGCTGGGGTTGCGCTTGCTTTCTGCCCTCTAGGGAGCTGGGTGGTGTAATCTGGGGGCTGTTACTGGGCCCAGCTCAGCAATTCCTCCAGGCCCCACAGGTGGGTGCGAGAAGGAGGGAGCCTGGGCGGTCCCTGATCGCTGTGCCTGCAAAGGCACCCTGCGGGAAGCTCAGTGAACCCTGAGGGTGCTCAGGAAAGGGGGCTCTGGGGTGTACCCGCCCGCCGCGCACCCCACTCCTCCACCAGGGGCGCTGTGATGGAACTCCCTCTCCGGGCTTCACTCCACCCCTAGCTGGGGGCCTCCTTCCAGGTGTGTCAAGGTCACCTCCTGTGTTAGGATCAGCCAGGTCCGAGAGCTGCGGCTCCAGGTGAAGGTGGGCCGAGAGAGCACATCTGACTCATCTCCACACCACCAAGGTCGGGGGCTTCTGTCCACCTGGCAGTGCCTCCCATGTTCCCGGTGCCGGGAAGGTATGGGGACATGTATGGGGACGAAGAGGGGCATAGTTCTTCCTCACGGAAGCCTAGCAGGGATGGCCTGAGCCAGGAAGCCAGAGAGGAGCTGTACACAGCCCCCGAGAACTTGGGGCACCCGGGGCTCGCAGGACTGGGCAATGAGCTCAGGGAGCTGTGATTCCAGCAGCTCAGCAGGTCCATCATCCTACAGGAAGTCCCACAAGGGACCATGAACATTCAGTTCCCGACAGGAAACCAAACCAAACGAGCCGAGAGTCACCATCGAGAGGACAGTGGGCACATTGCATTTTGTTAGGGTCACACGGCGGGACCGGGTTCATGAGCGAAAATGAAGGCGGCTGGGCGAGCACGTGTGACTGCCCTAAGGCCACCTGGCAGCTTTCGGACAGGCCTGCGTGCCTGTGACTCATTTACGCACAGCCCCAAACACCCGGGACGCACTGGAGACAGACACACACTTGAGGTCAAGCGGAAGAGCAAGATGAGAGAGTGATAAACACAAAACTCCCTTACGTGGCTGCAGCCGGGAGCCCAGTGAAGGCTTCCTCTGGGTGCTCGGCTGGCCCCTGATAAGAATCATCCGATTTTACTCTATATTTCATTAAGAACAGCAACAACAGACAAAAAGAAATATGGGGAAAAAAAAAAGACAAGTTTTGCAAGGGCAGAGAAAAGAATGTGAATCTTTAACTACATTCGTCAAACAAACAAAACACGCATAAAACACTGCCCGCGTGCACACCTGATGAGACTGGACACATGCGTACCCCTGCGACTGCACCCCACAATCAGGGTAGTAAACACTTACCTGGCACCTCCACAGGCTTCCTTGTGCCCCTTTGTGGGTTTTCTGTTTGCTAGTTGCTTGTTTGGGGTTTTGGAGTGAGGGATGCTATAAGATTTATGTATGACATTTATGCTCTTAACTTTTTAAGAGCTCAGCTCCGCCCGGTAGCTGTGGGTACGGTGATGTGCAGCAAATCCCTCCCGAGCGTCTCCATCTCCCCTCACTGAAACCTGGGAGTTGTTGCTCCATGGGCAAAACACTACATTGTTAAAATTTTACTAAGAATGTTTTTAGAAGATTTAACAATACAAAAAAATATACACAACAAAATACTGCTCACCCACCCACTACCACGTGGCCAGACAGGCTGCTTAATGTCCTGGGAACTCGGTTTCCCTATGTGGCAGCCACACCTTTAAGTGCTATTGGAAGTTTAATTATATACACACTCACACAAGGTCTCACAATTAGGTTCACAAACTTGTTGCAATGATGTTGCTAACATTTTCTGATATAATATGCATTATGAATTTGTACCAACTGGATAGTTAACCAAGTTTACTATTTGGAGGTGCTGAAAAGGCTGCGTGAAAAAGTTAGACGACCTGAACTTTTCGCCAACAATTCATGGCTCTTGCATCACGACCATGCACCAGCTCACACGGCACTGTCTGTGAGGGAGTTTTTAGCCAGGAAACAAATAACTCTATTGGAACACCCTCCCTACTCACCTGATCTGGCCCCCAATGACTTCTTTCTTTACCCAAAGATCAAGGAAATATCAAAAGGAAGACATTTTGATGACATTCAGGACATCAAGGGTAATACGACGACAGCTCTGATGGCCATTCCAGGAAAAGAGTTCCAACATTGCTTTGAAGGGTGGACTAGGTGCTGGCTTCAGTGCATAGCTTCCCAAGGGGAGGACTTCAAGGTGACCGTAGTGATGTTCAGCAATGAGGTACATAGCACTTTTTCTAGGATGAGTTTGTGAACTTAATTGTCAGAGCTTGTACCTATATGTTAAGTGCTTCATACATGTACATACGCACACACATTTACATAATGCAAATGACGTGTGCGTTTATTGACCAATAGATTGGTTTTCTTATGATGGTGGGCCCACAATCGTTGTATTCAAAAGTTATTAAAAATATTTTTTAAGAAAAATGAAAATATTACATTCATGTACATTACAGCAAAATTCTTCATGTTATCTAAACATTAAAAATTTATGAAAATAAAATCATTATCCTTGCTACAGTTTTACATGCTTTAGTCATTCCCTTCCTACATATATCTGAGTACTGTGTCAGTGGTATTTTTCAGAAGAATGTGTTTTTAATATGATTATACGAGTTTAAATTTGTCCTACCATTGCACGTAATGGTCTTCCAATTGCATGTTTTAATTGTTAACATCCCTGCTGACTCTTCTCAATAGGGCATGATATTTTAAATTTAGAAAACATTATCTCTGCAGGAATTGAAGTACCTGGTAAGCTCAGAGTAAATTCTGTGAAGTGGAGAGTATTTTCAATGCTAATATTTTTACATTGAAATGTGGAAAGAGCTCAGCAGAAATATTGTCACAGATACTGCCTTTCACCTCCATTCTGGGTGCCTTTCTCGGATACATTTTTTCATAACAAAACATGTCAGACCCATCATGATTCTCTTGAATGTTTCACCAAACGTGGAGGTTACAAAATCCCAGCCCTTCTCCGCTTGTTTCCATCCTGGGCCGCCTCCTAAATTTCTCCAATTAAACCTGGGAGCTTCGTTTAAACATTCTTCCCTGATGGCAAGAAATGCCAACGTTTAAATAAGAATTCTAAACAAAAGCTCGTGTACGTAGCTTCCCCAGACAGTATGTCCAGCCCCCACCCCCTCGCTTTCATGGGGATAAATTTCATTGTCTTCCTACTTTGTTTCCAATAATTACAATTTGCAAAAATGTTAGTAACTGATATTTGCAGTTTCCATTCACTGAATACTCCAGTGAAAGATTTCCAACTGACTTCCGACGATGAGAGACGACGGCACCCCAAATTTAGAGGATTTGTTTACAAAAAGTTTAGTGTCATTACAGGACACGTGAGTTGATTTGCCAAGTAACTGGGCAAAGGCTCAAACAGCCCTCAAATCTGACTGATGAGGAGGAAAGTGGGAGAAAGCACTAGGATGCCAAAACCACCCAACTGCGGGTGCTTTCCGATTGAACATTCACCTCACAGATGTGTTTGTTTCAAGTTACTCTGGGTGCTCACGTAACACGTGCGTGTTGTGACAACGACAGGTCCTGTCTGGGCAGCTGGGTGGTCAAAGCTCGCGTGAATGCCCCAGTGGAACCCAGGTACCGAGAACGCCGTTTTCGCCATGACACCAGCTGCGCCCAAATCACAGAGCTGTTCCACCAGCCCCAGAAGGAACCTCCAAAGCTTCGCTTTCATCCCATAAATTAGACGAAAAGGATCAAACGGTCGTTGGAACGAACTGATTTTCTTGTTAAAGCATCTGGTAAAAATGACATAGAACTGGAATAATTGAGTCGACTCCCCATTCTGCTGATGGGGCTACCAACAGTTCCCACCTCAAGGAAAGGTCTGCCTGCTGCAGGGAGCGAGGCCCAGTGCGTCTGGGACCCAACGGCGGCCTCCCTGCAGCCACGAGGATGACCGAGGGGGGGGGTACAAAGGCCTGGTCACCGCGTTATGCACACGGCATCTAGCAAACCCACACGCCAATGCACTCGTGACAGTGCTTCGCTGAACAGGAGAAACGTTAGGACGGATGCTGAGAGAAACCAGGCTGCGCGTTGTCCGCTCATCCGCAAAGCGGGGACCGTGAGGACGCCGGGCTCCTCAGGCTGTGTGAGGACCACGGAGGTTCTCGTCTACCCAGCCAGCACCGCGGCAGCCCTACTGCGGACGCTCGTCACTTTCATTATTTGGAGGCCTTGGGGACAGTGAAGAGGAGATTATTTTAACGTCCCACAGAGTCAGAGGTGGGGTTGGTTTGTACATCACACCAGCTGACCAACCACAGGCCCGCACCTGGGCCTCGGGACCCCACCACGAGCGGCATTTACACAGCATGTCCACCTGCACGTGTACCCTCCATCCCTGGGACACGGGCCCAGGGACCAGAAGAGATCTGCTGAGGCCACAAACACACAGAGTCAGGGTTTACCCAGGTTCACAGGGACTCTTGTGACCCCAGGCTACTTGGGGGGCAAGGTGCAAAGCTTCCTAGGTCAGAAGGAGCAGGAAGGGAAAATGTAAGACTGCAAACTTGGCCAAGAACCAGGGCCTCGCAGCCCTGGGCCTGCAGGCTCTCGCCCACCAGCCTGTGCGTGCCAGGCAGCATGTCCCCCAGCCCCCAGCCTCTGGCCACGAGGGAGGGGCAGCTCAGCTAGACCCAGGGAAGTCTGGGCTCAAGCCGAGGCTCAGCCACCAAGGGGGCACTGAGCTTGGATGTGACCATCCTGCAGGTGGGACGCAGTGGTCCCCAGGCCCCTCGCAGACACCCTACGCTGCAGATGGAGGAGGCCGCTGTCCCTCAGGAGAGGGAGGTTCCACAGGGTCCCTATGCCAGCAGCACCCACCTAGATGGGATACGGGGAAGGTCCAAGGCTGGCTGCTCTGTGCTGCAGGAAATCTCTCTGGTCCGTCTGTACCAGACCACGAGCCATTCTGTACCCCGTGCCACGGTAACACCCACCCTGTGTCCCAGAGCAGCTCTCCCAGCAGCACTCACACCCGTGCGGTACCCACACCCAGTCCCCGGACACGCAGCAGCACGGCTCAGTGCCGTGGCCTTTGGTGACAAAGCACCAGCTGGGAGACCAGGGGCCGTTCATGCAGCCGCCCGAATGTTCCTTGTTCATCGTAGAGGTTCCTCCTGAACTGCTGCTGTGGTGACTGAAGACGATGCCCAGTTTCCCTCTTGTGCCAGCCCGTGCCAGGCCCCGATAGCACCCTGGGCCCTCAGACCCCGGGCTTTGGAGCAAGTCTGCTGGACGACCTGTCTGACCGCCAAGTCTTAGGGAACCCGCCCCCCCGCCCTGTTCCCTGGCCCACCCCTGTCTCCCGCTAACGGAGCCAAGGGCAGCCCTGCGGCC
The DNA here is from genome assembly GCF_964194185.1 of Rhinolophus hipposideros. Taxonomy (NCBI): domain Eukaryota; kingdom Metazoa; phylum Chordata; class Mammalia; order Chiroptera; family Rhinolophidae; genus Rhinolophus; species Rhinolophus hipposideros. Next base: position 2,294,820 of record NC_138055.1, read on the forward strand.
AACACCCTGCGTACCTGCGGGGACCGGGGCGGGGGGGGGGAGGGGGGGGGAGCGCTCCTCCTGACGGACGCCCAGCAGGGCGCCGGGCCTTTCATCCACACGCACACACTCCACGCTCGCTGCTCCCCTGCACTGCAGCCAACGCCAGGATGGCCGATCAGGAGCGACACCGTTCACCTGCACACATGCCCACTGTGCACAGATCTGCCCGCGTGGGGCCTGGACAGACATCAGGGAACAGCGGTGTGGGCGCTGCCCAGTCAGCCATGGGGCGGGGCCGGGTGGGCCGCAGAGGCAGAGGGTCTGGGGAGCTGAGGACCCCACCTGTGCTGCGCGGGTTGTAGGCCAGTGAAAATGAATGCTCAATAAACCCTGTCCCTGGCCCCAGGGCAGAGCTCGTGGAACTGCAGACACCCCAGGGTGCCAAACAGCCATCAAAAGACCAGATGGCCGGGCAGGTGCATTGTTGCTCAAAATGAATAATTAGATTGACCAGCGCTAAGCTAACGAGAAATATGGCAAGTGGGTTTGCAATCTGTCCTTGTCACCTCAGACAGTAACCTTCTCCTCGGAAGAGTTCCAACTGCAGAGACGTCAGTGAGAACAGAGCCCACTGCTGAGGTGGGAGCTTGACTTGATTGTGGAATGAATGAATGAATGAATGAATGAATGAATGAATGAATATACCATCCAATCCACCCACCTTAGTTTACAGAGGAGGAAACTGGGGTCCAGAAGTGAGAAGTCTCACCCCGAATTAAAGGAATTTTCACAAGGGTTGGGTCCCGGATGTCTTCAGCCCCAAACCAGGCGAGGTCCTTTGGGCCAACGGAGCCCACGCTGCAGGGGTCAGGTGCCGTCTAACAGAATCTGAGAAAGCACAGGCTCAGCCCGGACGCCCTGGAGACCTGCTCTGCGGTCACGCACCCATCCCGGCCCCCTTCCCGGGGCGGCCCTGCCTGGAGCAGCCGCCTGGACACTGAACCCAGCCCTGTGGGCGACCCCATCTGCAGGGATCCTGGAGCGCCCTCTGCAGGTCAGGGCATGAGCAGGTTCTCGAGGGCCGGGGTGGCTGTACCCACCGTGAGTCACCCAGCAGCCCCGCCAGCCTCGCCACTGCCAACGCGGGGACTGGAGCCGGCTGTGCTTGTGAACTCTCCCCTGCCTGATGAGCACTTTTTTAAGTTTAAACCACCATAATTTTCCTTTTATGCCCTTGCATTTGTTTTCCAAGAAAATGATTACGCATTCATGGAGGATTAATGATCTCTTAACATGGAAAGGCTGGGGGGAGAGCGGCGTGGTGAAAGAACACACATTTGTATTCAAATAAATTACATGGATTTTCGATTAAAATGCTGCACTTAGAATGGGCCCTGGGTCCCAGGCCTCTCTGTGCATCTGCTGCCAAATCCCCTCCTTCCGTATGGTCACGCCGCACAAAAGGACTATTCAGAGCAGGCCATTAGCAAGCCCAGGACGGCACCCGTCTCTGCACCCCCCTTGCTTGTTCAGTTGGTACATCTCGTCCCTCGAAGGCGTTTCTGCAGAAATAAATCAGACTCAGGCTGGTGCAGAGGGAGGAGAACAGTCCTGCTTCTCCAGACTCCCCTGTGGCTGGGCTCCTGCCTCCCCTCGGCTCTGCCTGAGCTCCCTCCCCGTGGCCCCAGGACGGCTGCTGACAGGAAGAGGCTGACCAGCGGCCCAAGGCCTCCGCCTTACATAGGGACACAGCCCCACGTGGACCTCTGACTGCCAGGACAAGCCGACTCCCGATGGCCCTGCCTCGGTCTCTCTCATTCTCCTCATCCCTGTGCAATGACGGCCACTGCAGCTGGCCACGACCCCAGAGCTCCCCCATCTGCCCCCAAGTGAGTCAACAGGTCCAAAGAGAACCTGGACTGGATGTGGGGGCCCAGACAAGGTGCTGCGGCAGCTCCCCTGGGGATCGTCCTGTCTGCGCGGTCAGAGGCAACGCCAGCCTCGGGGGCCTGCAGCTGGCTTTCTCTCTGCTGCTGCCTCCAAGACTCCAGGACTCTACGACGGGACTGCCCCAAGTGCACGCATGTGTACACGCATGCATGTGTGCACACACTCACACCGCTCCCTAGAGGCAAGAGGTGGCACCAGGACCCAAGGACTCTAGGTTTTCATGTAGTTCTCTGCGCCTCAGTGTTCTCATCTGTAAAGTGGACAGTTGACCTTAGCTATGCTCTCCTCACAAGGAACAGTGAAGACTGAATAAAATAATAAGTAAAACACTATTGTTATTATTATTATTACGGGAACAGCAGTATCAGGGCCAGATTCTGTGAGCTGCGTTAGAGACCTTCCTTCTGACACACACCACGACAAAAGGCGTGATTTCCCTTTGATGGGGGAAGGACTGACTGCACGGGAATCGCACGAGTCGCCCAAGATTAATGCTGAAAAGATGGCAGAGCCAAATTTCCCACACTCTGCGTCATATTGACTTCCCTCCTGCCGGGAAATGTCCTCAGTTCTCTGGGGTTTGAGGACCCTTCTCACCCCCTCTGTGGCCCCTAAACCTTCCTAGACAAGTGTTTGCATTGGATTTGCTGAAATTCTGGCTTGGCCAATATCACATGTGTTTATACCTGAACCCACACCACCATCTGACAATCTCAGAAGTAAATCTGCCCGGCGCTGGGCCAGCTGGGAGTTCGCGGGAGGTGGCGCAGCGGCAGACCTGCCAGGACGCGTGGGCCTCAGAACGCCGTCCGGGCCTCCTGCTGAAGCCAGAGCCACTGAAGACTGGTGTTTCTGAAGCCTCTTCCTTTGAGCTTCCTGCAGCACGTGGAATCATGGGAGCCCCTGGTTCTGGGCACTGCCCTCCTATCAGACCCTGCACTGGTCATTGTCGTGTCAGAAACCAGGACAACTCTGCAGCCAGGGCACCTGCGTGCAAGGCCTGCTTCCACTGGCAAGGCGGCAGGTGGAAGTTTACAGAATTTCCCCAGGGCAACACCCTAAAATGAAGCCCCCACTTTGTGGGAATGTCGGAGGCGTTGGGAGTACCTTCTATGTGGGTATAAAGGCTGTTCCCAGTGTCCTGTAGAGGACGACACGGTCCCCAATGCCTGTCTGCAGCCCCAGAATACAGGGTCTCCCATGGGTATGTCAGGGCTGTAGCCCACTGAGCCTCGAGCAGCCACAGGCCAGGGGAGCTCTGCCCGGGAACAGGAAGCCCCCAGGGGGGGCTCATGTCTCCCCAAAATGTCAGTCTCCAAGAGCACAAGGTGTGGCCCAGGGCACACAGCCGAGCGTCTCTCTGAAGGCCTGGCCATGACCTCCGCTGATGTGCAGCGGTTTTAGTTGGAATTGTGTCCATTGCTATTCTCACCTGTCTGTCCCGTCCCTGTCCCCTGAGAAAGGTCACCAACCCGACCACTAACTGCCAGAAGACAAGAGTGAAGGTCTCTGGGCCTCAGCGGCCTACCTGTGACGTGGACGGAAGCCCCTTCCTCACGGACGCCAGGGCTCAGCGGCAGGCACAGGGCGCACGGCGGGCCTCCTCAGGTGTGCTCGCCCACGTGCCACGGAGCCTGCTCACACCCGCTGTGCCCTCGGCCACTCTGCACTCATGTCCAACACGTGGGACTGTGTCGTCACTGTGGCAGACGAGGCCCGAGGGAGCGACACGTCAGGAGGTTCTTCCCCTCGGGGCTGAGCAAGCACTGACCTGCGTGACCTTGACAGAGCACCACCTTGCACCGGCACCGTGGGTTCCCGGCTCACCTCATCTAGTCCTAGCCCTGCTCAAATGGCCACCAGGGAGGCCATCTCTCTTCCCAGGGGACAGGAGCCTAGAATGCCAGACTTCCTGGCTGGCCCCTGCCATAACCTGCTTCAGGTCACATGACCACATGGCCAAGCGCTCATGAATCATTGTCAAAGCCTGGGCTGGCCGGCTAAGACTGTCCCATGGCCGACACTGTCACACAGCAGACCCTGGCCAAGCGTACAGACCCTCTGTCCCTTCTCCTCACAGTTCGTTAAGAAGAGCCTGGAAGCCTGTGCCTGCCTCACTGTGATGGGCGGAGGGCGAGAGGGGCCCTGGCTGGGACCCCCACCCGCTGGGACTCGGACGCCTGTCCGTGCTTTGCAGAGCCACGGCAGCCCTCGCGGGGCCCATCCCCTTGGCCGTGTGAAATGATGGAGCTGACCGATTTATACATCACCAAGGCTTAGGCGTCTCCAAACAGGACGTGACACCCCAGGGACATAACTGCTTCCCTTATTTAACACCCGCGACGAGGGGTTCTCCCTGGGCTCCAGGCAGATGAGGGGAGGCGCTATGGACTTCGGGGTATTGAACAATGGTCAGTGAGCCGCATGTGACAGGACCTGCGGTAGGTGAGTGTGGGCTGGTGGGGCCTGACAGGCAGCCTGACCCCATCTACAGGGCGGCAAGCAGTTCCTGAATTTCAGCGGTAAATTCTGCCTCAGCCTCCTTGGAGCTAAAACGAAGGGGAAAGATGAGAAGGGACAAGACATGCCATCCTTATGCCAACAACACGCTCGTCCCTCTGTTAGCACCTGGCCTGGAACTCAGACACCTAAGAAAATTTTCACAAGGACCCTGAGACCTGCCGAGGCAATGACCTCAATCTGACCTCTAAAGACCTTGACCCACAGCCCCAGTTGGTTCCACAACGGCAACCATTTCAGCCGACGCTGCTCCTGCGACCTGTGGAGCCTCGGCCCACCCTGGTCAGAATTTGTCTGGGGACCGAGCCCGGCGGGGGCCTCATGCCCCCAAAAGAGCAGAGTCCACTACCCCCTGTCCAGCCTCACCTGTCCAGTAACGTCGCCTTGACTCAAGGCCTTTCCGGGGCCTGGAACCATGACTAATTTTTTCTTTGGAGAAAACGAATTTAAATTTAATTGCTGCTTGAAAGAGAAGGGGTGGGGTGGGGCAGCTGGGGAGGAGGGACTGGAACAAAGGGAGAAAAACAAAGGCCTGATCCATCGTTTCAATTTAAAGAGGCTGCGGCAAAATGGTTGGAAGACAGAGTTATGTGCCTCCCGAAAAATGTGTCAATAAATAAGGAAATCAGCCAGAACAAATAGCACCAGCTGTTTCGATGAACAGAGGAGCTGGGAAATGTGAAAGATGGATGATTGCCACTGAAACCCATGGACGGCGCCGCGGGACAGTGACCCTCACGCAGGTGCCGTCCCAGGACGAGCCGGGAGCTTGCACACTGCAGCCCCTCGGCCTGGGATGCCCTGGGGGCCTCAAGGGGCAGGAAGTCTCTGGGGGAAATCGCGCCCAGGGCACTGCAGTACAGACTCATCTCTGTGGCTTCACTTATTCATTCAACTAGCACCCCATGAGCTCCCACAGCCAGGGCCTCCCCCTCATGACAGCTCCGCTTTGCAGGTGGGGAAGCCACGCTCAGGACAGGGAGCTGGTCTACCCAAGGTCACACGGCATCTGACCCCAATGGTTGTGCCCTTCCTACCCCATGACCTACCTGGATGCCCTCTCTGAGACCCTTGGTCCCTGGGATCCTGCAAGGGGCCGAGTCAGGCTGAGTGAGCCCCTGAGGCCCGGTAGGTTTGTTTTGCAGAATAATCACTCCCTTCCCTACCCGGGTCCAGGAATGTTACGTAAAAGGATGTCCTCCACATGGAAACGTGAGGGGTGGGGAAGAGTTCCCATCTACCAGCCCTGAGCATGATGACGAAATGGAAAGTACCCTGGATACGGCATTCATCCCTTACTGTCTCTTCATCCATGGACAAGTCACCTCATTGAGCCTCAGTTTCCCCATCTGTGAAATCGGAACAATAGAATCCCAAAGTTGAAATGGGACACACAAGCTGCTAAGTCCAACCCTAGACCAGGAACATTTGCGCATCTCTAAAGATAAGAAGCTCATTGTGTCCCCAAGTCATTCACCCCAGATCTGTGGGGGGGGAGGTTTCCTTTACACCGAGTCAAAAGCCCCCTCTCTCCCTAGAACCACACAGAAGGCATGTGGTTTGGAGCCATCTCTAAGCCCGTGCCATCCTCATGGCCTCTCCCTCCCATCTTCCATTCCATTCCATTTCTGCAGTCACCAGTCACTTAGAATAACACCAGCTCGCCTTCCTTCCTGCAGGCTAACAATTTTTCCGAAATGTTTCCTACCTTTCACATAAACTGCTGGGTCATGTGCATGCTGGTTGGGGTCCAGCCCCAGCTCTTCCCTTCATATGCTGTCACATTAGACCTTCTGTGCCTTGGGTTCCCCGCATGTAAAGTAAGAATGACAATATTTCCTCATAGGGCCTTAGTGAGGATTAAGTAAGTTAATTTAAGTGAAGTGTTTAGAACAGTGACTAGTGAACAGTAGGCAGAGTATAAATGTTAGCAGTCATCACTGCACCGTCACCATCACTGTCACCATCATCATCATCATCACCATCATCATCACCATCATCGTCATATCACCGTCATCATCACGGTCACCATCATCATCACCATCACCATCATCATCACCGTCACCATCATCATCACTGTCACCATCATCATCACCATCACCATCATCTTCACCATCATCATCACCGTCACCGTCATCATCACCATCACCATCATCTTCACCATCATCATCACTGTCACCGTCATCATCAGTCACCATCACCGTCACCGTCATCATCACCGTCATTGTCATATCACCGTCATCATCACCGTCACCGTCATCATCACCGTCACCATCATCATCACCATCACCATCATCATCACCGTCACCATCATCATCACCGTCACCATCATCATCACCATCACCATCATCTTCACCATCATCATCACCGTCACCGTCATCATCAGTCACCATCACCGTCACCGTCATCATCACCGTCACCATCACCATCATCATCACCATCACCACCATCATCACCACTGTCATCACCACCGTCACCACCATAATCACCATTGTCATCACCACCATCATCACCATCATGTTTAAAATTATTTTGTTGTTGTTAGTTTTGTCACCCACTGAATGAGGCTGCATTAGGTGCTCTGAAAGGGATCCTCCTGACTGTAACTGAAGTCTCTTCCACTCTCCATCTCTGTCACACATTTCTGCTGCCAAGTGACAGCTGCATTGTAGTCTTACGTGAGGTCATTTGTCCCATTGGTGTAATTGACCTAAACAGCCTTAATGGACTCAGTGCCTTCCCATCCCGCCCTCAGGATAAAGAGGGCTGCTCCATCTCTGCTCATCCCTGACACAAGGGCTTTCTCTGGGCAGTGTCACACAGAGGAGAGTGGTGACACATATCTCACTGGCGATATTCACTTAGGACAGCCCAGATCCACCTTCATACCTGTAAAGCCGAAGGGAATTGTTGGTCTGTTCCACATGCACCCTGGTCAGATAGGGGGGAAACTCTGATGTTTCCATAGCAACCACCTGACCCACATGTTCACAGGTTTTGCCGGATGTGTCTTCCTAACATGCTAAGGATTTGGGACCCCCACTCCATGCCATGACCCAGGCCCCACTATCTCTCACCTGGGCCACTGTAAGACCCTCCTCCCTGACTCCTAAAGTCCAGTCCCTTCTCCACACTGCCACCATCCCAGAGACATTATAAAAGACATGTGTGATCAGGTCACTCCATGTTTGAAGACTTCAGAGCCCCCCACTGCCCACAAGATAAAGCCTAACCACTCACCCTGAAATCCAGTGACCCAGAGTTTTCCCAGCAGACATGCTCTCCATTAGACCCCACTACACTGACTACATCCTGTTAATACATCTACTTACAGATGGTCTTCACCAAGTATACTCCAAAAGACCCAAGGATAAGAACCACAATAGAACCATCTCTGAATCCCGGGGGCTGGTACAGAGAGATGCTCGGGAAGTACTGGATGGATGGATGGATGGATGGATGGATGGATGGATGGATGGACGGACGGAGAGTAGGTGTGTGGGTGGGTGGGTGGATGGTAGATGGATGGATGGATGGATGGATGGATGGACGGAGAGTAGGTGTGTTGGTGGGTGGGTGGATGGTAGATGGATGGATGGATGGATGGACAGATGGTGGATGGACAGACAGAGAGTAGGTGTGTGGGTGGGTGGGTGGATGGTAGATGGATGGATGGATGGATGGATGGATGGATGGACAGATGGTGGATGGACAGACAGAGAGTAGGTGTGTGGGTGGGTGGGTGGATGGTAGATGGATGGATGGATGGATGGATGGATGGATGGATGGATGGATGGACAGATGGTGGATGGACAGACAGAGAGTAGGTGTGTGGGTGGGTGGGTGGATGGTAGATGGATGGATGGATGGATGGACGGAGAGTAGGTGTGTGGGTGGGTGGGTGGATGGTAGACGGATGGATGGATGGATGGACAGACAGATGGTGGATGGACAGAGAGTAGATGTGTGGGTGGGTAGGTATGTGGGTGGGTAGGTGGGTGGATGGATGGATGGATGGGCGATGTATAGACTGATTGAATGAATGGTTGAGTCAGTGAATGGGTACGTGGGTAGATAGGTAGGTAAATATTTCTAAACTCAGTTTGATAGTTTTTTTTTTCTTAGTAAAGACATTAAGCCTATCTATTTCCTTACATCCTAAATGGATATATTTGATCTGCTCTATTTTTGTTTTATCCTTTTTGTGCTTATTTCTTGTGTTCTTTCTTTTGTTTAAAAAATTGTGTATATCAATATGGTCGTTTGGGGCTTTCATTCTTAACCAGTGATTTTGAAAGTATCAATCCTGTTTTGAATTCCGTAAGAGTTTGCCTTTATGTTGTCAGAAATATTCTTTAGTCTCCAAGTCTCTGTAGGTCAAAAACAAGCATGAGTCTTTATCTTGTGACTCCTTCCTTTTAAGAAAAAGTATTGAATGCACCCTCTTCTCAGGGCCCCCTCTGGGGGGGCCAGTGGAAATGTGGGGGGCAGTGAAGCTTCAAGGAAGACTAACCGCCCAGTGTGCATTTCTGGGAGGCAGCTGGGAGAGGGGAGGCTGGGGTTCTGAAGCCCAGTGCTTCGGGCCCACTTCCTCATGCAGCCCTAAATGTGCCTGCCTGCGGGGCCTCTTGGGTCAGCTCGGGCCCTGGTTCCAAGCAGTCCCAGTGGGTCTGTCATTGTGTCCTGGGAGAGGCTGATGTCCAGCACGTGTGCCCAAGCTCTGGGTCGCTGAACTTTGCTGCAGCAACCACGCACCTTGAATGGAAATGTGCTAAGTAATTGAAGGCTATTTTTCTCGCTGCTAAAGCAAGAAAATGCCATGCCTGCTGTCATTCACATGCAGGGTGCTCAGATCCTGGAGAGGAAGACCGAGTCCTAAGAGAACATCCAAGGCTGGGACAGCCCCGTGCTACGTCCCCGCCCCCCCAGCCGTGGGCCGGCCACTCGCACACAGCGCGCCCTTCCTTCCCACAGCCCCACCTCACGGGGCAGGGACAGGAGAGATGGCCCTCGCCCCAATTGGCAGCTACCAACCAGCGGGATGGGAGCCCCCAGAGGTGACTCCCCGGTCACGCTGTTTCGATGCTCCAGGGTTTATCCTTCAGTGGCCCTTCTGCCCCTGCGCCCCTGCCACGAGGCCATCTTCTGGGCCATAGCCCTCTGTCCTGATTTACCTGTCAGGCCCCAGGGCTCACCCCTGAGCAGAACGGGTCCCCTCCCCAGGCACGGTCTGCCCTGCCTGCCCTGCCTGCCTCCACTACAGCGTTTCCTTGGCCTAGAATGTTCTCCAGCTTTGCCCCTTTCCAGCTGGGGGAGTAGGAGTAAATTCCCTAACCCCTGGGACCCCAATCCCTAGCTCAGCAGAGATGGGGGCCTGCCGAGAGGACTGGTGGGGAAAGGACAGGGCTGCCCTCCCACAGCGATGGCACGTGAGGATGACAGGTGTCCGCTGCTATCACAGCCGTCTGCTCCGACAGGGAGCTGTGCCCTGAGGGACGCCGTCCTCCCTGCAGACGGTCCTCATCTCCGGCTGGATGTCAGAGTCCACAAGGAGAGACGTGACTGTTTTCTCTGTGGCCACTCAGAAGGCTCCAATCAGAGGGAGGCTGACAGCTTGGGAGGAGTGTGGGAAGGAGGAGAAGGCCAGCGGCCCGCGCTTGAGGAGCACCTATGGCTGGGGTGGGAGGACGGAGGCGGCTGAGCCCCATGGCAAAGAGAGAAGACCCCAGGGCGTCAGGTGTCACCCCCTTGGGGGGGAGAGGGCTTCTAATGGAGCGTGTCCTCAGCCCTGTGGAGCTGCAGAAAGGCCAGGTAGCGAGAAGGCTGCAGGGACAGCACTGGCTGGGGAGATGGGGCCACTGGAGGCCCAAGGAGGGTGTTGGTGTGGCGGGCGCAGAAGGTGGGACACCAGGGTCACTGGGCCTGGGTTCCTGCTAGATGGTGAGTCTCCTCCACAGGATCACTATTGTCCATTCAAAGCTTGATTACCTCTGATGACGGGCAGGTCAGGCCTCCCAAGGACGCCTGCCCTGTTGTACGCTTCTAATCAGTTCTTACAAGGATTTTCCTTTTTCCTTAACTCAAACCTGTATCTCGTTATGGTCTATTTTGCAATCATATTTTAATTGTTTGGAAAAGTTTCCAAAATTTTATCAACAACATATTATTTTAGAATTTAATAACATTTTATTTTAAAACTAAAATGTATTTATATTTTTTAAATTTTTGTTCAGTTTATTTAAACTAAAAACGTTCACCCATTTCTCACATGCCACCCCCACCCCCACGTCCTGCAACCACCAATCTATCCCGTTTCTATAAGCTTGTGTTTTCATTGTGGTTTTTGTTTTCTTTTGCTTCGTTTCGTCCTAGATACCACCTATAAGAGAGATCCTGCAGTATTTGTCTTTCTCTTTCCGACTTACTTTACTTAGCATAACGCACTCAAAGTCTATCCACATTATTGCCAAAGGCAAGATTTCGTTTTTAGGCTGAATAATATTCCACTGTGTGCATGTGCCATGTCTTCTTCATCCACTCGTCCATCCGTGGACTCTTCACTGCTTCCCTGTCTAGGCTACTGTGAATAACGCCGCAGTGAGTGCGGAGGTGCCGGTATCTTTTGAAATAACTGTTTTTGTTTACTTCGGTAGTATGGACATCTTACCAATATTAATTCTTCCATTTTGTCTTATATTCAAGAAATTGTTGGTTTAACAGGGAAGATCGGGAAATTCACTTCCTCAAGCCCCATCCGCACCATCAATGTCTAAAACGGCTGAAAATGAGGAATGAGAAGAAATGGGTGAAAGTGTACGTAAGCAGCACACGTATGACAAGAGCTATTTCCTCAGCTTTTGAGAGGGTTGTGTTTAGCGTCTCTCATGCAACACAACATGTTCAAATAGTATTACTGCTTCGGTGAAGTGGCAGCGTCGCTTTGAGACCAATCGTTCAAAGTTTAAAGGAAAAAGAAGAGAATGAATGCTTTAAGTGTAAAGGTAAGGAGAGCGTTAAAAGCCAAAACTTGTTACAGCTTTTTAAGGGGAAACGGCAAAGCCACTGAAGGGTCTCGCAGAGTTATCCTAGCCTGCTGGCCGGAGAAGCTCAGACGACAGCCGAGAGAGTAATAAAGCCGTGAACAGTTGGCAGCACTGAACGGACGCGGGGTAAGAAGTCAGAGAAAGAAATCATGACGTGGCCACTTCCAACGATCCGGTGACTTGTCGCATAAATATTTGACCATGAATGTGAAGACCTCGTTGGCCCCTCGGCAGAACTGGCCTCCCGCCTGCGTGGGGCAGGCTACGGCATAGCCGGGCTCACTCCTGGCTCACACGGGTCCCCTACGGGCCTCACCTTCCCATCAAAGACCTTTCGTGTGACTTCTTGGCAGCAAGCACCAGTGGTAGTGAAATATTCAGACTGTAGAATAAGTTGGTGAATCTCATCACTCATTCTGGAACAACAGCGCTGACGTTTGCACTGATGGTGCAAGAGCAGTGGCAGGCCACACTGGCACAGCGGGGGGAGTGGTATGATACCGCAGTGTACCAGCCGTGTACGCGTTTTTCACTGCCACGTGCTTGCAGGGGAAAGAATGGTCCATGGTGAGCCTTCCAAATTATTAATGCTTGAATACATGTTTTGCATTCTATGTGCTATTGTTTGAATGTTTGCGTCCCCCCAAAAAAACTCACATGCTGCCATTGTAACCCCTAAAAGTGATAGTGTTAGAAGGTGGACCCCTAGGAGGTGACGAGGTCGTGAGGGAGGAGGACAGAGCGAGAAGACACAGGTGAAGGACCAAGAAGAGCGCTTTCACCAGAATGTGACCATGATCTGGGACTTCCCGCCTCCAGAACTGCTGCTGCTTATAAGCCCCACGGCCTGTGGTGTTTGTTACAGCAGCCGGAACGGACTGGCATTGTGACAAAACGGTTAGTACCCAGAAAGCACTTCTCATGCAGACCAACGTACATGTGTCTTCAGGAAAAGCTCTTGTATAAATGTGTGACTTAGGAGCTCCTTTGACAGGGGACGCAATTGTTCCTTAAAAGGACAACTGACACGATACGGTTGTCCACATGTGAGTATTTGTCAGAGATTTTCTTTGTTCAACAAATAAAGCTGTCATTCAAAGAAAACAACTGCCAGTAGTTGTTGCCGATAATAAAATTTGAAGTTTGTGCGAAAATTCGAATTTTGGAAAACTGGAAACCATCAGTATGAACTGACAGCTTCTGGATGCTTAAACAATTTCTGATGACCTCAGTGATGGCATTAACAAGTGTACTTATTTGTGGTTGAGGTAGAAAACCGGCGACATTTACCACCTTAACCAGCTTAGGTCTAAGTGACAAGCATGCTCACGTCGTGGTGAAACGCATCTCCAGAACTCTACATCTCTGCACACATCAGCAACACCCCCCTCTTCCTCCTCCCCCCAGCACCTGGCCACCACCAACCTATTATCCGTTTCTATGAATGTGACTACTTTAGATACCTCCTGCAATTGGATTCACACAGTATTTGTCTTTTCTGATCGGTTTATTTCCCTCAGCATGATGTCTTCAAGGCTCATCCACGTTGTGGCATGGGTCAGATTTTCCTTCATTTTTAAGGCTGAATGATATTCCACTATATGTATAGGTCACATCTTGTTTATCGGTTCGTCTATGGATAGACATTTGGGTTGCTTGTGAATAGGGCAGCTGTGCACCTGAAAGTGCAAGTATGTCTTTGAGCCTTTGCTTTCAATTCCTTTGGATGTAAACCCAGAAGTGGGGTTGCGGAATCAGTGGTCATTCTATTTTTACTTTTTTGACAAACTGACATGCTGTTTCCACAGCATCGGCAGGACTTTGCAATCCCACCAACAGTGCACACAGGGCCTAATTTCTCAACATCCTCCCCAGCACTTTCTTTTCCTGTTGTTGTTGGGTGTTTTTTAATAGTAAGCCTTCTAATGGGTGTGAGCTGATACCACTGTTGTTTCGCTTTGCATTTCTCTGATGATTAATGATACTGAGCATATGTTTATATGCCTGCTGACCACTTCTGTGTTATCTTTGGAGAAATGTCTGTTCAAGTCCTTTGCCCGTTTTTCACTTGGGTTATTGGATCTTTCGTTGTTGGGTTGTAGGAGTTCTTTACATATTCTGGATATTAACCCTTTATCAGAATGATGATTCGCAAATATTTTTTGTCATTCCATAGGGTGTTATTTTTTTTCTCTTTTGAGTGTGTCCTTTGATGCACAAAAGGTTTGTAAGTTTAATGTATCTCTGTCTATTTTTGCTTTAGTTGTCTGTGCTTTTGATGTCCTATCCAAGAAATCATTGCCAAGTGCCATGTCATAAAGCCTTTCCCCTATGTTTTCTTCTAGGAGTTGTGTTGTTTTAGGTCTTACGTTTAGATCTTTAACTTGTTTTGAGTTCATTTCTGTATGTGGTGTAAGATAAAGGTCCAGCTTCATTCTTTTGCATGAGGATATTCAGTTTTCCCGATGTCATTTGTTGAAGAGACGTTCTTTTCTCCATTGAGTGGTCCTGGCACCCTTCAACTGACCGTGACCGCGAGGGCTTATTTCTGGGCTCTTTATTCTATTACATTGGTCTGTTTATCTGTCTTTATGCCAGCACCACACTGTTTTGATTACTGTAGTTTTATATGTTTTGAAATCAGGAAGTATGAGTCCTCCAACTTTGTTCTTCTTTTTCAAAGTTATTTTTGGCTATTTGGGGTCTCTTTAGATTCCATGAATTTTAAAATGAACTTTTCTATGTGTGCAAAAAAAAAAAAAGAATGCCGTTGACATTTTGATAGAAATTTTATTGAATCTGTAGCTTACTTTGGGTAGTACTGACATCTTAACAATATTCAGTTTTCCAATCCATGAACACTGGCTGGCTGTCCATTTATTCGTGTTTTCTTTAGTTTCTTTCAACATTTTCTAGTTTTTAGTGTGTAAATCTTCATCTCCTTCGTTAGATTTAACAAATGTGATTTTAAAAAATATCTGCAAAAGTCAGGGCCATTTTCCAAATGACCAAGGCATGATGTTACCAAATCAGAAAGGGGTAAAAGATCCCATCCAAATGTAGTAGAGATGAATAGATTTTAGGGTAACCACGTACAAATGGTCATTGATGTAGTTTCAGATTTGACAATGCAACTAAAAAAAACCCACTTCCCAAAGAAGAATATCCATAGTTACCTGCAAAGACTGTTAAAATATGCCTCCCTTTCCACCTACTATCTGGGTTAAGGTGAGTTTTCTTCAAAATTCAAAACAAACAACATATTACAAGAGATTGAATGCAGAAGCAGACATAAGAATCCATCCGTCTTCTTCAGTCAGACAGCAAAGAGATTTGCAAAAATGCAAAACAATGCCATTCTTCTTACTAATTTTGTCTTTGTTTTAGAAATGTACCTATATTTTATTAAACTATGTTATTTATGTTAACATGTAATGGATTTATCATTGTGATTTTATATAAAACAATTTTCAGAATTTCTCCATTTTTGTTTCTAATACAGTAACAATCAATAGAGATAGCCGACATAAACTGAAGATCTCAGAGGTCCCTTAATGGGTTGTAAGAGTGGGAAGGGGCCCCCAAATTTTAGAACTGCTGATCTAAAGCAAATGAACAATGACTTTAAATAATTCATAAATGTATAGTTAAAAATTATAACTGCCACCGAGTTATACACTTTAAACGGTTAATGGTTAACTTTATGCTAGGTGAATTTTACTTCAATAAAAAAAAAAATGTAACCACTCAAATAATACACATTCTAAATTATCAAAAGTAGTAGGGATACAAAACAAAGAAAACATGGATCATGTAGCAAAAAGTATTTAAGGTTTGAACAGAAGGCAAGACTAAAATATCACGACAGAATTAAAGACAAACTATCTTATTAATATGTCTGTATATCTATATATTGGTATTTACATCAGCTAAACTTACAAAATAAAATAAAGTTACAAAAAAACATTGGATAGAAACTCCATGTGTGGTCACCCCTGGGGAACTGCCCCCTCCAGGAAGTGATGGGGGGCTGCGGGCACCCTTTGCTGTTACTCCCGGCCTGTCTCTAAGGGTGTGCTTTTCATTCATGAAAAGAAAACAAAATGAGTCTCAGATTAGATCCCAAACAAAATCCGTATCTATGCTACATGCAAGAAACACACCTAAAACAAAATCTTTCCGAAAGTTGGAGGTAAAAATTAAAATGCAAAAAACAAAACCGGGATCTCAACCTTAATATCTTAGCATCAGACAAGATTGAACTCAGGACAAGAAGCATTAGAGAAAGAAAAACAGCCCATTTTTTTGACAAAGGAGGCCATCCACAGTCTGGACGGAGTATCTGGGGACGCCTGCTCAGCAATCAACAAAGCATCCACACTCATAAAGCAAAAGCGTTAGGAAACTCAAGGAAAAAACAAAGAGAAACACATTCACCTCTTTCCTGAAATGCCTGTTTCAATATTAGGAAATTTATTAATATAATTCATCAGAGTGCTAGATCAAAATACAATCATACGATCATCTTTATTGATGATGGGAAAGCATTGGTATAACTCAACATCCATATTTCATTTTTCAAACCTCTCAAAAATGACTAGATCGATACTTAGTGTAATAAAATATATTTGTCTCATCTCAAAGGTCAACAGTATGTTTAATTGGCGAATACTCATAAAGTATTCCCATTAAAGTTAAGGCAAGACAAAGATATCTACTGTTGCCACTATTACTGAATATTATCCTAGAAATACCCACCAATGCAATTAAACGAGAGAAAGAAATAAGATATATCAAAACGGAGAAGAGATAAAATTATTATTATTATGATTTGCGGATGCTAGGATTAAATCTAAAAATTCAAAGAAAACTAACTGAAAAACTATTACAAGTAAAGGTGTTAACATAAAATCAGCATATAGAAGTCAATAGCTTCTATGCATTACAACAAAAATGTTCAGAAGTTACAATGAAAGGAAGATTAAAATGCCTCCAAACAATCCTACACGTGCACAAGCTCTTTTAAAAAGGAAAACTTAAAATAGAACTGAACATAAAAGACTTAAATATCCGTATGCACCGACCATGTTTTTGGATGGGAAGGCTAGGAAAACATGAGATGTCAATCGTCCTCCTGAGAAACATCAACTGGATGTTTCTAAGAACCAGATAAGCTGAGTCTAAAGTTCCCATAAAGAAGAGTAATGAGTGACTAGCCCTATCGGATAGGAGATTCGACAACCCACTGCGATGTCTTAGGTAAGAGGAGGGCGGAGAACACCAGGGGCTGTGGAGACCCGAGTGAGGGATCTGTGGGTGATGGGGGTCGGGGCCCAGGTACAGAGAGTGAGGGGTGAGGGGCGGCGTGGGCTGGATACAGCGCAGGAGAGAGGGAGGAGAGTCAACAAAAGGTCCTGAGACGGGAAACCGGATGAGACCCTCCTATGTGTTGCAAGGGAAGAAACGTCACCCAGCTGAACTAAGGACTGGTGACATGGGGAAGTGCCACGACCAAGGGGCTCATCTCAGGTACAGATGCTTTCCAAACAGGAAACCAATCAGGGTACCAATCACATCAATGGTCCAAGAAGGATCCTTTCTGCCTGCCCCCACACCCCCCACCCCACAGACGCTCCTGAGGCAGTCGCTACAAGGCCTAGGGTGTCCTTGGGACACTAAAACTCTCCAGAGGTGCCGACATTCGATCCCTTTCTTCCCAGCGAGGAACCAGAATCAGTCCCATTAACGACTAGTGCAAACCAAGGGCACCACCGTCACCACCACTCCATTATTTTGCCATTTTGTGAAGCTTTGGTGGACGCTTCAAGGCATAAAACAGACCTAGTGGGTATAACGACTGGAAAAGAGGCGTTAAGAGTTTCAGGTTTTACCGAGAATACATAAACACCCGGGAAACCCAAGAGAAGTAAGTTACAAAAAACAACCTACAATTGATGACAGTTTAGCAAGTCGACTAGATGCTAAAGGAATATTAATAAATCTACAGTTTTCCTGTAGAGAGGCAACAACCAGTTAGTACTGATAATGGGAGGAAAAGATTCCACTCAAAACAGCAACAGAGACAAAAACACACGTAACAACTAGAATTAACTGGAAAAAAATCAGTACTTGGGTGAAGAGAAAACTATAAGCTGTACTGAGTAAATATTTAAGTGTGTGGAAGGACAGCCTATGTCGAAGGCAAGTCTGAACATGGAAATATGTCAGTGCTCCCAGAGCAGTTCAAGCGTTTGGCCCAATCCCAACTGAAGTCCTGTCATTAAAAACAATGACAACAAAACTCGGCAACTTGTTCCAAAGTGTCATCTGAAGTACTAGCCGAAGATAAGTGTAAAGGAAACTTGTAAATAAGGGGAATGAGGAATAAAGTTCCCTGTCAGCTAATGAGATACCCATGTAAAGCAGCAGCAATTAACACGTTGTGTTTGATCACAAAGACAACGGCTGGATCAACGGCCCAAAACATGTAACCTGAACAGGCCTGAGTGGATCCAAAGACTTGGTGCACGAAGGGGAAACTACCAAAAACGCCTTCAGGAGGGGACGGAACCGTTCAGAAACTGATGTATGGTGATGGCTGCAGACTTGGCAAAACAACTCACATCACTGGATTGTACCCTGGAAGGGGTGGGTTGCCTGAGATGCAAAATATGCCTCAGTGACGCTATTCTTTTAAGTAGAAAAAAGAAGTAGTTCCAGGAGACTTCCAGATCAAGATGGCGGCCTAAACCCATAGTCTTAGCTCATTTTCCTCCCCAAATCCCATATAAATGATTTAAAAATATAAATGTAACCAGCAGCACTGGAAAACAGAAAGAAGATAAATCCATGAGCCAGAAATCCCGGGGAAGTCCTGAACAACAAGATGGATGCGAGGGACTGAGGCAGAACTAGGTGCTAAGAGGCTGTGGAGGGAGCCCCTGACGACGAGCTCACCGACCTCCCAATAAGTCACCCTCAAAACCCCAAAACCCAAGAACCTGGTGGGCAAACGCTGGCAGAGAAAGAGGCCACAGAACAGAAGATAAGTGAGAACGCTGTGGAGCTGTGTCTTCCCCACGCCCGAGGCATCTAGTCTGGGCCGTACATGGCGGGTGAAAACAGTGACTCCCAGAAAGCTGGGACGTGCCCCCAAAGGGGCTTCCACCACGACTGGGGCCGCGATTGGCAACCCACCATCAGAGCCAGGGTCTGCAGTTATACTGGCACACCCCCTTGTCCCCATACCGTCTGGCAGCTTTCCGGCTACGACAGCAGAGCAGAGGGGTTGGGACAGAGACTGGATGGCCCCCTGAGCCGAAAACACTTCCAGAAAAAGTTGCCAACCCCCGCATTAGAAAGCCAAGCCTGGTCGCAGCAACCAGGGCCACTGCAGGCCTCTTCATCAGAAACGGATAAAAATATACTTATCCTTGGAAAAAGTGGTTCCACAGGGCACCATTACATCCTGTAAATCACGTCTCCAAACTGACCCAGTGGTCAGCTAATCCGTGATAAAACAGGATTAATGCAGAAAACAGAAGAGAATTTTAAATTTCTAATTAGCGTCCGCAGAGAGACCCAAAAAGATATTGCATTCATAAACTCAGAACTGGCCACAGGTTTTTTAGTGGGGAATTAAAGGACAAGAAAGAGACCTTTGAAATTAAAAACATGATTACTAAAATAATAAAACTCAAAAGAAGCCGTGGGTAACACGGCTGAAACCCAGGCCGGGGTGAATTAGAAGAAAAAGCCACTGAAGCCTCTTGGAACATAAAGAGAGATGGAAATTGTAAGGATTAGGTAAGGATTAGACACAGACTAGAGACCCAGGAGAGAAATTCTCGTTCCCATGCGGTCCCAAAGGAAACAGGGCGGGGGGACATATAATTAAAGAAATGAGAGAAGAAAATTTTCACTGAAATGGAAAAAGGCTGGGGCGTGCTAAGAAGAAGTAATGGGCAAATGGCACCCTCCATATACCTATATATCCTGGTGAAGTTTCTGACTCAAAGGATTAAAAAGATTAAGCTTCCAGAGGAGAAAAAAGAAAAGGTTGCTTAAAGAACGATGAATGTCCACTCCCACTGGTCATTCTCATCTGCGGTACAGAAACGCTAGAAGCCAGTATTTGTGCACTCGCTGCACAGTTCCGAGGAAACAGAACTTCCAAACTAGAATTCCATGTCCAGACACAAGAGAGTTCATTCAGGAGGGGAAAATAAACGTATTTACCTATTTTTAAGGACTTGGAGAGTATTCCGCAAGCTGTCCTTTCCAGGGGGAACAATAATTCTGAGGTGTAGTTCAGTGAATGAAAAGAAAAACGGGACGGCACGGGGCCTAAGAAACAATGCTGAGCAAACAGATCATTACAATTTACAGTTATATCCAAATAATTGCTGAGAAAATTAGTTTTAATGACACTGTTCAAAAATGATTCCCCAAATAGATAGGACATAATGTTCCTGAAGTAACTGACATGCTGTGAGAGAAATGTAATAACATTCTGGAACTAAAAACCTGAATGATTGTCATAAAACTGTGCCAAATGCCTTACAGTCAAGTGATAATTTATGGATGGTGATTAATCCTTAGAGTTAAGAAATCCGTATTTTGATATTTTATTGATTAGGACTCTTTGGGTTGCACAGGACAGAACCCCAACTGAAGTGGCTTGAGAACTATGGAGACACTGACAGGACAGTGGGATGTGTCACAGGCCCCAAGGAGATGGTGGTGGGACCTCGGGACCCAGTGGGACCAGGAATCCCAGTGTTCAGTGTCGTCTCCGTGCCACCATCACCCACCTGTCACCTCTGCACCCGTGCGCCCTTGTCCCTCTGGGCGGCTCCCTCTGCTTCGAGGTCCCCACGGCCACTGACAGGCAGAATGTGGACTCGGTGTCTTCCCAACAGCACGCCACACAGTGTGGGATTCTTTTTCTCCGTTCCAGTTCCAAAACCTGTCGGAGAGACTCTAACTGGGTCAGGGACCCACTCGAGAATCCACGAGCAGGGCGCCAGGGCCAAGGTAGCCTTGTTTGCATGGCTGCCCAGATGCAGTCGGGGGAGGTGAGGTCGGGGGAGGTGGAAGCCCAGGAAACGGCACGGGGCTAGTGACCCACTAGTGACCCCAGGTCCTCCGTGGGAGTGGCTGTCTTGTCCTTGCCCTCCTGGCAAACTACCTGGCGATGTCCCTCTGTTTAAAGCCTGTGATTACTCCATTGTCCTCCACACTCCGTCCGCACGACGGTCCCCTCCGCTCCCCTCCGCGAGCCACTAGTGACCACTGCAGTTCGCCAACTGCCCGGCACCCACGAGCTCCCTCCCAGCCACACACGCGTGTAATTCTTGTCTGTGTACAGGTCAACCTTTACACTCCGGTGACAGTTCCGCCACAAGGACAAGCCCAAAATCAGGTCCAGGAGTTTGACGCCTTCGAGCCTCTGGGCAGTGGCAGGAAGGCCCTGCGAGGGGCCTGGAGCGTCCCCAGCGGCCAGCTCCTTGGGCCAGAGCCAGGGGCATCACGGGTAAGCCGCGGTGACACCCACATCCCTGCGCCCAGAGGTGAGCAGGAGAGGGAGACATCAAGGTCACGCTGAGTAGTATGTGGGGTCGAGGTGATGCCCCCAACCCCCCGGCGGCGAGCCAGCGAGGACACGCGTGTCTGAAAGTCCTGGCACTTAGCCAGCACTGCCCCCGCGTTCTCCGTGGGAGTGGCTGTCTTGTCCTTGCCCTCCTGGCAAACTACCTGGCGATGTCCCTCTGTTTAAAGCCTGTGATTACTCCATCGTCCTCCACACTCCGTCCGCACGACGGTCCCCTCCGCTCAGGACGCCCTTCCCTGCGTGTCACCTCTGGTTACCGACAGCTGCACAACCACCATTTTGTCGTCTCAGTGCTGCTGTGGGACTGGGCTCTGAGGGCAGGTCTGCTGATTGAACTGGGGGCCTCGGCGACTGCAGTCATGCAACAGTCCGCTGGGCCCGCCCCGCTCCACGTGGTCTCCACGTGTCCACTCCAGCCGGGCTTCCACGTGCCTGGAACTGGCACAGCACACTGCTCACTCCACGGCGTTCTAGCCGTGAAAGGAAGACACGGGCCCGGCCCAGAATCAGTGGGTCCAGGACGCGAAGGGGGGAAGCTGTGATCCGTGGGGGCTCATCTTCAGAGACTGGCCTCACCCACCCACGCTTTTAACCCACAGAATCACCTGGGAAGCCTTCCCTGACCACCAGGCTGGGCCACGCCGTCCCCACACTCTTCACCCAGCACTCTCCACCTGCCCTCACAGCCCGCTTGCAGAGCTGTCCCCACTAAGCGACGAGTTCCCCCGTGACAATGACTCATCCCCACAGCCCAGCCCGGAGCCTGGCCCGAGTGGCCTCCCACTGGTTCCTGGCTAAATGAGTGACTTTATCCCCGAAAGTAATTTAATACTAGTAGGTCCGTCGCTCCCGGAGGCCACTGCTGCCCTCTGCATGGCCCCGATCCTCTCTGAGGGCACAACAGGGAAACTAAGGCAGAGAAAGGCCAATGCCAGAGCCCCAACCCACTCTGCTCATCTGTGAAATGGGTAAAGCACCCACTCCAGGGTGTGCCGACACGCAGGTGTGACTGTGCGCCAGCCAGTAATGGAGGGCTATGGGACAGGGACAGAGCACTCAGCCCCAGGGCAACGGGCACAAGCAGAGAGCTCCAAGGGAGCCGGTGTCCTTGGGGGAGGAGCCTCATGGCTGGCCGTGCTCCCGGGACAGCCCTGCCACCGCTGAAAGCTAACACAGGATGCGCTCTGGGGTCATGGGCGCTGGGCAGCCACAGAGCCACACCGCCCACCCTCACACTAAGGGGTCGGTGCCTCCAGCAGCCCCCACGGCAAGCCCTGGGCAGGTCTCCCATGGGACTCCTATTTCTGTGGGTGACCTGGACCTGCCACAGCATTGGTCTATCTCTGCGAGCTGACAGCTGTGGGCTCATCCCCACTGACAGGCACCCTCCTGCAGACACCCCCGCTCAGGGCCCTGGCTCAGATCCAGACGGGGACCCAGGGACACCTGAGTGGAGACTCAGGGTCATGGGCACGTGATCTTCTGAACACAAGTGAGAAGAGGCCCCAAGGCCCCACCTTCCTGGATGAGCTGGGGGAGATGGGAAGGCCTGGGCCTCACCTGTGGGCAAGGAGGGGGCGGGACCTCCCTGGGCCTCACCTGTGGGCATGGAGGGGGCGGGACCTCCCTGGGCCTCACCTGTGGGCATGGAGGGGGCGGGACCTCCCTGGGCCTCACCTGTGGGCATGGAGGGGGCGGGACCTCCCTGGGCCTCGCCTGTGGGCATGGAGGGGGCGGGACCTCCCTGGGCCTCGCCTGTGGGCAAGGAGGGGGCGGGACCTCCCTGGGCCTCGCCTGTGGGCAAGGAGGGGGCGGGACCTCCCTGGGCCTCACCTGTGGGCAAGGAGGGGGCGGGACCTCCCTGGGCCTCGCCTGTGGGCAAGGAGGGGGCGGGACCTCCCTGGGCCTCACCTGTGGGCATGGAGGGGGCGGGACCTCCCTGGGCCTCACCTATGGGCAAGGAGGGGGCGGGACCTCCCTGGGCCTCGCCTGTGGGCAAGGAGGGGGCGGGACCTCCCTGGGCCTCACCTGTGGGCATGGAGGGGGCGGGACCTCCCTGGGCCTCGCCTGTGGGCAAGGAGGGGGCGGGACCTCCCTGGGCCTCACCTGTGGGCAAGGAGGGGGCGGGACCTCCCTGGGCCTCACCTGTGGGCAAGGAGGGGGCGGGACCTCCCTGGGCCTCACCTGTGGGCATGGAGGGGGCGGGACCTCCCTGGCCCTCCGGTCCCCAGCCCTCATGCTCCAGAAACTTCCAGAGAAGGAACACACAGGAGAGCAGCTTACTCTCCCTCATGCCTTGAACGTGCGGAGACCATTTCTACAGGCAAGATGGTGCCAAACGAACCGCCCGGCTTGATGGCAGGGAACGTCCCTCTCTGCCCGAGTGCAGTTCAAACAGCGGCCACCCACGGACCCCAGCCCCTCGACACACAGTTTCCTCCCCGGGAGGAAGAACGCATCCAGCTGATTACTCAGCCCTAGGAGCCAGGTCGTCGCAGGGGAGGCTGGAGCAGAGCCGTGTCCGGCTCACTTAATGGGGGCTCGGAGGGAAGTATCTTGGGGAGAGTGAGGAGGAATTTAGAAGCACGGAGATAAACACATCAAATCATGCAGAACAAACAGAAGCACCCGCTTTGCAGACACACTTCCGCCCTGAAACTTGCCGGAAGAGGCGGCTGCCCGGAATAGAGCCCGGTGCACAGAAGGCAGTGCTGGTGGGAGGGCGTGGGCTGGGCTGGGCGCTGCCTCCCGCCTCGTGGCCTCTCCCCAGGTGTCTGTTCCCACGATGTGGGATCCTTCCTGCGAGAGACCACGCTGCCTTGGGCTGTAAGACAACGTGCCAGTTGTGACCTGCTGGTTTATCCTGTTGTCAAGCTGCCGTCTATTCGTCATGTGCCGAGTATCGAGAAAGGAATCTATTTTGAGGGAGGCGATTGGGAGACCAAGATAAGGTGGACTCAGGCCAGGCTTGTACCTGGAGGCTGGGCGAGCTTTGTGTCGGCACCCTCCCCACCCATCCATCAGCTCATCACTT
Source organism: Rhinolophus hipposideros (assembly GCF_964194185.1). Taxonomy (NCBI): domain Eukaryota; kingdom Metazoa; phylum Chordata; class Mammalia; order Chiroptera; family Rhinolophidae; genus Rhinolophus; species Rhinolophus hipposideros. The sequence goes on from NC_138055.1 coordinate 2,318,962, forward strand.
CATTTGGTTTTCAGAGGCCCCCTGTGGGGAAGCCTCAACCCTGATTCCCGGTCCCATCTTACAGATGGTAAAACTGAGGCCCTGAAACCACTGACTGGCCAAGCGGGGACACAGGTCTGGTTTCAAACGCAGTAACTCTTCCTCCTGAGACTGGCCTGTGCACGTGGCCCTGGGAGGGGCATGGCCACAGCCTGTGCCCAGCACACACGCCCTCAGCAGAGGCCATCACCCAGCTCCCACCTGGAAAATGGAAGGCAGACCTGGGTTTTGAGGAAGGCCACGTGGGAATGGGAGGCTAGGCACAGAATTAGGCATCGATAATGAAAGGTGGGATCACATGTTGGTTTTAACTAAGGCTCTGCCATTGGACAAACCTGGGTCCGAAAGTCAGCCCCACTGCTATTGGCTGTGTGACCTGGAGAGATTTCTTAACCTCTCTGTGCCTGAATTGCTTCATCTGAAAAAGATAATAATGAAAGTATCTGCTCCCTATGGGGCCATTGGGAAGATTAAAGGAGACATTTAACCCCATACCCAGCACATAGAAAATGCTAGATTAAGAATATGCAGGGGGATATGTTCCCCAAAATGTCTTTCGTATCCCCGTGGCAATCTTGTGGTTACCAATTTGGGCTTTCTAATCCCACTTCACTCCTCATCCCCCCCACCACCATCTAGCAACCCTCAGTTTTTTCTCTGTATCTCTGAGACTGTTTCTAATTAGTTTGCTCATTTACTCTATTCTTTAGATCCCACATATAAGTGAGATCATATGATACCGTGTTTCCCCAATAATAAGACTGAGTCTTATATTAATTTTTGCTCCAAAAGATGCATTAGGGCTTATGTTCAGGGGATGTCATCCTGAAAAATCATGCTAGGGCTCATTTAGGGAAACAGTATTTGTCTTTCTCTGTCTGACTTCTTCCACTTAGCATTAGGTTCTCTCGGTCCATCCAAATCGTTGCAAATGGTAAGATTTCATTCTTCTTTATGGCCAAGTAATACTCCATCGTGTAAATGTACCAGTTTCTTTATCCAATCCTCTACCCATGGGCATTTTGGTTGTTTCCATGTCTTGGCTACTGTGAATAGCATTGCCATAAACATAGGGGTGCATAGATTTTGTCAAATTAGAAGCACAGCACAGGGAATAGAGGCAATGGAATTGTAACAGCTGTATGTGATGTCAGAGGGGTAGGAGATTGGGGGAGGGAGTTATCACTTTGTGAGGGGTGTAAATATCTATTACATTGTTTCGTACACCTGAAATTTAAAAAAGCATGGGCAAAAAAATAATATGCAGGGGGTGGGGCGAGAGGAAGGGAGCGGGGCGCGGGGCGGAGGTGGCAGGCTGTCACTTCCACTCTGGACTGCAGCTCCTCAGCCTCCCCAGGGAGAGGCCCAGTCAGACGTGACAAGGACAACAGGGACGGGGGGATTCCGATCACAAGTGCATTCTGAATGTGGGTTGGTATCCCCTCGGTGAACGTGACCCCTCAGCCTGCGGTGTGTCCTGTCCTAATGCAGGTGGCGGCCACCAGAAAATGAACGAAACCCTTACGGTCCCTCAACAGTGTTCAAAGTCGCACATGACGCCTGCCCAGAGAGGAAAACACCACAAACTTTGTGATCAGTAGCCTAACACCCCTTTGCAGGTTTCTCTGGCAGCTCGGGAAAATCCGTGGTCCTGCTGCCCAGGTCAGGAGGCTGAGCGGCCAGAAGGACACACAGTGACAAAGCAGAAGTCACTGCTTTGTCAACAACCGCTGGCGGGTGCAGGGGACCTGGTGGGGGCTGTGAGAAGGCGGGAGCGAGCGTGGGGCACACACCGGGGGCAGGACGGAGCCCGTGTGCCACGGCCCGGCAGGCACGGAACAGTCAGTTTCCACACTGACCGGAACACAGCTGTTGTGGACGCCGCTGGAGGACAGACAAGGCGGGAAAGACATGTCCTCGGAGTAAAGGGCTTTTTAACGAAAAACAATGTTTTGTCAAAAAAATAACTGGACAGTTACGCTCTGACGGGAAGGCTGTTTGACAGGAAGTTCCAGAAGTTGTCAGGGACAGGGTGGCGGTGACAGGGTGGCCCATACGAGGCGTCATCTGCTTCCTGCACAGCCAGCCTAGCCTCGCCCAAAAGAGCCAGACAACCGGCGAGGGGAGCAGGTGTGGCGGGATCCAGAGAGACCCAAGACTGCGGACAAACACGGTGCCTGCGTCCTCCCATGAACACGTTAAAATTTACAGCTAGGTTACAGAGCAATCGACCTGGAGAGCCATCGGAAGTCCAGCGGACCAGAAGTTTTATAAGTAAGGACATAAAGAAGCCACGCCTGGTAGGCGGGCGGAGACGCAGAACGAGCCCCAGCAGGGGTGTCTCGGCCAGGAAGCTTCCCCTGCAGGAGGGAGGGACCCAGCCAGTGGGGATTCCCACCATCGAGGGCTCGGAAAGGGGCGGGAAGGCCAGGCGTCCTCTATACGCCCGCACTCGCTCGCAGGCTCTCACCTTGGGCTCCAGCGACGGGACGGTGGCTCGAGGGGGTGTCAGAAGCATATGGGGGTGGGGCAGACTGAGGTGTGTGGCTTCGAGGCGAGGGCTGGAGAACAGTCAGCATTTCCCTGTGAGGACGTCCTCCCCCCACGCAGCCGCAGGCAGGCGCCGTCTTCCCTGCACTGAGCCCGCCCCCTACGCTTCCGGCCAAATCTGACTCTGCTTGGCCTGGTGAGCTCCAGGGCTCCACCCAGCTACTCACTGGGACCCTCCACCCGCCTCCCCCAACGCTGGAGGCACTTTCTCTGTGAGCAGCCAGCCCTGCCCATCCGCATTGCACTGTTTCTTGGAAAACTATTGGAGTCTCCTGGCCCCAGGCAGGTGGCGACTGGCCTCCAGGTGCTCTGAGACTTTTGCAGAATCACTCCAGGCTCAGCACTGGCACCAAACCAGAGTCTACAGTAACCTGGTGACGACAACGATTCCCGCTGTAGGACTCCCTGAGGCCCTGCTTCCCCCAACTTGCATACTTCCTGAGGCTTTATCTGCCCCTGAACCTTAAGGAGCCGGCGGGTGGCAGCCGGCCTCGGGGTGTCCTGGCTTTTTGCAGAGCCACCTCAGGCCCGGGGCCGGTGGCAGGCATCCTCAGTTTGCAGTGTGGCCTCTCCCATGAGCCTCCAGGTTTAGCACAGGCAGCAAAGAACCATATATCACCTGTACCTCCTACCAGGTAGTCCCCAGCCAGTCACAGTGGGTGACCTGGGCCTGCACCAGAGCCCCTCCCAAAAGGCCCCAGAACCAACGCACTTGGAGGTTGGCTTCAGACCACAGCAGAGCACTGCCCAATTATCCCCACACGTGGCACACACAAAGGGTGGTCTCAACAGGCACCAGAGACCACGGGAGTGAATTCCAATCAATGGGGTAAATTCTCCACACATCAGGCCATAAGCTATGATGTGGCCAAACCCCATAGCCAGTTACCCTGAGGGCCAATCCCACCTACTGACATGTCAACAGCAATCAAGGCTCAACTACAACAGGAGGGCACACACAACCCACACAAGGGACACTCCTGGAGCACCTGGCTCAGGTGACCGGGGAGACTGTGCCAGGGCCCCACAGGGCACCTACTTCATAAGACCACCCGGCCTAGAGTGGGGGACACAGCAGGTCTACCTAATACATAGAAACAAACAGAAAGGCAGCTAGAATGAGGAAACAAAGAAATACATCCCAAATGAAAGAATAGGAGAAAACTCCAGAAACAGAACCAAACGAAAGGGAGGCCAGCAATTTACCAGATATAGAGTTCAAAACAATGGTTATAAGGATGCTAAAGGAAGTTAGTGAGAACTTCAACAAAGAGATAGCAAGCATAAAAAAGGGCACAGACACCATAAAAAAAGAACGAGTCAGAAGTGAAGAATACTATAATTGAAATGAAGAATGCACTATCAGGAATCACCAGCAGACTAGAGGAAGCAGAGAATCAACAATTTGGAAAACAAGGCAGCAGAAAACATCTAATTGAAACAAAAAGAAAACAGAATCCAAAAAAATGAGGATAGTTTAAGAGACCTCTGGGACAACATCAAGTGTAACAACACCGGCATCATAGGGGTACCAGAAGGAGAAGAGAGAAAGCAAGGGTTTGAGAACCTATTTGAGGAAACAATGACTGAAAACTTCCCTCACCTGGTGAAGGAAATAGACATACAAGCCCAGGAAGTGCAGAGAGACCCAAACAAGATGACCCCAAAGAGGCCCACACCTAGACACGTCATAATTAAAATGGCAAAGGTTAAAGACAAAGAGAGAATCCTAAACGCAGCAAGCGAAGGCAACTAGTAACGTATAAGGGAGCTCCCATAAGGTTGTCAGCTGATTTCCCAACAGAAACTATGCAGGCCAGAAGGAATTGGCACAAAATAGTCAACGTGATGAAAAGCAAGGACCTACAACCAAGATTACTCCATCCAGCAAAGCTATCATTTAGAATTGAAGGACAGATAAAGAGCTGCCCAGACAAGAAAAAGCTAAAGGAGCTCATCACCATCAAATCAGTACAGGAAGGAATCTTAGAGGGACTTCTTTAAGATGGAAAAAAATAAAAAAGATCAAAAATTATGAATAATAAAATGGTAATAGCTACATATCTATAAGCAATTCCTTTAAAAGTAAATAGATTAAATGCTCCACGCAAAAGACATAGGAGGGCTGAATGGATAAGAAAACAAAATCCTTACATGTGCTGCCTACAAAAGACTCACTTCACATTGAAAGACACACACAGACAGAAAGTAAAGGGATGGAAAAAGTTATATCATCAAAATGGAAACAAAAAACAAACAAAAACTGGGGCAGCAATACTTATACCAGACAAAATAGACTTTAAAGCAAAGGCTATAACATGAGACAAAGAAGGCCCCAATAATCCCACTTCTTATCTGAAGAAACCCAAATGCTACTTCGAGGGGACGTGTGTATTCCTATGTTCACTGCAGCCTTGTTTACAATGGCCAAGCTGTGGAGGCAGCCTGGGTGTCCATCGATGGAAGAATGGATAAAGAGGAGGTGGTACATATACAATGGAATGTCACTCGGCCAGGGAAGGGAATGGGCTCTCGCCATCTGCAGCAGCGTGGATGGACCTGGAGGGTGTTGTGCTGAGTGGAGTGTCAGACAGAGAAAGACAGATGCAATGTCTTTTTCAGATTTTGAAGATCTGTGCAATCTAAAGAACAACTTAAACAAACAGAAACTAACTCATAGATACAGAGAACATTTTGATGGTTGCCAGACTGGAGAGGGGTTGGGGGTGTGGGTGAAAATAAGGGGAAGGGATTCAGAAGTACAAATTGGTTGTTACACATTAGTTACGGAGATGTAGGGTATAACATAAGGATATAGTCAATAATATTATAATAACTACGTATGGGTCCGATGGGTACTAGACTTATTGGGAGGATAGGTGGGAGGGGGTGTGGGGGGCAGGGTGAAAAAGGTGAAGGGATTAAGAAGTACAATTGGTAGTTACAAGATAGTCATGGATGTAAAGTACAGCATAGGGAACAATATGGCAATAACTATGCATAGTGCCGGGTAGTTACTAGTCAGGGGGCTCACTTCCTAAATGATATAAATGTCTAAGCAGTGTTCTGTACACCTGAAACTAGTATAAAATAATACTGAATGTCAACTGTAATTGAAAATTTAAAAAAGGGGTGGGGAAGGTGAAAGGGAATAAGAGGTCCAAATTTCAAGGCATAAAACAAATAAGTCGTGGGATGTAAGGTCCAGCACAGGGAATACAGTCGGTATTGTGACAGCCTGGTACGGTGTCAGATGGTTGCTGGACTTACATGGTGATCACTTCTTTAGGTATGTAAGTGTTGAATAACTGTGGTGTACACCTAAAACTGATACAATGTTGTATGTTAGCTATATTTTAATAAAAATCTTAAAATAAATTGAAAGAAAAATTTTTTTAATTAAAGAAAAGTGTGGTGGGACCCCAGGTATTTGGCACCTGGAGGAGGAGTGTCACCTCTTGCCTTGGTGGTTAAATCAGCACCTTGCACAGAGCCACCGCTGTCCTCTCCAGGAAGAAATGGCTGGCCTTCCCCACGACAACAGGGGGCTGCCACACTGCCTGCCACTCAGCAGCCATTGAAAGAAAGTATAAACTCATTCAGTGTGTCCCTTCAAAGTAGGGTGACAGTCTCGATAATGATAGAGATACTGTCACCAGACTGCAGGGTGACAGTCTCGACAATGACAGAGGGAGATACTGTTCTTCTAAGTGACAGAGACACATTTTGAAAATGGCGTGGGCCTTTGGGAAATGTATGCAACCTTATGTGTTTCTCGTCTATAAAAATTCATAACTGCCCACTTCAAACACTTGAAAATACTTTCTAACCAGTGTAAAGATCTTTCATGCGAAAGGTTTTGGTGTGTCTGGACACACTGGTGTGTGTGTGTGTGCGCACGTGTGTATAAGACACCTGGATTAGCTTGCAAGCGCTGGGCCTCTCAGGAAGGCAAGTGTGTCAGCCCGGTTCTCTCGCGGGCCTGTGGGTGGCAGGCACTGGGAGGCCGTCAGATGTGAGTCGGCCCCTCACCACCTCCCGCGGTCCCACGTGCACCATGGGCAGCTTCTCCCTCATCGGTGATCAGAGGCCAAGGACGGAAACAACAGCACCAGAGCCAGACCTTCAGATCTCGGTGTCACAAAATTCTCTGCCGAGACTCCCCAAATAGGGACGCGCAATCAGACGGCACCCACGGAAAGAATCTATTTAATAATATTGCAGTGAAAACAAATGGTTTTAGTACTATTGATAGAACGCAGTGTTAACGTTGTATTCGCAATATGTTACTTCATCTTTATTTCAACGTTTCTCACTTCCATTATAAATATTGCATGTGCACTTGCTTGTGTATAATTTATAAATGAATAAACACTTAAATTGGCGGATCGACTCAAACTTACTTTTCACTGAGAAGGTTTTTGGAATTCCAGACTTTAGAGGCCAGCAGTGAGGGGGGCAGCAGTGCTGGCCCGGGAGGTGCCTTAGTTCATGGCCTGGGCTGCTGGGCCTCACGTCCTCTTGGGGGTTGGGTGGGGAGGGCAGGCCGAGGGATGGCGCGAGACGAGAGGGCACGCCAGCTGTCCCCAGCCCAGGACCGGGGAGCAGCTAGTCCCCCGCCCACACACACACACCACACATCACAGACACACTCTCACCACACACCACACACACCACGTATCACAGACACACCACAAATACACACCCCTACACACACCACATACCACACACACACACACGCAAGCCCTGTACCCACACGTAATCACCCAATTAGTATTTCTTTCAGCCTGAATCTTGGTGACAAACTACATTAGGACTGATCTGACAGACGTGGCCATTGTCACCAACTCTGAGAAGTTACCTTTTGACAAACCTTTTCCGTTTACCCACAATCCCGCAAGCAGAATATTCCCCATTTTATAGGGGAGGACGTTTAGGCCCCGAGAGGAGACGTGATGGCCGAAAGCCACGCAGCTGGTTGGTGGAGAGACTAACCTCTGACCGTTACTGTCTGTCCCCAAAGCCGGTGTCTTTGCTAACTGCTAATCCTGCAGCTGTCCCCACATTTACAAGTCAGCCCAAGCTTCAGGAGACCTCCCCCCAAGAAAGGTGATCCTATTAGATCCTTTGTATGTATAATTCAGTGTAATTTCTCTTTTAGAAATTCCTGTGACGCTCTTAGATTCTTTGTGAATAAATCAGCAAACCTGAGAGGCTCACAGCCTCATGCTTCCCAAACACGTGCCCCGCCATTGTCCCTGGGTCAGCAGTGTCCCCGAAATGCACTCAGGCAATACCAGGTGTCCAGATGACTCCACAGGCAGCATGGAGACTAATGGGCACTAATGAGGAAGGAACTGTCCTCCCTACAGACGAGTCCCCAAATAATTGACCCGATGCCTAATGAATTCTATAGCAAAGCATTGAGCCTGATGGCTGACGAGAAAATACACGGGTGGGGGGGCCAGCGCTTCCTCCAGTCCCCACTCACTAGTAAATGACCGACACTTCTATCATCTCCCTCAGTATGTGGCATCATTAGGAAAAGCTGAACTCGGGCCTCATGGGTGGCAGTGACCCTGACAGGCCTAGGGGAGGGTCCTGGGCCGAACAGCCACCAGCAGGACTCACACAGAAGGGGTGTCCCCACAGTCCAGGTCAGGAGGACACAGGACGTGGAAGGCCTGGCACGAAAAGCACAGGCGGAGCCGAGGGTGGCCTGTCCTTGGGGACCCAAGTCAGGTCACTGGGGATGGGGCAGGACGAGCCTGAAAAAGAGGGGACTCACGGGGCAGGGTCCCAGCCTGCAAACATGCGAGCCGGAGGAACAGGGCAGTCTCTGGCCACCTGAAGAGCATTCAGGCCGCGTGGCGCTGATTCCCCCAAGGTCAGCTCAGGAGTTGTCAGGAGCAGAGAGCCTGGCGGGATTCCTCGGAACTGGGGTGATCGTGGCCCACCCCACGAACGATGGTGAGCAGCTTCAGGACCTGGTGATGCTGGCCAGCCCAGGGGACACTCCGTGACTGACCCCACCCCAAAGAGGCGTGCCTGCTCCCTCAGCCACGCCCACTAGCCATGACTGACTCCCTCCACCTCCACTTCTCTCCAGATCATTCCATGTCTAACCGTGCTGCCAACCACCTCCCTGCTCACATCTCTGGCTGAAATTGCCACGTGAGAGACTCCAATACAGTCGGATAACACATAGTGAGCGCCTACTGTGCGCCAGGCACCGAGGCCAGCAGTGAACGCAATGGAGCTAACACTCCAGTGGGGAGAGACTCAGGAGCCAACAGGTGACATGCCAGGTGGCTGCAGGTCATGGGGAGAACCAGGGTGCCGGACAGACAGACGGGGGCTCCCTGAGGTGGGGCAATCCCGGGACAGCAAAGGTGGCGCTGAGCAAAGAACTTAAGAGATGAAAGGGTGACCCCTGCAGGCTTTCCCACAAGGGCTGTTTCCTGTGTTTGGGTGCTGATGGGAAGGGCCCAGGAGAGGAGGAAACACCCATCACGCAGGACACTGGGGGCGTGAATAAAGTTGTATTTCTCACCTGAGCCTTGTCAGAACCAGCAGGACAGAGTCCACTGGAGCTACTGCGTCCGGGAAGAGAGACTCACCCAGAGCTGAGCTCCGGTCTGAACGGAGCAGACAGCCGGGGATTTGTGGCTGCGCGGAGGGGCCGGGGTGGGGCCTGGTCCGACATGGCAGGGAGGGGCTTCTGCTCAGGTGGCCCCACTGGGTCCTTGCTAAGGGCAGGACAGGATGTGGGTGTGGGGGGACATCTAACATCTGCGGGGAGCCTGCTCAGCAGGCCAGATGGGGTTCTGTGCCCAGCGGGCAGGGCCGCCTTGGCACCACCCAGCCGTGCGCTGTGACAGCAGGCGAGGTGGGGCGGCCCAGAGCACACTGGGGGGGGCACATTAGTTACCACTGGCCCTGGGGACAGAGCTGCTGCCCCAACCCCGCAGAGAGGGGCTGTGCCCTGATGGCTGCCCGGCCAGGTCCAGCCTTGTTTTATGAGGTGCACTGACCACTCCTGAGCCTCTGCTCCCCAGGGTCACAGGCTTCAGTGCGTCGTGTTCCCAGGGCTTTGAGCTGGGCTGTGAGACGCCAGGGCTGGCAGACACCCTCCGCACGCCCAGGGGACACAGGCCCTTAGGCCCCTGACTCTGCTCCTGGTCACCCTGCAGGTGACAGGGCCTGACGGGAACTCGGGGTGGAACGGGAGTGACGGAAGGGCCCGGGTGGGTGCAGGCCACCTGCCCCGCACGTCCACCTCCAGCCCAGACGCGTGCACGGGTGTTGGGAGGCAGCCGGGCCACCGCACAGGGCTTCAGCCCAGACTCAAGCCGCTTCTTAGAACCAAGGCTTCGGGGACCCAGACGACTCAGCAAATCTCAGCACGGCCCAGCGTGTTCAGCGGCCATCTCCAGACTGTGTGCATTTCTCCGTGACTAGGGGGTATCCTCACGGGGACGCTGACAGCAGAGGCCCATGTCGCAGTGTAACCCTCGCGGTGGGGGCTTGGGGACCCTGGCAGGAGTGTCGAAGTCAGGGGTGAAGGGGGATGGCAGTTGTCGGGGAGGAGCACGCTCCTCTGACGGTGGCCCCTCAGGCTCTCGCCCCCAGGGAATCACAGGGTCCCAAGAGCAAGAGGGCAGTTGGGGGAGGGGCTGTGGCAACAAACGGCCATGAACTTCCTGTGTGAGATGACACACCAGGGGGAGATCACGGTGACGTGTCCACGAGTGATGGAGGTGGCCATGCTGAAGTCTCAAGGACAAGGACCCGACCCTCCCCCTGAAATCTGGGAGCAGAACGTTCCAAACAAAGGGAAAAGCGGGTGCTGAGACCCTGAGGCGGGAGAGACTTGTGGGCTCCAGGGACACGAGGCCCACGTGGCCAGGGGCTGTGGCTGGGGGTGAGGAGAGAGGCCCCAGGGGCCTGGTCTTCCAGAACCTGCAGCCACGTAAGGAGTGGCGTTTCTCCCAAGTGCAGCGCAGCGTTGACAGGGGGCCGATTGGTGTGACAGCTGCCTCTGGCTGCTGTGTGAAGACTGTGTCCTAAGGACGCAGTCACACCACGCCACCACCACCACCGAGCATGAGCCCTCACGGGTCAGTCCCTGCTGCAGCTCTTTCTACATGGTGGCTCACTGGTCCTCACAGCACCCCAGGAGAAACTGAGGCACAGAGGGGGCAGGTAAGCTGCCCAAGGCCACACAGAGAGGAGGATTCAAAGTCAAGCTGACTGTCGGCAGCTGTCCAGGTGCGAGAGGACCTGCTGGGCCAGGTGAGGCCCCTGGAGATGGAGAGAAGTGGAAGATGGGAGACGCGCTGGACACAGAGCCGAGGGGACAGGCTGGTGGCTGGACAGTGGGAGGTGGACGAGGAGAAGTGAGGAACGAGTTTCCCGACAGACGTGCCCACTGCCCGTGCACACGCACATCCCAGGGGGGCGCCGTGGACCTGAGGCACGTGCTCCAGCTGGTGCAGAGCCCGAAACATGGCCTCTGCTCTCTCCTCACTTCCCCGATGGCTGCCTGGCGGCGCCCACTTCCCCTCAGGTCCCCTGAGAAGGGACGTGCACAGCAGTGACGCAGGAGGCACATTTCATAACACCTGCCCTGAGGGGCCGTCACGTAGTGGAGCAGCGGGGAGGCTTTGGCTCGACCCTGGAACCCAGCACCTCTGGAACCAGCGGAGTGGGCAGGGAGGGGCAGGCAGGTCCCACACCCCCTCTGTGGGATCAGACCCACACGAGGGACCCCGGGCCCCAGATGAGAGCAGCCAGAAGCAAATGGTGTCCCCTGCACACAGAGCCCATGCCCTCTGACAAAAATGTGGCCTGACATGCACAGCTGTGCTCAGGGCAACCCACAGGGGCAGGGGGTGGCCTGGGGACACCCAGTATGAGGGGCCCACTGGCCTCACACATGCCCAGGCCCACCCTCGAACCACTGGTCCTTCCCAGGTGAGCACGGGCACATCCAGGGGAGGTGAGCTGTGTGCGGGGCCCTCACACCCTGCAGTGGGCGACAGCCAGCGGTGGCAACTGCGAGGAAATAGCTCCCTGGTTCTGCTATTTCACGGTCTCAGTATCGCTGATAAGTTCTCCAGGCTGCTGTGCACACACAGGGTCAATTTGCTGTATGTTTTTTAAAAGGAATGATTCCTGGAGCCAAATATGAATTGTCACCAACCCTAAACAGACCAGCTAATTCACATGCATTAACACATCCTGAAGTGAGTGGCCCTTTAAGAAGGAGCCGAAACCGCTATTTTATTGTCACATGAATAGTAATAATTTACCGTTTCACCACATTCCAATTACTGGGGACTTAGAGAGCCCGTGTTAAATTCTCGGCACCCTCATCCCAAGGCCTCTGAGCAGAGCGTGTGGATTCACGGCAGACGTGGTTTAACTGGTACCAAGCCACTGCCGGCCCAGGGTGCCAGCCCAGGGTTCGAGAATGGACAGCCCTGGCCTGTCCGCACATCTCCCAGGCCCAGGGAAAGACTGACGATGGCACCACGAGAAAAGACTGCCCAGCCGGCCTTGTCGGCTGTGACCTCCTGGCTTCCCCACATTGCACACAGGACACTCGCCCAGGCTCCCCAGGAGGGAAAGAAAGCCACATTCAGGAAGCTACCTGGGGACGTGCCGTGGCCCTCAGACCCCACCTGAAAACGTAGCTCGTCTGGAAGCTGCCTGGGGGTGGGGGGGCTCGGAGAAGAGGCGACAGGGGGAAGCTCCCCACCTGCCTCGGCTTACCTTCTCCATGTCGTGTGCTGTCATCCACCTGGTTTGACCGCCAGGCCGGGGTTAGTGGACGTGTGTTCTCTGGGGAAGCAGACTGAGGCTCACCTTCCTACTCAGAGGAAGGAGGTGTCCACTGGCCTGACTCCCTGACGTGAGGGACCACTCATGTCACCAGAAAGGCCGACCCTCGTAACCTGAGTCAAAGGATGAGGGGAGGGCCACCCCACCTTGGTGTCCACCTTGAAATAAGGGCCTGGCCGCCCCACCCCGCCCCACCCCGCCCACCAAGCTCAGAGGCCCTGGTCCTTCCCCTGCCCGCCACCCGCTCTCCCATGTGGGAACTGCAGGTGCTGGGATCCCCCAATGTGCACGTCTCCCCCGGCCCCTCTTCGGACTGCAGTCTTTACCCGAAGCCTGTTACCTTCACCCGACAGGCATCTCCGAGGCCACCTGTGTCCATGAGCGACCCTCGATCCCACCCCACCTGACAGCAGGTACTCCCAGGGTGCCCGCCTCTGAGGTCAGGGAAAGGGCAGCCCGCCCTCAGCCAGGCAGACCCCTGAAAGCAGCAGGAGGACCGGCTCACGTCCCTGTTTGCACTGTCACTACCGGACGTACTCCCGAGCTTGGTTCATGACGTCCCCCGGCGCTGGGCCCACCCTGTTTGCAGCCTTCTCTCCCACTGCCCCTGCCCACGCCCAACTTTCCTCCACGCTCCGCTCCAGGCTGGGTCCCCAGTCCGCCCCTCCTTCAACTTTGCTTTCTTCCCAAAATGCCCTCTTCTAGCCAACAAACTCCTACTCGTCCTTCAAGGCCCAGCTGAAATGGCCCATTCTCTGTGAAGATGACCCTCGCAGGTTGGGTGAGCCCCCAGTGCTCCTTTTCGAAGGGCTCATTAAACCCCTGGGCTGGGAGCTGGACAGACCCCAAGTCATGGCAAGTCCCTGTGTCTCCCTCAGGGCTGGGTACAGGGGGTCCTTGAGCGAGCTCTGATCAGGAAGACCAGAGGCAGCTGAGACCCAGGAACCCAGGGATGGGCTCTGCCCCAGCCCGCACTCCGGGCTGATCCAAATCACTGACCCCTTTGGTCCCACGGCGAGGAGCCTGCCCACTGCCCTCCCCCAGGACTCGGGGAGCATGGGGGCGAAAAGGGGTGGAACAGGAGAAAGCGCCCTGACCTTTCCCGGGGGATTACTACCCCGGTTCCTGGAACCGCACATCTTCGTTAGGTTACTAAATAAATTACGACATTTTAAGTTGACAAGTAAACCTTATTCTAAAAGTGTAATGACACTATAAAAAGTCATTTCATCCATCCGTTGAGTCCCCTCATTCCCGCTGACACCTCATTATAGCTCCCGTGAGATGGAGAACTAAGACATTAATTTGGCAAATCGAGGGCAATCTTTCAGGAGCAGTCTCCTAGTTCTGCCCCCGCAGCGGGGGCGTGAGACCAGACCCCAAAGGTGCTGGCACGGCCTCCCCAGCGGGTGGGGCCCTCTGCGTGGACAGCCCAGGCCGGGCTCACTCAGTGCACCAGAGGACCAGGTCACCCGGGGGGCAGGCCCAGCTGGCCCCGAGGCCCACACCGGGTCCAGCCGGCTACTCCCACCCAACCTGCTGGATGGTCCTTTAGCAAAGCTGGCTGTGTGACCTTGCGTGAGTCACTGAGCACCTCTCCCCCACCATCTTTAAATGGGGGACAGTGAAGGTAGCGCCCCCATCGGCCATTGATGACAAAATGAGGACGACTCTGGGCTAGCTCTGTGAGCTCACAGGAGCTGCCTGACCTCCCTGCCTCAGTTTCCTTATCTGTAAAATGGGGTGCACGCAGAGCAGAGCAATTGGCCTAAAAGGGGACGTGCTGTTGCTCTGCTGTACCCCGGGGCCCAAGGCAAGATGAGGGAGGGAGGGAGGTGACACGGCACCTGTCCGTGGGGTCCCCCTTCTGAATGAAGAGATGGCTGGGGCAGAGGCATACATCCTGCCACAGACGAGAGGGCCACTCAGGTGACCCAAAGCTTTGCAAAGACCCGAGAGGGTGACGCTCAGAGGCAGCCCCAGGGGGAGACTCGCTCAGCTCCCCCCACTTCCTCTACTTCCTAATTCTTTGATGGCCCCACAACTCTCATCGTGGGAAAACCACGTGTAAATCTAGAGATGGAGACGGCTGGAAGTCACATGCAAAACACACGTGGGACCCTCAGCCGGCAAGGTCCCCCAGGACACACCCGTGCCATCTGGGGCCACAGGGCAGGCCCTCCTCTCCCTCCCCCACCCTCTCCAAATTTCAGTGATTGATGTCTTTCTTCATACCAGCCTCTACTTTGCGAACTGTGCTGTTTGAAACAGCTCAATTTAAAGTGGTGATTTTTGAGGTTGATCATTTTCCCCTTCTTTCTACCACTGTTAGCAGACTATCAGAGGCACCACTAAGCAAATTCTTTGAAACTGGATAAAAACAGTAAATGGTGCCCACAGAGTTGTGAGGAGACGAGGAAGTGAGTGAGGGTGGCCCCTGGGAAGGTGCAGGTGTGCCACCCAGATCCCCCCACCTGTCCTTCCCCCTCGCTCCCCCCTCCCCTCCTCTCTGTCCCTTTCCCTCCCCCGCTCCCTCACTCTCCGGCTTCTCTGCATAGCTCACAGGGTCATCATTGGGCTCACAAGACTAAATACCTGAAAGATGTTGAAAACTTACCTTGGTTCCTATGGCAACGTGAAAATAACTCACATTTCCCAGCCAAACTGAAGGAGCACACATTTTTCCCGCATTGTGGGTGGCCAATTATTTTCAACAGCCGGGTCAGGTGTCGGTGCCTGGGTCTCCTCTCCCCATCAGCAACCCCAGGCACGGCCTGAGGACAGTGACCACTGACAGTTTATTAACAGGTCCAGCCTTGGGTGGAGCAGGGACACTTCCTGCCACCTGTCACCCGGGAGACCAAGATGGCCCCAACATGACCAGGGCCCACTTGGAAGTACAGACTTTGGGGTCAGGCACCACCGTCCTCACTTATTGGGTGACCTTGAACATCCTTCCAAGGTCATTCCAGTGGACTCCTAATAGCTGCCTGATGGGTGTCAGTCTCCCCTGCATCACGGTGCCTGGGACACAGCAGGCGTTCAGTAAATGCCTAAAGGAAAGGCCCAACCAGGCCAGCCACTTGCTGGGTAAAACCCTTGCTCCGGGAGCGCCTGAGGTGCTGGGGTGCCCCTGCCGTGGCACCGGGGTCTAGGTCAGCCCAGGCCTCATGGGCTGTCGGGCCCTGGCCACGAGCCTCAGGCTTCCTTCATTTCCTCCGAAATATTATCAAGGCTTAGCCAGAGTCCTCATGACGGACCCTAAAGTCATCAGTGACTGTGCACGAGCTGGTGGGCCGGCTCTTAAGAAAACAAGCAGGCAGGGAGAAGTCGGCAGGCCCGGTAGGAAGGCCTGTGGGCCGCCAGCTCCCACGGTGTCCTCCCGCTGTCCTCACGTGGACGGCGCTGGGACCTGGGAGAGTGTGGGCGGGCCCTGGGGCTGTCTGTCCTCTAAACCCAGGAAGGAGAGGACAGTGGTGGGGAATCCCTGCTGAGGACCGTCACCTTCCTGTCCAAGCCAACCTCTGCTTCCCCAGGCTGACACCAGCGGCCCCCACGGCAGCCACCCCCGCGAATGCTGTCCTATGTCAGAGACAGATGGTGGGCAGCTGCTGGGGAGGCCGTCATTGTCCG
The DNA here is from genome assembly GCF_964194185.1 of Rhinolophus hipposideros. Classification (NCBI taxonomy): domain Eukaryota; kingdom Metazoa; phylum Chordata; class Mammalia; order Chiroptera; family Rhinolophidae; genus Rhinolophus; species Rhinolophus hipposideros. The sequence goes on from NC_138055.1 coordinate 2,335,030, forward strand.
AGTGTCGCTCCATTTTCTCCCCATGCGGACTCCGAGGTGGCCCTGAGAGGGCATGCGTGTCCCCGGCCCTGGCGAGGCCCTCGGCCTCTCTGCCCGCTGGGTCTCTGGTCCTGACCGGATGCCCCCTCGCTGACGTGCAGTCCGGGTGCGTCTCCACGTTTCCACGTTGGCTCCCAGGCGTGTCTCCGGCTCAGGCAGAACCGGGCTCCTGTGGGAACCCCTCCCCACTGCCTTCATTTCATCTTCAGCCTCCGTTGCTCTCGCCGAGCCCAACACCCCCACTTCCTCAGCAAGCTGACCCGCTCCTGGCCTTCAGGTTGGTGACAGCTCTGCTGACTTGTTTCTCTACCTCCATCCAAGAAGATGCCATATTCTCGATTGTAAGTCCCCCACCCCAATTTTTGTTTGTTTTTAGATACAATTTAACTGAACCATAAGGGTCACAGGATGAAAGGCCGGTCCCAGCTTTTGAATTAAGCAGAACAATGTGAAGTCCACATCAGTCCCCCCTCGTTTTCTTCCTCGAGTCCTGAATCCACTGAAGACCAGGAATGTGGGGCAGCGGCACTAGGAGTTCCAGCTGAAAGCTGCGTACTTAGCCCCAAAGCACGCGGGGCCCGGGGCCTGTGGACGCGGCCTGCAGGCTTGATGGACAAAGTCAAGAAAACTGGCAGAGCAGTGAAGCGCCCCCCCTGCGGCTGCATCAGCCTCAGCCCTGCTGCCTGTGGGCCAAGGTCATGGTCCCGATGCGGCCGGCAGCAGTCCCAGGCCCAGACCCCATGTCAGCAGCCCCAGGACCACTGCTCGGTGTGCCAGCCCCGGCTGTGCGGATTTTCCTCTAAGTTCTGACCCTGAGGTTTGGTCAAACATGCTCGCTGTCTTCAGAAAGCGGCCTGTGACCACCTGTGCACATGGGTACTGGTGATCGATCTCCTTAGTTTTTATTTCCTCCTTGAGTCAATTTTAGTCATTTGTACATTTTTTTCTAGAAAATTGTCTGTTTTATCCAGGTTTTCAAATTCATTGGTACAAAGCTGCTCATAGGATGCACTTACAATTTAAAAAAAAGTTAATAGACTGTGTTTTAGAGAAGTTTTAGTCACTGCAGCAAAATGGAGTGGGAAGGACAGGTGTCCCATGCCCCTCCCCCCACCCCCAGCCCCCAGCAGATGGGACATTTGTTACAGCTGATAAACCTACAGGGGCACGTCACTGTCACCCAAAGCCCACACTTTACGTCAGGGCTCACCCACTCTTGGTGTTGGACATTCTGTGGGTTTGGACAAATGCATAATGACACGTATCCGACATTATAGTGTCACACAGAGAAGTGTCACTGCCCTAAAAACCCTCTGAGCTCTGCCTGTTCATCCCTCCCCCAACGCGTGTCCCCATAGTTCTGCCTTTTCCAGAATGTCTAGAGCTGGAATCACAGTGTGTGGCCTGGTCAGACTGGCTTCTTTCACTTAGTGACATGCATTTGAGGTCCCCGCATGTCCTTGCATGGCTGTTAGCTCATTTCTTTTTAGCACTGAATGATATTCCATCGTCTAGATGGACCACAGTTTGTTTATCCATCTACTGAAGGGCACATTAGTTGTCTCCAAGTTTTGGCAAGTATGAAAAAACACTTGTCTGTAAGTGTCTGTGTGAACATGGGTTTTCCACTCCCTTGGGTGAACACCGAGGAGCACTACTGCTGGAGCATATGGTAAGAGTATGTTTAGTTTTGTAAAAACCACCAAACTGTCTTCCAACGTCGCTTCACCATTTGCGTCCCCACCAGCAAAGAGTGACAGTTCCTGCTGCCCACGTCCTCTCGGCATCTGGGGTGGTCAGTGCTCTGGGTTTTGGCCGCTCTGGTAGGTGAGAGCTAAGGGCTGCCCTGAGGGGTCCCCAGTGTGGAGGGAAGTGCAGACATGGGGTGCCCAGGGGTACGTGGGGCACTGTGAAAGTAGCTGTGAGAACCAGGGGCTGTCAGGGACTTGTGTCAATGCCACCGGGAGGATGGGGGTGGGGGGTGAGATGGGGGACTGGACGCCCAGGACTGGGAGAGGCGGAGCGGGGCATGTCCCGGGTCCCACGAGAACAGCAGAGTGGGCCCTGGTGCCTGCCCCAAACAGGCTTTTGACAGCGCGTGGCCCGAGGGAGAGGCCCTTCCTATCCCTGCCTGGCAGAGGGCCAAGCGAGGGCCCGCCTGGATCTGGTCCCAGCCAGAGGTGGGAGTCCACCCCCACGTCGCACCTCTCGCTCCCCTTGAGGTCCTCTGGGGCTTTGGCAAGACCCTGGGTGCTGGGCCCCGCGCCAGGCCTGGCACACTGCAGATGGCCGGTACGGGAAGGCCCAGGACTCCGACTGCCCAGCAGCTGCTGCAGGGCTGGGACAGTGTCCCCAGCTCTGGGCTGTCACCTGGCCTCAGACCAGGGAGCCAAGGACCGAGGCCGCCTGGGACAGGTCAGGGCACCCTGTCCCTTAGGAGAGTCATTGAATCAAGGGCTGAGGGGGTGGGGGCGGGTGCACTGCACCTGTACTGCCCGTCTGGGCACACTGCACCCCTCAATCATTTCACGCCCACCTGCTCGTCCTCCGAGGACACGCGCGGCTCTGCAGTCAGCTGCAGGTTTCCATCCTGCGCGAACATGCACAGGACCTCACTTAACCCCGTAGACGCTTCCTCTCTGAAAACCAACTGCCTCACAGGCAGGCCCTGCGTGCCCCCGACATTCTGGCCCCGCAGGGATCGGGGCTGTGGTGACAGGCAGACCGGGTGGGTCTCAGCCAAGCATGGGGGCGACCTGCACAGCCTCGGCGGCCCCCCAGGAACCCCGACCCCGGTGGGGGGGAGCGTGCCCTCCATCTGGTCTGAGGCGGGTCCCTCTGCTGACTTGAGAGCATGTGACATGTGCCCAGTATTTTGTGCTGATTTCCACACCACGTGCAACAACCCCAGGATCTTTAGAAAAAGTGAATGGCACACAGGTCACATGTGTGTCCCTATCGTCTGATTTGCAGCCTCCCGGCAGCGTCCTCGCACCTGAGCTGTGCAGACACACAGGTGGCGCGTGGCTGGGCAGACACGCCTGTAAACAGGAGTCTGCACCACGAGAGCATGTTGAAGACGGGAACCTGTCCTGGGCCCCGGGGTGACCATGTCACACGCTTCTGTGCGCAGGCGGGAAGCATGTGGGAAGGCTGGGTCCCCCGGGACCTGCTACACTCAGGCTCGCTGCCCCAGTGCCCAATAAACGGCGGGAAGCCATCGCGTGTCCCTCATACCAGGGACCCGGGAAGGGGAGGGGCTGTGGGAGTCCCAGCAGCTCGGTGCCCCAGCCCCAATGCTGGGAGGAGCACAGCTGGTTCACAGCTGCCACCACAGAGACTGAGCCCCATCTGCCCATCTGTCTGAGCGGCAGCCCTGCGGCCTGAACCTGGGCTCCTCCTCACGTCCCGCAGAACAGCTTCTGCCCGGGGGTTACCTGAGGCGGGCCAGCAGGCTCAGCTTCTCTTACGAGGCTGGAGAGGGAAAGCGAGGCAGTTTGCAGGCCTCGCTGCTCCCAGCCGACGGCAGCCGGAGCCCCAGGCGCTAGGCCTGGCTCACGGAGGAGCCGGTCTGCTTCCAGCCCCGCTGAAAGCAAGAAAGTGCAGAGCAAAATTAAAGTGCCAAATGGTCACAGCTGCTGTGAGGCCCGTGGGAGAACGCTTCCCAGGCTACTGCGAGTCTCCTCGCTGCTTTGTCTTTATTCTTTCACTCAACAGAATAAACTTCCGCATTTCAGAGTAGGTGCAGATGGCTACCACCTCCCCTGCCCCGGCCCCCACCAGCAGGCCTCTGCAGGAAGGTCTGCTTCCCAGGTGGCCGTGGGCTGGGGGCTGCAGGAGGTGGTCATTTGGCAAGGGTGCTCCAGGACAGGGGAGGGGCCCCTCGCTGGCCCCCACGGCCGGGACCCCTGGCTCTCTTTGGTATCTCAGAAAACAGACGCAGCCCCACCTTCGCCAGGCGCCACACGGCGCCTGGCACCGTCCTGCACGCTCCCCGGAGGACCAGGCCGTCCCGCAAGGCCTCTCCTTGGCCGCAGGCCTGCATCCGGCACGGGGGCGGTGGCCTGCTGCCTGCGAGGGCCCACGCTCACTTCTTGTAGTGATTGGGGGCGTCGGCAAAGGCGAACTTCAGGCGGTAGGCCTCGGCCAGCAGCAGGCTGATGTCCCCGTCACCCCAGTGGGCTGTGGGCAGGTTCTGCAGGAAGAGCAGCAGCTCCTGGAGGAGAGAGACAGGCCAAGTCAGAGGAAGCGCCAGCAGCGGGTGCGGGGCTGCCGACCAGGGCAGACCTGGCCAGCGGGGGCCGGGGGTGGGGTGACGAGCTGAGGGGGCGCCTTGCTTTCCCGCCCCCACCCTCCAGCAGCCCAGCAGCGGTGTCCCCTCTCCAGTCGTCCCAACAGGCCCCGGGCCAACAGCCAGGAGGACGCCCAGACTTAGGAGACCGCTGCTGGGGTGCTGGGGGCTGCGCCGCCCCAGCATTTCACAGCTGTGAGCTCCTTTAACTGACTCCCCAGCAACCTCGTGCCCCGTCCAATCACCGGCGGCTCTACAGAACCGGAAGGAAGGTGCCATCCCAGGGCGTCTCCAGGCACACATTTCTGTGCACTGGGCAGGCGCACACAAGCCACAGACCGGGCAGGGACACACGGGGCACGTGGGCACGGGCAGCCCTCGTTGCTGTCACTCCCTCGATTCTCAGGGTCTCCAGGGAAGACCGCGTGGGAGCCCCTCAGCTGCCCCAGCCCCACCACCCTGCAGTGGCCCGGGTCCCAGCTCGGCGGGCTGGCGCAGAGGCCCCGCCACAGGACATGGCTGTCTTGGGAGCTCACAGTTTAGAAGTCAGGGCGAGACCGTGGAGAGATGGTGACCTACTAAACTGCCACCGAGGCAGGTGCCAGAAGGAAAGCTATGGGGTCCACGCAGCCCCCCACACTGACCATCATGCCCGCAGACCAGTCCTCCTGACAGGCTGTCCCATGTCCAGAGTGGCCGCTGGCCCCACCAATGATGGGGTAGGTTTCAGGGGAGCACAGGCTCTGGCAAAGCTTCCTGTTCCTGCCAGCCCGGCAGAGGGGAGCACAGTGGGGGAAGTGGGGCTCAGTGTTCACTCCCGGCCCTGGCTCCCTCTTATGTGAGGCCCCGGACCTCCCCAGGTCCTTTATCTCCAGACGGAGATTGCTGAGCCATCAGCACAGCCCGGCTGCTGTGGGCACGCAGGTGGTGGACATGGACCGCAGGCCTGGGCTCAGCCCCTGGCTGCGCCACCACGTGGCTCCGTGGGGCTGGCCCACCACTGACGCCCCTGGGGCTTTGGGTTCTTCCTCTGTAACGAGGTCCCAGCTCCCGCCTGGGGCTGCCTGTGCTGGGCGAGTGGCACAGTGGCCCTGCGTTCGGTCTGGAGCCCTCGCCCCATTCCCGAATCACAAGCCGCACACCGGACTCTCCTGCAATGTTTCACCGTGGCTGCTCTTTTCTCCCTCCTCAATCCCATTTCCTTTTGCATTTTACATACTTTCCGGGGGCCTTTAAATTGAATTCACAGAGCAAATCTCACCGCGGAATGTCCCCGGGGACAGACCAACATCAATCTGCTGTCTTTCACCATTAGATGCAACTTACACGGGTGCCAATCCAATTCGGAGCAGGTCGTAAATAAATACCTTTGGTTTTATTTTTAATCCACTTCGCTTCATATTATCATGACCTCGCTACTTGCAAGGTGAGAAGCACTACCCTCCCATTACGGGAACTCACCAACCGGCTGCACACTCAATTTCAGAATCTAATTTAGTCCCCCAGGTTCACAGGATGGAGGGAGAATAGAAATGGCCAGTGCTTCGCGGCCTGCAATGCTAACGAAGGAAAAATCTATCTGGATGACCTTTACGGGAGGCAAAGAACACAGCCAAACACGTTCTTAAATACAGATTTCTTTTTTAAAAAGGCCTATCTTATTTACGCACTGGGCAGCAATGTTTCCGACGTGGGAATCAGGGCACACTTCTCAGCCGTGAGCTGCTCTGCACCATTCTGGTAAACAACCATGGCTCGTGAGGCTGTCACCGGGTCACATCACAGGGGACCTGCTCTCCTGGGAGGGAGGGGCTGGGACAGGGGCCCATCGACGGCCAGTCCAGCAAACTGTAGAGGGCAACTCGGTTTTCGGTCCTAATTTTTCCACACACGGTGCTGAAGCCACATTAAGGGATGTGACAATTAAAGGAAGGCTTGCTCACAACACTGACATGGCCAGAAATCAAAGATGATTCAGGTCGCTGTCACTCTTCCTCCCCTGGTCCATGAGATGCCACCATGTCAACAAGCCACAGCAGGCACGCACCTCGGCTCCCGAGTTACGTGCATTCCGTGTTGACATGGACGTCCACAGTGGGCAGCGAAGGACGTAGGCCCTGGAAGTGTGTCCGCCTACACAGCCTGGAGGGCTGCGGTTCTCGGCCCTGACCACACAGCAGGGTCACTCAGGCTCTGGGACCCGGCTTGCACCCCGGCGCCACCACAGGGCAGCCCGCGCAGAACGTTGGGGTGGGGCCTGGGCAGCGTACCGTCCCGCTTCTCAGCAGCTATGATTGTAGCCTGGGCACTGTGGGTGCTCCATCATGAGCGTGCGGCTCACAAGAGGTCTTCCTGGTTACCAAGCGACTCCCGGGGGCGGCCCCAGCAGCACCACCAGACAACAGTGGAGCTCAGGGTCCCTCGGCCGCGTTCGGCCTCAGAGCAGGTGTAGAGAGGCAAAGTGCAGGTCAGAAGCCCGGCTCTTCCCAGTGGATTCCGACTACAAACACGGTAGCTGGCCATTCTGTAGACAGAAACCTTCCTGCTGCTGATTTTTGTGTCTGGGTAGGTTCCAAGAGGTGAGCCATCTAACGTCAAAGAGCAAATAAAGTGATGGCTTTGGGTACTTCTTGCCAAAGGGTTTCATTTTTCCAGAAAGTCAGACGAATTACACTGCCATTGGCAAAGCATGATTATCTTTCTCAGTGTACGCCATTCCATGAAGGACAAAATGGTGACACACTGGCGTCCTTGGGCTCTAGGAAAGTGGGCAAGGGTCCCCTCCCAGGGCCCCAGCGTTCTGTTTGGCGCCTTGCAGAGACCAGGTGAGCATGGGCAGCAGTGAGCGGGCACAGAGACCCCAGCTCAGGTGTCAGAGGCACTGGTCCAAGCCCCGGCCCTCCTGCCATGACCCCACAACCATCACAGGGTATCATCCTTGGACAACTATTAGTTATGCAAGCCTCACAACTCCCTGGGCCTCAGTTTCCTCACCTGTAAATGGGGACAGTAACATCCCTCCCTCACTGGGTTGTTAATATGTACAAAGTGCCCCCCTCGGTGCCAGAATAGAAAAGCAGGAGGTAAGTCTCACCTGCCACTGCTATTACGATCACTATTAGTGGTACGTACCAATAGCAATCATGGCAGCAGCAGTTTAGCTGAATAAATTGTCACCCATGGGAAATGACAGTTGAGCAAACAAGTTTAACAAGACATTGTGTTCTCACTGACAGCACGCCCAGAGGCAGCGACAACATCTTATTCTCCTGCCGAGGTACCTGGCATGCGGCACGTGAGAGACAAATGTCCGAGGAATAAATGCACCACATGCGTCGACCCACGGGCTGTGGCTAGGACTCCAGCCTGGCTCATTTTGAGGCGGCCCAGAAGCCTGAGAAGACACAACTTCTTAACGTCTCTGGACTGGATCTTTAAATCCTAACGTCTGATACAAGACGAACTGTATTTAAAATATTCCCAAAGAACTGATGGGACCATGAGCTGCTCAGTGCATAAAACAGGCCAGCCATCATCCGTCTCTGTGTCAGGAACAGTGTCAGGGTATGTGCTCCTGTCACAGGCCACCACTCACCCGGTGGTCCTCTGCAGAGAGGCCATCCCTGAACCTCACGACTGACCTGTCTGGCCACTCAGAGGGGGACAGCCTGCCTGGTCCAGGGGCCCCGAGCACAGGCTCTCAGAACACGCCTGTTTCTCACTGAAGGTTCAGCACCGCGCCCCTCCCTACCTTCCCACCCCCCCTGCCCCACCAGACAACAGGAAGCAGGTGAGTCTGCCGAGGAAAGGAGGTGACCTGGACAACACGCTGTGGTGTAACCACGTTCATCCACCAGAATGGCGAGTCAGGACTCAAGGGACCGATGTGGAAAGAAGCAAGCCCAGCGGGGCTGATACTGTTTCCTGGTCTTCGTTCATTTGTTTCCACTCGGTGACCATATCCTGAGAACGGCCCGCGTCGGCCCCACGCAGCAGGAACAGGGCTCTCCTGCGGGTGTTGTGTGCACGTGCGTGTGTGGGGAGGAGGGATCAGGTCACAGACAGACACACACAAAGCCGAGACAGACAGTATCACTCCTGCGTGTGGGCCTTCCCGTCTGCTGTCCACTCAGGGGCTCCATATACACACATGTCCGTGTACAGGACACTCCGGACCTCGAATACTCAGTCTGAACAAGACCGTAAAATGTTTCTTAATTTTCATATTGCTCATGGGTTGAAAGACAGTATTTTGGACGTACCGGGTTAAGTAAAATATTAATTTCACCTTTTTCTTCTTTCCCCATCACTATGAAGCCAGCAGAAAATTGCCCATTTCCCACATGACAAGCTTGCACCACTGGATAGCACGGCTTTAAGTAACACAGAGATTCCTGCCTCCCCAGCTGGCCCTGACCTGGGGGGCCCACCTGGAGCAGCAGGACCAGTGCCCCTTCTTGGGCCCCTTGGGTGAGCAGGGCCTGGCAGGCTCCCCTGGACAGCGGGAGGGCGTGACCGGCACAGGCACGGCCCAGACACAGAGGGCGGCTTAAAAGCTGCTCCAGTCAGGAGTCTGCAAATTGCCAACATGCAGAGGTGAATAAATTAGTCATGACGGGGCTAAAGGGCCCATTTGCCAACTCTCATTTTCTCCCCTGAACTGAGAAAGAAGAAACAGGAGTCAGGACACTGACACAAAAGTCAGGTAGCAGCCTAATTGCTTTAATTCACTTTCGCACTGGCCTCCAACGCTCAATTTGTGCAGCTTGGCTAGAAACCTAAGTGCTCGGGGCACTCCGACCGCCAGTGCAAGGAAGGCCCTGGTGTCCACTACCTGGGGAGGCTGCAGGGACACTCAGGGTCTGGAGAGCAGGGCAGCAGCACGGGGGCTCCCGGAGGACGGCCTGGGGCACGGCGGCCAGCTCCTCAGCCTTTCGGGTGAGGAGGCGGAGGCCCTGGCTGGCTCAGCACCTGCAAGCCACACACGCCACACACGCCCGACCCCGGAGCACTGGGTGGCCAGCCGGCCGGAGCCTGGACGTCAGGCCCCCGTGCGAGGCGGAGACAGTGACAGGAGGGGCCTCCAGGCCGAGGGGTCAGAGGGCCAGTGACAGCTGCTCAGGGCAGAGAAGCGCTCCAGCAGCAGCCCCGTCTCCTCACGGTCGTCACATCGCCCGACTGCCACCTGTGGGGCCCTGGGTGCATGACAGACACCTCGGAGGCGACCTCAGGGCTGTGGTGAGGACTGAAGGGGCGGGCACACGTGGGCCTCACACGATGCCTGGCGCCCGGGGCTTGGAGCCACCAGCGCTTTGCCTGTTGTGGCCAGAACCTCCGCCGGGCCCACCTGCGCTCTGCTGGGCACCCACGCTCACCCTCCACGTAAAGGCTGGTCTGGCCCGCCCTGCTGCCTCCCGCCCGACTCCGGCTCCACTGTCCCCGCCGTGGGCAGCTCATCTGCCTGCCCGAGCGAGTGTCCAGGGACAGGGCGCTCCACAGGGCGAGGGTCCTGGTGCCCCCAAAACCACTGCCCCTGACGGCCAGTGGCTGGACAGGTCATTTGTACTCCTGCCTGTGCAGTGTCTGCTAGGGTTTGAATCCATATTCAACATAAAATACCTGTTCTGGGTAAGTACACGTGTAACATGGAAAATAAAATAGAGGCCGAGATTAAATTATACCGAAAAGGGTTGGAAGTGCCTGCTGGCAGGGCTGACGGCACAGGGAGAATGCTAATGGTTCGGGTGCTCCAGGCCGGCCTCATGGGCGCCCCAGGGCGCCCTAGGGCTGGGGGTGATGGGGTGATGGCGTGGTGGGCGGGGCAGTTGGGTGCACTGGCCGCTTTTTCTGGAATTGTGCTGCTGCTCTCTGGCAGTGGCGCCCTCATTTCTGCACCCACCTCCCTGCTGGCTGCTCCCTGTCAGATGTCACAGTCAGGGTTCAGCTGCCTGGCCCCAGGGCAGACTTCACGGGGGGGGGGGGGCACATGTGGGAGCAGGCCTAGTCCTATTCCCTGGCTGGTGACACGGCCACAGAAAAAGACCTTGGCGTGTCACCAAGATGGCCTCGAGCATGAGGCCATCTTCCCGGGAGGACTGGGCTGTGAGTGACCATACGTCGTGGTCCTAATGCTGTGGGCTGGCCACACCCTCGGTCACACACTCTGCTTCCAGCGTGTGGTCTGCACGGGGCAGGGCGGGGCCCGAGGGGAAGGCTACGCAGGCTCCTGTGCCCTCCGGCTGTCCCGGCCTGGGGCCGACCCCTCCTTCTCGGCTTTGGGTAACTCCAATCCATCTTTTCAGACTCAGCGAGAGGTCAGTAAAACTTACCAAGGCTCCACCTTTACAAGCCCCAGCCCATCACCGATACTGAAACCTGAGGCCTTTTGCTTGTTTCCTAAGCAGGACTTTTAAAGGTGCAGAGACTGACTGTGTGAACAGGAATTGACTTGGAAAAGCCTGAGAGAGCAGCGGCGGCCCCGTGGTCCCTTCTCCAACACAGAAGGGTGTGAGGACGAGCCAGCTGCTCCTGGGGCCGTCCCTCCGTGTCGGATCCCACAGCCCGTGGGGCCCTTGAGGGGAGGAGAGTGGGTAGCTGGGGATTTTTCCACCTGGAGTCTCGTAGTCATTTTGGGGCCACGGCCCTGATTTTCCTGTGGGACCCGCCTTCCTTTTATGCTCCCAGTCCCAATGGTTGGCCACTGGGGTCATGGCAGAATTAGGAAGGGAGCCAGTCAGGATATCAATCATTAAAGGATTCAGATTTCAGGCACTAAAGCAAAACTCCAACAGAAAACCCTACATTTTGATACTTAAAATGGCGGCTCGGGGCTGCCGAGGACATCAGCTCACAGACCACAGCCCCAGGCAGACCTAGACAAAGTGTCCCCTTCTCCAGGGCATGGCTGTGCAGCCCGGCTGCGGGAATCCTGAAGGGACAGCAGAGCCGAGGGACGTGCTGCCAACCAGGGGTCCCCTCCCCAGGGCCCAGCAGCCAGGAATCAGGTCCCACTAAGTGACACACAAGTGCAGACTTTGGGAGGCTCTGACGGGGCACAGAGTCAAGTGGAAATCCAGACCCTGCCACATGCTCGCGCTCCGGCTCCCGCCTCCTCACTGCCTGCTGCAGCTGCCCCGGGCCCGGGTCTGGGTCCAGGCGGTGTGCCTCCTGCTCACGACGGCGCTCACAGCCCACACGCACTGAGTGTGTGAGTGGAGGGAACGCCGCTGGGCCGACGAAGGGGGAGAAGCTACGCAAAGTACGCTGAGGGGCCAGCCCTGCTCCGCCTGGGTGTGTGGTGTGTATGTCTGCACCGCGATGCGTGTGGTGTGTGGGGTCTGCGTGCGGGGCGGGCGGGGAGCGCAGCCACGTGGCGGTCCTTCGAGGAGGTTCCCAGCAGGCCTGGCTGAGGCCTCGTGCTGGCAGGAGCGGGACGGGGGCTGGCTCCTCCCAGTACTGCTGCCCGGGCACGGCTCTGCTTCCCACCGCACGTCCGCCCCACGTCCCCAAACTGGAGGCCGGGGCCAGCTGCCAAGCAGGCAGGGCCAGCTGTGAGCGCCGGTGGGAAGAAGCCAGCTGGGCCTGCCCCACCCCACGGGGCTGCAGCTGCCCTCCCCCGCCCCGCCTCGCTTCCCCTTTCTTCTTCCTTTCTGTTTTCCTCACACGGAGGCCCCATTCCGGTCCAGACACAAATGAGGGTGACCTGTCCCTGGACAAACCTTCACCCGGGCTTCCTGGGGCATCTGTGCCGCATGTCATTGACGGGCTGAAGAGGCTGGGTCACCCGGAGCCCATCGCTCTCGGATTCCAGTGACGGCCACGACAAGCCAGCACACAAGGACGGGGCCGTGACCCATCCCCACAGTGTCGGGCGGGCGCCGGGTGGCAGCACTCGGCCCTGGTCCTTCTGGAGCTCCCCAGAGGGTAAGCCAGCGGGAGGCTCCGGGGTCGGGGACAGGGGGAAGCTCAGCCCTGCCCCGCCACACGGAGGGAAGGTGAGGGGGACCCGCGAAAGGAACCACAGCTGCAGGGCTGAGACGCTACCTGACGGAGGTATGTTGGGGTGCACTTGACGGGCCCGCTGTCTGTCCCTCTCCTCGGTGTCTGGGTACCAGCCACAGCGTGCGGGAGAGGCCCAGAGGCCCCAGGAAGAAAACTGCTTATGAAGAGTTCATCCTTATTTATCGATTTTTAACCTACCACCCTCGATGCCCTTTTCACCAGTAGATGAAAGAATCCAGAACACAGCCTCACGCGCAGCAGGCAGGAAGGGAGCCGCACACAAAGGCCAGTCCAGGCCGCACACGGCTCTCTCCCGGCGACACTCCTCGGGGGTCTGACTCGCGAGGCCCACCCTGCGTCCCCACCAGGCTCTGACCCCAGCGACACGACCCTGCGCCCAGGACGCGAGACCTCCTGCTCACCAAGTGTGGTGGCGGGGCCATGATGTCCTAGGGGTCCTGGCCTGCTGGCCCTCACGCCCTCCAGGCGGGGGTGCAGCGCTGGGCGGCCCTGTTCTGGGCTGTTCCACGCCTCCCGCCCACCTCCCACCCCCAGACCATCCTGCGACAGCTGACTTCTTTGACAATCCAGTTATTAGTCTGAAAATCTTGTCAGGTTCTGGACCAAACCAGAGCTAAAAGTAGAAGGACGGTGACAGCCGGCTGGGACAGACAGCCAGCTGCTGGGCTGGCCAACTCGCTGGTGACAGCGCTCTGGAACGTGGAAAATAGATGGGGACACCGCAATAGAGCAGTCTTCTAAGGAGCCTGATGGCTGGGGGAGGGACACTGTCCTTGTAGTTAATTCCATATTTCCTTCCAAAAGAGGAATTCAAAGGAGACAGACACCTCTGGGTACCGAAAACCCAAGCCTGGTGCGAGCACTCCATCCAGGGCGCTTCTGTTTATCTCGGTGCCTGCGGTGAGGGACAGGCTCCAGCACACAGAGGACGGTTTAATCCTGGCAGGGCAATTAGTCAGCTTCAACCTGGAAAGACCTTCCTGCTTTGTGGGGCCGGGAGGCTGGTCACAGACGGGACGCTGCGGAGACACTGTCCTGAGAAGGACCCCCGGTTTCCCACCCCTGCCCCGCAATCCATCACCCACAGGAACACTGGCTGCCTCCTGGCAAAGGAGCACCCCGCTTTACGCTGCTTTCTAAAAGCCACCAAAGGTCCTGTCATGTGGGGACAGCACCCAACACGCCGGCTGAGACTCTCCGAGGTTTGGCTGCGTGACTGACGCCTCTCCCTCCCCTCTGCCCTGAACAGCACGGCACTGAGCTCCTCCTCTGCTTGGCCTGCAGAGGTCACCTGCTTGGCCGGGACCCTTCAGACCTGAAGGGACACCTCTGGGAACAACCCGTCCCACCACCTGGCCTGAGCATCGGGTCAAAGTCCTTCCTCGGAGAGCTTATCTTCCATCCAGAGAAAGACGGTAAATAAGTTATCTTGCAGATTCATAGATGAACTGTGGATTTTAGCAGGGCCCCTGGAAGATAACAGAATCCAGGTCGTGACAAGACACCCTCCACAATCGCCAGGACACAGTAAAATCTCTTGGAAGTCAAAGAAACAAACAGGAAAACGCCACCCACAGTCAGTCAGGGGTCTGCCTGGGGCAGGGGGACAATGGTGTCCCTCAAGGGGGGGCCGCCTCAGAGGTTTCCTGGGCCAACCTGATGGGGACCGTTGGGGCCCCACCTGCTCCTCAGCCGTCCCCCAAACGGTGGGAGCCAGAAGGAACCCTAACATGTAACTGCCTGCTGCCCGCCATCCCTGGGGAACAAGTGACAGACTGGAGGCCGGCCATGGCACTGAGTGTTCCTTCCAGACTGCACAGCGCCAAGCACGTTAGCCCTGGAAGCCAGCCCCCACCCCCACCCCATGGGTATTGCTCTCACTGCCAAGGCACATGGGAGGAAGCTCGGCTCAGAGAGGTCAAGTCGCCTGCCAAACAGATCAGCAGGATTTGCGCCCAAACCACGAGACTGACAAGCCTGTGCCTGGAGCCCCGTGTTCTGTGATGCCCACTGTACAGGGACCTTCCCTGGGGTGGGGACGGCCAGTCGGAGAGGCTGCTCTCTCCTTCTGCAAGTGGTGGGGTTCAGAATGACTGCTAGGAATGGTTCACACGGTGGCTGTGTCTCGTGAGCTCGGGTCCTGAGCAGCCTGAGGGCGGGTGGGGACGGGGCCTTCTAGAGTGAGTGAGGCCACAAGGGACACAGGTCTCAACGGCCCCCAGTCCACGAGGAAGGTCTCTGCCTGACACCCTGGGACACAGGCTTCCCCACCAGGACACCTCATGCCACGGACCTCACTTTCACAGGCCACATGTAAGCGGTGGTAATGCTGACGCCTGGGGCGGATTCACAGACTCAGCAGCACAATGGTTTTCCTGGTCACACACACTGTAAAAGCTGTCACACTTCCCGACCTGCTCACTGTGCACCCTCACACTGACTTTCCCGCTGCCTGAGAGGTGGGAGGAACGACGCGCAGTGTGGCTTCTGCAGGCACTTACGGGGCCACTGACCTGCGCTGTGCTGGTGTGACGTGGAGAGCAGAGGATGACAGGAGCACCAGAGAGCGAGTGCCATGTGTCACACAGAACCAGCACCAAGCGTTTTAACGCAGGGCCAAAGTGACAGCATGCGAGAGGTGCCAGGCGCTCAGGACTGGGCTCGTGGGGAAGAGTCTGTGTGCCACGTGTCCTGCACCTGACCAGACGCCACTCACAGCCCCCCACGGTGTGGCCTCTGCAGGCCAGCCCTCGGGTGACCCTACAGGACACCTCCATGACGTGTAATCATGGGGGGTGGGGCTCCGTTTTTATGTGGACATAAGTTTCAACTCCCTTGGGTGAATGCCAAGGGGCATGTATGCTAAGAGTAGGTTTAGTTTTGTGAAAACCACCGTCTACCAACGTGGCCGCACCATTTGCATCCCCACCAGCAGTGAGCGAGAGGTCCTACTGCCCACGTCCTCGCCACTATCTGGGGTGGTCAGTGCCCTGGGTTTGGGACACTCGATAGTGAAGAGTGGGATCTCTTTAATTTGCATGAGAGACATATGAAGTGGATGACATACGATGACGTGAAGCGGAGCATTCTCATTTGCCATATGAACACCTTCTCTCAGGGGGCTATTCAGGTCTTTTGCCCATTGTTCAATTGGGTTGTTTGTTTTCTTGTTGTTGAATTTTAAGAGCTCTTTATATATCGTGGTCACCAGCCCTTCCTCAGATGCGTTTTGCAAAGATTTTCTCCCCATCTGTGGCTTGTCTTCTCATTCTCTTAACATCGCCTTTCACAGAGCAGAAGTTTGAATTTTAGTGAAGTCCAGCTTATTAATTTCTTTCATGGGTCGTGTCTCTGGTGTTGTGTCTAAAAGGTCCCCATTCTCAAGGTCATCTAGGTTTTCTCCTATGTTATTTTCTAGGAGTTTTAGGTTTTGTGTTTCACTTTGAGGTCTGTGATCCACTTTGAGTTACTTTTTGTGACGGGTGTGAGTTCTGTGTCTACGTTCATTTCTTCGCACGTGGATGTCCCCTTGTCCCAGCACCTTCTGTTGGAAAGACTATCTTTGCTCCATGGTGTGGCCTCTGCCCCTTGTCCTAGGTCAGTTGACTGTATTTATGTGGGTCTGTACCTGGACTGTCTATTCTGTTCCACTGATCTATCCGTCTGTTCTTTCCCCAAAACCACCCTGACGTGATTACGCAACTGCTTAGTGAGTCTCGAGCCTGGTGGTGTTGACCCCCCAGCTTTGTTCTGCCCCAGCTCTGAGTTCACGACTCAGCCTTTGTGTCTCCATCGAAACCTTCGATTGGTTTGCTGATATCGAATAGCTTGCTGAGGTATTTGCTGACTTCTGAGATTCTGAAAAGCTGAACTCAGAGCCGAGGCGTAGGCTGGCCGGAGGCCAGGCCCCGACCGCTCCGTCACCCTCAGTCCAAGCTCAGCCAGGGCGGCCCGGGGCCGTGCGGGGCTGCAAGAGTGCGGTTAAGCCAGAGGGGCCCGGCCGCCCAGCGTCGCTCTGTCCTGTTCATTTCCTGCTCCGTGTGTTTGGGGCGAGCATGGTGGTCCTGCAAGGACTGTGCCAACGCTGGTCTCCAGTGTTTTCAGAAGAACCACTCTGTGTCCCCACCTTTTCATTTGACCTACCAGTCTTAGAGAAACGTCTTACACCCATTCTGCAGATGAGATGCACAAGGCAGAGACCTCAAATTGCTTGTTCGCTGCCATGTTGAAGCCAGTGACAGAGCCAGGAGGCCTGCTCAGCTGCCCTCAGTCAGCCGGCCCCAGGAACACAGTTCTCAGGACAACAGGCGCCAAAGTGGAGCACAGGGTCGGACAGGCTGGGCCCAAGGGGCGGTGTCCACCAGGCGGAGCTGTGGGCGCAGCTCTGAGCTGGGCAGGAGAGCGGGCGGGCGGGCGGGCACCATTGTTCTCTGCTGCTGCACAGACCCAGCCCTCCCGACTTCTGAGCGTGAGGCAGGCAGTAGAAACATGAACGTGGGTGTCCACTGCGCGTAGCCCAGGAGACTGGGGCCCCACTTCTGAAGAGGATCATCTGAGGCTAGGGAGGAGATTCATGGAGTGGACACAGACGGCGCTGGGCCAAAGCACCGAGATGCCCCTTGAGCCAGAGACTGTGAGCGCCCAGGGTCCAGAACAAGCATCAGGAAAACTTCCCAGGAGACCCAGCAAATCTTTGAAAGAATAAATGTCTACAAGCCCGAGGGCCCTTAGCCACACAGACCTTCTCAGCAGCCTTAGCTCCAGAATCGGCCCTTTCAGAACCTTCATCCTTGACCCTGAGCTCTGGTCTGTTGGGAGCTCCTGAGATACCATGGCAGGTCCGTCTCTGCTCCCGGCCTCTGCGCCCCTGGGGGACAGGGCTGGTTGGCTCCCCTGCCCAGCCATCTGCTGAATGAATGAACCACTGACAAACCAGCCAATAGCAAGCGTCCCACCTGGGGACAGAGTGGCCAGACCCAAGGTCTGTGCCCAGCTCTGCCCGTCTCCAGACGGTCCCACGGACCAGCCAGGCACATCCTTGCCTTCTGAAGTGCTGTGGCATTTTGTTAAAAATCTAATTTAAAGTTCTTAAACTTTTTGAAAATACATGGTGACAACACACGATGGCAACAAGCAGGTGGAATGAGGTCCAGGCCATGAAGCCACCTCCTCAGGCTCCCAGCCTTTCTGAGTTTCACGTCATGAGATCTATCTGGTGAGTCTGTCCCCATTAGGTCACTGATGTGTCACTCAGCACAGCAGACACTGGACACCTCTATTACTACCAGCCCCCCCCCCCAGAGTGGCATCCCCTCTGGGCCTCGGGACCCCACCCTCTAGATGACTGGTCACTGATCAGCCAGTGACAGGCGCGTCCTCCATCCCTTACCCGGCCCTGTCCCCGTTCTGCGGGTTCCCAGCAGGCCTTCAGGGGAACCCGGCCCTTCGCTGGGACACCCCCTGCGCTGGCTGAGGCCGTGCCCAGTGGGAGTGCGTTCTCGGACCCAGGAGAGGACCTCCAGCACCGAGCCAGCTCACATGCTCTCTTCTCTGTTCCACTGGTTTTAGCCCAGCTGTTCTTTTCTCAGGCCACATGGTTTCTCCTTTCACATGTATTTGCTCTTAAACTCTTCTGGGTGCGCTGAGTCCTCGTCGGGGGTGCAAAGGTCCCACGGGGAGCCTGAGATGGGCTCCCCGTGTGGTGTGGCCTGGCTTCCTGGCAGGTTTTCCACAGTCTGTCTTCGGGGGTCTGTCTCCAGGAGTCCCCCTGCCTGAGGGTGGGAGGCATTTCAGGGCAGTGTCTGTCCATCTGCTGAGACATCTGACGTTCACCTGTTCAGACCAGGTTTTGTTTCCCAGCTTTGAATCGGGCCTCCTCATGAGCAGAGGCTCCCAGAGGACTCCCGGGCTGCCAGGTCCCAGGAGGAAGGAAACTGCGGCTGCAGCACCAGCTGGGTGGACGGAGTGGGGGAGCCCACCACACGGGGAGCCCATCTCAGGCGGGCAGAGGTCAGTGTTGGGAAATGAAGTCGGTGGGAAGACCCCTCCCCACACCGGGTCTGAGCCAAGGCCCGGGATCAGGAAGAAAAGTCTCGCTGCCTGTTCCACCCCACGGTCTCACACTCCTGCAGCTGTGCTGCACGTCACCCGAGTGGGTCCTCTGAGCGACCACAGAAAGGCACCGGTGTCAGCGGCCCGGGCCGGACAGCAGGATGCCCCGCTGTGGGACACGCTTCTGAAGACAGCAGTCCCGTCTGGGCCGGGCCCGTCCTGCCTGTGGGAACGAGCTCATGCATTTGTCCTCATGTCACTTTGACTGTTTCTTCCTCAAGTCTATCTGGCAACTGTATCAAAGGCTTCAACGTGGTCGCCAGGAATCTGAGCTGGAGGACGGAGAGTGAATCACTCCTTTTCACAATTCCACTCCACGAGCTGAGAGCAGGGGCTCTGTGGGTTCCAGGCCGCTAAGGACAAGAACGCTGGCTTCCCGGAGCAACCCCCCCATCCACCCCCCCGTGCCTCCACTAGAAAGTTCCCTCCCCTCCCGTCAGTCTCTGCTTCACAGAGGACCCACTCGGATGAATGTCAAACGGGCTGACGTGATCCAGGGCTGAGGCCCTGAATGTTATTCAACTGGGGTGGGAGTGAGGGGGGAGGACGTGCTTCCAAATGCCTCCTGAACACCTGATACCTGAGTGAAAACCACCGATGCAGGGTCACTTTCAAATCAAAACTTCCAGAAACATAAGCTGTTTATTAAGTGTCTCACACACCTCTTAGAGCCCTTTCCCTAAATTGTAGCTGCACGTCCTTCGATGGCCTCTTCACACGACAATGCTTTCATAACATTGTGTTTTACGGAGAGACTGAAAAGATCACGGGCGACCCTAAACCAGCAGTTCTCGCTTGGGGTTCCAGCTGAGGCCTGAGCGCTCCAGGGGCAGCTGCTCTGTCACTACACGCCAGCTCGGGAGGAGAAACATGCCAGCCGAGCCTCGGGGCTGAGGGTGCCCCTTCAGCAGGCTCTCCTTCCAGAGCGGCTGCCCTCCCCACCTCCCTGGGGTGTCCCCTGCGTAGCCCCTGGCACTCATCTGGGGCATCACAGGTGACACTGAGCCCTCAGCAGAGGGGAGCACAGCTCATCAGTCCGCCCCAGTTCAGCAGGCGGGTCTCTGGGCCAGGCCCCCACCTACCGACGACCAACTCTGCCCCTCACTCCAGAGCGCCCTCACCTGGTGCCTGCCCAGCTGGGCTGTAAGTGGCTATAAATGGGCATAAAAGCAGCAGTGACCACAGGCAGATCCACTAAGCCCACGCTGGCATGCCGGTGCCTTCCCAGCGTCTGCCACCCTCCCTGCGGTGGTTCCGGTCACACTCGCTGTGGGCACAGCTGGGGTTCCGCTGCTCTGGGCTCTAGGACCAGGATATGAGCCCCTAGAATGGTGTGTGGGCCAGGACCTTCACAGGCCTGCACCCCAGCCCCCTGAGATGACCCAGGTGACAGTGACACTGGCCGACGGTGCGTGTGCCTGAGGGCACGCTGAGTGGGATAAGGGGCCACTGCAGGGCGGGTCTGTTCACCGCCCATGGGACCAATGAAGGAGAAGGGCCTAAGGTCGCAGGAGGTGCTAGCACCTGTGGGTTACCTTCCTGGGGTCTCCTCCCAGCTGGTCTCGTTTCCTGAGGCCCCCGCAACGCCTGGAAGGTGGGCTAGTGGGTTCTAGATGTGGAATCCAAGCCGCCTCAGCCCAGTATCAGAAGAGGGCCCTCTCCCCCGCGGAGAAGGTCCCGCTGGCCTCGTCCCGACAAGCCTTCTAGGAACAACACACACTGTGGAGGGGAGTGTGCAGCCCACTGAGGCCGCGGGCAGCACTGGTGCAGCGAGGGGCACACAGAACAGAAGACCCGGTCGTGGCGAGGGTCAGGCTCTCTGTCTACGGAGCCAAAGGCAGGGACGCTGCCTAACACCCCTAACCTGGGTGTGTTGGGGCTCCTCTCTCTCTGAGTACTCGGTGCCATGACACCGCCTGTGCAGGGACACCGGGCCGTCCCAGGAGAAGGCTGTGGCACTGGACACGGAGGGCAGGAGGCAGATATGTGCAATGCCACGAGCTACGGAGCCACCAGTCCCCAGGGCGCCGCAGGCCCTGGTCTCTGCCACCAGCAGTGGCTCCTCCTGGGGGGAGGGCAGGGGGGGAGTTGTCTTAGCCACTCGGCGGGACCCGCGCTGCAGACACAGGTCCACAGCGCCCATCAGAGCACAAGGGGCACTGAGGGGACAGTGGCGGCAAATGGCCGGGAGGTGCCTGTGCTTCCTGGGGACGAGCTCACACTCAAGCCCTCGCTTGTCACACAGGGGCCACTGCAGACACATCCTGCTGCCGAAGGTGTAGGATGGCTGTACCGACGGGAGATTTAAACAGCAAGCTTCTTCCCGGAAACTATGCAACACTAACTAACCAGCCCGCACACAGGCTTTTCCTCCCGAGTCCAGTGACCCTGGCTGTAAACTGTGTGCTGTTCGGGCACTTGCCTTGTGTTTTCAGGAATGTGAAAGGGCCATTGCCAAGCACTATGAAATAAACAGGCAGGTCCAGAGAAACACAGAATGAGTGTACAGCCAGCTCTGACATGTATGCACTGCTCAGGGCAAAGTTCCTTTTAGGTCTTCACCAACTCATGGAGGCTTTTAAAGAGCACATTCTGCCCGTCCCCGGATCCTGGGTGACAGAGGGGACATGGCCGGGCTCAAGCTGGCCAGCTGGGACAGGGTGAGGGCAGGTACAGCGGTGGCTCCTGAGTCCTGAGCCCCTGCAAGGGGCCCTCTGGTGACAGAGCAGGGGCGCCTGGAGAAGAGGTCCTCCTGGGGCCTCCTTCTGGGGAGTCCTGGGCTCCTTAAAGCGTCTCCACAGGGCGGAGCCCTGGCCTCACCCTCAGGGCTATGTAGGGTTCTACCAGGACCCTGACCTCATGACTCTGAGGCCCTTCCAGGCAAAGGCTCCGACAGGCTAGGCCTAACGGCCTGCAACCTCACAGGGCTCGAGAGCAGGAGGGCAAGCGTCCAAGTAAATGTGGAGTTGTGGGCAGGCAGACAGGCGAATGGGCAGGCGGGCAAGCGGGCAGGCAGATGGGCGGAAAGGCGGACGGAGGGATGGATGGGAAGATGGGTGGATGGGCAGGGGAGCGGGTGAGTGGATGGGTGGATGGGCAGGTGGATGGAGGGACAGAAGGGAAAGTAAACAAACTTCTGAGGTGGGCCTAAAAGTGGGCCCCCTGGCTCTATTCTTCCCACTGGAAACCTGGAGGCCAGCGACTTCTGTGGGCGGCCAGCACCAGCATGAGGTCTGCGGGCCACAGCTGGGGCAGACTCGGGCAGACAGACCCACACACGCCTGCCTCCTGTGCCCAGCAAAGGGCCTGGCACACAGGAGGCTTACGCTGCTGATACGCAATTGGCACCACAGCTGATGGACCCGGGGCACAGAAATCCGAACACATCACGTGCCAGGTAACCACTTCCTAGAACAGGAATTTCAGTCACAGTCGAAGAGTATTTAATACCCAGTTGAGTTATATTTGGGGTCTGACACTTAAAACTGTAGTCTTTTTTTTCATATTAACATTTTTTTTCAATTACAGCTGACATTCAAAATTATTTTATATTAGTTTCAGGTGTACAACATGGTGGTTAGACATTTATGTAATTTATGCAGCGATCCCTGATCAGTCTATGGGCCCCGCCTGGCACCATACATGGTTATTACCAGATTATTGACTCTATTCCCTGTGCTCTACATTCCTGTGACTGTTGCGTAACTGCCATTTTGTACTTCTCAATCCCTTCACCTTTTTCACCCAGCTCCCCAACCTCCCTTCCATCTGGCAGCCATCAAATGTTCTCTGTAACTATGAGTTTGTTTCTGTTTTCTTTGTTCATTTATTTTGTTCTTTAGATTCCACATATAAGTGAGATCATATAGTGTTTGTCTTTCTCAGTCTGACTTACCCTGTTTCCCCAAAAGTAAGACCTAGGTGGACAATCAGCTCTAATGCGTCTTTTGGAGCAAAAATTAATATGACCTGGAGCAAAAATTAATATGACCTGTTGATATTTATATTATATTATATTATATTACATTATATTATACTATATTATATTATACCATACTATACTATTCTATACTATACTTATATTACAGACCTGCTCTTATTTTATTATTTTATAGTAAAATAATTTTTGCTCCAAATGACGCATTAGAGCTGATTGTCCACCTAGGTCTTATTTTCGGGGAAACGCAGTATGTACTACCTCTTCTTTATCCAATCGTCTATTGATGGGCATTTCGCTTTCCATATCTTGGTTATTGTGAATAATGCTGCAGTAAACATAGGGGTGCAGATATCTTTTCAAGTTAGTGTTTTGAATTTCTTGGGAGAAATACCCAGAAGTGGAATTGCTGGGTCATAAGGTAGTTCTACTTTAAATTTTCGGAGGAACCTCCACACTGTTTTCCATAGTGGCTGCACCAGTGCACGAGGGCTCCCTTTTCTCCACACCCTCGCCAACACTTGTTGTTTGTTCATCTATTGATGACAGCCATCCTGACAGCTGTGAGGTGATATCTCATGGTTTTATTTGCGTTTCCCTGACGATTAGTGACATTGAGCATCTTTGCACACGTCTATTGGCCACCTGTATGTCCTCTCTGGAGAAATGTCTATCCAGGTCCTCCGCCGATTTTTTTAATCAGATTGTTTGGTTTTTTGGTGTTGAGTTATATGAGTTCTTTATATATTTTGGATACTAACCCCTTATCAGATGTTATCACTGGCGAATATCTTCTCCCATTTGGTAGACTGTCTTCGTTTTGTTGTTTCCTTTGCTGTGCAAAAGCCTTTTTAGTTTGATGTAGTCCCATCTGTTTATTTTTTCTTCTGTTTCCCTTGCCCGAGGAGATATATCAGTAAAAATATTACTAAGGGTAATGTCAGAGTTTACTGCCTGTGTTTTCTTCTAGGAGTTTTATGGTTTTGGGTCTTACATTTAAGTCTTTAATTCATTTTGAATTTATTCTTGTATATGGTATGAGAAAATGGTTCAGTTTCATTTTTTTTTTTGCATGTGTCTGTCCAGTGTTTCCCACACCACTTATTGAATAGACTGTATTTACCCCATTGTATATTCTTGCCTCCTTTTTCAAAGGTTCACTGACCATATAGGCGAGGGTTTATTTCTAGGCTCTCTATTCTGTTCCACTGAAAACTGTAGTCTTAGTAAACTAAGATTTCCACAGTCACTCCCTCCCCTCCCTTCCTAGGAAAACACCACCAAAAAAAAATCCAACTTTCAAAGAAATCCTCACAACTAAATATGAGCAAAAGAGGGAAAATAAAGCCCCTTAGAAACAGGCCTTTGGTACAAGTCCCATTGGGCCCCATTTCTTCTTGCTTAACTGGGGTGCCCACGTCCGACAGGGACGGCTGGAAGGACTTCCAGAGACATTTGTCCAGGGAGTTGGGCCAGGACTGGGGCTGGGAGCCCGAGTATAGAGCTGGAATGCCTCGGCCTCAGGGTCAGCTGTGCGAGCCTGGCCAGGTTGATCTCTTTAAACCCCAAATGTGGGGACACGCCCAGCCACTGGCAGAGCTCTTTCAAGGACAACAATGACAACAATGTGTGCACAGAGCACAGCGCCCGCAGAGGATGCCGGGCCGCTCGCAGGACGGCTGAGACCCGAACCTCTGCCTTTGGAGACAGGACAGTGAGGACAAGGTGATTTGATCAAGGCCGCAGACTAACAAGTGACAGCGTTGGCCCAACCCCAGCGCTGAGTCTGAAAGCCAGGCACCCCCAGCTCAGCGCCAAGACTGCCTGTTGGCCAGCAAGTGTGGGGGACGTGTTTTTCAGGGGAGTTGACCTGTCACCGACTGATGAGGCCCCTCAGCACAGAGAACCACGGAGCGAGCAGCCCGCCCCCACGCTTGGGCCCAGAGGAGCAAGGGACAGCCCCCAGCACAGGCCCAGGGCTGCCACCACCCATAGGCCACCGGCCAGGACTGCAGGTGGGAACGCCAGGAGGGAGCCGCCCCCAGGCCTGGCCAGCTGTCACGCTCTCACAAACGGGGGACCCATCTTGAAATAAGTGGAACCAACTGGGCTGCCAGGAAGGGATACACCATTCAGAGCCTGGTGGTTGGATGTTTTCAACTGATTTCTAAATACATACAGCTCAATTTCTGCTCAAAAGTATGTCCACTGGTCCCACTGAGGGGAAGTGAGTTAGAAATTGCTGGGCTGCATGTGGGGCGTCACCACGGCTTCTAGCTACCCATCTCCAAAGCGACAGAGGTGCTATCCGATGACGGGTACCAACAGACACGAATGTGGCATGGAGTGCAAGCATCACAGCTTGGCACTGAGACAGGTTCTCATCAACAGAGATAATGCAACAGGAGCTGTCACGTTCTCTGACTTTGTGACAGGTTCACAGGCTGGTGTGCACGTTCCGGCAGGAGTCAAGTTTATTACAACTCATCGTCAAGAGCGCAGCAGCCCCCCACCCACCCGCAGCCCCGCCTGAGCACAAACACGCACGTCCCCAAACGTGTGACTGGTATGGCGCCCCAGCACAGTGACACCCTGCCAGGAAGCTGAGCTCCTCCAAGGTGGTCGCAGAGGAGGGGAGGAGCTCTGAGACCCCTGGGAAAGGTCAGCATGCAGGAGGTGGGCCCTCCAGGGCTACTCACATCCCCTAAGGTACAAGGATGAGGCCCCCCAGCCCGGAGCGCCCCAGGATTCACACCTGGGTAAACTCCTGCCCAGACACATGTGCCTGGAAAGGGTGTGGGAGATGCGGCCACGCGCTGTACCCACCCGAGGCTCGGGCCAGTGGTGTCCTCAGGCGCTTCCCCAGGTGACCTCTGCCCCCCCAAACAACCCAGCAGTTCCACAGGGAGCGCGGAACTGGGGGACCAGCTTTGGGAAGCCTCAGAGTCCTGGTGCCTCACTGGTCACTGCATAAGCCCAGTGGAGACTCAAGCGTGTACACACAGCAATAAAACACATGAGGTCAATTTCTGGCAAAAACTAGGTGTGAAACTCGTGAGGGCTTTGGCCAGGCCTATGGGCCCAAAGTCAGGCTGGGCCAGCAGCTGGGACGGCCACAGACCGAGGAGCGGGCCCCACAAGGCAGCGGGAAGCACAGGGCCATCCCCTAACACAAGGCCACCCGACGAGGTGGCCCGGAGGTGCCGGTGCGGACAAGTGAGGAAGCACCTACAGCCGCCCCAAATGGCCGGAGTGGCCGCCAGGGGTCCAGGGGGCGCGCAGCTTCCCCAGGAGAACACGCTCACACCGCACCCCAGCTGCGGGCAGCCGCTGCCTGCTGCCTGACCCACTGCCCTGCGTGGCTGAGCACACGGTGGGGCCCGGTGTCCTCAGCCGGAACACACAGCACACACAGAATCGGGGGGCTGGGGTGTGACCCCGAGACGCTCCACCTGTGTGATGCTGACTCGGATGGTGGGTTCACATGTGACATCTCTGGGGTTCCCAAGCCTCTGAACGACAGGAAACTAGGAATCCTACTAGGTGACGGTGACATTGATAATGGCAGTCCGTGGAGTACCTGTGTCACCCCTGCATCAGTGACAACGCTGAGAGGGGTGTGGGTACCCCGTGCTCCCGGAGGAGACACTGAGCCCGAGAGGAAACAATCTGGTTTGGGCTGGGAAGTTTGCTGAGGGCTGGGGGTGCTCAGCAGGAGGGTTCCCTGCTGTGGGGCGCAGAGCATGAGGGTTGGGGTGGAGACACCCCAGCTCCTTCCGAAGTCAGATGCAGCCCTGGGAAAGGCTGCCCCAGGGGAGAAGGAAAGGTGGGGTGCGGCGGGGGTCCTTGGCTCCCTAATAAGGGGCAGCCAGCATCCCAGGTGTGTTGGGAGGGATGACATGGTGACAACAGGCTCAGCAGCAACCGGCCCAGTCGCAATGTCTGCAGCACCCCACCATCCTGCTGGCTGGACCCTACCCCCCACCCCCCAGATGAGAATCAGACACACTAAATAAGAGAAGAGCAAACATTTTTTTCTTCACATGAGGAACTAAAAGATCAATGCAACTTCTTTTGTGTGCTTTATCTCAAAAAACAAATACCCCGACATTGAATTAAGAAATCCTATCGTGTTTGCCCTGAAAATCCTCAAACTAATTTAACAAAATGAATGTTCCGTACAGATCGAGGGCCTTTTGGGTTGAAAGCAGACTGCAGGGCGGCCCAGAAAATTCCTGAAGCACTTCCACCTCATTCCATTTTACCTACTTGATTTTGTTTTCTGTGCCAGCACGAGGGGTGGGGACTTGGCGAGGACCCTGTGGCCAGCTTATTCACTTTGTGCTGGACCTCTGCAGGGGCACAGGCGCAGTAAGAGCTGATCTGCACTGACACCAGGCTGGCTGGGACGCCCTGACCGGGGAGCCAGGTCTGGGGGGCTCTGGAGGGAGGGGTCCCCATTTGTTGTACCCTTGTCTGGACAACAGCCGCCCCCCCCCTCCGCCGAGGACCCCAGGTGTGCTGGACGCCAGCAGCAACCCCTAGAGCTACCTGCTCACAGACCTATGTGAGCTCCTCACAAGTCCTGGTACTGGGAGGTGGGGGGAGGTGACTAAGTGTCCCAACAGGGACACACGGGGCGGGGGGGTGGCCACAGGTTCCAGCTCAGGACTCCCGAGTGGCCCTGGGTCTTTGTGCCTGTGGCCCAAGGCTCTGTATGAAGAGGCATGTTACATCCTCAGCAGCACCCCCCAAGTCTCCTGCCACTGAACCGAGTCTTCACAGGAAGGATTCAGGACAGGGCCGTGGGGACCCAGGGCGGGGGCTGTGGCTTCAGAGGCAGGCTGAAGAGGTGCAGGGGGGCAGTGGGAGGCTGCAGGATACCGGGGGGAGTGCCGGCCTGTTGGGCCCCCACCGCCATCGTGCTTTATGGTTGGTTCACTTTGCTGAGCCGCACTTTCACCTGCAAGGGGAGGTCCGAGAATCTCAGGGCCACTCACGGCTCCCTTTCCCACTGCCCGCACTCTGCAACTCCCACCTGGCCGACCAGCGGGCTTCCCCAGCGGGTTTCCTGGCCGATCTATTCAGGTCTAGATGGTATGGGCACTCAGCGCTCGCTCAGTGACCTCGCACTGAAGGGGACAGGTCAGAGTTCCACTTTGTGGGGTGCCCCTCCCAAGCAGAGCGCCCTGAGGCTTGGGGTGCTCAGAAACCCAGGACATGTTTAAATGAACAGAGGACATAGGAGTGGGCAGAACCACCGTGGGGCTTTAGGGGTTCTCTCCACAACAAAGGTCCAGGAGCTCGTCCGGGTTCGGCTGCAGGACACAGCCTGGGGACACGGCTCTGCGAGCCATCCGCTCCCATCTGATCTCTTTTTTCCCCAGGTTTACACACAACATCTCAGCCTTCGCAGCCTGTGTAAGTGACAGTAAGCCTATCAGGGTGACTCCATCCCTCCAAGTGTCACCACCAGCCAACACCCTCGCATCTCGTCCTGAATTATACTCACCCCACGAGGACAGTGTCTAGGGAGGCGGTGTGTGAGGAGCAGGGTGTGTGAGGAGGCGGGTGTCTGGGGAGGACTGTGTCTTAGGAGGACGGTATCTAGGAAACAGGGTGTCTAAGGAGGAGTGGGACCATCTATCTCCCAGAAGCCCGAGGGACTGCTGATCACCAGAGTTAGGGGCACACTTTCCTCAAAACCCCTGGCCAAATGCATTTCACACGGAGCGCTGGGCCCACCCCTCAGGCTGGTATAATTTTATTTCCAGACTAGATTCATTTGGGTGTCCACAAAAGGCTGCAAAACGGAACGTGTGACAGCTGACAGGGAGACGTTTTAATAAGGCCCAAGATGTAATTACATTTCTTCAGGGAATGAACAGATGAGCTTCCCCAAGTTTATCTGCCTTAGATATCAAACACCATTAATGAGATAATGAGGGCCTTTCAATTAATGATCTGAATGGTGGCTGTAATTTTTTTCTTTAATGGCAAAACTAATTCACGGGCAGAGCAAGGGGGAGAGATGCTGGCAAAACCCGTAGCTCTCAGCTGCCCTCCACCTCACCTGCAGGCAGGTTTATTCTGATGGAGGAGGCTCGGCCCAGAAACCTCTGGAAGAACTGAGCTGTGCCCTGGGATACGTTCTAGGCCCAAGAGGAAGGGGTGGAGTCATGGGGTTAAAGTGTCATGTTCTACTAAGCAAGAGAAATTCCTTTCATAAAGGAAAGGAGGAAGAAGAGATGGGAAAAAGGGAGGGTCCGAAGGAGGAAGAGAATGAGGGGAGGAGGGAGGAAGGCGGCAGGAGGAGGGAGGGGAGAGGCAGGCAAAAGGCACATGTTCTTCGGTTGACCAGACCACCCAGGAAGGCCATCTGAGCCCAGGATGGTGCCCACAGTGCATTCCCACGTAGCCGGCCTGAAGCTACAGCCGACCACTGACCTATCAGGGGTGTGATTCATGTGCGGCTGTCACCAGTGTCATGTAGTCGTGGAGGACACACTGCAAATGGCCCTGCCTCCACTCACTGCCCTTGAGTTTCCTGCCAGCCAGCAGGGAGCTGCAGGCGGAGGCCCCGGAAATGGAGGAGTGCCCCAAAACACCCCCTGCAGGACCAGCGGCTGCCGAGTGAGCAGTATTCCCACTTTGATTGACAGCTGGAATGACCTGGAATTTCCCAGAGGCATCCAGTAGTGAAAACTCGCCCCCTGGCCTGCAGGTGGTCCCTGCGAGCCGGCCACCCAGTCCCCTGAGCAGGCGGCTCACACACGGTGCCGGCCTTCTCCCAAGCACTTCCGCAGGCTCCCGCCACACAACTCACGTAGTAGAATGCGGCCGTACTCCACATCAAATATGTTTGTTCTTATAGAAACATGGAAGGATTTTTATAATTTTTCTTTGAAATTATTTAGCTGCAAGTTAATTTGCTTAATTTAAAAGTGGCTACGATTTCTACGTCCTTGAAAATGCTTGGGACCTGCTGCAAAGTGACAAATTCTACCCCACAATGTTTGCTCAGACATCATGAAATTTATATGAACACGAAGTTGAACTGCTCATGAAGTGGACAGGAAGTTCCACTCACAGACACCAGCTGAACACCCGCTAATTCCCTTCTTGGAGGCCTTTGCTTGTCAAGTCCCAGCGAGCACACACAGCTGCCATCCTGTCCCACACTCACAGCCACACTGGGCCAGCGTGAGGCCGAAATCTCCAGGTGAACTCAATGTCCCCCCAGGAGCCAAGGCCGTGGTTCACACTGACACACATCACTTGGTTCGCGTTCCCTTCAAATGTGTCATTTGCAAAACACCCTGTCCCCAGACACTGAGTGTCCTGAATTTCTGCACTCTACAGGCACCCGGGTCCCACCTGCCAAGGACGGTCCCCTGCAGGGATCTGAGGTTACAGCAACATGCTAAACGCACGCACACTTCCCGGGTGCTCGGGTAAGCAGGACCAGGATGCCAGGGCCAGAGGGAGCTGAGTGGGCACGTCCCCGAGGCGCCCACACATGGCACCTGGGTCAGGGCTTCTGGGGCTGAGGGTCAGGGACCTGCGTTTTTAAAAGCTCACAGTTTGTTTGCATCTTGGCCATGATGAAACAGATGGAAATAGAACAGAGAGAACACAGGAAAGGTCAGAAATAAAGGGCCACCATGAACCCCCTTCTAATAGGCATTGTAGAAAGAGAAATACGGCAGCAGCGCATAATTTAGGAAAGCTCTCGGAGATGAGAACCTGGAGTTTTCCAGACTCAACAGCCCACTGACCGCTCGCTCCTCAGGGCGATGGAGACACCTCAACAGGCCTACAAGAGGGGACAGAGGCCAGCTCCCTGGCGCAGGGCAGTGGCAGACGGTGGACATGAAGGGCTGGAGTCGGACGGCACAGCATGTCTCAGCAGCAGCCCCGGATGACAGGAGAGAGTGCAGCAGCCCATGCAAAGGCCCAAGGGAGCGGGTCTCTAACAGAACACGCGTCCTCAGCACCCCACACCTCAGCCTCCCTGCTGTGGCCCTCCAGCTGGAGGGTCACCCTGCCAAAGGGGGACAAACAAGAGGACGCGGGTGGCAGGACCGCAGCTCAGCGCAGGGGAAGGACCCGGGCAGCGGTGGTCCAAGGGGCCGCCAAGTGTGGACACCGGCTGCCACATCTGGGAAACGGGCGGGGTGTTGGTGAGCCGAGACTACTGGTAACACCACGCCCGGCAGAGGGGCGCAAGGCGGGGTGACGGTCACAGCGCACGAGGCAACCCCCGCCTGGGTGCAGCAAAGCCAGCCGGGTCATCACCTGAGCAGACCCAGGGAGCCTGGCGTGGGGGCAGTGGTGGGGCAGAGCGAAATTTCACCTTCCCTTTCCGCTGCAAAAAGGCATTATTGAAAGGTGAAAAATCAAGGGACAACTATTTAGAAAGACATAAATACGGAAAACAAAACCAAAGACAGTAAGTTAAAAGGAGAAAGTGGTTGCCTCTTGAGGCCGGGGGAAGGTGGGAAGAAAAAACACCTCTTTTTGGCAAAAAGCCTTTTAGAACTTTTTGTCTTTTAAAAAAAAATATATATATATATACATGAATAACTTTAAGATTTTTTTTAACTTTTATAAGTATGGGCTTGGGCAAGAATACTTAGGGACAGTCCCAATCCCAACCGTCTCCTCCTCAAGCTCCAAATCTCTCTGCTGAGCGATTTTCTATGAATTTCCGGGAATGCCACGTTAAAAGGAAAGCCTGGATCGATACGCAGTAATGCTTTGGCTCCCGGGACCTCTATTCAACGAGGGTCACACTCCTGAACAGTTACCGCTCCCTCCCCTGCGCTGTTTCGGACATTACGATAGAACACCAGCAACACATGGTTCTCAGGACGCACGCTGACGCCCCTCAAGGACAGGGGACTGGACGAAACGTCTGAGAGCCCCTTCCTAAGAGATGATGGCACTCATTGTGCTCTAATCTCAACAGGAAGAGAGAGAAGAGAATACACCCGGGGGGCAGGTGTGGGCAGTGCAGGCTGGCACTAAAGGGTGTGCATTTTCACCACTCAGGCGACAGCCCTGTTTCTTTGCCTGTCACTCACACTGCCAGGGGTGACCTGGTGAAGCGCTAGGTGTTTCCTTGGCACTGGAGCCCACTGTGCCTAAGAGCTCAGAACCCAGGGGCACGTGGGTGGGCACTCGCCCGCTCCCCGGGAGGCTGAGGCGCAGCCCCGTGGCCACCAGGCCAGCAAGGCCACACGGGCTCAGGTTCCAGCTGCTCGTCTACTGGAGACCGAAACCCATCACAGAGAGAGATAATTTAATAAAAATACAGATTTGTCTAAGGACAGTAATGGGACAAAATCGATTTTCTGCAGCCTTGTGCAGACTTTTATTCCTTTTCTTCAGAAACCACCTGGTGAGTTCAGTTCTTGAAGGGAAATGACGACAGCAAATGGCAGAGGATGGGACACTGAGGGCCTATGTCAGGGCGGACGAAACTGGAACTGTCTATGGGACAGCACAGCCAGCTCCTCCCTCCTCCCTCCCCAGCACAGGCCACGAAGCCCACAGGTACCACACAGGGGCACCCTCTGAGAAGAGGCCAGGAACTGGGGCTACTGGAGTGGATGGTGGGGGTGAGGCAGGCAGGCAGGTAAGGAGAGTCCGGGCCTGTGCAGCTCGGGCGACCATGAAGGCCGCCTGCCCTGAAGAGAACAAATGTCACACCACGCGTGGCCACGCAGACCCCACAACACCCCACACAAAACCCACACTGACATGTAGCAGCCCACAGGAGCACAATAATCTACTTAAAGATTCGTTTTCAATTGACCCAATTTTGTCTTTAAAATGTCTTGAAATGATAAAGAGACAATTGATCTTTACTTTGGCATTTTGTGACATTTCCTGCTTCAGATGAATACAGGATGAGACACAAACCCGTAAGAACCACAAGCCCAGCGAAGGCCACTCAGCCTTACAGTCGGTCCAGCTTGACCAAGACATGAAGCTGCGCCCGGGGCCATTTCTGTGACCCAGTGGGCAGGATGACGCCCGTGAACGTGTGTACCCGTGAACCAGGATAGCAGTGGGTCTATCGGAAAGGAGGCTGGCCCCCCAGGTGTGGGCAGCAGGGCGGTGGCACCCTGTGCCCAAGACTCTGCGGGCACAGGTGGAGAAACCTCCATGGGGCAGCAGCTTGGGGCAGCACCTTCACCAAAGGGAAGGGACGGTCTCACAGTCTCAACTGCACCATACGGCTTCAGAGCCGGGGTGTGTGTGTGTGTGTGTGTGTGTGTGTGTGTCCCTGTGCTCCAGAGTGCACTCACCTCCCTTTCCAGGAGAACCTAAGCCCTTTCACCTCTCCACCATCTGCAGCCTTCATTCAGGAAGAACATATTCAGTCTCCGCTAAGAGGCACGTGTGGCCGCTGACGGTCCTCAATAAGCAGGACACACTTCTCGCCTCTGAGGACCACTCGGTGTGTGTATGTGTGTGTGTGTGTGTGTGTGTGTGTGTGTGTGTGCGCACACGTGTGAGCTAGGGCACGTGCGAGCATACAGGGACCCAGCACAGTGGACACCTGCTGTGGCGTCCAGAGGAAGCCCAGTGTCACTGAGCGCCGGCTCCGAGCCAGGCACGTGCCACAGGGTCTCACCTCCTTCAAGTGGGAGTCGTCCGAGCGAAAACGCCATGTTTCCCACATGCCGAGAGGACGTGTAAAATGTAAAAATCATTCCAACAAGAAAATAAAAATGTCCACGATCTTACTACCAAAATGAAATAATGCTAACACAGTGGTACATCTCTGTTCAGTCTCTTTTCCGTGCATGTAACACGAGGAAAATGGGATCATGTTTGTATGCATATACATGTGTACTGTGTATGTACATGTAGCATGTGACACACACGTGCATATGGAGATGGAGTTTACCGCGAGCACACGTTATGATTTGTTTTAGATGCATGTGGAGCATGTATATGTTTTATACACGTGCACACCTTACACGCATGCAGGTATGGGGTGATGCTGGCATGTTCCACACATGTAGGTGTGGCAAAGTATGCTTTACATACATATACGTGTGTGTTTATGTGTGTGTCGTGTAGATACGTGTATTTCAGAGCATGCTTTTCCCCACGCAGACGTGTACTGGGAGCGTTCTCGCGCATCTGTAACCATAATTTGCAGACATGACCCCTGGTCCTTAGAAAGTACTGCTCTCCTCACACTGGACTGGTTACGAACAAGGGGAGTCCCACGAATCAAAGACAAGGCTCCGGACAGAAGTGTTACTAGCTCTCCAGAAAGGTTACATCGTATCACGGCTGCAGGGATGAAGGAATGGACCTGCTTTACACCAGCTTGATGGATTTTAAGGAAGTGCCTTCTTACCAGCACTGCTGATTTGAGAGGTAGCGCCTGTTTGGATTTCAGTTCTGTCCGACTGACGGACGATGGATTGGCATTGACTAAACCGCTGAATGAGAGCTTCTGAGGACCGTCTGACTGTTCCAAGTGTCGTCACCAGTTTTCCAGGAGGATGTTTTCTTTTCATCAGTCATTTGTGTGACTTCTTTGTATGTTAAAGATTTAAGATCTGTTTTGATCCTGTTTGTGAGGGAGAATTGTTTTCTGTTTTTCACCTGCCTTTTGAGTTTGTGATGTTTCAGACATACATTCACGCCTCAGAGCTGTGCTTCAAATGTTTCATTTCCTTGGGTTAGGCCCCGGGGGCTCTGGCCATTTGAAATCCACGCTTCAGTGTGGGTGTTTCCATCACAAAAGTAATCTAAACCTTTTGTGAAGCCCCAAACGAGTGGGAGGCTGAGCCTGTGGCTGGGCCATGCTGTCTTTCATTCCTGTTCCATTCAGAGCGAAGTCTCACAAGCAGGAGCCCACACGCCCACGTCTGTCTGCCTGCTTTGGTTTGCTTTGTGGGTTCAGGGGTCCAGACTTATGCAAAGGGTTTCTGACCCAACCCACACCTGCTTTTCTCCTCCCCCCCATGCTAGGTGCCAGGCTGGTTACACACGGGGTCACACATGGGGTCAGTCCCCAGCAGGAACCAGCAGATACCTCAGGGCAAATACTAGTTCAAGTGCTAGCTTACTTCACTGCAGGGTCCAAGCATTTAGAAAATCTATTTTAAAATCCAGGTGTGTGTGTGGTCTGTGGTATGGTGTGTGTGTGGTGTCTATGGTGTGGTGTCAGCATGTGTGTGTGGTGTGTGTGTATAGTATGTGTGGTGTGTGTAGTGTGGGGGGGGTGTGGTGTGTGTGTATGTACTGGATGGGTGAGGACGAGAAAGCCTTCAATGGGCGTCTGTCCATCCCGTGGCAGAAGCAGAAGCATACTGGGGACTGAAATGGGGCCGGCTCGTTTCCCTAGTATTAGTGGTGGTTGCCGTGAGCTGTTCTTTTGCATGTTGCGGTAAGTATTCTTTCATTTCTACTTAGGAAGAGCAGAGCTGTTTTTGTCTCCCTCGTAAACTCAGCAAAGTGACTCTCTGGCGGCATCACAGGACCTAGGGCCATGGGTTTATTGCTGGGGAGTCCCATCCGTCGTGAACAGGGAGTTACCACCGCAGACGATTTTCCGGGGGCCCGGCTGCAGGGCTGACCCTTGGCTGGCACCTGGAACTTGGCTCTTGGGATGGTCCCTGAGTGATAAAGCTGAACCTCCTTGCCAGCCTGCCCAGACAGCTCGTACCAACAGAGGGACTCGCGGGGCCACCAGCTTTCCTTCCGGGATCTGGAACTTGGTGGACAGAAGGTGTCTCCGTGACCTGCCCCCAGTAAAACCCTTGGGCTCCAGGTATGTCCTGGCTCTGCGTGGCCCCCAGGGGGGAACGTGAGGAACCTGGGCCCAGATTCCCCACACTCCTGGGCGCCTGCCTCTCACCCACCCTGACAAATCTCAGCCACAAGCATGACTGCACATCGAGGCCCATGAGCCCTTCTAATGAAGCCCTGCAAAGGTGAGACCCTGACACAAACAGATTTATAAATAATAAACCAGAATTCCTGGGGCAAAAAATATTTGTCTGCAACCTTTTTATTTAAATATGCTGGTATTTTATTAAGGACATCTGTATTTATACTGCAAGTGAAATTAGATCCCAATTCCATTTTTATGGGTGCCATCTTTCATATTAATAAATACTCCTCTACTCAACCGGTTCCCATCCGGAGCTTCCCAGGTCAGGCTCTGTGCCAGGGTCTAAGGGACCCTCTGAGCACGGCTGCCTCCCAGCCTCACCTCTCCATGTGCAAAGCAGCAGACAGACAGACAGACAGACAGACACACACACACACACACACACACACACACACACACGGAGAGTAATCATAGTTATTAAATCACTAGTGATTAACTGAGATAGTCTGATGGGAAGTTAAGAGCCTAAACATCGAGCTCCGTGCAACAAAGGGCTGAGTTCTCCATTTCTCTCTGTAGTTGCCAAGGCTACACAGCAAAATATTTGTGAAAAAAGCCATTGGGAAAACATTTTCTGGCCTTAGAACCACATTTAAAAGTAAGACTTCTGACAATGTTGGAATTTCTCCCAAAATTATGGGTCCATTCCGGTTATTTTTCTAACCTCATCTTGAGGCAATTTGGGCATTTTACATTCTGCCCAAATCTATAAATTTCTCCTTGCTGATATGGAAGAGGACAGTTGTTTTCACTCCTTTATCTTGGTTCTGCTTCGTAAAGGTTGGACTGTTTCACTGACGTTTTTAAAGGGCCCTTTGAGATGTACTTCCTTAACTCAGTTTTCTAATCCATTCATTTATTTTCACTGATTAATTCCTTTATTGGCTTCATTGTAAATTCACTGTATTTTTCCATATCTAACTTCTTCAGTGAAAGGGTTAGTTTATATTTCAATGTTAAATAAATAAAAGCATTTTGGGTGTGAATTTGTTGACAGGCCCAGCACTGGCCACGTACGTTTTTAAATACCATTCTATTAGGTTGGTGCCAAAGTAACTGCGATTGAAAAGGTTAAAAAAAAAAAAATTGCAAAAACCGCAATTACTTTGGCACCAACCTAATAGATTCACAGGGTCACTGTCATCTTGACCCATGTTACTCTGAAGAGGGCTCTTTATTTTCCAATGCTTGATGCTTCAGTTTCAACTTTATCATTATCTAGTTTTAAAGAACTGTGCTCAGCAAATACATTAGTCCAATTTTTGGAATAATATGGAGCCCGGGTTACTCCAGTTTTTCAGATTTTGACAATTTTTATGGCGTGGCTCAGATGACTAATTTTGTAAATGTCCCACAAATACTTCCACAAAAGACGCAGCCTCCATATGTACAGTTCAACCCCCACCCCCAGACCTCTCAAGCCATCCTGTGTTTTGTGATTCAGCTTCACAATAACCGTATTTTTATCCTGATTAATATGCTGAAAGTCTCCTACAATTGCTTCATCCAATTTTGTTCTGTCTGTTTTGTAAAGTCTTAAATTCAAGTTTAATACGCTGATGGAAAAGTGCACAAATTGAGACTTTCCGACGTAACGGGAGCATCATGTCTCCATTCCCAGAAGCCTCTGCCCCGATTCCAACTGCAAAGCCTGAGGGCTGTGGCCACAGGAAGATGTGCACCACTCCCGGAGAGCCGCACAGCACAGCCACCCTGCCGCCACCTGTCCGTGACCGCCCACCTCACGTCTTAGGGCTCCCTCCATTCCAGGGGTGTCTCCCCCCCACTGCTTGCCTCTGAATGTGCTCCCTCCATCCCCTCCCTTCAGGCCCCTGCCGCCTGTCCCACCGGGCTCCCGCCGTACTGTCACACCTGCCTGAAGTCACTATCCTACTGCCTCCAGTCCTCCCCCCAGCGCCCATCCCGTCCAGGGCTCCGCTGTCCTGGGGAGGAGACCTCCCGGCTCTGTTCCTGCTCAGCTCGCCTCCTGCCGTACCCCTTTCCCCGCCACGCACTCTCAGCACCAACGTTACTGAGTTATCCGCACTGCGGAGCAGGCCTCAGCTCATCCGCTCAGTTATCCGGATGCCACGCCGCCCTCTCCTTGCTCTCTCGCCCCCCTGTGCCCCTCACCAGATTTATCACTCACATCCTCCTGCCAGAGGCCTGCTGGCCCAGGCCTCACGTTGAGTGAGACCCACCCGTCACTCATGTCCCTCCCTGGCCAGCACAGCCCCTTATGGGGGAACCCAGTGTCCTGACAGACAGTGCAGGGCCTGGCCCAGAGGGAGGGCGAGGGGAGTGCGGATCAGCACTGATGACCGTCCCCAGGACCACAGGGCAGACCGAGGCCCTCCCACCGGGCACAACACTCACTGGGTCCTGCCTAGTCCACCGAGCAGCCACCTGCAAGCCCCGGAGACAAGGGGACGGCGCCTGGGCCACCACAGCAGGCGGGCACGGCGCAGGGGGGAGCGCTCATCGGGATGCGGGCACAGGGCCAGGTGCCCCTGTGGACGGATGGGGCTCCCTGTGCTCACCGGCCTCCGGGACTGGCAGCACCACACACGCACCCGCACGACACACACGCATGGGGCCGGGGGGGGGGGGGCGGGGTTGGGGGGGGACTCCCTCCTGAGGAGGCTGGTCACTCCTCAACTGCAGATAGTAACAGACTCCTGAGGTCACCACAGAGAAGGTCCACGATGTCACTGGAAGTCCCACGCTCCCGTCACCATAAGTTACTGTCTCTACTCTGAAAGAGGAAACCCTGCACGCTGCCAGCTCCTGTGTGTCTAAGGGACTTGCCCTCTTCAAAACCAAGACCAGCAGAGCCAAGTCCTACCCGGCGAGACCCTCCCGATTTCACAGAGCATCTCTGAGTCCCCACGGCTTCCGGGTCACGGCTCAGGCCTGAGGGCAGGGACCAGCCCGCGGGGCACTGCCCTCAGCAGGGCGAGGTGACACAGGCCACTGCCATCGAGGACCAGAGGGGTGGGGGCTGCAAAGGGCACTGCTGTCGCACCCCTGGTGCAGGGATGCCAAATGAAAAAGCGTACATAAACGCTTTTGGGGATAAAACAGGCACAATGCTTTCCAGGATGGCTTATTTTCACCTATTTTGTTAATGCTGTACTTATGAATCGGCCAAGGTTCCCTGGAACACCATCACCTGTAGCGGAGGAAGTGGCCATGCGGGAGGTGGAGGCGGCTGGAAGGACACACAGACGCCTCGCGGACGCTCTGAGTTCTGGGCCAGCACAAGCCCCACCAACAGGGGCCGCGAAGGGTTCTGACCACTGAACAGGCTGGGGCCGGCCCCTCAGGCTTATTCGGCCACCGCGTGTACCTGGGCACGCGGGGGTGGGGGGTCCCTCCTGCTCACTGCACGGGTCCCTCCCCCTCTCTGTGCCCAGAGTGCTCTTGCTATAAACCCCACAGAGTTGGAACGTGCCGCCAGGGGAGGTAAGACTGAGCACAAGGAGCTCCTGCCACCCAGGACCCCACAAAATCTGGTTAGAAAAGGCTGACGAAGAGCAGAGTCCAGGCTGTGGGCGCTGAGGCTCGGACCTGGTGGAACAGAACTGGGAATCAGTCATTGCTGGGGGGTGGGGGAGTCGGCAAATCCTCAGGGGAAGCACAAAGCTCCCGGGCGCCAGAGCTCAGGACAGGCACTAGCGCACATGGCAGAAGGCGCCCCTTCCATGCCGACGGCCCAGCAGGCCCTTACGGACGCTCACAGAACTGGACGCAAGCAGACCATCGGCCTGGGCGAGCCTTAGGCACCAAGGCCCACAGGAAAGCAGCGGCACCCCAACTTCTGCTTGGGCGCGTCCTTGGGGAAGGAGCAAAGTCACCGCCTCAGCCGGCCAGTTAACACCAGGAGAGTCTCCGCCTCCCTCCTGGGAGACTCACTCCTCTGAAAATTATTCTGTCCCTGTGGAAATGACGCACAGCGACACCTTATTTCCCATGGGGCAGATTACAATTCCGTGAAGACTGAGGGCTTTTAAAGCTGTATCCCCGAATGTTCTATTGCTGGAGACTCTAGCTTTGGGCCTCAGTCACTTGGGCTGTCTTCCATGGGGGCAGAATCATTTTCCTAAAATGTCACAACTGCACACGCAATTCCCTTGTGCTCCCCAGGATGCCAAAGGTTCTTAATTTATTTTCTCTTCTTATTTCCTTTCCCATTTAGTTCAATTCTCCACCACACACTGCGGAGTTCATAACACGCTCTCTGTCCAGCGCCCGCCCCACCCGGCCGCTGGGCCACGCCTGCCCCCTGGCCCCTGGCCCCTGACCGCTGGGCTGTACCTGCCCCTCCCCCCCAGCCTCTGCCAGTTTCCACATAAGTGAGCCAGGCTGAGAAGGCCAGTAAATTGCTGCCCAAGTCGTACCCTCTAATTATAGCAGGGCGATGTCTCCACTCAAACAGCAAACACATGGTGTCTCTTAAAAAGCATGATGAAATACGGCGGACTGACAGAGTGGGGCTTGTCATCGCACTTCCAAGGCCGCGGACACGCTGCCACAGGGTGGTCACATCTGCCATGCTACAGGGCCCTGGGCAGCCCATCACATGGGCTCTGTGTGAGGGGCGGGAAGATGGGTGGCCCACATGGGGCCAGGGCCAGAGGGGCCACCACCAACCTCCCAGCTGGGCACGTCCCCAGACCCAGTTGGGGGACCCTCGTGCCCGGGCCTCTCCCTCCTCTGTCCTCCAGCCCCAGGGTCATGGCCCGGCTGCGGCCCCTTTGCGGCCCACCACGGCCAGTGTGTGTCTGGTCTGATGTGAGCCACCTTGTGGGAAGGGGACCCTGGCAGCACTGCCCCTATTTGGGGAGCAGGTGGAAGAAATGGGGGGGCAGATGGCAAATCCCCTGCACAAGCCGGCCGGGGCAGGCTGGTGCCTTCTACCCACTTTACAGACAGTGACAGAGGCAGGTAGAGGCAGCGGTAACAGGCGACCCGGACCCTGGAGCCGGCACCGATATCCCCCAGGGCCCCGTGAGCTCTGCAGGGCCAGCTGGACAAAAGCAACACCCTCACCTTCCCGTCCGCCCAGGACACCGCTGGGCAGTGAGG
This sequence comes from Rhinolophus hipposideros, assembly GCF_964194185.1. Lineage (NCBI taxonomy): Eukaryota > Metazoa > Chordata > Mammalia > Chiroptera > Rhinolophidae > Rhinolophus > Rhinolophus hipposideros. Next base: position 2,375,446 of record NC_138055.1, read on the forward strand.
CAGGACGCCCCGGCTGCTCCCATGGCCCTCAGTGGGCAGAGCAGGTCCGCAGAGCCGTCGGACACATGGAGCTGAGGCAGCACGAGGGGAGCCAAGCACACTGCCCAGAGCCCCAGCACCGCGACCTGGGGCCCGGGCCTCCCAGCCTGGGCGTGACCTGAAAGGTGAGGGGCCCGAGGAGGTGAAGTGGCAGAGAGTGACCTCAGCCGGTCAGTGGCAGAGCCGGTCCCTGTCCCCACTCTGGTGCTGTCACAGGTGCCCCCTCTCCCGGTGGGGGGTGGGGGAGACACTGTGCAGCAGGACGGCCCATGTAGCACCTTGGGTACCGGGGGTGTCACTCTGCGAAGCGATCACCACCCCCCCGGGTATCAGGCAACTGCACACCGGCACACGGAGGGGGGGTGGGGCTGGGGACTCGCCCACACGGAACCCCTAGGGCAGGCCCAGGGCCTCTGACTCCTGCGTGAGAGGGTGGCTCTCCCACTATGTCACTGAGGAAACCACACGTGGGGGCGAGCGACACGCCGAGTCACCAGCTACCAGCGGCAGGCACCACCTCCAAAACCTTCCCTAGAACATCCCAGCCCAGCTGCTGTCACCAGGCTCCTGCTCATGCACGGGACCTCTAGGCCACACTACTGGGGACACACACAGGCTGGCTCCAGGCGGTGTTTCCAAGGAGCCTGTGAAACAGCCGCCGGATGACGCCTGGTGCTGGCACAGCCCACACCCCACGGGCCCGCGGTGGCGGAGTGTGGCCTCAGTGTGACAGTTTTCTAACAGCAGGAAGTTGGTCAACTCCGAGTCTCAAAGTTCTTTCCAGTAGCTCTTCCCACGAGCTGGGCTGTGGGAAGCCGCTCTCCATGTAGAAAACCAAATTTGGGGTCTTTTTAAGGAGTTTGTTTACTTACTTGAAAATCTCTTTCTTCTAGGATTTCTTTCCTCCATCTCACGAGAAACGCAGCGCAAACGTACAGGTGAAAATGAGAAAAGCCCTCGGGCTCAGACTGCAAGAGAGAAGACGGGAGGCATTAGTGTGAGGGGTGCCGGGGCTCGTCGGTTCGAGCGGACCACAGCCGGAGTGCAAGCTCGCTTTCACTTAACGCCGCAGTTTCCACAGTCTCCTCTCATCAAAACAGACACGTTTTTCTGTTTAAGTCCCAGCCGCCTGGGAAATTAGACGTGAATAGCAGACCAGGTTTTAGGCAAGTTCAACAGCTGCCCACTTTCTTTCCCATACAGATGACAGCCAACAGTAATAAAAGGCCAATCCAGGGGCACTGACTCCACACGACTAGGGTTGGGGGTGGGGTTTGTGTCACACAGGGAGACAGCCCACAGGGGCCGAGTCCCCTGGACCCCACCCAGGGCCTTGCTCTTCCTGGACAGCAGTGCTGGGAGGGGAGGACAGGACGCCCCTCAAGTCCTGCCCCCACACCCTTCCACCACCTCAGATTGCCCCCTCGGGGCTCACATCTCACTGGCTTCAGAGCCCCTCCGGTCAGGCACACAGCCGTGAACTCGGACCTGTCACCTTCCCAACCCTGCCACGTCTGTGATACTGTGTGGCCACTGGTTAACAGTTTACTAGTAAATAAATCAAACACAGTGTAGAAGATGCTGTGGGAAAAGAAGACCAGGAAGCGGGATGGGAAATTTCCAGAGCGTTTGGGGAGGGCGGTGGCTTGCAATGTATATGGTGTTCACCTAAAGCGCCATTTAAACAAAGACCGAAAGAGGGGAACCATGCAGCCATGTGGGGGAAACACAAAGACCCTGAGGTTTGAGATGCCCTGGCGTGTTCCAGAAACAGCGAGATCTGTGTGGCTGCAGACAGTGGGATGGGAAGCGGAGTTGGAGGCGAAGGTACAGGTCCCCAGGGGCTCCCTGGTGGCTGGCTCGTTCCAGGGACTGGCAGCTCTGAGCAGAAGACGGACGTGCTTCCAAAGGGCGCCTCTGGCTGGCACGCTGATGACAGACATGGCACGGGGTCGGGGGGGGGGGGGGGACAGGCAGACCCGGGAGATGGGCTAGGAGACCATGGAAATCGTAAAACCAAGAGGTGTCACTGAGTCAGGCCAGGGGGAGCAGTGCAATGTGTGAGAAGGGGGCCAAGTCTAGACAGATTCTGAAGTTGAGCCAACAAGCTGTGCTGAGGAACAGAAGATAAAGGAATGAGGCAGTGTTCTGCTGGGAAGGTGGTGACAGTCTGCTCTGTGGCCATGCCCAGCTGAAGACTCCTGTGAGCCGTCCAAGTGGAGACGTCAGCTAGGCAGTGGACAGATGAGTCCAAGACTGCAAGACAGTGGCCCCCGATCCAGGTCAGGAGGACACACTGAGGGTGAAGGGCCTACAATGAGCGGCCAGGGAGCCGGGAGGAGACGCAGGAATATGAGACACGGCAGAAGGGTCAAGTTCAGGTGAGCAGGGGAGTGACCTTGGGTCCAGCCACACAGAGGTCACTGGCAGGCAGGAGGGCTGACAAGTGTGTCACAGAGGAGGACAAGCAGAGGAACAAGAGAAGGACTGTGTTCCTGCATCTGATGTCCCTGCACCAGCTGATGCTGGCATTCATACACTGAGACCCCAACAGTGCGCCAGCCTGGTCTTCTGCGCCCTGATCTCACAGGGGCCCACCCTGCTTTGCACACTTCACTCCAGATGATAACATTTGTTTTGCTGGGGGCCTTTCCTGTAGCTACAGCCTGCAGGTTGGAACAGTTGCTTCTCTTTCTGATTTACTGGCGTTCTCACCATGGATGGCTGCAGAATTTCATCACGTGCTTTTCCTGCATCAACTGAGACGACAAGGTTGTTTTCCTTTAATTGTTAATGTGGTGAGTTACATCTGTATGATAGTTTCTTTAATGGCGTACCCGCCTTGCATTCCGGGATAAACTCAATTTGGTCACAAGGTATTACACGTTTAAATGGCCAGGTCCTGAGCGCTAATCTTTCCTTTAGGATTTCTGCGTTCACGGTGCAAGCACCAGCCTCGGTTTCCTTTCTGAAACCGCCCGGCCTAGCTTAAGCAGGAACGTGTGTTTGCCTCTCTCCTCCTCATTTCCATTCTCAGAGTCTGTACAGACTGGGTGTCTCTCCGTGAAGGTTTGCTGGGCGCCCTGTGTAATGGGCGGGGCCTAGCATTCCCTTCCTGGAAAGATTGGTATTCCTGATTCAATTTCTAGGTGGTTATAAAACACTTCACACTTCTTCCAATTTTTAGAACCTTATTCCAAATTTGTTCGTAAGATTCTTTTTTCCTTGACCCCCTGTTGCACCTGCAGTAATATCCCAGGCTGGGAATCTTAATTCCACTCCTCTACGCGTCCCTCATTTTCGTTACTGACCATGCTCGAAGTGTGTTCAATTCACCAGCCTTTTCAAAGGACTAACTTTTGATTTTGTTTCCAATCTGCTGAGCTTTTGTATTTCATTTATTTCTGCTGTTGTCTTTATTAGATTCTTTCTTCCGCTGACTTTGTTTCTCTTTTCGCTGTGGATATATTCTAACACGCACCAATGTGAAGTGGCTTTGACTTATTCTGAAACCAGTTCTTTCTCTAACATAAGCTAGATGGTTGGCTCATTGTTATTTGGCTTCTCTTCATTTCTGACATGAATAAGCATTTGAGGCTATCCATTTCCTTCCTAAGTCCCACTGCAGCTGCATTCCACAGTTTTAATGAATTGTATCTTTATTATTCTAACACTTTTCTACTTGTGATTTCCTCGTTCGAATCAAGGTTTACTTGTGTTTTTTTAAATCTATGAATATCCATGGTTTGCTTTTGTTTTGTTTTGTCTCTAGGATTTTTGGTTATTGATTTCTAACTTAATTGTGTTGTAAGAACACGTGACGTTATGTGATGCTGACCTTTTTGCAGGTTTACATTTGCCTTTTGGAATAAGACACGATCAGCTTTCCCAATGCCCCCTAAGGCAGCACAGCCAGAGACCGGGAACACCACCCTGGAGCCACAGTGTGACTGGGATGGGGGTGGGGGGCTCTCTGTGCCTCAGTTTCCTCATCTGCAAAACGTTAGGAAGATTCAATCAATTAACCATGGAAAGCCCTCAGGACAATGCCTGGAGCAGAGTCACTAACATGTAACCCACTGTAACCCGTTATAGCTGGTTTACTGCAGTGGAACCTGCCTTGCAGATGTGATCGTTTCCTTCTGTCATTCAAAATGTCCCTCTGTATCATCCCACTCATGTTAAACTCGCCTATCTCTGATAACTAAAATGTGCATGAATCTCTTTCCGTAACCTGTTTTCTCTGCTCGTTCTTGCTCTTGGTAGCCTGCTTCCTCGGATTTCGGCGACTGTTCCCCTCTGGGAGTTTATGTTCCTTGGAACGTTGATCTGTTAGAATTCCTGGAGGCTTGTATCACAAATGGTTTTCTTTGGGGGAAAAACTGTATTTGTTTCTGCCAAAGCCCAAGGGCACTCTTACCCCGAGACTGCTTTACCCTACATTTTCAGCTTTGTGTTTTTCAGGACTAACGAGTCATGTAAACTGGAGCTCCACACCCAGGTGAATGCAGGACTGGTGGGAAATTCTGAGGGTTTTGTTTCTTTCCCTTATCTTTAACCTCTACCACCAACGCCAGGTAAGGCGAACCCTAGCCCTCGTGACCTGTGTAGTCTGAAGGGTCTCCAGGCGCATTAAAACCAGGCTGTGGGCTGTAGAAAGGAAGGGGCAGATCCCCCTGGCCGAATACCAGCTCTGCTGTTCCTCCTCAGTCTCTGCAGACATGCATTCTCTCGTGTTTTCTGCTCTATGACGGTCTCTCTTCCTTTGCCATTATGCTTTGTTTGTTTTTTAACTACACCGACATCCTTTGGTGCATTGTGATAGGAGGGGCCTTCTGGATACCAGGTTCTCCTCCCGCCCCCGATTTCTCTTTAAATCAACTCACGGCTTTAAAAACTTAAATGGCTTATACTGTACCTTTGTAAAGCAGACCTGATGTGCTAGATGCAGTGTTGGTAACACGCATTAAAATATACATAACCATTACCATTTAAAATGGGGGTCTAGCTGGAACTAAAATCAACTAACAATTCAAACTCAGGGAGACGGCCTCGGGAAGGCCTCAGGAACACGGCCCGATGTCTGTCTGCCTGCCGGCCCCTCCAGCCAGTCCTCATGCCGAAACTAGGTCACTCTTTCTCACTAAGCGAACGCCGTCACGTCCCAGAGCTGGGTCAAAGCGGCACTGCCTATAGGACAACTGCCTTTAGGGCAACATCCCAACTCCTGGCCCAGACACGTAATCCCGACATCCCAGCCCGCCCCCCATCCCACCTGACATGGGACCTGCTCCATTTTCTCTAACACCAGACCCTTCAGCCTCTCCTCCGCTTTGCACCTGCTGCCACCCTAACAGAGAATCCTTCCCCGGGGTCTGGGCCAGGTCCTCCCCATTCATTGCTCCAGATCCCTCCCGTTCCTCCCAGGCAGTCAGCTGGCCGGCCCTCGTCCCAGGGCCAAGCTGGGTCTCTGTAACCTTTGCCACCTGGTGGTCTTCAAGGCCCACAGGTCCTTTAACAGGCCCACAGGTCCTTGTTGCACCGGCCTGGGAGCCTCTCCTGCCCCGAGCACCGCCAACAGGATCAGAGATGGGATGAAATGACACACACCCAAATCCACGGATCTGCGTGCCGGCAGCTCAGGCAAACTCCCAGGCTGAATTAGTGGAAGCCTGACTCAGAGAACAGCTAAAGAAACATGCTTCTCCCTTTGCAATACGTAAAGTGTCTGAATAACACACGACAAACCTCAGACCTTAAGGCCTCAGGGGAACCAGCCCTGAGAAATTCATGATTGGTACCTGACACTGCAAATGCTGAGGGCAAAGGTCTCCAGCAGAACTCAGGGACATTCCAGCATGAGAACCTCTGTAGGAATCCTGTTCGCACTGTTAATTTAGTTCACAGCTTTTATTTAACCAGAGAGGGCAGAGTCAGCACGCCCGCCCTGGGCCCCCATCCCTCGGATCCCTGAGGCTGGCCGGGACCTGCAGCCCCACAGACGCCTCCAGCTGGAGCAGAAGGCAGTCCCGGCTGCTTTCCTACGGGCACAACATTAGGGACAAATGGAGATTTCCAGATTCGCCTAAGTGGATGATTTGTCTTTGGTGACTTGGTAAATATTAAAATCGCAATTTAATGAATAAAAAATTTGTATCATAATGGAAAACAGCCTTGTGCTGTAATGAAGCTTGACCTGGACAATAACTATCACCTGATCGGGCCGGAGGCGGGGGTCCCACAGGCAGCCGACGGACAATGCCCGCTCAGAACAGGGGTGCCCATTGTCTCCAGGGTTGGCAAGTTCCAACAGGGCCTTCCCAACTGGGCCAAAGTCAGCCGAGAGGACCAGGCATTTCCAGACCGGCAGGACACCAGCTCTCCTGGGAAAGAGGATGTGACTTTGAGAAGGCCCTGCTCAGGGGTCAAGGTGAAGGGCTACTGGATGACGGGAGTTTCAGTCCCACAGGAAGCACAGCACTGGGGCAGGCAGGCTCACAGTGGGCGTGCTGGGCCCTGTCCCCAGGATAGGCTCTGGGGAGGCAGTGGAACCCTGCTCCAGGCCTTCCAACCCCCTCCGCACCCGCTGGCCTACAGATCCAGGGCATCCAGATTGATGGTGGGGAAGGGCAGTGGCCTTGCCTACTAAACAAGACCATGCAGTTTCTGGGTATCTCTACAACAGGATGGTTCTCTTCGGAAAACCCGGAGTTGTCAGACTGCAGCAGAAAAAGCCAGAGAGAGTCCTGCACCCATGGAAACTGCCCAGCCCTCAGAGATTCAGCCCAAACGAGGCAGCCAGGGCCCCACCCCACCCAGCCAGCGTTCTCCACAAGTGACTCTGCCCCAAGTGACCCTTTACAAAGGCCTGTCCTGTTCGCCTTCTGTGCATACAGCCACAGCCCTGGGGCCAGAAGCAGCGCTGGGGAATCCCCATGCGCAGTCAGACCCAGAGCTGAGGGCTTCGGGGACCCGGTGTGTGCGGCCAAGGCCCCGGTCTCCTCTTGGCGCCAGGGCTCCCTCACCCACAGGCAGAGCCGGCAGTGGCAGCTGGCACTGCACAGAGCAGAGGTCTGCCAGAGGGATGGGGCAGGACGCCCAGGTGGGCCGAGGGCAGCAACAGGGCCCAGAGCCCACCTGCACGCCCACCCCTCTCTGCAGCTGGGGGTGGTCAATCTGCAGGGGAAACGCTCACGCCACTTGGCGAGGGTCAGGGATATTCTCGTCGAGATTCTGATGGGTGATGAAAACGGCTCTAACACAATAGAAGAGGACGTCTGGCGCACTTCATTTCAGAACGTTTCACTGTACCCTGTCTTACTAATTAAGAGAACAGAGCAGCGCTGGCTGACGACCCAACAGTGACTCCGCCTGGGCCACACCCACTGCCCAGAGCTCCTGTGGGCACCACGCAGATCGTGTCCTCTGTGCTTCGGACAGTTAGACACACACTGTGCAGGGGGCCCTGGCACGCGTGTGGCATCTCACAGAAGTGCAGAGACAGTTCTGCAAGTGCTCTAATTATCTAAGCACAGACGAAGTGACCAGTCTGCAGCCGCTGGCTCGGGAAGGGGGGGGGGGGGAGGGAGAGAGGGAGGGAGGGAAGGCCGCGGCACCCCTGCTGCCCAGGGCACAGTGGGTCAGGGCGGCCCCTCTCTACTGCATCTTCGGGGAACAGGGCCCTTCCCCTGCGGGCCCTTCTGCCCGTCAGCGTGAGCCCCCCACCCCCAGCCCACATGCTCAGGGCCACACGCTGTGCACCCACCTGGAGCCCCCACCCCAGTCCCGCGCTGGAAGGCCCAGGGACCTGACCACCGCCCCTCTTCCTACAGATCAGAGGACAGGCAGACAGCCTCAGTGGCTGCCCCGTCACACCTGGAGGCTGCGGGATGGCGCCCGGTGGTGTGGGCACAGGACTGAGCCAGCTGTGAGTGTGGCCCTGCCTTGGCGTCGGCCTTGTCTCCTAACGTAGGGATGGCGCTTCCGTTTTTCCCCCGGGCCCTGCTCACACACCTGGCAGCTAAGACGCCCTCTGCCACCCGAGTCCTGCTCTTCCCCCAGCTCTTCCTCCACCCCCGCTCACTGGGTCTCCAGCCCAGGGTTTCTCGCACCTTCTGAGAACGCGCACACTTCCCACAACACCGCTCAGCTGGAAGTGGGCACTTACAGGAACTTGGGGGGCCGCCGCCTCCCCGTGGCTTAGGTCCCAGCTGCCTCCCGAGCTCCCAGGCTGGCTCACACCCCACACACCACAAAGAGTCACTCCTAGCTTTCCTAGGGTCAACTGCAAGCTCTGCAGTACCCTCAGCAATGTCCCCAGGGTGAGTCCTCAGGGAGCAGGGGTTCGTTCTAGAACATTCCACCAATGGGGGTGGGAACTGAAGAAAGAAGTCCCATTGGGAAGCTACCAGCACAGGCGCTGGCCCCTGGCACGGCCTCAACAAGCCAAGGGCTGGCACCTGACCACTCTGTGCCCGTGGGCTTCTTGCCAGCATGGTCAAGGAACGCTCACCCCGGTGTTCTCCTTCCAGAACCTTCAGGTCTGAACTCACAGGAAGTCCCAGCTTGAGCTCAGAGCCCAGCTATCAGCAGAGACAGCCTGTCATCCATCGCTACAAAGCTCTCTGGGGTCTGATTTCATCCCAATCAGGGCAGGACTGCCAATGAAGGTGCTGGGCCCCAGGTGGGCCCATCCCCCAGGACCTCTTGTCACCTCCATGAGTGTCCCCGGACCCCTCCTGAGGGCAGTATGATAGGCCTAGGGGTGAAGGTCAGGCTTCTGCCACACAATGACCAGTGCCTGCACCGCGGCCCCACAGAGCGCCAGGCGACATCAGGCCAACACAGAAGCCCCAGGGAGGTGAGGGCAGCGTCTGCACACACTTCCCACTGACCCACCACCTCTCTGAAGACCAGTCTCCTATAACGCTCATGCGAGAAAAAGGTCAGCATCTGAGGACAGGGGGCTGTGGGGGCAGGGAGAGACACTGTTCCTATAACTGACACCAGTTCTAAAAGCCATAAATCTGTCTAGCTGAGGGGAAGACAATTCACCCAAGAGCCCAGCTGCACTTGGAAATGACCGTAAAACAGCCCGATCCCGTTCCAATTGGATCCGACAGCTGAAAGCTCCAGGCCCTGATTTTTATTTTCTCCAGTAAACCATCCATAAACCAGGCAGCAACTTCCAAGGTGCCCCAGAAGATGGCGGGGGATGGGGATGGGGGCAGTGGAAGCCCACCTCGCTCCTGGGGACCCTGGGCACCCAGTGCCCCTCCCCTGCAGGGCATTCTGACAGGCCGAACCCCAGGCAGGCAGGCAGGCAGCCTTGGGTGTGTGGTGCCCGCCTCTGCCGAGTTTTCACTGGGGGAAGGCGGGGCCGAGAATCCCTTCCACCAAGTGTGTGGGAGACGTTCCTGGACAAGACGTAAAAGCTCTCCAACAGACACACAAGAAACCAAATTAAACACAGAGGTACCAACTTAACGAACAAAAAGATTCGATATTGAAGAGATGTCAACTGCCTTCCATTTTAATTTATAAATTCAGTGTATTTCTGATAAAAGAAAGCTTCAACGGCGGTGCTCTGTGGAGCACAAGCTTACTCTGAAGCTGGTGCTCAAGAGCAAAAGGCAAGGCGAGCGAAGCTGGGGAGACGGAGTGAAGACGGACGTCTGGTTTCAGGACATCTGTGGGACTACTGATGGCCGTGTGACCCTGCCCGGGACAGACCGGCCTGCGAGTGGGACAGAGGTCAGACACACACCGTGCTGACGTGGGTCAGCGAATGGCACAGAGACAAATGGCTGTCCACAGGGACAAAATAAAGCCTGACCCCTCCTTCACGCCACACACAAAGCCAAATCCAAGGCGGATCGGAAAGCAACGCAGAAAAACAAACCGTAAAAGCATGAATTTTAAGAATCACTACATTTAACTACACAAAAATTTCAAATTTATGTACGACAGAAGACACGATTCTTAAGGTGCATATACAAGTGACAGACGAGTAAAAGACGTTTGCAGCACATACATGACTCACAGAGATATACATGCGCTTGTTTAAATCCCCTAAGACTCCATTAGAACAAGACAAACTGGGCAAAAGAGGCGAACAGCCCTGAGTGCTGAGGACAAACGGGAAATGTCACTCAGACGGACTGGTGACGGGACCAGCAGAGAGAAACGAGATTCCGTTTATGGTTCTCTGACGGGCCGAACCTCGAACGTCCACGGAACACGGAATATAGGAGATGACACGGGCCAAAGGAAATTCTGCGCAGGTTGGTGGGGGAGGGCAGTTTGGAGATTCGGTGCTACCTAGAGGCTCGCATGCTGCAGCCCAGAAAAGTCTTTCTTAATCAGAGCACCTCCTACCTGGGTATAAGGAAATACACACAGGAATGTTTGACTAAACTCCGTTTGTAATTTCAGAAAAGTTAGAAACAGGTTAAACGTCTTCAACGGGAGAATGGATTTATAAATTCTAGCATATTTATACAACGTAAAACTACAAAGTGTGAAAACAAATGACATATACATCCACCAATGTGAATACGTATTGAAACTGTAAACCTGAGCTTTAAAAAGCGTGTTGCAAGAGAATGTTGAAGTCTGATGCCGTTTGTAAAAAGTTTCAGAATATTCCTCATGGCACTACACACTGTTCATGGGTACATACTTGTGAGGCAACAATACTAAAGCATGTCTCGAAATGACAAAAACGAAATTCAAGGTCGGGGTTACCGCTGGAAAGGGCGGAGGAAGCTCCCATGGTACACTTAAAATTTAATTTCTAAGTAAGAAAAGGTCTGAAGCAAAAATGAAAAAAAACTTTTAGATTTCACAATGCTGGGCAGTAAGTACACAGGCATCCATTAGATTATTATCTACCCTTTCCTGTATATTTAAGATGTTTCATAGTTAAAAGAAAAGGACTAGAGACTAACTTGAAATGGTCTTTCAGAGTCACCAAGAGACCGTTATGTGGAGGGACCGCTGTTCTCTGCGGCTCTGGTGACCTTCTGTGGCCTCAGCCAGGCCCCATCCTCACATTCTGACCTCTACGACCTTGGGCGAGCCCTGCTCAGCGTCCTCTCCCAGGTCCACCGACAGGCGTGAGGCAGCCCTCCTGTCCTGCAACCATCTTCCCACTGACCTTCCTTCAGCTCCACCGAGCGGGGCCATTCTCACGTTTGCTCTCTTGGCCTAGAGTTTTGAGAAGCTGGAGAATGAGCAACATGACACAGAGGAGGTACCCCTGCTCCCCTCACCCCCCCTTCCCCTCCTGTCCTTCAGTTACTGGTTGGTGGCTGGGGAAATAGATGTCCTTAACACTATGAGTTTAAACCTGCATGCAGGTTCCACAGTGGAGCTAGTTTTGCTTATAACATGAAAACACTCCAGTTCAAAATGACTACAGATTAAATGCAAATTACTTACGTATGACATACACTTTTAGAAAATGTAGAGCATAAGGCAAAGAAACAGTTTTCCTTGTATTTTTATAATAGAGAAATTGTAATAAAAGGAACGAGTTTTCACCTTTAATTGCATCATTAAGCTTTCCTTATTATCTCTGGCACCGAAATAACAACGAATGGCCTTGGCTCTGTGTTTATGTAGATGGAGCTTTGAGGCCACGCAAACGACAGAAACGGTTCCCGGTCTTTGCCTGGATCCAAGTGCAACAACTCGGCTGTGTGAGCAAAATCTTTGCTATGATTTCCTTTGAAATATTCATCGCCAGGCCACTGCACTAGACAATTACGCAGCGGGAATGCAGGGCACGGCCGTTTTAACATTCACACAGACACCCCCCCGTCTGGGGCCCGGGCTAGGGCTGGAACTGTAAATCACAGCTCATTATGCAGCCAAACCCTGAAGCTCAGATGAGCCTGGTGCCCATCCAGTGGCCTCAGAGTGACTGCTGACTGATCTATTATCTCTGCGCCAATCTCTATTAGCTTTCGCCGGACATTTATTGGCATGTGTCTGTCCACGTCGGAGAACATTCCAAATGGTTAAATGACAAAGGTCACAGCCAATCTACCTCATCCTGAGAGTCACTGGGGGGGGACGCTTCTCACTAGCCTTGGGGGGATGATCTGGGAAAGGGAGGTGACCCACAGTCTCCTCCCAGCTCTGGAATTTGGGGTGTCTCTCTAACGTATCAACAATTCTCAACTGAAATGAACATTTTAGAGCTGCGTAGTAAAGACGAAAACAATAAAAATACTAACATATTTAAAAATCCCTAATAAATGTTTATGCTTTGGTTGACGTATAAGTCAGGTTCTCTGGAGAAACAGAACCAACAGAATATGCGTGTGCGCGCGCACGCGCACAGTAGTCCTCACTAAGCATCGCTGATACAGGTTCTACAACTTTAAGCAAAACAGTGTACGATGAAACCAATTTTACCACAGGCCACTGATACACACAGGAGTTACGTTCCTACAGCGTCTCATCAACGTTACGATGAAATGGCGTGGAACAAAACAATGTGATCCAAGCACCTGTTCACAGAGATATTGGCTGGTTGACTTAAAGGAACTGGTTCCTGCGACTGCAGAGGCGGGGAGAATCCAAAATCCGGTTGGCGGGCTGCAGACCCGGGCAGGGCTGACGGCTACTGCAGGTGGAGCGCAAAGGCCGTCTGGAGGCGGAGCCCTTCTTGCTCAGGGAGGCCACTCTTTGTCCTATGCAGGCCTTCAGCTGATTAGACAAGGCCCACCCACACCAGGGAGGGTAATCTGCTTTACTCAAAGGCCACCGATTTTCATGTTAATCTCCTCCAAGAACACCTTCACAGAAACATCAAGAATAACGTTTAACCAAATATCTGGGTACCAGGGCCGAGACAGACTGACCCATAAAAGGAACCATCACAGTTGGATGACCTTGCAGACCATGACCCGTCTTCAATTATGAGAGGTGTCCCCGAGTGCCATGTTCCTAGGCCCTTTCAAATGCCACATGACTGGTTTCACTACTCAAATAATGTGCACAAACCTCCACATTCCCCGAGGAGTTAAAACTCCCATGGCTCTGAGATGAGAAAGGCCGCCAGAATTTTCCCAGGAAGGTCTCGGAGAGTTCTGGAAATTGCATGAAGCCAGGCATCTCTCTGCGCCTCTTCCGCACCTGTACCCTGTGGTCGCCCTGCCTCTGGCCCTTACGAGGACTCCGTCCTTCAATGCAAACAATGCAGACCATGAAAGCCGGTGAAGACGCCAGCAATGACCTTGCTCTCAGGACTTTGGCCAGCGGGTCTCAGGACAGAGCGTTGCTGGCACGGACCTGGGAGCGGCCCGTGTGTGAGTCCCACAGCCGCTGGAGCACGGGCTGCCGGTCACCACCCAGGGACATGTAGGGGGCAGGGGACGCGCGAAGGCAACTTCACCTCACAACTACGCACGTGGCGCTGCCTGCCTGCAAATGCCTGGCTCCTTGACCGTGAAAGCAGACATCCTTTTAGTGCTGCGGTCACAACTTCAGGAACGACCCAAGTCCTGGGAGACTGGAGTCAGCGCCAGGGCTGAGCTGTAAGAGGGTCTAACTCTGTCACCAGTGTCAGCTGCCCTGGTGATGGCCTCGCCCGTTCCCCAAACTTCACCTCCGCCTGGCTGACAACCTGCTGGTGATGGAAGACAGCACGACTGTGGGACCAGTGAGCACCACTCCAGGGGCCTCTGTGCTCCCCCGTCCAACCGGAGAAACTCCACCTCTTTTTAAAATGTTGTCCAGGACATTCCTGGCAAATTAAAAAGAAAAAGATCCCGCTGTGGCTCTGATTCTTTTTCCTTTGAAGCAAGAAATGCCATCACACCACTTAATTACTCAGAGCCTCAATTCTCTCCGTAGACCCAACTTAGCCAAAGAGCACAAAAGTCAGAGCACGGCGAGTGAGATGCAGAGCTCCGGGAAGAAGCCAACTTTCCGCTCCCTGCCCTGCGATGACCCGGTGGCACTCTGTACGCCGGGCGGCCGCAGGGTGCAGAGCTCAGGTGGCAGGACGCAGAACTGCCTGTGGCGAGTGTGACGGGGCGTCCGCCCCCGTGCCCCTCCCCCCTCCAGTGCCCACTCTCCTGAGGCCCCTTCCTGACCACGGGCCTCCTCCCCCCTCCAGGCCCCCCTCTTCGGAGGCCTCTAGTCCCTGAGACTGGGCGGCTGCAGCCTCTACGCCGTAGCCCCTCCCCCGACACATCGGCACGTGCGTGGGCAGCACTCCTAGCTCACCCGCTGTCCCCACAAGGAGAACGTCCCCCGCACCTTCCGTGTGCAGTGCAAGTCCTGACAAGCTCCCGAGCCCCGTCACACACGCTAAAGCCTGAGAAGCCGGAGGTGACCCGCCACCGCCCTTAGCCAGGGTGGCCCCAGCACTTTGCGAGCTCACACAGCAGGAAGCGAAGGAAATACGGAGTGCCTGTGTGCTGTGCCCAAGGCCCCAGGGACCGGCCTCCGGGGTGGCTGCCACTCAGCAGCTCTGAGCCCTTGCTCGTCATCGATGAGCGCGGACCCCCAAGCTGGAGCCAGTACGTAACCCTGTGCCCTGGTAAACTAGGCCGTGACCAAGACTCTGTTTTCAAACTAATCTGAACCAAAAAAATCCGCTTTCACCTCACGGCCATACTCTAGGGAGTTCCAGATAGAGCCAAAGGTAGAACAGAGAAAAGAACTTACGAGCTAAAAGAAGGAAAATTACAAGGCATTGCCACACACTGAGAAATAAGGACAAAGCTTTCTACAGCCCAGCTGCCCCGTGTCGTGTCCAGTTGTCCAGCCCCCTGGCCACTGTCACTACTGGACATCCTTTCAGGCCTTCGTCCTTCTCAACTCCCTCCCCCAGGCCAGGCCTTCAGAGAGAGACAAGTGTGTGTATATCGTGAGTGATTTTTAAAACATTTTAAAATAAGATTTCCAAAAGTCCCCAAAGTAGAAGGCACAGACTCAAGAACCCACAGACCCATTCCGCACGAGCTCCAAGGACCGTAAGTGGCCAACCCTGTGTCATGGATGAGCCGACCCCTACTCCAACCGCACGCTGCTGGAATATTCTAAAGCCAATCCCAGACAGCACATTTCATTCATAGTTTCTTTTTGAGCTAAGGACGACTTCTAGAGGCCGCCCCACCTGAAAAGAGGAATTCTTTATGAGGACGAAGCACATGTTTGACAGGGTTCAGGATACATGTCCCCAAGACATGGCACTTGGCACAGCGAGCACTTCAAGCTGAAGCACCTGAGCAACGGCAGGTGCTCACGGCCAGTCTGACCTTCCCTGAAGCAGGCCCTCTGACGCTCCCGTGTGAGGCGCCCGCTTCCACCTGGAGGAAACGGGTGTCCCTATCTGCACAGACAGGGGACATGGCGGGACTCTGAAGGGCAGGCTTCCCCACACACCCACCGCCTACCCGCTGTCCCATCACAGGTTCCCACGACTGTCCAGCCTTCATCAAAGCCAGGATAAAAACACTCACGCTTAACCGTTTCTTCTGGCCTTCGTTTCCTTGCGGAGGCCCCTGTGATGCGTGAAACTTAAACACATGTGTGTGCCCTTTTCTCGTTTATCCGTCTTTTATAATGGGGTCCCAGGCAAGAAGCTAAGATGGGAGAGACTTTGCCTCCCTCCGTCTCCAAACCAGGCGTCTTCTTTCAGTCTTTTAAAAATCTGGAGGTTTGCGCTTCCTCTTTTCCCCCATTTCTGCTGAGGAAAGCTGATCACTTGTCCTATGGATATCTCACCCCTTGGCTCTGGCTGCCTCCATTCCCATGGCAGGTACACCACTGTCCCCTCTCCCAGTTATGCCCCGTAGCTCGAACTTCGACCTAGAGGCTCCCTCCGAGTGGGACGTGATGGGTTTTCACAAGCACTGGTGGAGAAGTATCCCGCGCATCTCACGTCAGGAGGACGCGAGGTCCGAGGTCTCCTCTGTGATCCATTGTCTGATCAGCGGTCCAGGTGCTGCCAGATGATGGATAATCCATCCATTATCACACTCCCTGCGAGCCACGGCTAATGGCTGTGGGAGCCACTGGCCGGTCCTGCCCGAACCCGTCAATTTCTTAGGGTGACAGTGCAATTCCATCATTCCCTCTGCGTTTGTAGCTGCGTTTCTTCTGCAAGGACTGACTTTGCCTCCGAAACGACTGGATCACCAGAAAAGCACAAAACTTGCTTGAGTCTGTCCCTTCATTTACCCACTGATGCCCTAGCAACCTTCAAAGGCCAGCCAGTGAGGGATTTCTTTAGAAATCATTCTGAATTCATGGACTTCAACTCATCTGATACGTGTCAATCTGCTGCTGTCATAATTCTTCTGATGCTGCGTTCCCATCTCCAGCCGCTGGGAGCCCCTTGAAAGCGGCTGTAGGGGTGACCCCAGGAGTCTCCGAGAGGCCCCGCTTGCTTTACGATTCCACGTTGCAGGCTCACCTGGGACACTTGCTGCCCCAGACCTGGGATCAAGTTCCTTGTAACAGGAAACTGTGTGGGGACTGTGGGCCTGACCACGGCCCAACAGTTTCAGTGGAGGTAGCTACAAGATACGATCCCGTTTCTTTAAAGAGAAAAATACATCACAGCTTCCTTCATACTGAGTCTTAATTCGCATTTAAGATTATAGGGTTTTTACTTCTTTGATTTTGTGCTTGATTCTCTTTTATGTTAAAAACCTTAATTCCTATATTCTCATAATTACTTATTTGCTTTACCCTAATATATGTATTTATGTGTAATATAAGTATTTCAGTACGTGTGTATATAAATAATAGTTTCAAGACAGCACTCATATTACTAAGCAGAGTTTACTGAACAGAGCTTTAAAACATTTTTGCAATTCTTTTCGTGGTTGAGATATATCCTAATAGGGCTGTACATTCAAATTGTTTGGAAGTGTATTTGAAGTAATTTTTCTCTGTGGGATTAAGGCACCAATTGATATGCAGTTTGGCTCATTTTTTAAATGTTAACTTTGTTCTTGCTTTGACAAGACCGCTTTCTTATTTAGGTTTGGTTTGGTTTTGTAATTATGGGAAGCGATACGTGATTCCAAAGTGAAAAGCTGAACCACAGTGCGTTTCGTCAAGTTCGGCTGCGTCCCTGCCCCCACCGTGCCCCATCCCCCACAAAGATCGGACCCTTTCACCGGCTGCTGGGTTATCATTTCATTGATGTTTTCCTTTTGTTTGTAATATAAGCAAATGTGTGCTCAGGGAAAGGAGTGTGTGTGTGTCTCCACGCATGCACACAATCATACTCTCCCAAGCAACCAGCCGATGGCTGACGGCATGCCACACACTGTTGGCACCTGCCTTCCCAGTAAACAGCACCTGCGTCCCTTGCCACCCCTGCACGGTGTGCCAGCCTGTGACTTTGTCACAGTTTACTCAACCAGCCCCGTACAGATGGACGTCAGTGGTGCTGTTACAAACAGTGGCACCACGAACAGGCCTGTGGACACAGCACTTGTATTTTTTCCAGTGTATCTTCTGGAAGGTTCCTGGGCCAACAGGTAAAAGCACGTGTTACCTGCTCAAGAGCTCCCAGCAACCCTGTGTGTTCACTCCGCCGGGTCCTGCTCTCGACCTGCTGAGGCTCTGTTCTCACCTCACAGCCATCGGCCCACCTTTCTGATTGGCTGACAGGGCAGTCGCCACGGCTGATGGCGCGGCTTGCTTTGGCGACTGTTGCGTGGTCTGACCCCTCACGCGAATATTACGGCATCTACACTATTGGACTGCAGCAACAAGGGACTACGGCGTTTCCTTCTAACTTTTCATTCTGAGATCACGATCGATTCACGTTCTGCTGTAGGACATGATACAAAGAGGCCCCATGGGCCCTTTCCTAGTTCGGGGCTGCATTTCTCCTTACAGGAAAGGGAATAATGACAGGTCCTTGTGGGGCCTGGGACCTGTCACGTGACTCACAGAAGAGCACTGGCTAAAGGGCTCGACTGGCACCGCACAGGTGGTCACACACTGGACGCTGGTGAGGCGGGGCACACGCGGGCATCTCAGTGGGCACCGCTGAGCTGAGGAAGCTTCACCAGGGCGAACGAGCCCAACTTGACTGTTTACATAGAACGTTCACTTGGTTTGCGTCGCACACTGGCCAGGGGGCATGAACGCACGAGTGCCGTGTGCACTGCCAGGGGTGTCCCCGGCACTGCTTCTGCACAAAGCCCAGCTGTTCTCCCATCTCTGGATTCATGGTGAATAAACATTAATCCAACCATAAAAATTACATTGTTCAGACCCTTGGCCATTATTTTTCCTACTTGACGACTCTTACACTGATAAGGAAGAATTCCATTACAACTGTCATCTTCCTATCAGATTGTGGCTTTATGTTCTCTCATCTCCATGACTTAGGACACACATGTTTAACATGGTTTAGCTACAATAAAACCGCTGTCTTTAATTAACTAAATACAATTTCCTTAGACTTTTTAAATCTACATATGATCCACTATTCTGCTTCTGCTCAAAACTGGTAAAGCTTTGCCCAGCATTTTATTTCCAATCCTCCTGTGTCCTGAAAAGAATAAATACTAAGATAGAAACTGCAAGCAAAATTTGGCAAATGTACTTTAAGGTAACACGAATGGAATATTCATCTAATCTGCGGGTATTTAAAATAACATTTTTGGTGCTCTGTTTTACTTTTTGGAAATTTCCTGTTTTAATTCACGACCCACCAAACAACCACTTTGCTATTCTATTATTTTTAAATTGTTTAACTAAATATAGAGTTAATACAAAAATGTTATATACACATACATATATGTGTATATATGTATGTGTGTGTGTATATATACATGTAGATATATGTGAAAGTAAAGGAGGTCCAACAGAACCAATATTCTTAGTCTTGCCGTCTCTGGTGTAAGAAGAAGAAAACTAACCTCTTACTGGGTAACTTTCCCCAGAGCCAGCCTTTCTTTGAGTTTCCAACCCTGCGACGGCAAACACTATCCGAAACACGTACGTGGTTATCATTTCCTTGATGTTCTTTATCTTTGTACCTGACTTGTTTCCTCCAGATCTGAATTTCAGTAAATGTAGCAGAAGGGACGTGTGAATTAAGGACCGTTTACCATTCAGCATCATGTTCCTGAAACACACTCCCATTCCACGCAGCTGCACACAATTCTGCATTTTCACTGTCTAGCCAACACTCCAGTTTGTCTACTACTACTGGCCGGTACTGAGCTTCTTCTCCAGGTTTCGCTATTAGACTCAGGGCCCCTGGGGTGCTTGTGCACCTTTGTAAGAGTCTCTCTAGAGCAGTGCTTCTCAAACTCGCGTGCTCCAGTCACCTGGAGGACCCGCCCAGCGTTTCTGATCCAAAGGCGGCTGGGATGGGGCCCAAGAATTTCCAGCAAGTCCCTGGTGGTGCTGGTGGTGCTGATGCTGCTGGCCCAGCGCCACACCTTGGAGCCACTGTCTAAAGCAGCACCTGCAGCAGAACTCTGCAGCGACAGAGACAGCATGTCTGCTCGCCCAGTCGGTGCCACTCGCCACCGGGGCCCAAGGACTTGAAATGTGGCTGGTGGGACTGAGGAACTGAATGTTTTAATTCTTTGAAATCTAACTTAATATTCATAAATAGCTACATGTGGCTAGTGGACAGCGCAGCCGAGTACCTATAACCCAGGAGTGGAATACCTGGGTCAAGGAGAACGCATCCTCAGCTTGCCCAGGTAAAGCCAATGCTATTTGAAGTGGCTTTACACCCCCACCAGGGAGTACGATGGCTCCTACTGCTCCACATCCTCCGTCCTCCCTAAATGTGGTATTTTATCTTTCACACCTAAATGGGAGGCCCGCAAACCTTCCTGGTAAACCAACACACAGCTCAGCCGAGGCCCCGGGGCTAACCAGCTGACTGAGGACAGAGCCCTTTGGGGTGACTGCTGTCCCCTGAGGCTCACTGCCTGGGGTGGGCCTTTCCTTCTGTTCCAAAGATTTGGTAAGGACTGGAAATTTAAAGTTCAACAGATTTGAAAAATGTGACTTCAGTGATCCACTTACTGTGGGTTCGTGTTTTGATTCCGTTTTTGCTTTTTTCTTTTTTGGGTTTTGGGGATTCTGAGTATTTCCAGCCAGTATTTTTAAATTTTTTAAATTAACTTTTTGATGTATAATTTCCATAAGGTGAAATGCAGGCATCTACGCAGACTGATTAGTTCGGAATCGCCACCCTAACAAGACAGGCGCATGCTTCCCCAGGAGCCCTGCACGGCCCGAGAAAAGCGGAGGAAACGCCGGCTGTGCTTTCTGTCACTCCTAGTTAATTCAAGAACCTCACAGAAGTGAGCTCGTGCAGTACGTACTCTCGTGGTTGACACGTGTCTGAGACTCACCCACGTGGTCTCTGATCAGTAACCCACTATATGAACTTGTCCGTCCATCCTCCTGCTGACAGATACACGTTTCCAGTTTGGGCTAACGGCAGTAAGGCTGCCACGGTCACCCTTGTACCGCTTCTGCTGCTGTTGTTTGTTTGGGGGACATAAATGAACATCTCTCTTGTATAAATACCTAGGAATGGCGCTAGTGGCCAGAGAGCACACACATGTTTAGCTTCATAAAAAGCTGGCAGTTCTCCACGGTGGTGGTGGCACCATTTAACATTCCCACCCCTCGTGCGGAAGACTCCACACGCTGCCCAACATGCAGAGCTGTCAAACCTTGTAACGTTAGCGGGTAGTGGGTGGGTAGTGGCAGCGGACTGTGGTGTACTTTGCATCTCCCTGATGACTAATGATGCTGAATACCTTTTTAGGTGTTTACTGGTTTAAGCACAACATCTTCTATGAAATGTCTGAGTCATGTGTCCACTTTTTAATTGGGCCACCTACAGGTCTTTGTAATACCGAGCTACAGAAACGTTTATATATCCTGAATACGAGTCCTTTGCCAGCTATGAGCATGAGAAGTATTTCTTCCCAGTGAATCCCAGTTATTCTGGACTCTGCTGGTCCCATGATTCTATCATCTGACCTCACGCCAACACCACGCTGTCTTGGTTACTGGAGCTTTACAGACCGTCTTAAAGCCAAGAGATTGAGTTTTCCAACTTAGTTCTTCATTTACAGCACCGTGTAAATTTTGCTCTCCTAGGTCTTTTGCATTTGCATATAAATTTTAGAATAAACTTGTTAGTTTCTACAAAGAGTTTGGCAGGAATTTGATAGGAAATGTACTGACTCTCAAGATCAATTTGGGGAGAATATTTTAATATTAAGTCTTTCGATTCATAAACGAAAAATACATGGAATATCTCACCATATATTTATTTCTTCAACTTCTCAGCAATGTTTTGCAATTTTTTGGTGGAAAAGTCTCGGGTATGTTTAGTTACATTTACCCGTAAGTACTTCTATGAATTTCATGTATTATAAAATGGTACTGGCCTCTAAATTTAATCTTCTAATTGGTCATTGCTAATCTCGAGAAATATAACTGATTTGTGCATATTAGCCTTGTATCCAGCATCTTTATTATTATTTTGGTGGACTCTATGGTTTTCTACATAGGCAATCCAAAAGGGATGTTTAGCTTTCCCTTCCTCGTCATTACACACTGTATCTCATTTTCACTCCCAACTGCCCTGGCTAGGCCTGCAAGTCCAGCACCGACTAGAAACATTCTTGCCTTCACTCTAGGTGGACAGCGTTTGATAGCTCCGCCATTCAATGCAACGTCAGCTGCAGGATTCCCTAGATGCGCTTTACTACTGAGGACGCTTCCCTCTGTTGCTCGTTTAACGAGAGTCCTTTTCATGAGTGGCTTCTGAGTTCTGTCTGCATCTTTTAACACGACCATATAGTTTTCTCTCTTCTTCTGTTAACGTGATTGATTACGTAATGAACGTCAAACCAACCTTGCACGCTTGGGATAAATGCCACTTAGTCATGACGTACTGGCATTTTTATATATTACTTCATTCAATTTGTGAATGCTTTCTCAAGGACTTTGCATCTTTATTAGTGAGAGATATTGGTTTATCTTTTTTTTCTTATAGTGTCCTTGTCTCATTCTGGTTTTTCAGTTACGCTGACTAATAAAAGCTGCTGAGAAGCGTCTTTGACGCTGTGAAAGAACCTGTTTAAGATTGGTGTTACTTCTTCCTTAGACGTGTGAGATTTCACCCGTACAGTCATCTGGGCTTCCCAGGTGTCTTTGTAGGAAGGTTCTCAATTACAAGTGCCATTTACTTGATGGATACAGGGCTTTTCCAGCTTCTTATTTCTGCTTGTGCAAAGTTTGATCATTTGTATCCTTCAAGAAATCTGTCCATTTCATCTACCTTGTTTGCCCATTTTCTATTTCAATGATCATTTTCTGTCTCACTGATTTTTTCCCATTTCCTTCCTTATACTTCCTTGGGGAATAATTTCCTCTTCTTTTTCTAGCTTCTGAAGTTATTGATTTGAAATCTTTCTTCTTTTCTGATATATACACTTACAAGATTATCGAAGCACTGCTTTAGCTGCATCCCACAAATTCAGATAGCTTACTTTTTATTATTCATTCAGTTTAAAGTAGTACCTGCTTTCCCTTTGACTCAAAGTTTCTTGAGAGGTGTGCTGCTTAATTTTAAAAACTTGGAGATTTTCAAAAACTTGTCTAAACATCATTCTTATTGATTTCTAACTGCATTTTATTGTGCTTAGATAAATACAGTCTGCATGATTTCCATCTCTTTCAATGTTCAGGCTTGTTTTATGGCCCAGGAAAGACACCACCTAGAGAACTGGTGGCTGTGCTCATGAAAACAAAGCTGCTGCGCATCTCTCACTGCTGGACTGCGGGTGAGAGCGAGCAAGCTGCTTGATGGTGACGTTATGCACAGCCCCGCCACACCGGGTGTTGGTGTGTCCCTTGTATCGATTGCTGGGACAGAAGAATTAAAACCTGCAGTTATCGTTGCGCTAGGTGCAATGTCGTCAACAGCTTTTAACGTCTTTTATGTCAACTGCTCAGTTTGCAGCTTCCCAGACTGTGCCTTTCTCACCCACTGGAATGCTCAATGGCTAAATGTGGCTCTGGGTAAAAAGGTTAAGACGGAAAAACATCCCTCCGCAGCCCCAGCTGAGAGCCCAGCGAGCCGTCGCCCAGGCTACCAAGTGGGTTTTTCCCTCTGTTAACGCTGCACCCAAAGGAGCAGCTCTTCAGCAGCCTGGCTTCACTTCAGAGCCTAGCCCCGCACGCCCCGCCTCTGAGGAGCACAGGTCTCTCTCGTGTCCCACATGTGTGTTCAAACCCGAGGCTGCCCCCCCGCCCCTCCCACCCATCTTCACTGGGGCCTGATGACAACTTGCTTTCCTACAAGCTTTCCTGCCCATACAAGTCTGTTCTGGTAGCCCATCAGCATTACTGGGTGTTAACTCTGAGGCGTTTGTGGTTTGCATATTTAAAGCTCAGCTGGCCAGGAGGCCGCCCCCCACCCACACAGGAAGTGACCTGGGATCTGAGTCCCACGGGCTAGCACTGGGGCTCTGGGTTGTAGGCTCTGTTCAGTCTGGTTTCCCCAGGAGGCCATGAGCTCTAGGGCAGCAGGGACTGTGTCCTCCTGGCCTCTGAGCTCCTACCCACTGGCCTGGGTCTTCGGGGTAGGTGCTCTCAGAGGCTGCAAGGAGCAGCATGGACTGGGTGGTAAAGACCCCTGACAGCCAGCCGGAGGCTTCCAGGCTTTCTCTGACGGGCAGCACAGGTGCCAGCGGAGGCCATTAGGCAGAAAGGAAGTGGGACAGCTGCCGGGGCATGCAGCTCCTGTGCCCCGGGGGTCCCACCGGAAAGCAGCACTGAGGAGGCCCCATTCACAGGGCCCTGCCTCTTCCGAGAAGCCGGCTCTCACAGAGCACGGCAAGGAGACCCCATTAAATGCATAAAGAGCAGGTATTAGATTGTGGGCATCTGTTTTTCTAAACCTACACAAACAAGGAAATGGCTCACTCGAGTGGACGTAGCTTAGGAACAAGGAGAGACGAGCCTATCTCTCTCCAGAGAACAGGTTTCCAAGTTGCCTGGGAAGGGTAAAGACTCAGCATTAACAAAGTACCTGCTTCCAGCACCTCCTGAGTTGTCATGGTGACATTTCCAACCGGAAACTACTGACACTGGCCAGTCCCTTCTCCTAAGTTCTCTCGATACCCTGTTTCCCCAAACACTAAGACCTCGCCGGACCATCAGCTCTAATGCGTCTTTTGGAGCAAAAATTAATATAAGAGCCAGTATCATATCATATCTTATCAGACCGGGTCTTATATTACAGTAAAATAAGACCGGATCTTGTATTACTTTTTGCTCCAAAAGATGCATTACAGCTGATGGTCCAGCTAGGTCTTCATTTGGGGGGAAACAGTAGATGCGGCGACTCATCACAGGAAAACAAACGAGCCCAGCACGGCCAGCGGGGCCATCTCACCGAGCCGCCACCTGCGCTGCACAGAAGCCGCAGCCTGGCCTGGGTCACTGCAGGAATGGGGGCCCAGCACCATGGCTTCTACTGCTCTGGACTGAAAACAACAGTCAGGAGGTCAAACCTGAATCCCTTCCTTTTTATTTGATGTTCTTTACAGACCCACCATGGCATTTGTCCCCACTGCTCCCCAGGGATAAGGGACGCGTGGCCCTGCACCACCTGGCCTCGGGCTGCTGCGGGATGAGTGCCAGGTCTCATGTGTACACATCGCTCCTCCCTCTCGCCGACCTGGGGTCTGGCTGTCAGGTGTCCTTCCTGCCACAGTCACTGTGTCCAGCTGGGGTGGTCCGAGGCCCAGCCACGGGCGGTTCTGACGACAGCCTCACACGGCGCAGAATGATGTGGATGGAGCTCCGTGGGAAGATACAAGAAGGGGTGCCCGTGTCACATGGACCCGCCCGACATCGATTCTGGGGGAGGTTTTCCGCTTCCCTGCCGGGGTCTGCAGCGACCTCAGAAGGGAAGGCTGCACAGTGAATCCCAGGAAGGCGCCATGTTCCTGCGCTAACAAAGGTGCCCGCACCACAGCACAGATTGGGAACTTCAATACCTTGAACAGAACTGCTGCTTCCTACAGCCTGGGAGGACATATGAGCTTGTGGTTTTCCAGAGTACACGGTTCCCTATTTCCTTGCGAGTTTTCGCGGTCACGTGTATTTCTTTGCCCATTGTATGCTTCCACTTCAACAGTTAGAAGAGTCTTTCAGTTATCATTTTTCCTGGAATAATTTGATATCCATCATTTTTATGGCAGCATTAAATTTTAAGAGAGAATTGAGAGGGATAGAAAATCTATTGCCTATTCTAGTCCCAAAAGAAAGACTTTAATAAATGCAGAACTTTCATTTTACATTCAAATCTGATCCCGGGGCCAGAAAGCTCTCTTCCTGGCTAGGAGCCATCTGTCCTTCAAGCTGGAGTGGGGGGCGGGTCTACAACCGGGGGGACAGCTCCCCACTGGCCCCCAGCTTATTGGGCAGACCACGACACGTATGGCCAAGAGGCATGGCTGCGATGGTTGGAGGACAGGGCCACACTGTCGCCCCACAAACAAGGTCTGGCAGGTGTTCCTGAGTGCTCCCTACAGGACACCAGATAATTCAGACTGGGCTGCCAAGCACCGTCATCTACCAGTGCAGCCCTTGGCAGATGCCAGTCTGCCAGGACCTGCCCAGTGCCAGGCCCAGAGGCGGGTCAGGGAGCCCCTACCCAGGAGGGCCTGCAGGCCCAGCGCTTGCAGCCAGAGCGCTCATGGGGCCCAGTGACGTGCTGCAGGAGCAGAGAAGTGGGGGCCCCCATCTGAAACACGGTGAAAAGGCCACTCTGCTGATGTGACTCGGTATGCCACTTTCAGCCAAATGTGGGACAAGGTGATGATGCACAGCTGAAAGCCACAGTGCTACCATGAAAGCCCAATGGGCTTCTTTTCAGTCACACCCCACCATCCCTCTGCCTCGGTGGGCCCTCCGTGGGCGCCCCACCATCCCTCTGCCTCGGTGGGCCCTCCGTGGGCGCCCCACCATCCCTCTGCCTCGGTGGGCCCTCCGTGGGCGCCCCACCATCCCTATGACTCGCTGGGCCCTCCTCATAAATACATTTCTGTGCACACTCAAAGGGCTAATGGTGAAAACCAGCTCCCTGGACCCATGCTGACAGGCACATTTTAGACAATAATACTCTCAAAGCCCAAGGGAACACAGGGCTGCTCCCAGCATGCAGCCCAGTGCATCATCTGCAATCCAAGGCAGTGGTTTCAGGGGAGGGTGGCCAGCAGGAGGCACGGTGACAAAGCCCCTCCCCGCCCAGAACAGAAGGACAGGTGTCTGCATCATAACACCTCCCCAGGTTCAGAAAGTCCCAGAAGTAAATGACGTGGTTTATTTAGTGGGACGTACTGGCTCCTTCTCCTTTCCCAGAACTTCCACAAACCACAGCCTTGGAGCAGGAGCAAGAGTTTCCAGGACAACTGATGGGCAGAGTTCCATTCAGAGGAAAGAATGGAAAGGGCAGAGGTGGAGCCTTGTCCCCTGACCCTGAGCGAAGGGGTCCCCATTTCAATTCAGGCTATAAAAGCAAAGATTAGAAATGGGTGCAGCCGACACCCCAGCAGGGCGGGTCTGGGGAAGACCGAGAGCGCCTCAGGTTGGGGGGGGGGGTTGTGCTGCCACCAAAAGGACCAACAGGGACACCAACCGTGGGCCACAGAAAAGCAACATGTGGACTCAGCAGAACCCAGTGGGAAGCCCAGGGGGCTGAAGGCTGACCCATGTCCCCAGCTTCCTGACTGAGGGTCCCTTCATCCCTTCACGGAGCCGCTGAGCGCAAGCTGGAGACAGGGCCTACTCCTGGAGTGGTGACGGCCACACGAGCTGACGTGCGCTAAGTGTCTATGACAGTAACTGGCTTGTGTGGGCTCTTCATTAAGTGGGTTTTCATTATTATTGTTATCATGGCTTTTATCCATTTCTCCAACAGTTCAGGAGACTGATTTCTAAAATGAGTTTTAGGGTACCCATGAAAAACAAAAACAAACCCTAAGTATGAAGTTCAAATTTAAAACCAATAACCTCTAGAAATATTTATACCCCAAGACTCCTCGAAACGGAAGTGCTGGGCCATCTTCAGTGTATAATTCTAAATAATGGGGAGTCACAGGTGACCAGCTCTGGGACAGTTGGGGAGACTCTGCTTCCTCCAAAGGGGGGCTCTCACACGGGAACAAAGCTCACCAATTGGGGCCGTGGGATTCAAACGTGTTTGTGCCACACAAAGATGATGGAGCCTGACAGGCACGAAGGGCCACTGGGTCAGGAGAGCAGAAAGGAGCAGTCAGGTCACCTGCCGGGAGAGCCATCAGAGCACAAGTGGCTCCTGGGGCGCTGAGTTCAGAGTTCACAGCGCTGGGGGGGAGGGGGGCGCTTATATCAACAGTAGGGTGGTGCCCAGGGGCATCTTCTGAATCAAACTGGCCACAAAAATAATGTCAACCTGTGGAATCTACGCTGGGACTCTTTCAATTAGGTGTCAACTCCCAAAATTTCACTTGGCAATTTAGTCATATTAGCTCCATTAAAAACTTGCTTTTGCAACTTTTGTTGTATTATTAGATTTTGCAAGAAGAGTTATTTTAACAATGTACAATATAATTAGCCACTTAATATCATTAAAAAAATTTATGAGCCTTTATGAGTTGAAAAACAGCCCCAAATGGTATTTATTAGCTATCCGAGACTAAAAATAGGACCCCATTGCCTCAGTGAACTACGTTTAAAAAAATGTAGTCACAAATAATATGTCTAATTATGTATTAAACTAATTCTTGCCTTCACCTTTTGAATTTCTAAACTCCTTACCTCATGTATCATTTTAATTATTTTTCCAGTTCATTCCCAGGGAAACTGGCTGATGGAGAATTAATTAACGGGCCCAATGAAGAGGCTGCAGCATGGCCCTGCCACAGTCTGCGCCCTGGCCTCATTTGCATGTCTCCTTTTATTCTAAACAATAGCACTGCTGAGATTTCCGCATGAAATTGTTAGCTCGTTAAAGACAGCACAATCATATCCATTTCCACAGATACTCATCAATTATCACATTTTACTGTGAACACGACCCATGAATAGAGCAGACACTGGAGCTCCGGGCCCCAGGGCATGACAGACCTGACAGGCATTTAAATACCCGCCAGGAAAGACCCCCTGACCGGTGGACACACGTATGGACAGGAGGCTGCAGGGCGCAGTAGGGTGTCCTGCTGAGCTGTGTGCAGGCAGCAGAGGGAGAAACACACGTCCCCGGGTGAGCAGGCCTCCTGACTGTACAGCGTCCAGGGCAGGGACGGCTGCTCTACCACAGTGATGCTGACAGAGGGGGAGGAAGGGTACTGGGGTGGCAGGTCCTCTCCCCAATGGCGGGCCGCGCGGAGGGGCCGCCGAGCCCGACACGAGCCTAGTTTGAGACGGCGATGGCACATGGCAGGTGTCCTGCGGAGCGGACAGCCGGGCACCCAGGCATTGCCCAGGAGACACCCCACCGCTGGCTTCCCGAGGAAACAAGCCGGGACACCAGAGCCTGCCTGTGTCCTGGACACTAGACACACACACACATGCGCACACACACACACACACACACACACACACACACGCACACCGGCTGTCCCTCCCCAACATGTCTTACTGACTGCTCAAGGGGCACCTACTCTCTGTTGCCCACTCAACAGGAGACAGTTCTCATTGTCTTTCAACGTCCATCCTGGAGCAGTAGGTCTGCTCCAAACATGCAAACGAGTGCTCAAAGCATCACACGTAAATGGGTGGCCAGAAAGACGGGCAGGAGGACGAGTGCACCAGAGCGGTGAGGCTGGCAGTCGCCCCTCCATGTGTGCGGGCAGACCCACAAGAGCATTACGAGGGCCCCTCGTCGGACAAATGCTGAGCAAAGCTCGGCTGGGCGTGTGGGGTCTTAACCTACTTCTTCCAAGTTACCGAATGAACGGCTGCGGCCCCTTTCCGGGGCTCTGGCTCCAGCCCCAGCACTTCTGCCTGTTCTGCCCTGATCCCTGAGGACGCGCAAACCTCCGCCCTTCACCCTGGGCACAAACGACAGCCTGGGCCCCAGCTGCTGAGGGCCCGCCCCTCTGAGGTCCTGCCCCTCTGAGGCCCTGCATCAGAGCACAAGTGGCTCCTGGGGCGCTGCGTTCAGAGTTCACTGAGCACACACACAGGGAAGCCGGTCGGAGGGGCAGAAAGACCCGTCCGCCCTTTGTGTTAATGCCCGTGTCTGCCCGTCCCTTCCGCTCTTCATTACTGGGAGAACAACG
This sequence comes from Rhinolophus hipposideros, assembly GCF_964194185.1. Lineage (NCBI taxonomy): Eukaryota > Metazoa > Chordata > Mammalia > Chiroptera > Rhinolophidae > Rhinolophus > Rhinolophus hipposideros. The sequence continues at coordinate 2,404,803 of NC_138055.1, forward strand.
AGGCAGGACTTATTCACTGAAAACAAAGCTGAACAGACTGGAACTAGGATTCATGTGCCCAGGTCTTCTTCTGCCGCTAACGTCCTAGAAAGAGACTGAGTGGTGAGGATGGGTTCTTCAAACGCCTGGTACCGGCCAGGCAAACCAGGTCCACAGACGCCCTGTAGGAATCACTACTTTTCATTAACAGTGCTGCCCCAAATCAGAAAACCCGAACACGGCTTTGCAATTTCCTATCCAAATACAAGCATTAAACCTGGGCAAAAACAAGCAGATGAAGGAACAGGCGGGGTCACAGCAGGCATGCTGAGGTCAAGTGCTATCCAGGGCCCCGGGTTCCTCCCCACCCAAAGGGACACCTGTCCATGCAAGAGTCACCGGTGGGTGCGCTGCAGAGAAGCCAGCTGCCCAGGCGAGCCCGGCCCGCTGAGATTCTGCGTGCCAGTTTGCAGGAGCTGTGATGGGAATGCGTCTCGCTCTGCCACGATGTACTTTTCCCTTCCCGGCAAGGCCTAGCACCCAGGCGCAGGCCTGGCCAGCACTTCCCAGCCTTCCTGTGCAGCAGGCATGGCAGGGCGTTCCTCACCAAAGAAACGTGACAGAAGGATGGGGCCACCTTCTGCTGAGATGCGCCATCACACGTTGGGGCTTTGGGGGAGCAGCAGGTCAGCATCCCCACGTCCCCGACTTGGCGTGGCCCCTGCATGATCTCCTGAGGTGTCCCTGCATGCCCCAGCACCCCGAGGAACCACACCCAGGGAGCGCAGGTCCCCTCTGCTGCCCGTCCACTCGGGGACTCAGTGGCATCACACTTTCCTGCACTGACAGCGAGGGGGACTGGCGGTTGTTTTCATGCACTTGGGGTGTTTTCTCTTTTCAACAAAACCACCGATTCTTTGAGAAGGGGCCTGTGCTTCACATGCACACCCGGGCTTATTTAGTTCCCAAAGCGGAGGCATATCACAGCGACAGCCCTTCCCAGGGAGCCCATCACCTTTCCTACCTGTCCTCAGCACATTTCTGAGGCTTACTCCAAGTCCCCTTTGCATGTGCCACGCCTCCCCTGGCAGCGGCCTGCGTCCAGCTGTCCCCTGGGCATGGTCCCCGGGATGCATCGAAGGTCCTCCGACTCCGGGTCCAAAACGGGGCTACGCACCATCCACACCGCACACCAGACAGCGGGCTTGCCGAGGACGTGCGGGCGGGATTGAGCAAGTGAGCAGGACTCCAGGAGTCTCCTTGCCTCAAGACGTGAAGACGTTTGCTGAGGCAAAACGAAACACTCAAACCTAGCGGCTTCCTGGCACGAGGAGCAAGAGGACACGACTGGGCACCAGACGGCCTGGGTTCCCAGCAGGGAGAGGGCGCCAGGCAGAGCAGCGTGGACATTTTCCCCTTCCGTCTGCTCAGCTGGAGTTAAGAATCCAGAAAAGCTCGGGACTGAAAGACCTTTAACCTCTCAGCCCCTAACTCTAGAAAACTAGAGGGAACATCTGAGGTTATGATCCCTCGGGTCTCCTTAGCCATCCACTCCATCAGTTCCAACTCCAAGTCTTTGATAAGTCTCCCGGAGAACCACAGCCCACAGCCGTAAAAACAAATCTTCACAGCATGCATCTCACACCCCTCCCACCCCACTCCCCACCCCCTGCAGGTCCAGGTGAGCCCAGCTGGGGACAGAGCGCCTGTGCAGGTCTGAGGTCACCTGCTCTGGAGAGAAGGCCATCACCTGGGCAGAAACCACATCTGTGCAGACACAACTTAGAAGATGGAGCTGGAACGCTTTAACTTGTCACTAATGCGAGTGAGGAGCCAAAAACAGACTAAAAAATAATCCCACTTTATCATTGTGATTCCTCTCATTTAAGAAAACATGGATACATCCTCCAGAAATCGCTTCTTCATAATGACGGAGATTAAAGTGTACAGTACATTTCTCAAAAGACATTGTCAGCTGCAGAGAAGAAATTAAAGACACTTCTAGAGTTAACATTTATTCTTTGTGAAATTTAATTAAAAGCAGCTCATTCCTGACACCTTAACGCACCAGAGACCCTGAGTATATCGAAAGACAAAAGGCCCTCGTAGTAACTACTTCTCAGAGTGTGTGAATACCCAGATGCTCCCAGGATTCCACGTTTTGGGGACAGTGACAGTAGCAAGGGGGCCCAGCTCTGCCCCACCCAGGCCCAGACTGCCCCCCAAGCCACAGTGGTTTTATAAATGACAGTGCATTCACGGCAATAAGCAAAGGAAATGTTTTTCCTGAAAACAAACTACCATTTCTATACTTAAAATAAAATGCCACCAGGTGAAATGGATCAGACGGAACCATTTAATCCTCCCTGACATTAACCACATTGAGCCAAACAGCTCAATCTGCGCAGACATTCAGCAGGGACATCAATGGCCCCGACCCCGTGTTTCCTGAAGCACACGTGGCCTCCGTGGGCACAGCTGCCCGGGGACCCAGCGGCGGTGCCGGCCTGTGCTGCATGCCAACCAGGTTGATGCCAATGAGACCCCCGGTGCCCACGGGTATCCTGCTCCAGTGCCACCCACACGCTCCCGCCCACGGTATCTTCAATCCTAACCCCAGGGGGCCTGTGAACGTGACCTTAGTGGGAAGTAGGGTCTCTACAAAAGTAGAGGCGGAATGCTAGGTGACAACAGAGGCAGGCACTGGCGTGCTGTCTACAAGTCAAAGGTCACCAGGGACTGTGGTGACACCGGAAGCTCGGAGAGGCAGGGACAGACCTTCCCTCGGCCTCCAGCAGGAACCAGCCCTGCTGACACCTTGATTTCAGACCTCTGGCCTCCAGGACTGTGAGAGAAGAAAGGTCGGCAGGTTCAAGCCCTATCCTCCCACCCCCGTTTGTGGCACTTGGTCCCTGGGCTCTAGGAAACAAGCACCACACGTAACAGCCGGTCCCGTCCTCTGCCTCCTCAGGCTTGACCAGAAGGGAACCCAGGCTTTTCCCTGACACTGTGCTCCCCTCTACTTCCAGGGTCAAGGAGACTCGTCACATAGGCCGAGGAACCCTGCAGGGTGGCTTCTCTCCATCTGTCAGATGAGGTCTCACTTTCACTCTCAGGGCTCCAGGGACCTGGCTGGGCCCGTGCTTCATGTCCCCAACCTTTCCAGGAGCATTCTGGAGGCTCTGTCAGCCTAGTGCAGGCCCCCCTCTTGTGGGCAGCAGGCAGGGACGCTGCGCGAGGCCACGTGCCTACCTGGCCGAGAGTGGGTTCCAGGTACAGCACGTGGAAGGTTCTCAAAGCAGACTCGCCGGAGGTCAGGGGACAGAACGCAGGCCCCAGCATGGGAAACACTGACGGGGAACATTGCCAGCCCTGTGATGAGCGCTCTCTTAGACTCGCGGCATCTGAGGACCAGAGAGGGGAACCCACAGACCAAGGCCCCATACCTAGGCAGGGTGGCTGCGAGCTGGCCGCTGGCCCACACCGCCTCCTAAGGAAGACACGCAAGGCTCACAAGTCACACTGCATGGGGCACCACCGCCCATCTTACACCCCTCGAGGACCCGCGGCTCAGGCAGGGCCACAGACACCCAGGGCCAGCCGGATGAGTCGGGACCTCAGCCCAGGTCTGGAAAAGGTAAGCCCCACCGGCATATCTGCACCACGTACCTCTGACAAACGACTAACACAGCTGAACAGTGAGGATTCATACAGCGGCCTGGGAAAGGCACAGGCAGACAAGCTGAACAATTAGAAACTCATCTCAGTGGTGGAACAAAGCCTGGCCCTGAGGTCACATGGGGGGACTGTGCCCCCAGTGGCCCCCAGCCCCAGAAGGAAGTCTGCCACCAAACCACTTAGCAGTTGAATGCTGAAAGGTTAGAACGGGCTGATTAAATTGCATTTGCATATGTATTCCCATTTTTGAATACGCAAGAAATAAAAACTTGCAATACTTTTTAATAATTTGGACTTAATGCATATTTAGATATTTCTTTGTGTGGAGCTGCTTGCTTTGTTAACTGACAGAACAGACAGGCGCCTCTGGAAGGGGTTCCTGAGCACTATGCAGATTACCTGCCCCACGCCACTCACAGGCTGCTCCCGGGCACGCAGGGCACAGGCTTTCCAGGCTCCTCTGGCCAGGCAATGCCCGGCAGTGAGGGGGGCTCAACATGGGACCAGACAGGTCCCACGCATTGGGGCACGCTCATCAACTGCAAGGAAGACACTCACATCTGAAAATCACTCTGAGGAAAAGCACCAACCTTATCTTGAACTGTCCTTCAAGGAGATCAGAATAAACCCACAGCCCCCGGCAGAGGAGGCCCTGGGGACGCCACGCCCTTCCGTGTGACAGGAGTGTCCTGCACACCACAGCCCACAGGATGCACTTGTTTAGTGGGCAGGGCCACCTCCTCCTGGGGCTGGAGACAGAGCACAGGAGCAGCAGCAGCTGACACCTGCAGGAGCCAGATGGCCGAGCCGGAAACCCTTCACAGAGGCAGCAAGGCTTATGGGACTGCACCCAGGGCCACTCTGAGGCCTGAGCTTTGGGGAGAAGAGCTGTCTCCAAAGAGATGCGGTGCCGACCCCAAGGGCTCCCACAACCACACAGCGCGTCCCGTTTGCCCTCTTGCAAAGGTAGTGATGGCAGAGTGTGACTTCAGGGGACCAGGAAAGCGGCAGCCCCTCCCCACACCGTCGCCTGTGCACCCCTCAGCCCAGCCTGCAACCTAAGAGAGGAGGGCATCATCTGTAACCTGGGCAGGTGCTGGCCCGCTGGCCCCGCTACTTGACTTCAATCAGAGCCAAAGAGCCTTTATTCTGTTATCACAGAGCGAGGGGAGACGAATGCCGGCTTCCACAGGCCTGCCGAGGAAGTGGGGCCACGCCGGCGGAATAGCAATGAGCACGCCCGCCGCCTCTGTGAGAGGCTCTTGGCCGCGCCGCCAAAAGACACAGCAGATGCTAGGAGGCCGACCTCTGGGGTATAAATAATGCGGCTGGGGACACTTGGCATAGGGGGGACATCTGGGCGCTGGCCTGGACCACGGAGCCATGCCAGGGTCACACAGGCGGCCTTGTGACTCCAGGGGTGTGCCGGGGACGGAGAGAAGTGAGGCGGAGGGTGGCTGCTCCCCATGCCATCAGCTGCTCTAATGGGAAGCCCCGGCAGACCCACTCGCTGCCCCCCAACCCCCAGCCCTGCCCGAAGCCCTCCCTGAGCCCCTCCCCCAGCACAGTCTGCGGGAGCCGATCCTCCTGCCCCTAGTAACTGTCTCTTAGGGCTCCTCTGTACTCTGGACAGACTGTGACCTCCGGAAGCAAGAGCCATATGGCGCCTGCAGAGGGTGTTCAGCGCCCAGAACCCTGCAGGTCACACTGGGGTTCCAGACGAACACAGGCGACAACAGTGGCTCCACGTAACTCATCCCCTAGCGTTTAAAAATGTCCCACCAAGCACCTGCACAAAGTACAGGGTGTCGTAAAATGTCGCGCGGCCAGTTACACACACGTGGGAAACTGTCGCAATTCAACAGTACCCATGGGAATGAAGACAGAATCCCGGTGTTACCACCTGTGGCTGAGTGGAATTAAGAAAAATAATGTCAATTAACGTGCCTCATGATGACAAGGGTACAGCAAAACACCGCTGTCACACACCACCCACCACAATCGACATAAAGGATCCCGCAGAGCAATTCACCACCCGCCTCAAGTGCGTGGGTTACTGAAGACAAAGGCGAGAAGAGACACTACTCGCTGATGGCAGTGATTTATGCTGGGGCAGTGATGTCCGAGGCAGGAGCTTTCTTTTCTCTAAAGATTCTGCAACTTTCTCAAGGCGAATGAATAGAATATTTCAGAAAGTAATCGGAGGTGGAGCAGGCCCGCGGGAAGTGGGCTCGGAGTCGAGGGTTTATCCAGGCCCAGCGCCCCCGCTCAAGGCCTGTGCTTCTTTTACTGGCCTCTGTGAGCTCAGCAATTAAACACAAGAAAGTCTGCCAGGGTGGGGACACTAAGCTTCGGAAGTCTCAGTCCTCACACAGGGACAGGAGGCCCCTGGCTGGCCCAGGACAAAGCCTGGTCCCCAAGAACTGGCATGATCACGCCGGGGGCCCAGGCAGATCCCATCTTCCCCTCGTGGGCACTAGCAAAAGGTCACTGGAAATAGGCCTGGAAACCTTGGAACCACTCCGCACACTTGTGACGCCCCAGGCCGAGCTCCTGAAAGCAGTTTGAGGTGAACTCGTACTTTCTCACTTTCTTCCAGAGCACGTAAAAGGGAAGGTAGTTACTGGGCGGTGCCAGACCTTAGAAGAGTCCCTGAATGCAGAGCACACTTAGTAAGGGGCAGAGTGCCAGCGGGCACGACCAGGTACTGCAGCAGGTCGCCAGCACTGCCAGGCACGACGAATGTCCCGCCGTTCAGGGTGTTTGCAGGCCCAGGAGACGTGCAGGGACACAGCTGCTCCCGGCACTGTGCCTGTGCGTGCGTGGGTGCTGCAGGGGATGGGGTGGGGACAGACGTGGGCAGGGCAGGGGTACAGGGACGTGTCTCGGGGCGTACTGTGACACACCCCCCCGCCCCATCACGCCTCAGGCCTGGCAGCCACCATCATGAATGCCTGCTCTGCCCTGTGCCTCTGTCTGTTAAGGAGGTCTCTGTAACTGGGGGTGCAGGTCGAGAATGTCAGACACGGAATAACCGGCTGCTCTGGGGACAAGGCCAGGCCTCCCACTCCCGGCCCCTCGCTGGTCCGCGGGAGCAGAGAGACCACACCCCCATTTGTTCTGTGACTGCGGAAGAGCAAAGGGCCAAGGTCCCCGTGTCCTCAGATGTCGTCTGTTCTTGGGCCTGGACCGACCTCAGGAAGTGCTCACCCATAAAACGGCCCCCGTGTGCCCCGTGAGCAGCAGGCTCTCCAAGGGCTGCTCTCTCACCGATGGGAGGGGCCGGCTCCCAGACAAAGTGCTGCCAGAGCAGTGGGGCAGGTGGCGGTGGCCTCACCAGGACCTTCTCCGGCTGCTTCCTTGTTCTTACTTTTGTCCTTTCGGCTGACAGCCACCACAGGCCACCTGCCCTGACTGTCCCAGAGCGAGTTCCAGTCCTGGCCCAGCTGCCCTTGGCCCACCGCCCCCCTCCCCGGGTCCGACAGGCATTTCAAACACAGGAGGCCTGATAGAATGCCTCCTTTCCACTCCCTCTCTCCACTTTCTCCTGCCCAGTCTTGCCCAGCTCAGTAAGTGCCACCTAAACCATCATCTGACACCAAATTATCTACTGTTGTATAACAATCACGCACAGCTTAGCGGTGTAAGATTCCTTATCTCGCCATTTCTGTGGGTCAGGGACTCTCCAGGCTGTACGGAGTCCAGGGGTCAGCCGGGCTGCAGTTATCTCAAGACTCAAAGGGAGGACCTGTTCCCAAGCTCGCTCATGTGGCTCATGGTGGCCTCGGGTCCTCACTGGCGGATGCCAGAGACATGGAAGGGCCCGCGGCACAGCCCACAACGTGGCAACAGCTTCCCTCAGAGACAGCCAGGGCCACAGCCAGCAAGATGGAAGTCACAGTGGGAGAGGCGAGAGCCCGTCACTCTGCCACATTCCACCTGTTGGAAGTGAGCTGCGTCTGCAGAACATACTCGAGGGGTGGCCACAGGAGGGCGCGACCCAGGCAGCAGGTGTCATTCAGGCCTTCTGACCCTTCCAGAAGCATCCACCACACCCAAACCCACCTTTCCTTCTTCAGCACGTACCTCTGACTGCACCTCAAAATCCAAGGTGAACATAAAGCCTGGAAACGTAGATATTTTATTTTCCACCAGATCCCACAGACGGAAGACGTCCTTGGAATCAGGCTACGGTGTCAGTGGTGCCTGGTTATTGCAAAGCCAGCCTTTCCGTGTCGTCTCCACAGCCTGCTTCTGACCGGGCCACGGTGTGTCTCAGCGCAGCGCTGCAGAACCCCCAGGCCGTTCCAGCACACCCTGCACGGCCACTGCCACCCTGGCCCTGGCCGGTTCACAGCAACCCTCCTCCTGCTCCCCACACCCCCTTCTGCTCCGTGTTGACCAGGGCTTGAAGTGTTCTTGGAGCAGCACTCCTGGAAGCTTCCATCACAGGGAGCACACATCTCCTCAGGGCCACCCCTCCACGATGCCCTCCTGGCACGCAAGCTGCGTGGGCCTGGACCCCACTGGCACCAGGAATGTACGTCAGTGCCTGCACGGCTTGCTGCAGCCCCCGCACTGGATGTGGCTGTCTGAGCTCAGGGCCCATGTCCTCCGTGGCCGCGTGCAGTGCTGAGAACAGGGCCAGGTCCTTAATGCGTGTCCAATAAATGGCTCAGGGGCTCCCCACAGGCGAACGATGGATTGATTTCCTGAGAGGCGCTGGGAATGTGCTCAAGGGCATGGCAGCCCCACCCCCGGCCATCTCTAACTCAGCTTCTCCAGGGGTGGTGAAGATTGGCCACACAGCAGGAAAATGAAAACAAGGGGGGAATTTCACCTCCCACATGGGAAAGGACTGGGTGCCATGGGAGCTAGCGCAGGAGATGGGTGTCAGGGCAGCCCCTCAGGGGTCCATGCAGCAGGGGGTAGCTGGCCTTTGAAGGGCCGGAGCCCCTGGCCCTGACCTCTTCCCCGTGTCCCTGTGGCACAGCCAGGCGCTGTGGAAGGTGGACCTGTGTCTCAGAAGGGCCAGGCCCACAGAACCCTGGAGCTCTGCCACTGTGCGGAAAGCAGAACGCTGCAACTCCAAGTCCCAGTGTCCCTTCTTCACGTTCTCTCGCCCCGTGGCTCGGCGGCTGCAGGGTGCCAGCTCAGCAGGCCATAGCCCCGCACCCACCACACCCTGCAGGGCACTGTTCCAGAGCCGAGGAGATGTGGAGAAATGGTGGCAGCCCCTGGCAGCTGGACCTGCTCTGGCCGTGCAGTGCCCGAAGTAACAGACCTGGGCCAGGCTCACTGCGGTCTGATGCCGGGCATTGGGCACAGTGTCCTGCAGGAGGTGGGTACATAAGGAATGAGCACAGCATGGGAGGGAGTGGCATGTTGCACGAGTCCCTTCATCGCTGAGACCCCCAGGTGCAATTTCTATAAAACCTGGGTAACGATGAGAGTCTGGCAATAACACGAGGATGTGTGCAGCTCCATGGTTTACAAAGTACCAGGGCTACAGAAGAAACACGACTTTATCTAGTGCCCACTGTGTGCCCAGTACTTCCCGTGCCAGAGCATGGAAGTGCCCGGTATGGCCCCCAGTGGCCTTCTCTGTAGGGAAAGTCTTACTGGCACATAGCCACCCTCCATGCCCCTGGGCCACAACACCAGGGAGCACACGGCCCCTGTGGCCCACGGGCCTGAAACACTGACTGCAGGGCCCTCTCCAGGAGACGCTGCCAACCCCTGTGCTGAAAACACATCACTGACTCCCACAGCAATCCCACAGGCGAGCTCGAGAGAGGGGACCTGCCCACGGCCCCATGGGCAGCGCTGAACTCGGATGCAGATTCAGTTCCTACAACTCCCAAAGGTCGTAGAGGAGTGTCCACTGGGGCCTGTGGGAAATGTCCCAGCAAGTCCTTTCCTTGTGGCCCCTGGGTCAGTTTGACTGGAAACTTACTGGGAAAAAACACCCTCCAGGCTGACGGCCCTCGTGCCACGACCCTCCCATGGCGTGTGCCAGGGGCCTGGGGCCAGAGGCCTTGCCCACAGCAGTGTGCGGGGGCCCTGTCTGAGGAGGTGGCGCCCCAGACATACGGTGCGTGATCCAAAGCGGAGGGGACCAGGCTCCACACGTCCTGTCCTGTGATTGGCAGCCCGCCCTATAGCAGTGGTAACAACAGATGCCCTTTGGGATATGGGCAGTGGAAGTTTCTTAATCAGAATTCAAGTGGCCTTTGGATCTCACCAGGAAGGGATTTAACAAATGCCTTCAGCCAAATGAAGGCATCTTGCAATACTCACGGGGGGAAGGAAATTCTTCCTTTCCTTGAAAGAAAATCACCAGGCCGTGGGCAATGTATGGACTGTGCAGGCCCCCTCACTTGCACACAGGCCCCCCTGCCGCTTCCCAGAGTGCCACTCCCATTCACAGCCATGGGCCATTTGTCTTGTCATCCACTGACGGACACTAGGTTATTTCCACATCTTGGTTTTTGTAAATAATGTCACCGTGAACATGAGGGTACCGGTAACTCCATGAGATAATAATTTCATTTACTTTGGATAAATAAATTCAGAGTTTCAGGATAAAAAAAAAATCAATATTCAAAAATCAGTTGCATTTTACACACTAACAACGAACCATCATAAAAAAAAAGTTCAGAAAACAATCCCATTTACAATAGCAGCAAAAAGAATAAAATACTTAGGAATAAATTTAACCCAGGAGGTGAAAGATATGTATACTGAAAACTACAAAACACAGATGAAAGAAACTGAAGAAGATACAAATAAATTACACAATATTCTGCGTTTGCAAATTCGAAGAATTTATACTGTGAAAACATCCAAACTACCCAAAGTAATCTTGAGGTTCACTGCAGTCCTATCAGAATTCCGGGCGCATTTTCACAGAATGAGGAAAACAAACTTAAACCTCATCTGGAGCCACAACAGACCCCAAGTAGCTAAACAGTCTTGAGCTGGCTGACAGTCTCATGTCATTTAATAAAACTGAACGCTTCGGTCTCCTGCCTTTCAGGAAATCTGCATGCCAACCCCTCAGGCCTGTCTCCTTCCCAGCACGGTCCCCCAGTGGACGTCCCCCTCAGAGCGGAGACAGTCCCGTGGCTCCCCCCAGGCCTGCAGCACCAGAGCCCACCCCAGCAAGCACCTGGGAGGCCAGGGATCCTTGTCCAGGGCACAAAGCACACCCACTTCCATCCTCTCGGGAGGAGACTGAGCAGACAGACAGGCGGCTACTGTCCCAGGACCTATGGGTAACAGGCTGTGGGGGTCTGTGGGCCCTGCAGGCACCAGTGCCCAGGCCTCCGGAGCTAAAGTGCAACCAGGCACGTGGGGTGACAGTGTGGCTGTCACTCACGTCGGTGCTCTCCCAAGACTCTGGGGGCTGCAGGGACAGGCTGGGGAGCAGGCTCTGGGCTTCGGACAGCAGAACCCCATGAGCCCTAAGCCAGGGCACCGCCCTGGGTCTGTGGTGTGGAGATGAGACAGAAGCCTCATTGTGGCCGTTTTTCCAGAGAATGTGCATGAATCCCAAGATGGCAGGTGCCGCTGAGGCCACAATACTGCAGGGCTCCCTGGCCCGGAGCAGCTCTGAGTGAGGAGAGGGCGTGCGGTGTGGAGCGTGGGGCCGTGAGCTATCAAATGTACCAACTGCAGCACCCCTGGTGCCATCAGCCAGGCAGGGCCCCTGGGGTCAGAGCTCCTCCAAAGCACAGCCAAGCTGACTTCCTGCCACAAGCTCACACTTCCACCCACAAAGGCCACAGAGGGAAGGTCCCAGCACACGCGGGGTGAGTGGCTGGGCCTGCAGCTCCACAGTGTGAGTCCAACAGGGAGATGGCACCTGGTCACAGGTAACAAGATACAGGTCAGCCCAAGCTGTTCCAGACACCCCCCAAAGGGCACCTGTTATGACTGAACCATGTTCCCCCCAAATTCATAGGTTGAAGCCCTAACCCCCAAAAGGACCGTATTTGGAGAAGGGGCCTCTAAGGGTGCGGTAAGCAGGTCCTAAGGTGGGGCCCTGAGGCCACAGCACGGCTGTCCCTGTAAGAGCGGGGAGACTCCAGGCATCTCTCCATGTGAGCACAGAGGACAGGCCACGTGAGGACACAGTGAGAAGGCGGCCGTCTACAAGCCAGAAAGAGAGTCCTCACCAGGACCTAACTTTGCAGACACTCTGATCTTGGACTTCAAGCTCCCTCCCTCCGATCTCTTAGGTCCCAGCTCAAACCTCCAGGCAGAGGCCATCTCGCAACCTCTGACCTCCTACCTCTGACTTCTGCACCACAAATGGTAACTCCAGCATCCTCCGTCCCTTCCTGAGAGTTTGCGTGTTCACGCCCTGCCACTGTCACCACCTCAGCTTCTTCAGCACCAGGAAGACTGCAAAAGCAGTTCAGCTCCCTCTTGGACTCGAGAAGGTTCCCTCTCCCGGCCATCCTGCATGACTAATTCTAAAATGCCACTTTCGCTTCTTCTCCACTCATAAGCAGCTCCTGGCGCCAACTCTGTTTTCCTCACAGCATCTCTACTGCTAACACTGAGCCTTTCATTCGTCACAGGTCATTTCTTTACACGTCCGTCATCTCTCCACTGGAACGTGAGGGGCCCGTCCAGCTGCTTGTGTCTCCCCAAGGCCCAGCACAGTGCCTGGTGCACACTGGGCACGGAGCACAGATTTGTGGAAGAAACGTTTGCACGGAGGTGGGGAACGACGCGGGTGAGCAGAGGCCTGAAGGCACCGACCCGGGCACCATGCCCCACCGGAGCCGCCCAGGGCCCAGCCTGCGCACCCGGCCTTCCAGGCGGTGGTGACTGACACCTGGCCCACCTCCCAGGTGGCAGCTAACAGGGCTCTTGTTTCACTCCCCCATTCCTGACCTTATTTCTGAATTCAAATAAAGAAAAGAACACATGCCAATCAGTCACCAGCCTTTATGTCCGCAGTGACGTTGAACCCTGAGGTGGCACTAATGTGCAGGCCACCCCATCGGGGAGCGGGCACACACCTACAGTCACAGAATCATTCTCACACATCCTCCAGGGCAGGACACTGATGCTCAGACCTGCTTCCTGCAAACCACTCCTGACAAGGACACACGTGTGACCTCTGTGGTCTCGTTTCAGGCCAGGCCACGGGACGCGCCTGGAAAAACCACGGCGGAGTTTGTAGGAGGACAGCACCCGCACACTCAGGGAGGCTGAGGGGCTGCTGGGCCTTCCGCGCGACATGCTCGATTGTCAGCAAACGGCTCCCAAAGGAAACTGCTCAGCCACAGGCCAACGGCCCTCTGCCGTCCTCCCCTCCAATGTGGGGAGGAGAGGCCAGAGGTCTACGACCAGCGAGCCTCCAGGAGCCCACCCCCAGCGTGGACAGCAAGGTCCCCCCAGGGCCAAACGGCTGCCAGCACTGGGACAGCTTTCTCGGAGCCAGAAAGAGGAAGTCGAGCTCGGAATTGACTATCCCTGCCGCAACCCGTTCCAACAGCTGTCAGACTGGAAACACCATTCGATCTTCCTGTCACCCTCAAGCCTGCACTCACCCACTTGAAAGCAAAGCCTACTCACCGGCTTAGGGACACAGATCAGGCAGTCAGGGTTACGGGAGAAGCGGGGGCCAAGAGGAAACAGATGAGACGAGAGCATGCCCGGGCTGACCAGGACACCAGGCACATACAGATGATGGCCCCAGCTCTGCAGCTGCCGACCAGCCAGCAAGGAAACAAGCCCAGGGGCTTCCCTCTCATGTGAGGTCATCAAAACGCAGGCCCCGGATCCGGCTGAAGAGGGCAGGATGTGACCCTGCACAGTCCAGGGTGGAGAGGGAAAGGAAAACTGGTGTCTGGGGCCTATGGAGGCCTGGCCCCCAGCTCCCATGGCTGAGACCCCGGGAGCTGGACGGCCCGTTCCGCACAGGGCAGCCCATGGCCAGACCACGCACCCGGGGAGCAGGGGCCATCTCCCTGCTGGCTGAGCAATTTCTGATTGCGCTTTTTTAATGCCTTTTTTTCACACTTGTGCCATTGTCTAGTTTGGGGTCTGGGATGGGGTAGGTGCTTATCTACTGATATAACCTTTAGTTGACACGTCCCAGAGAATTTTCAGCTGCTTTGTAAGGGGTTAAAGACTTACTGAAACCTGTAATGGCCCAGCTAATAAACACCCGTTTAGGGAAAAGTAATCACCAATCACCATCCTATGATTGCTCTGCATTTTCACTGCCAAAAGATGCAATGCAATTTCATGGTTCCTTGGGCCTGTAAAATAAAAATACCCCCAATTTTTAAGATATGAAAAGGTTTATGACCAGGGGACATCAGTTTAAGAATAAGTCCATGGTACAAACGAGTGAATTCATGACAAAATTTAATTTTAGGAAAATTAACTCAATAAAGGTGTCACACTTGTACTTATGTTTTAATACGTATTAGGTGTTTTAGCAAACTGGTGAAGGGCCATGGACACACAGATCTGTTTTCTAGCTCCCCAAAATGCGACTGACTTAATATCTCATTTATCCATAATGGGGACAGAATGGCCAGGAACTCTGCTTAATGAGGGGCCAGGGTCTTGAACAGCCTAACCCATCACAAACGGTGAGTGTTCCCAATTTACGGGAGATTAAGTTTCGCTTCCTGAGATGTTTCCGAGACCTAGTCAACGGTACAGGCTGCTGGCCACTTTACCCAACAGCCCAAGGAAAGGCTTTATGTCCCAACCAATGTTAGCGGCCAGAAATTCTGCCATCGCCAAAGTACCTAGAAAGCAAAACCAAAGTGCAGGATTTGGACACAATGCACTGACTCATCCTAATTTCTGTAGTGGGCATCACTAGAATAGACAAGCTGCAAGAAGGAAAAGCAAAGTCAAACACGGGGCTTCAGAGCCACGACACACTCGCAGGGCCCAGGGCACGTGGGCCAGCATCAGGAACAAAGCTTTGGGTCACGGTTCTAGGTGGCTCATGAAAACTAGCAGGCGTGGAGGCGCTGCAGGTCAGCAGCCAGAGTTCCCTGACCCACGGGAAGAACATATCGTCCAGACCAAGGCGTCCTTCAATGGCGGGAGGGGGGCCGGAGACCCTTCCAGCCTGCTCAAAGGCCCCTGCCTGCCACCACCATCTCGATGGCCATCCACAGGCAAGGCTCTGATGCTGGAGCCCAATCCCATGCCTGGAAATAACACAGGAAGCCTGCCCTGGAGCTTCCCTGCGCAGTCTCCGAAGGCAGCTGTCAGAGCCCCACGCCCCAGAGGGTGATGCCCACTGCGGGAGAAAGCCTGTGTGTGCTCAGAGCTGAATGAACTCCAGCCTCCACTGGGATTCGATGCCCACCCGTGAGTAAGAATGAAAGGCCGCGTGTCACCACCCAGCGTGGACTCGGCTTCAGTAAACATCGCTGACAAAATGAAAAGGTGCTAGAATAAGCAATGGGACACTCGAGGGAACAAAGGTGGTTTGTTCCAGAAAACTCAATCTCCTGAAAAAATGAGTTTCATCAAAATCGGTGGAGAGTAGAAAATTTCCCATTGCACTGAATCTGTCAGTGAATTTTTGAAAATCTTTATTATGAGTAACTCAAAACACAAGCCGCGTGAGTCTGAGTGTGAGTGTCTCTGGGAGATGTGGCTGACACCCGCCAGAGTGACAAGTACCCAGCCATCCCCTAGGACCCTGCCAACATGTAAATGGCTAGTGAGCACCAGAGACAGTGTCACCACACGGCTGGGATGACATTCAGCTACAACAGAATTACTGAAAGTTCCTTTTTCCTGTTTTACATCTATTCAGATGACAAGAACATCAGAATTTGACTTTTCAAAGACCTTAGTTCAACCGAGAGGAAGGTCTGAAGGCAAAAGCCACGTGCAGCACGCAGCCCCAGCAGCAGGGGCGCAGAGGACAGGCCAGGCCGCGGTGGGGGGCAGGAGCGCTCACCTGGTAGGTGTCCCACAGGCGGATGGTGCAGCGCAGCGGCACCTCCCTCATCAGCAGGTTGTTCATCCAGCGGAAGGCGAACTGCAGGTACCTCACCTCGTGCTGCTCCAGGTGCCGGTGGACTTGCTCTGAGGAAACACACACAGGCCCGAGGCTGTCAGGGACAGCCCTGTGCAGGTCCCCGCTGTGCCCAAGGCCCCGCGCCCACCCACAGCCACCGCCAGGGACCCCAAGCTACCTCCTGCGAGGAGCAAAGAGGTCACTGCTATTAGAGAACTTCACTTCACGGTTCACTCGTCCTTGAGGAAAACAAACGCTGGAGGTGATGACGCCACTGCGTGCTGAGTGTGCGCCACGCCGGGGAAGCCCACATCCACACCCAGGAAGAAGGTCGGGACGCCTGCCTTACACGCAAGGACACCGGTCTGACAGGGACTGGTCGGGCCCCACAGGCAGAGGCTCCTTCTCGGGCACAGGGCGGGCCCACCAGACAGGGCAGGAGATGAGCTCCCCGCTCCCCGAGACGGGACCCACTTCAACCTCACCCAGGCAAATGCCCACCTGCTCCCTGCAGGACCCAACCAGAGAGTGCCAAGTGGGGCACAGCCCTGAGCCCTGGGCCAGGTGCCTCTGCATTCCAGATTCCAGGCTCCAGGAAGACGGCTGGGCCTCTGGGTAGAACAAGGCTTTACAACCTGCCCTCCCAGGCACACGACCAGCCTTGAAATCACCTGCCCCTCCACATGGCGCCGCAGTAACACAGCTTAGGTCCCTGCCTCGCCAGCCCAGACAACTGTGCTGGGCTGTCAACAGCCTGCCGAAAAGGCTTTGGAGCTCCATGCAGCTCCACGTCTGAGGATCCTGACGTGTCCCTCCAGGAAACAAAGGTTCTGGTGATCATGGTGACCACGCTCCCCTCTCCGGAGTGCTGCCCATGACGTTCCAGCCTGAAGGGCCTAGAAGTACGGTGCTGCTATGCAAAACGGGCAAGTGCTGCCTAATTGATCCGATGGGCCTGGGACTTCCCCACACTCCTCTGTTAACTGTGGCTGCCCAATGTCACTAAAGCCCTCCTTCCACCCAGCTGTTCTCCAACCTCCTGAGTCAGAGACACCTCCTCCTCTGCAGGGCTCACCTTCCCCAGTGGCCTGCCCTGAAAAGTAACCCTGAAAAAAGTACACAGGTTTTTTTTTCAGTTCTCCCAAAGAAAGCTCTAGAAATGGCCAATAAATAAGTGTGAAAGAGAAGTTAGTGCTCGGTCGTTTACTGGTTCGTGTTGACTCGTGTTCCAGTAACTGACGTGCTGCAGAAACAAGGCTTTCCTGACCACTGAGCACAAGCAAGGGGACTCACGGGGGCGGGGGGAGCTGCATCTTGCAAATGCAACTGGGGAAGGCCAAGCGCCTATTCCCACGGAGACCAGGCAATCAGGACGCCACGGACAAGCTCTGGGTGGCTCTGGTTCCCAGAACTGGAGCGGCTTCTGCACTGCCTCTGCTCTCCCTGTCACCGCCACCACGTCACCCACCCCAAACGGTGGCCATCCTTGGCTGACCAGAGCTCACACACCTGAGCAGCCCCAGCTCAGGAGGCCGGGTGTGGGGGGAGGGACGGCTGGGCAATGAGGCCCCGTCAATGTTGTGGTATAGAGATAGCAACACAAGGTCACTTCCCACCAGACAGTGACCAGTCACACAGTGGGGCCCAAAGGCTCACCTCTGAGGCCCTGCAGCCTGCGAGAGCCAGCTACCAGGGAGGGGTGACTGCCCTGCAGGAGGCTGATGAGACCAGGTGCAGGGACCCCAGAGGCCCCTCCCGGTGTGTGCTGCCTCCACAGGGACAGACGGGACTGAAGGCTCCAGGTGAGCAAAGGCCAGGCCTGGGCGCAGGGTGCCGGGTCCAGGAAGCAGACAGGGGTGGGGGACCCGGCAGCAGGGGCTCTTCCGGCTGGTGTCTGCTCACCCGGTATTCAGCTCCTATGGGCAGGGCTCCTCTCCCTGGACGGGCAGTTCCTGCACCAGGGGATGGGGGCTTTGCTCTGCTTTACTGACAGGTTCTGGCACACACCCATGCAAACATGACGGAGCCTGCATTTCTGCGTTAGCAAAGCCCCATTTGTCCTCCCCGTGAAAGCACAGGGACCAGGGGCTGGAGTCAGGGAACCTGCTGGGGTCAGGACGAGAGTCGGCTGGAACCAAACAGGGTTCATTAGGGCAATAAGGACAGATCACCTGAGGAATCTAAAATCCTTGTTACACTAAAACCGAAACAAATATACATATGGCATGAAGGCAAATAATCATCACTAGTTTTTTGGATAAAACCTGACATTTCAATGAAATTTCTTCTTTGCACTGGGCCCTTCCAGCTCCGTCTCCCAAGCACCGCACCCCCATGTGGGTTTGTCCCCCAGCCTTGGGGCACTTGGTGAGGGAACAGGGGAGAGCAGGTCGAGGAGTCCAGGCCTCAGCACCAGGCCAGCTGCCGGGGGAGCGGAGGGCGCCTGACGGGGGAGCGGAGGGCGCCTGACGGGTGCAGTCAAGGCTGACAGTGGCCTCAGGGCTCCCACACAGAGCTGGCACCTCCTTATCTCAGTAGCTGTTAAAACACAGGTTATCAGGCTCATCTCGACTTTCTCAGTCAGAATCTTCCAGGTGGGATCTGAGAATCTCTGCTTAATCAGCTCTCCAGCCACAAACCTGTGCTTGGGACCCTCAAGGGGCAAATTACACCAGGGAGCAGCCCCCAACAGCCCCCAGGAAGACAGGACCCCCGCCCCTCACACAGGGTCCCCATGACAGAGGTTCGCCCCAGGACGGGGTTGGTGGAATCCGGACGTGGTGTGCCACTGCAGTTTCCATCACAGACTTCTTCTAATCAACTTTTGTTTTATCAGATGCATTTTTTTTAATATACTTAATTCCACTATCAAAAACAAGCTGCCACTTGCTCTAGTGGAGGGTAAAGTGGCACATGAAGTGCCACTTGCGGGTGATGGGTGGCGCCTCCACAGGCAGCAGACTCAGCAGAACCGAATGGCAAAGCTTTTCACAAAGGGGTCATCCTTTCCCTGTGTCCCCGGCCTGTCAGCCCAGGGGCACTTAACCCCACGAGGGGAGGTCAACTCATAAACAACGCAGTTTGAGAAACACTGGCCCACAGAATAAAGTCGGGGTGCCTTAGAATGAACCTCCCTTCTCAGCCCTCACTCCTGCCCCCTCCCCACCCCGTGTGTCCTCAGGTGGCCCCAGTGCCCCAGCACAAAGCCCACTTGTTCTGCCAGGGCTCCAGGCTCTCACGCCACAGTCTGCCAGGTGGGCCCCCCCACCCCACCCAGGGTGTGTCCTCTGACACACCCAGGGTCAGCAATTCTCTCCTCTTGGTTCTACAAACAGCCCTAGTAAAGCGTTTATCACCGTGTACTGGGCTTCACGGCCCTGGGACGTGAGCTGCTCTGGGGTGCAGCGCCCAAGTCACCTTTGTTTCTCCAGCCCCTGGTACACACTAGGTGCCGAATGAGAGCCTGAGTGAGTGAGTGAAGTGAATGAATGAATGAATGAATAAAATGTGCAGCCAAAAGCATGAATAGACCCGATTTGTCAGTCCTATTTCTCCACGTGGCAATGCTGAGGAGTTTTCCAACAATGCGATGGAACATTCTGCTCTTTTTAAAGAATTGAGATGTATTTCTAAAATTATCAGCAGCTACAAAATTAAATCTCTAGAAGTTCTTGGGGTCCTAAGTGGTGCCTCCATCCAAAGTTGACCTTTGCCCTTTCCCCCGGGGCAGAAGCCCCGCCAGCCCCCGTTTCAGGCCAGGGCGCTGACGTGAAGGGGGAGGGGGTGCTGGTCAACGTGCAATTCAAATATGATGAACACTTGAAAACCAGCAGCGTAGAAAATGACTAAATTTTCTGAACAAGGCTCTTTTACACAGAAAAAGAGGAAGGAGCTCTAAGAATATGCATCTGGCAGTTCGGGGAGAGCAGGCTAGCAGGATGGTAACAGCCTGAAGAGAGCACCCAGGAAGCGGGGGGCCCTGCAGGGGCCGCGCCCAGGACCCTTGCCCGGCCCTGTCAGGCGGCTCCTGGTCCTTCCTGGTCCTTCCTGGTCCCCCCCGCCTGAAGCTCTAGGAGGGCATGTAGGCTGTGGCCACTGCGCAGTCCTGACTGGTGCTGCCCAGAGACAAGCAGAGGCCAGCCCACTGTCCCCTCCAGGGGCCCAGCGCTAGCACAGCACAGCCCAGCCCCCTCAACGTCAGCAGTGGCAATGTCCCATTTTAATAATCGGAAATGAAGTGCCAACTCCAGGTTTACAGGCATGGATTCCAGTGACTTTTTAGCAGGTTCCAGGACTCCTGGGCATTGGCTCACATCTCCTCTGCCCCAGTGATGGTTTGTTAGCTGAGGAACTGTCACGCCCAGGGTACTGACTAGGAGCCATTTCCCAGGCCCTGACTGCGGCCGCAGCAGGAACCCGGCTTGCCGGGGTGGGTCCTCCCGAGACCGTGACCTTGTCTGGGCCGCAGACTGGCACGGAGCCTGGGCTGGCGTGTGCTCAGTGCTCGGCACAGGTGTTAAACCTGCAGGACCAGGCCTGGAGCTGGGTGCTCCCAGGACACACGGACAGGGTGACCGCTGGGGGAGAAGCTGCCCACAGTGAGGGACACATACCCCGGCAGGTCCCGGTTTTGCCTGTGGCACTTCCAGCCCACTTAAGGAGAAGGTGTCATTTTTTGAACTGGGAAAACAAACAGCTCTCATATGTGCCTGGGAGGCATGAGACACCTTTCTAAGGTAAACCAGCAAGCAAACAGATTTGGAAAATTAAACAGACATTTCTGAAACATCTGCCACTGAAGTAACCTAACGAAACAGAGTAAAAATGAACCCTTTCTCTTCTGTGCTGAGTTCCACCCGAGGCCCCACCTGCAGTGGGTACAAGAACCGGCGAGCCCTCGGCTCCCCCCGCCCCCAGGAGATGTGGAAAGAGGCGACCAACTCAGGCTTGGCCAGAAGGACCTCAACCCTGACAGGTGACAAGCAGCTGCCTCATACCAACCACTGAGCTGGGGACAGCCTCACCCACAAGGCAGGCTGGGTCATCTGTCAAAGGCTCATGCAAGGCAGCAGCAGACTGAAGACAGAACCCAAGATTGTTCCCTTCCGTGAAATAAACCCACATTGCCATTGCCAGATGGGTGCCCTGACTCGCCCTGTGTGTCAGCCTGGGCACAGCCACCTCCCTCAGCCCAGCGCATCTGGGAAAGCATGGGCCACAGAACAACCGGAAGCCCGACGCAGAGGTAACCCCGGGAGCCGCAGTCCTTCCAGCACCGAGGCACCGCCTCCAGCAGGTCCCCTGGGAAGATCAATCTAGCAGGGGTCTCCATGTGCATGCGCTGCCCGTGAAGGTGACGCAGCCGGGCACACCAGGCCTGTGACCTGCCCTCCTGCAGCTCAGCGACTTGTAGGAGCGACAGAAAGAAAATTCAACCCGAAGCCTCAAAGTGGCCTGGTTCATCAGAATGACTGACCCTCAGTATCCTGAGTGCCAGGCCTTCCCTCGGCAACGTGCGGCCTTGGAGGGGAACTGCAGAGGCAAACACGTGCCCATCTGGTGGGGACGTGTGCCCTGGGCGTGTGGCAACACGAGGCCCCACTGAGGCATCTGACTCTCGCCGGGCAGCCACCCCTGGACCCGGGAGCATCTGTGCCTTCTCACGTGGAGGTGCCCATCCTTCACTGCGACAAAGCTCGCCAGCCACCAGGTCTCTCCCTCCTAATGCACGGCACGCGTTTCTGGTGAGGCTGCCCCGTTTTGAACGTGGTGAGAAATGAACCACTAAACTCCAGGCGTTACTTTCAACGTCTGTACATCAGAGCTGCAAAGTACGTGCTGGAAGAAAATCCGTTCTTCCTGTTTCGTAAGTGTGAGCGGCTGCCCTTCCACGGACGGGGCCATGCAGTTAGCAGTAGTTCTGGACGGGAAATGTCCATGTCACTGGGAATCAGTGTCCACAGAATGAATGAGCAGGCAGGTGCAATTATTGTCATCTTTCAGGCTGAAAAGATTTTTGTCACAAAGCCCTTCTGGGGCCGGCGAGTCACCAGGAAGGAAGGGACCCGCCGCACTGGCATGAGGGAGCGGCCGCCACAGTCTTTGCAGGACGTGCTTCTCAGCACTTTGAATAGTGCAGATCCGCACAATGAAAATCCTGCTCAGACATCTTGTCTTCTTGATTAAAAATAAATTATGCAAACACATTGTATCACAGGATTTATGCTAAAAGGGAAAATAAAAACCATGTATCCCACTGACTTGGCATAAAAAACACATACTTTTACGCAGGGCAGACACCGCTCAGATCTATTTGCCCAAAAGGGAGCATAATTGCTCACACTTCGATCCCTGACAAAGAGAACCTTTCAAAGGCGCTCTGCGAGGCTGACAGCAGCCGCGGACGCCTCGGCAGAGCCGGGCGGCATGAATGGGCTCTGATTTGCAAGGAACATTTCATCCTCTAATCAGTTAAAAGATAAAAAGGAACAAAAGCCAGAGCCAACTGACAGCATGGGCCTCTTTGCAGCCAAGAAAGCCTCGTTTTGGGCTCACCCACCCCCTCATTTGCAGGATTTGGTTTATGTTAACAGTTGACAGCTAGAAGAGAAGGTCCCAAAGAGAAGCTGCGCCGAGCCACAGCCAGTGGCCAAGGCCCCAGGGCCCAGCGCTGTGCGAGCGGGCAGGATGAACGAGCCAAGAGGGAGGGCAATGGGAAGTTGTAGAGTTGGGACAGCCTGGGTTCAAATCCCAGGGCGGATTCTGGAAAGTTCCATAGGCACTCAGTGCTCCAGGCCCTCTCCTGGAGAATGGGGAGAGCCCCAGCTCCCTCACAGCACTCTCTCGGGAAAGTTGCTGGCACAGTGGCTGCCACACAGCAGGCACTGGACAGGTGCCAGGCCCTCCTTTTGTACCAAGAAGAGGGAGGGGAGGATGCCGAGCGTCGGTCCAGAAACAGGCCCCCAAGGGAGGCTCCGACGCGGCAAGCTGAGGCCTCCGCTGACCAGCCATCTGGGTACACAGCAGCCGGCAGACATGGCTTCCCGATCCGCGGGCCAGCGGGTCCACCTCAGGCCCCTCCAGGACTCTTCACCACGGCACAGTGAGGACAGGATTAGAGACAAAGGGGAAGCAGCCAGGCCCGGGCCAGGGCCCGTGCCAGCACCAGCCAGGGGGTCGCCTGTCCCCCTGGGCTGTGGCCAGAGGGGCTGAGGTGACGAAGCCAGGGGGGCACCCGGGCCGGTCCTATAGCACAGGCCGGACCCCGAACGCACCCGAGGGGCTGGGTTTAGGAAAGTCTGGCTACAAGGCTGTTCTGCGACCCTGACCACCAGGCTGTGTGAGTCTGCGTGATGGGCCCATCGGGACATGGTTTCCTTCTGCGGACAACCTGCTGCCTCTCAACACCGGCCCCGACCGCATCCTCAACATACATGGCTTCTCTCAGAGATTACAGCAGAAATCAGCAGGAAGTGAGATTTACTTAGAAAGCTGAACACCCTGTCAGGAATATGCTGAGGCTGTAAAGAGAGAAAGCCAGCCCTTCCTCCTGTGCCAAGAGCCCAGAACCCCAGCGGACCCTCAGGGGACCGCTCCACGCCTGCCTCGTCCTCGAGTGAGAAGGTGAACCTGTGAGGCTGGCTGCCCAGAAGCACATCTGTCATGACCACCACGGGAGGTTCGTTTCGTGGTGATTCTGGAGCTCAGACAACAGGAGTGGGCCCTGCCCCCCCTGCTGGGAGGGAGACTAAATCCTTGGAGTTTCCTCCTTGGCAGGAGTGTCTCTGACTGTGACAAGGCCCTCAGCAGCTGCACGATGGACACCGGTCACTGGACAATGTGATCCCAGGGTCGGGACTCTCAGCTGCCAGACCGCAGGGAAAAGACAGAGCTGGAAACTGGGTTCAATCCTGGGGCTCTGATCCCCAGCCGAGCCAAGTGACGGAACCCCAATAAAAACTCGAGGCACGCAGCTCAGCAGAGCTTCCCGGCCGGTGAGCACACGAGGCTCTGGGAGTGCGGCACGGCCTGTACCACGGGAAGGGAGCGCCCACCCCAGGCCCCTCCCAGCTTGCCCCCTGCCTCCCTTCATTCGCTGGCCCTCAATCTGTACTTGACAGTGAAACTGCAATCCCACACAGTGTGCTGCCTTCGTGGGCTCTGTGAGCCATTCCAGTGAATTACTGGACCTGAGGGGGTCGTGGGAACTGCTGAGCTTCCCGTCATCGGTCAGAAGTGCAGGTGGCCTGGGGACCATAGAAGTGTGCCTGGCGTCTGAAGTGGGAACAGTCTCGTGGAGAACAGAGCCCTTAACCGGTGGGGTCCGACCCTGACTCCGGGTGGCTATGGCAGAACCGACACCCCCGTGGGCACAGAGTGCGCCTGCCGCCAGCAAGGGGCCCTGAGGGCTGCGACGCACAGCGACACCAGGGCAGAGGCCAAACTGCACATACGTTCTCTCAAAATGACTCCTCTATGGCTGGTTAACATCAAGGTCATGCCACACGACTGCTGTCTTCTCACCCGCTCTGCACGGCTGGGGCTGAAGGCACTCAGACTCAAAAGGCCGCTAACCGTTCACACGCACAGACTGAAGTGGTCACAGGAAGAGATGACCCAGAGTCACTCCTGGGCCTTGGGGACAGGGACTCATGCTCAGGACACCAGCACAAACAGGAGTGTGGCATGAAATCAAGCCTCCGGGCAGGTCGTAGGAAACAGTGTCTCTCTGACAACACAACACACCATCTTTCCATCTCTGGAGAGGTGTCAGGTACGTTTTTCTGACAGTAACACAAACTAAGATCCACATTCTTCTAGAGCTACACGGAAGTCAGGCGACAAGCTAGTACATCTTCCTCACTTCACAGGTGTGCTCACGCGCTCGCAACAGACGCCTCCAAAGCAGGGCTGTTTTCATGGGAAGATGCGACAACCAAGCTGACGGGCAGAAGAGAATGCAGATGGTGGAGCAGCTTCTGGGGACTGGAGGCCAGGGCAAGGACCACCCGGCGTGGACACCTGCGGCTCGGGGCGGCCCAGGGACAGACGATGTGCTGGACACTAGCGCAGGGACGCGGAGTGGGCGGGCCGGTTCCTGGCTCCATCCCCTCTCCCCCAACACACACACACAAGGTTCCGGGTGCAGACGCAGTGTGGGCACCGACCTCAGTGCGGCCATGTGGCAGGAAGCGTCTGGGCCTCAGCCTGGTGGGCGGGCAGAGCTGAGGCAGTGTCAGCCCCGTGAGGGTCTCGGGGCCCTCCCAGCCCAGACGGTGGGTGGCATGGACATATGCCTGTGGGTGGTAGGAGCAGAGTCATGAAACCATGACAGAGCTGGTCCGGAACTCCATGCTGGAGGAAGGACAGGAGGCCCGACAACGTTATTTGTCCTTTGCTCATTGCATTAGTTTCCTGGTTCTGTGTAACAAATTACCACACCTAGCAACTTAAACAGGCCTAAATTTATTATCACACAGTACCCGTGGGCCCAGAGTCCAGGGAGGGCTTTGCTGGGTCCCCTGCTCAGCGAGCCAAAGCCCAGCCAAGGCTGTGCTCTGACCCATTGGCTCGGCTGGGGAAGGTCCCCACCCAGGCTGCTGCCACAGTTCATTTCCTTGCAGATGGACGGCTGAGGGCCCAGCTCGCTGCAGCAGTCGGCCGGAGGCCACCTACAGGTCCCTGCCACGCGGGCTCCTCCAACGTGACCGCGGACTTCACGAGCAAAGGCAGAACATCCAGCTAGTCTGCTAAAATGGACCTTGTATGTTGTGATGTAATCACAAGACTGACACCCACCACCCATAGTCTATGGCCTGGAATCAAGCCACAGGTGTCACCTGACCCCAGGACAGAGTACACAAAGGCCTGAGGACCAGCAGGCCGGGACCACGGTCTGCCACGTTCACTCACTGCACTGGCCCTGGCAGGAGCCAACCATCTGACCCTACGAAGCACCAGCCACTGGGTCCCCTTCCAGCACGGCAGGGAGGAGAGCCTGCAACTCCGGCCTGGTAACCACGCCATGGCTACAAGTCAGGAGAGGGAAAGGAAAGCTGGGCCTGGCCGACACCTCCACACCAGCAGGCAAGGCCCTTTTTCAAATGGGAAGAAAGCAGATTAAAAATCAACCCCTAGCAAAAGACCACAATGGCTCCGATAAACAGTTCCCATATCATCTCGTTGTCAGCAGTAAGAAAGCCTTGGCGTGACCCAAGTCTGCAATGAAACTGAAAACATCTAGCTTTCCTGGAAGTATTTTCTCTATGTTGGTGCATTTTAAGACTGAGGACGCTGCCCTAGGAAAGATCTGAGTCCCGACCTCGACCTGGGACTCGCCACGCCTGGGGCTGGTCAGCTGGTCAGCGCCTCCAGTCCGCACTCAGCTCACGCATCACGGCCCGCCTGAGGCCGTTCCTGACCTCCCTCCACCCTGAGAACTGACCGCCCCTTCCTCGGCACCCTGCTGGGTCACTGGAGACATCTCTGAGAGCACGGCGACTCTTTAGTGGCCTTGGTGGTTTGCACAACTATCTGTCCCATTAAACTGTGCACTTATAATGAGAGGAAAACCTTCGATATTCCTTTCCACGCCTGGGACCCAAAAAGCAAGATGGTAAAACATTTCCATGAAAGTGAGATGGCTCACGGAGGGGTGGGTGCATAGAGGGTGGGTGAATGGATGGACCGATGGAAAGAGGGGAGGACCGAGGAGGCTGTCCAGTGAGTAAAGGGACCGACGGACGGGGTGGGAGAGCCCAGCGTGACTACAGAAAAGGGACTTTCCAAAGCAACTTCTGAGGCTCTGATGTTTTCCCCATCACAAACCATGACTGCAGACCAGAATGTAGTTGAGGGAACTGATTTGTTTTGAGGGAAACAAGGCGTTTCACCCTATGTCTTTGAGTAGAGACACTAATGTGTAATAAAGATAATAAAACTGAACCATCTATGAGCCCAGGACTATTTACTCTGGCGCGTACCCTCATCAAGGAAGAAAACAGTGGAGCACGGGTGGTCTTACTCACAGACTTCACAAATTAATAGCACGTCCTCTCAGGCATACATTTAAAATGAGGGGACGCCAGCCCTGGTGCTCCGATACGTGAGGAAAGGCAACCGCGCCCGCCCTCCCTACTCATTCGATGTCTCCATCCTGACAGTTCTCATCACAGCCCTCACTCCTTCAAACCTCCCAAGGGCCCCCACGAAGCTCAGATTCCCTGGGAAGGTGCCCAGCGCCCGACCTGGCTGCTGCTCCCCCCGAGGGGCGGTGCGTTGGCGATGCCTAACGACAGGCCCCCTGGGAACGAGGCCCCAGTCTGCAGCATGGGCCACGTCCAGGGGCATACACCCTCCCCCCCGGCCACACGGTGACAAAGGTGAGCGAAGGCACACGGTGGGGTTGGGGGCCTGAGCCGGCTCGCTCCCCACGCCTCCCGCACAGAGCCCTGTCCACACACAGGCACTGCCCACAGGCCCCACACCTGCCTTCATCCACCGCACAGACACCAACGCGAGATCACAGCCAGGGCCCCTCTGCGGCCGCCCCTCCCACTCGGCCCTGCACCCACTGACTCCCCAGCCTGCCTTCTACCCGGGTGGGAGACCCTCAGGACGACTTGTCTAACTCACGTGAGTATCAGGACCCAGCACACGACATCTCACAGACGCCTGCTGAGTGTGTCACCCATGTCCCGATTCAGAGGCCACTGAGGAGACACGGCTGGAGGAAGTCCAGGAGAGCCCAGCCCAGCAGCCGGCCCCTGTGAGGCCAACGCGGCCACAGTGTCACCTGCACTAGAGGGTACACGCCAGGCAAGCGAGTCGGGCGGAACAGTGAGGGCAGAGACGGGGGCTGTGGCTTGTCCGGCTCAGGGCTGACTCCCACGCCTCGGGCCTGGGACGCCCCCTCACTGGACAGCACCTGCTGAACGACTGGCTGGAACCAAGGCCTAATGACCTCAGTGCCCACGCGGTCACAAACCCGTGGTGCCAAGATAAGACACAATTCCTGCCGGCGCTTTCTGCCCATAGGAATGATGCAAAAGCATCTAGAATAAGATTACCGAGTAAGAAATGACAGATTCAAGTGGAATCACGGGCTTCTGTACAGTGAAGAGGGAGGTATCCAAGGGTAAAACGTGCAGGCCCTCATCTCTAATCCAATGCTTCAGCCAGGCAGTTAATGGCCCCAGGTTCCAGGAGGCCCTGGCACATCAAAGGGGACATCCCCGCCTCTGAGCCTACGCCGATCCCGTCCAACCCGCAGTGTCATTTACTGGGGACACACGAGGGTGTATCCGACAGCGGCTCTATTACCTATCTCACCTCAGCCACATGCCAACCTGCTGCGTCCCGTGTTCCCAAAGCTGTGGCACAATAAATGCCCAGTGCCTGTGAATGCGACTTACACGAGGAGAACCCACGGTCTGCCTTCTCAGAGTGCTGTGCCAGCCTGTGCCCACGTGCCAGGGAGGGCAGGGACGCCACAGCCCCAGGAGGGCCGGATGCCCAGCCCGGGGCCCTCGCTGTCCGCAGCTGGGAAAGAAGAGGGCCGCTCTCTCCTCATCGCTGCAGCGTGTCCCCAGAGGGCCACCAACGGCCCCTCAGCAGAGCATGGCAGGGGCGGGCGCTTCCCACAGGGCAGCCTCTGAGACTGACGTGCTCACACACACACGCATACACATATGTACACACACGTGCCCACAGGCACACACGCACAGGGCCTCCAGGAGTCGAAGGCGACAAACAAGGGTTCCAGAGTCACAGACCCCACATTTCATCTGTAGCTTGGGCCACTTTCCCTACATGTCAAGTGGTAATAACTCCCCAGTCACCGTGAGGAATAAATGAAACACAGGTGGAACCGTACGAAGCTTCCCAGAGCTCCTGGGACTCAGGCTGGGCTCAGTCAGCAGTGAGCAGCCCCAAGGCACCTGCGTTTGCTGGACGGCTGGTGCACGACACACACTGGCAGCGTCTCAGAGACCACTGGGGCCCGCTGCCCGGGCACCTGTCCCGCACCAGGACAGAAGAGGCTTCTGGTGCGACTTCTGGGCACCTGCACTCACCTCTCCTCCTCCCTGGCCTCTCACAAATGCGGCCAAACATGCAAGTGCAAGAAAAGGACCAACATCCGAGAAACTAGGAAGCCATGGACAAGTGGTATCTCCCCCAGAGGACCTGAGAAGCTCAAGCCTGAGTCAGCAATACAGAAAGCCTAGAAGCAGCCCAATTTTCACTACAACCCCACACCCAGACACTGGCAGCGCTGTGGACCGCTGGGGAGGGTGAGATGGCTGGAACCCAGTCCCGGTCTTTATGAGGCATCCGGACAGGCCATGCCCACGCTGCCCCACCTGGCGGCAGCTCTGGCCTCCCCCCATCCAACCCCATCCTGCCCCCAGAACACAGGAGGTTTATGCAACAGACGTGAAACCAGCAGAGGCAAGCACACAGAACTTCAAGAGCTGCAGCCACACGCTGTGCTTACACTGTCCCCCTGCAGTGGCAGGGGTGCGTGACTGCAGAGGGGAGCTGGGTTAGTGCAGCTCAGGGAAACACGGGCAAGCAGGGCGCCCTGAAGGGCTGGCCCACCCAGGACCCGCAGCCCCAGTGTGGAGGACCCAGAGCAGGCATCGTGGGTCCACCTTTGCAAAGGCAGCAAGTGCCTCCCCGGCCTTTTACGGAAGGGCCGACGGCTTACTGGTGCGGAAATGAAAACGACCTCCATGACAATAAACCGTCCTCCAGCCCTGCACGGAAATGACCAGCTGCCAAGGTCACCTCCCACTCTGATTTTAAGAGGGACATTGGTTCTTTATAGGGAAGGGAGATAAAATGACTCACATTCTCCGCAGCAACTTGTGACGACGAACAAAAACGACTTTGGGGAATCATCTCAAAACCAGATTTGATGGCCTACTTGCAAAACCAAGACTACCTTCTCTCCTTAAGGTCAAGGAGAGTAAGTGGAAGTCTCTACTTACAATTTAATTAACGAGTCCCGGTTTGCCAATAAACGCTGAGCACCCGTCTCGGGATGGAGGGTCACACAGATATCATCATTAGGAGGAAAGCATCTAAATCACACGCCCGGGGGCCTCACGTGCCTGCACTTCATTATGTATGAACGGTCGTCACAGCTGCCTGGCGCGCATGTGCTCCCCACAGGAGCTGCTGAAAGTGGTCTCGTTACAGGTCTCTCTGTGGTTCCAGGAAGGAAAGAGCCAGAGCCAGAGTCAGTGAGGGTCTCTAATGCCGGCACCTCCTGCCAGCCTCCACGGCCCTGCCCGGGGAAGCTGAAAGCACAGACGTAGGGGGACCCTGTTC
The DNA here is from genome assembly GCF_964194185.1 of Rhinolophus hipposideros. Taxonomy (NCBI): domain Eukaryota; kingdom Metazoa; phylum Chordata; class Mammalia; order Chiroptera; family Rhinolophidae; genus Rhinolophus; species Rhinolophus hipposideros. The sequence continues at coordinate 2,434,816 of NC_138055.1, forward strand.
CCGAACCACGCATGGCTCAGCCATAACAGGAGCTCTCGGCTTGCCAAGACCATAAATGGGCTGGGCTGGGGTGGCCAGACCACTTCGGAGGCCGCAGCTCCGAGGAGAGCCTTCTATGAGTCCGTGCTGAGTGCAGGCCTGGAAGGAAGCTCCCGCAGCAACTATTAACGTCTGTCTCCTAACACAGGACAGAACGTCCTCGGCGCTCAAAACCCCACCAGGCACATGAACACAAGCTCTTAAAGATGAGCAAATCCTGGGCTGGCCCGGTGGCTCAGGCGGTTAGAGCTCCGTGCTCCTAACTCCGAATGAAGGCTGCCGGTTCGATTCCCACATGGGCCAGTGGGCTCTCAACCACAAGGTTGCCAGTTCAATTCCTCGAGTCCTGCAAGGGATGGTGGGCAGCGCCCCCTGCAACTAAGATTGAACACGGCTCCTTGAGCTGAGCTGCCGCTGAGCTCCTGGACGGCTCAGTTGGTTGGAGTGGGTCCTCTGAACCACATGGCTGCCAGTTTGACTCCTGCAAGGGATGGTGGGCTGCGCCCCCTGCAACTAGAAACAGCAACTGGACCTGGAGCTGAGCTGCGCCCTCCACAACTAAGATTTAAAGAACAACAACTTGACTTGGAAAAAAGGCCTGGAAGTACACACTGTTCCCCAATAAAGTCCTGTTCCCCTTCCCCAATAAAATCTTTAAAAAAAAAAAAGAAAAGAAAAACTCTCATTCCCTAAAACTCAAGGTGTCAATCTGATTATTAAAAAAAAAAAAAAAAAAAAAAGCAAATCCCTCGTCCTGAGCGGGATACATGAGGGCCTCCCTGAAGGCAGAGAGCCCCAGATCGGCTGGGGACCCTGCCAGTGCAACCGAGGAATAACTCTCCCCCCAACCCTGCCCCCCCCCAGCCATATGCACAGGGGAGGGGGGTTGAGGGGAGGGGGCCGGAGTTTGGGGGAGAGTCATCCCTCAGTTGTAAGGCAGGAAATCCCTCTCTACCTGCTCAGGGAACCTGAAAACAAGCTTACACTGGGAGGAGAACACAAGGGTTGAGGGCGAAAAGGCCCAGGCAGACAGAGCAGGGAAGGGGCGAGGAGGGGCAAGTGACAAAGACTGTGGCCCTACTGTGCCAACACACCACTGTGGCCTTGCAGATGGCAGGAGGGGCTACAGGGCGGACCTCCAGGTCCTGAAACACAGTGGGAGGCCCTGGGACGGAGCTCCTGCAGCAAAGGCTGAGGGGTGCGGGGGTGGGGGACAAGAGTGGTCTTGACCTCCCTGGTCTCAGGCTGTGACAGCTGCAGGCAGGGGAGCGGTGGGACCCTCTGAGTGACTGAGCCTTTATACCAGGCGGAGCTGGGGGTTCAGAGCCCTGGCTAGTAGCCCCTTCCTGATCAGCCTGAGCTCCCGGGGGTGGTGGGAAACATATCGGAAGACTGCCATTCAGGTCAAGCTCCGCCAGTGAGAAAGCACTGTCCCTAGCCCCGCACACTGGCCAGTTAGTGGGAGCAGCCAGGAAGCACAAGAGCCCATCGCCACAGTGAGGAAGGGCAGCGCGCTCCTGGGGGCGGAGGGGCACGGGCATTCACTTTGGCACAGGGCCGTTGTTGGGCGTTCACAAGAGACTCAACTGGGGCCACTGCTCATACCAGTCCGTCAAAACTGTCGTCACAGGGACTGGTGACGCGGGGTTTCCCTGTCACTTTCACCATGATGCAGCGCAGGGGGCAGTGGCACATTACAGGGGGTCCCCACACACCAGATCGCCCACTGTCCGGTGGGGACTGAAGTCTCAGGCAAAACAGGACCAGGGAGGGGCCCATGCGGGTGGTGACCACCCAGAGACCAGGACAACAAACACGGAAGCTGCTGCGACCCCAAGATCCACTCGGGAAAGGGAGGCTTCCCTCCAGACTACACTGAAGCCGCTCCAAGCCAGCCACACTGCGAGCGCCAAACGTGCAGGCGCGACAGGAAACAGGGCCAGCCATGCAGCCACACGCCCAGGCGCTCAGCACGCTGGCGGTGGGGACGTGGGACGAACGTGCAGCACACGGCCAAAGCCAAGGAGAAGGCACAGGGCTCTTCACCTGAAGAGACAAGTTCAATTTTCGGAAGGCCTCCCTCCTCACAGGGCTGCATGGAGGGAGGGGCACCGGCAGGCACAGGTGCTGGCGGGGACTCCCCGAGGAGACCCTGGGCACAGGCCGGGTCAGGCAGGGCTCTGCGCCCACAGGGCACTCTGTGCCCCACGGGGAGGGAGTGGGCTGTCCTGTGTCACTACCAACCCAGGAGGGGCACAGCAAGGAGCCATGTGGGCATCATCCGGCCTGCGGGGAAACTGAGGCCAGAGAAGGGCCTGGGCTCTTAAATGGGGGTGGTAAGTACCACCGCACAGGTTGTTGTGAAAAGTCAACCAATCAGATAAAGAACTGAGAACAGTGCCTAGTACAACGTAGGCTCCTAGGAGACCAGCTGTCCTATTAGTATTACTATTAACCAACCATTATCAGCAGCAGCAGCAACAACCACGTTCAGAGTCAGCGGTAAAGGCTGAACTGGAACCCTGGGCCATATTCCTAACACATTATTTTTTGGACTACACTAAACTTCCTCCTTTTCTACAATTTCTTTTGTACCAGGCAATGCAGCCCTCTTCCTAGATACGCAACAAAATATCCACGTAGGTTTTCAACTGGAGGCACGTGGAGTCACTTAAGAAGTCCCGACACGTCTGAGAGAGGGTCCCGGGGACCCGACCGCCAGGTAGGTCTGCTGCCTGAGTGACCCGATCGGGCTCCGACACACACAGGAACAGAGCCACGCTCACCAGGAAGGCCTCTGAGCAGCAGGTCCGTGGGACAAAGCCTCAGGCTGAGGAGGGCGACGGGGCACGACGACGGGGCAGGGCGACGCAGCCCTGCGTCACACAGGCCTCGCTGCGAGTCAACGCCACGTCCTAGTCCCGACGTCACTGCCGTGACCGCCAGGTTGCTCTGGGTCCAGAGCTCCCCTCAGCCACACTGAGGCCTAAGGCGAGGGGGAGTAGGCTTGTTATTTTTCACTGTGGCACATGGAACATTCCACAGGCCAGAGCGGCAATGCTGACTTACTCTCTGCTCCAACAGTCTACCTCGTAGCAGTAATAAAAACATTTTCACCCGGGTGATAATACAGCTGAATCTAGTTTACTAGCTGTGACTGAATTCTACCTTGAAAGAATAAGTCAATTTCAACCTTACAATGTAGTCAAGACAGCTGTCATGCAGGCTGGCCTGCGGGGTCTCTGGTCCCGCTCCCCACATAAGAACGCAGGACATAGTGAGACCAAAAAGGAACACCCACGGAGCCACAGACAGGGGAGTCACACCACTACAGTGTCGCTGGTGCCTGGGTTGGAGACACGGAAGCAGGAGCCACACGATCTGCAACCTGCCGTCCACTTGTCTGCCAACCAACCAACCTCACCTACTAACTGCAACCCGCTCTTGCCAGCTCAGCCATCATCTTCTTTCCAGCCCCCATTTTCTGCCAGCGTAGCCACGGCAGTTATATTAGTGCCCAACCAGCTCACTGGTTACAGCTGATGGCCATCCGATCACAGTTGATGGCCATTTACTACCTGAGCCAGCACCTTTGCACGTGAGGCCGAGAGACTGGAAACTGCACTCCTGGCTCTGTCCCCACAACAGCTTTCAGAAAAATTTCATTATAAGCACATTTAACCTAAATTTAAAAACACAGGAAAGGGAAAGCGTACAAGTAGATAAAGCCATTTAACACAGAGAGCTAGAACCACTCTCCATACAAAAGTTCCAGTTTATCTTTCCCACAAGAGTGAAAGTGTGAAATTGTAATACTAGTGACGGCCACCGCCACCCTGGGCCTCCCTGGGCTCCATCAGCAGCAGCCATGCTAACGGGTGTCCCTGGGGGCCAGAGGCGCCTCCCCAGGGAGCCAGTGGGGGACAGGTCCTCAGACCACACTCCCCGACACCCAGAAGTATTAACCCATCCCTACGCAGTTGAATAATAAGAATGATGATGGTGGTGATGGTGGTGTGGGCACCACCTTGAATCAGGCTCACGACATGCCAGGCATCGAGCTGAGCATTCTACGCGCACTGACTCTCACGGCCAGCCACACCTGGGGGAAGAGCGCTAGTGTGCGACGTCACTCCCCAGGCCACGAGTGTGTGACACAGCCGGAATGGGACCCACGTTAGCCAGCCTCCAGGGTGCACGTCTTACTCCGGTGCTGCGCCCCCCGTGGTTACGGGTTAGCCAGAACTGTTCGAGAATTACTGCTAAGACGTCCAAAGCAGGGTCCATCGCCTCTTCCTTCCTCTGAACCGCAAACCAGTCTCTCTAACCAGCCTCCCATTTCTGCTCAAGGACAGAGTCTGCTCCACAGACCCACCCCCACTCCCACCCACGACTGGCTACAAGATGCAGGTCCCAGGAAGGGGTGAGAAGAGCCCACGCTGCCTCAGGTCCCAGGCAGGGTCCCCAAGCCCCCTTTCACAAAGCCATATGCCCTGGCGACCTGCGCCTGGTCCCTCCTCATGACCACAATGATGAGGATGACAGTTTCTTCTGTGGACCGAACCTTAAACACAAAGCCACACTTCCGAGCTGTGACGGACTGAATGCTTGTGCTCCCCATTCCCCAAAAATCCTACGTGGACGCCCTAAGCCCCATGTGGCTGCATGTGGACGTGGGGCGTCTGAGGAGGTGATTAAGGTTAGATGAGGCCCTGAGGGTGGGGCCCTGAGCTGAGAGCATCAGCGCCCTTCTAAGAAGAAACACCAGAGAGCTCTCGCTTCCCCGCCTCCTGCCCCCATGCACGCGCACAGAGGAAGGGCCACGTGACATCACCAGGAGAAGGTGGCCATCTTCGAGCCAGGCAGAGAGCCCTCCCCCAAAAAACCCATCGGCCAGCACCTTGATCTTGGACTTCCAGCCTCCAGAACTGTGAGATAATAGATGTCTGCTGTGTAAGCCCCCAGTCTGTGAAATTCTGTTACAGTAGCGCAGACAGACTGAGAAACAAGCTACTTAACTGTCCGGCAAGAAAACCTTCCCGAGGGACCCTCTGCGTGTCCCATGTGCTCATAGAGCTCACCTGGTCTTCTGTGACACAGTCACTGGCGCCAGAAGTCGTCACTTCTTCATGTATATGCAAGGCCATGCCACCATAGCAGAAATGCCTCACAGAAGTGCTGGACACGAGTTCCATGCACCAACAGTGACCTGTGCACAACAGACTGGCCTTGGCGCACAGCCGACACACTTCGGAAGTACACAGTAGTGGCCCCAAACCATGAAGGACGTCACAGAGGAAAACTCTGCAGGGACCCAGGAGCTTTGGGGCTGCCCTGGGCCCATGTCTGGGTGGCAGTGATGTCTTCCTGAGACTGTCAACCGCACCTTCTTGGCTCCAGCCTACAGAAGGGTCTCCTGTAGCCGCCCATCCATGAAGGGCACACCAGGTCGCTGAGTGGGTGAGCCACAGGCCGTCCCTGGCCGAGCTGCCCCCCACCTGTCAGCACTGAAGGCCGACGTCCTGTCTAACACTCACCTACCGCCCCTCCCCTCAATCCTAAGTGGCCTCCACTGCACTCCTGCTGCTGAGAGCAAACAAACAACACGCCTAACAGCCTGGGAGGCAGCGGGAGGGTGAGACACCGTTTCAGGCAAAGGAGCAACAAGGGCCCAGAGCAGAAGCTGAGCTCTCGAGCTGTAAGTAAAGAAAACCAGCGGCCCCAGGGGTTAGGTCAGGCTGAAGCAGGCTGCCGGATGAAGGCGCGTGGGACCACACTGTGCAGGGCCTTAGGGGCCGTCGCGCTGCATGTTTCTGCCACGACACTGACAGTCTGGAGGCCCAACTGTTGTTACAGGCAGGACAGTGGCTGTAGCGGACAACCGCCTAGAGAGGAAGAAAACTCAAATCTGATCAAGTGACTGAAAGGCAGAAACAGAGCCTCCCGTGAGATCGGCCTGGGTCACCCAGGTAACTGTCCTGGGCAGCGTGGCCAGGCCACGATGGCTGCTCCAGGACGTCAGCGACACACAACAGATCTCTAAAGGTCATCCACGGTCACCGCAAAAAAGTCCCCTCAGCGGCAGGATGGTCAGTGTCCGTATAACTGTGAAAATATCCAGCAGGGCAGTCAGCCGCTAACCCAGCCTCACAGAGAATAATAATCAGTAAGTCAAAAACTGGCCAGACATTGACCAAACCCAATGGGGAAGAGTAAGTGCACTCAAAGAAACAAAACACAAACCAAAAGCATGTGGTGACCAGCCTCAGCACAACGTCGGCACTGTGCAAAGTCACTGAGCTCAGCTGGTTTAGAGCTCAGTCGGAGCCCTGGGCCGTGAACGAGAAGCACTCCGGGAGAGAATGCCCCCTTTGATGACAGACTACCACATTTGATGACAGACAAGGAATCGAATAAACGTGGGGGGGACAGAAAGTCTGAGGTCGCTTTCGAATTAAGGCCAGTTCCATAAATAACGGCTCGGTGCCACTGCCCCGTCCCCTGTCCAGCAAGCTCTCTCTTGCCTGGGTCATCAACAGCTCCCGCCCCTGGTTCCCAGGACCCAATGCCTCAGCCCACCTCCCACTGGCAGCCAGAGTGCCCCAAGGAAACTCGTCACTTCCCTCGGCGGGGTGGGAGGTGGCCTGTTGGATGCTGACGGGTCCACAGCAAAAGCTGCTTTGCACAGAAAGCTGCTTATTCTACGCCTAGGCCAAAATTAAATGTTATTTGGCAGGAATGAGAGATCCCCAGGGGAAACCCACCCCAAAAATGTGACTAAGAACCACCCCAAAAATGTGACCTAAGATAGGGCAAGAGACTGTTAGGGCACGAGGCTGTTAGAAATGGGTTTCTGCTGAGGTCTTAGCAGCCACGATACAGGAAACCCATCCGCTATCCTTTCCAAGTCCCCAGTTATCCGAGCTATCTGACCTCAGATCCCGTCAGCATTTTCCCATTCTGGGTGGGAGTTTACCTTTCTGGGGTGACCATCTAGCTGTATTCCTCCTGAACTGCCACAGAACCAACTCCTTTTCCCACACACTTTTTGCACTGACCACATGATGGGGTGCTGACTCATCTGCTCACGGGGAGCTTGAAGTTCACAGGAATTACGGCCCCTCCTTATGTCGCGTGTGGTTAGGCCCTGTGTGCTTTTATTTGCCTTCCTCCTTGATTTATACTGTTTCTTGGAGGCAGTGAATCTACCACAATTCAGATTTAGCTGGCCTCTTGGAATTTCACATTCCTTCTTGAAGAACACTGTTGCTGGAAGGAGACTCCAGAGTGACAGTTACCTTCTTTTAGTGCAGTGAAGGTACCTTGTCATACATTTGTTGAGAAGTCAGTTCTCAGACAGCCATTCTTAGAAAATAATAGTTTTCCTTCAGCTGCTTTAAAAATTTGTCTTTAATATTTACTATGAAGTGTTTACATGGAGTTTTATCTTTATTAATTCTCCTAAGGATTCACTGGCTTCTTAAATCTGTGAATTAGTGTATTTCAGTAGTTCTGCGAAATAGCTCAGTCATTATCTCTTCAGATTCTTATTCATTCTCTCTCCTTTCCTTCTGTGACTCAAAATAAACATTTATTAGGGCTTTCTAACCAGGCGCTCTATATCTCTTACCTTCTATATTTTCTATATTCTTATCTCTCCATATTTTTTATTATAGCTATTTTCTTCTAGTTCACTAATTTTCTCTTTAGCTATGTCTAATTTGTTAGGTTGTCCATTGAATTTTTTTAATTTGATTATCATATTTTTCAATTTCCAAAGTCCCATTTGATCATTTTTCAAATCTCACATAAAAAATCATGAGTTTCCTATTCCCCTGCAGACATTTTCAAGCTTTTCTTTTTTTCGTTTCTTCATACATAGTAAAGATAACAGTTTTATGGTGTGTGCCTAAGAATGACAAAAGCTCGATGTTTTATGAGCCAGTTTCTGTCACCTGTTGTATGTTCTCCCTTAAGGAGTCTTGAGCGTGTGGTAAACTTTGTGTACGGGTTATTTATTTGAAATATAACCATATATATATGTTGGCCAGAACAGTTTACATTCTGTAACTTCCTCCAGAAAAGATGTGGTTCTGTTTCTTGCAAGAGCTTTGAGCATTCCCGCATAGAAAGAACGTAACTGACGTTCACACACCCCGGCGTCCCAGGTGACGTCAAATCAACCTGGACCGCCACATGCCGAGGCCGAGCCCCTCCGCGTCAGCCTCCGGGTCACGCTTACAGGCCTCAGAAAGCATGCGGGCATTTCCCTATCGTGGGTGAGCTAGGGTTGGACCCATTCAGTCCACGAGGCACTAAAACCACAACTCGCTAGGAGATGCTTCCTTCTGAACTAGCCAATGCCCTCGGCACCACAACAGCGTTCAGTGCTGGGCTTGTTTCTCAGGATTCTAGCGTTCTCCTAGAATCTGGCCAGAAAGATTCTGTTCTCTTGTGAGCAGTTCAACAGTGTTAAGAAATTTGTTTTCTTTTTCCTTTCTTCTATTGATTTTCTTTCCTCCTCTTTTTCGTTTTCCTGTTTGTTTGTTGGCTGTAAAAATAAAATCTTTCCCAGAGTTTTAGGATCATCCGGTGGGAAACGGTTGGCGTTATCTAGCCGACCACCATTGGAAGTGCAAGCTCCTCCCACTCGCACCTTTTTCTTTCATCTCAAGTGAAGAGGCGCAAGCGGCCATCTACCATTCCGCCCCAGAGACCACGGGAGATTCCCTGGAGTTTCTCTTTAGCCAGCGAGGGTCTCTCTCGAGACGCGTCACTACTCCCCATGCAGCGGACAGTCTCTCAGGCCACTGCCCATCCCCCTTCCCACTGGCCTCCCTCACACACGACCCTCTCTCTTCATCCACGGCACTTTCCCGTCTACATAATAGACTCTTACTGAAGCTGTGAGGTGAGAGTACCCCTCAAAGAGGAAAACTAAAAGTGCTTTTGAGAAATTCTTCAGCCATCCGTCCTCACCAGGAAGAAGCCTCTGACACTGCCCCTCTCCTGACCTCCCTGTGCTTCCTCTGTCCCCCAAGTCCTGCGACCTCCTCTGCCTCTCCACTCTTTTCCAACCTCTGGGCACGTATCCTCACAACACTACTTCTGAAACTGCACAATTCCTGTAGCATTACTCTGCGGAGCAACCTAGCTCTTCTCTCAACTATCCTGCCCCCCAAACCTCACCTTTCTTAGCCAGCAGGTCCACGAAGGGGTGTTTTCACCAAAGTGCCCAAAAGTCTGAAACAAATGTTGTCCTTCCACTAAAATGCAGAAATGAGGCTGCGTTTTTGTTTTGTTTTTTAAGCAATTTTTACCTTCCTAGTATATCCTGGCCTGAATAAAATCTTTAGAGTCCCAGCAAAAGTTCCAAGCCCACGGATTCTTTCTCCAAGAGGCGAGTGACAAAACAGGGGAGGAGGAATGTCACGTGGCTGAGGCCTGCGGACGTGTCTCCCAAGGCGTGGATCACAGCACCCATCAGCCTAGGAACCCAAGCTCTGGCCACCGTCAGGCTTTCCTGTTTTAAAAGCCTGGGCATCCCTATTTTGAGTTCTTTAAGGTTTCATCAGTAGAACAAACACATCCCACAGCTGCCCTGAAAACCCAGCTATGACGTCCTGGGTGGACTTGCTTCTGCTGCTCTTTTACACCATCATCCGGCAAACCCGCAGGAGAAAAGCAACTCCGGTATTTCCCAACCACAGCCTGGAACAGTCGGGCACGAACTGCGACGCCCTAACCTCCACACAAATATGAAATCTGCCTCCTAGGACACAAGAGGACCACAAGAGCCTGTGAGAGCAGCGTGATTCACACCAACTGCAAATCATATTTCAAAGGATTAAACGAGGCTGAGGAACAGTCTTAAACTGCTGGTCAGGGGGAAAAATCCAACAAATTGGGAAAAGAACTCACTGTGAAATTAACAATAAACGTACATCGGTGCAGCTATGTAAGCAAGAGATAACATTCTGAATAGACAAGCTGAGAGGCAGCTAAATAGGCTGAATCGAATAAAGTATTACTGGAAGAACTGTGTAAAGCTTCATAATGTGGAAACTGAGTCATAACCACTAGGTACACAGTTGAAAACCAGATTCAGTCAAGGAACAAAATGTTTACAACTTGTATGACTCCATTTGCTAATGGCAGTCAGTGTTGCCCAGACCACGTGCCTTTCCTGTGAAGACTGGCCCTGAGGCCACATACTGCTGACAGCACAGCAGGGGAAAGGCACAGGACGTGCAAGGGTCAGAGGCCGTGTAGAAGGCAAACCCTACAGCCACATTTTAAGCAAGGTCCAGTGTTCTGTACTTTCAGTGACACGTCTGCCACGCTCCTACGGGGCTCTTCATGAAGAGCCTTCCATCTCTGGACCTCGTCACTGGCTGGCTGGTGTCACAAATCTATGCCTGTTTCTGCTTCGTATCACTACGTTAACGGCCTGTTCATTAATTTAACAAACTATCAGGAGAATACGCTGGAACGGGCAAGCATTATCTCTCCACTTTCATTTAATTAAACTCTGCTACTGCAATATGACAGTCAGCACACCACGGGGGGAATTACTTTAAGGATGAAGGTAAAAAGTACTTCAAAGCCCCCACTTAAACATGAAAGCATAATCCAAAACGGGCCGAGCACACACTTTAATTTTTCTATAATATGAAAGATGCCATTTCCAGACCTGGTAATTAATTGGATTCCATGGAGAAATTACGCCAGCATCCCCGACTGCAGAACAATGCACAGAGGCAGGGGACAGGGTACCAAAGGACAGCCACAAACAACCACGCTGTCGCCAGATTACGACAATCACTGGGCATTTTAATAAGGAACGAGCAGCCTGCTTCCGGTGGGCGCTCATTATCTCCTGCAAATAAAGTGACTGCACTGCATCCCCAGTGGGTGCCCTGAACCAGAGACGGGAGCGGCTCCTGCCCCGGCAGCCAGCCTCAGACGGAGGCCACGGGCCAGGTGAGGACGCACCCTGCCACCCAGAGCCCTCCACCGCCTCGTCCCGGCCCCACGGGGGGAGGGCTGCCCGGACGCTGGCTTACCATCAATCCGGCTCACGAGCTCTTCCAGCATTTTCACCTTCATCTGAATCCCAGGTTGGGCAAAGGTGTAGTTGTCCTAAGGAAAAAAATCACAATGAGCATCACGTGAGCAGGAATAAAACACTTTCCGAGGGGAAACGGCCGTGGGGACACAGGGGGACATTTCTGTGACAGCAGGAACTCACAGACGGGTGTGTGCCCGCTGTGTCGTGCTGCATGGCACAGCCCCAGCACTGCCATCGGGTCTGGCTCTGAGCTGGTCACGTCCAGCGCTCCCAGACGTCAGGCGGCCAGCGCGCCCGCCTCAGGAGGACCGGTGGATATTTCTAGGTGTAAATGTATAATATTTACACCAAAATTGAACAAACGGGCACTGACACACGTAGCTCGTTTAGGGAAGTGTCTTCTGGGAGCAGCTGCGTGACCTGCACACAGTCAGCCCGGCCCTGCGAAATGGTGACCGTCCGTGGTGCTGACGGTGCCACAGCATGCAGAGGGCCAGTGGCAGGGCCGCTGCAGGGGAAAGCGTGAACGTGGGACTACTGTCCATGAACTCGGGTGAGGACGCCCATAAATGAAGATGGGAGAACCAGCACAGGCATCGGGGGCGGCCGTCCTAAGTCAGGCAGACCTGGGCTGGCAGCCAGCTCGGTACTTCGCAGCTGTGTGACCCAGGCAAGTACCACCACCTATTGGGGCTTGTTTCCTCCCCCGTAAAACGGGAAGTACACGCCTTCCAGGACCCCTCTGAGGTCAGCGAGTGTGTGAGAAGGTTGGAGATGCAGTAGGTACTCGGGTACGGTGGCCCTCCAGCCAGGGCTGTCATCCCGAGAGGGCACGGGTGGCCAGCGAGGAAAGTTGGCCCCGCTTCGTCCCACCCGGGAGCATACTCCACAGGTGGCTCAGCGGCTCTCGGGCCTTTCTCAGAGCAAGATTTCAGCGGGACTTGTGCGGCACCAGACACATGTACTGGTGATGGTGGAAGGCAGAGTAATAAGCCCCACAATGCCCACGGCCCAACCCCTGGAACCTGGCAAAGGGAATTCAGGTTGCTGATCAACTGACAAAAGTGAGGGGGTGCCCGGGATGATTCCTGTCGGCCCACTGTCACCCCAGGGTCCTCACAGGTAGCAGAGGGACACAGGAGAGTGCCTGCAGGGTGGCACGACGTAACAAAGACCAGCGGCTGCTGCTGGCTGTGGAGGTGGAGGGAGGGCCGGAGCCCAGCAAGGCGGGGGCACGGACCCTCTCTGGAGCTCCAGCCCACACCCGACGGCCCCCGGGGACGTACACCACACTTCGGGCCCCCAGGACTGGAAACGATAAATGTGTGTTGTTTTAAGCCACTAAGTCCGTGCTGATTTGTTACAGCAGCTACAGGAAACTAACACAGGAGGGCGAGGGAGTGTCCTTTAGGGGGCCCCTAAGGCCCACAAAGAAATATAAGCAGAAGGACGAGCAGAGAACACGCAGCAACGGAGGACACGGCACTGCGCCCGTGGCCTGAGCGCTCGTGAGTGGGGGGGGGCTGTGGGGGGCAATGCTGGGGGCGGCCAGCTCGTCTTCAGGGAGCAACACTGGGGAGGCTGCAGGGGGAGCAAGGCTCCGGCCTCAGTGACACGTGGGTGACACATGACCGACGCATGAGCGAGGCGTGGGCCACCGACAGCCACAGCTCGCCAGGTGGCTCAGGCCCGGCCAAGCAAGGGCGTGACCTTGAAAGTGGAGTCTTCCTGGCCTTGTGAATGGGGGTGCACCTGCTGCCTCACGACTAGGAGCAGGTGAGCAGCCACCCCCATCTCACCCTGCTTTCAGGGCCCAGCTGCGAAGTGGGGGGCTGGCCCTAACATGGAAAATGCTTCGAGAACGTTCCTGGATGGCCGACCACGCGGGGATTGCTGCTCTGGGGGGACATGCCCACGGGACTTAGAGAATCCAAACCTGGAGGGGGACGAGGGAGCTCGTGGCCAGGTCAGGCATCACCCTCGCGAGGCCCGGAGCCAGCGCCACGGCTCCAGGATCTGTGCGGGGCTTTTCCAGGTGAAACCAATGCGGCTGAGAGGTGACCTCCAAGCCCTCACTGGCCTCTGAGGCTGAGGACCAAATGTGAGAGTACCTGACTCTGACCCAGTCAGCACACCCTTCATGTTTAACACAAGGGCTCGGGCGCACGAGCACAAACACACACGTACACACGTACGCGTGCTCACACAGGACATTTCCCTACTAGAGCAGGAGCGGCAGCCACTGTGGCACAGACCAGAAGTGCCCACAGGCCACACAGACTTTTTTCCGCCAAAATGGAAAATGAACAGACTCAGTCCTAACCTCCTGCTGGCAGATTTCTCCCAGGTGGATTCAATGACAGGCTCTGGAGGCCCGGCTGTCACACCTCTGCGAGGCGAAGCGAGAGGAGCTCCAGGACCAGCCCCACTCAGAGCGACGCGCAGGCCCCCATGACCCTCGGTGGCACAAAAACAGGCTCGCTGGGGCTGGCTGCTACAGGGGCCTGGGCACGGGTCTCCCAGATTTGGTGACAAGTCTTGTGGGTCTTGGAAAACTCTGAGCTCTCGAGAAGTGAGGGCTGTAAGTGACCTGCATGGAATGGACAGGGCCTCCAGGCCCTGAAGGAACTGTGTGTGTCCCAGTGAGACCCAGGTGCCCCTCTCGCTGTGACAGCACAAGCTGAGGACAAACTGAGCTTTAATGCGTTTGAACTTTAACGGGGAAAAGAAACTTCGGTTTTGGACTTGAACTTACAAGAGTTAGCCCTTCCTTACCACTTAACTTCTCTCGGGAAATTGGGTAACAGGATGAGATTTATCTTCAAATTTGGGGCATCCTGCGGTGCTGGAAGTTTACACACCGCCTTTGAATCTCATGGTGGAATTTCTGATAAGCCAGACTGAACAATGTAGCTGGGTATAATTAAGGACGAGAAACAAACTGGAGAGTGATTTTGTAGCCTGGGGAAGAGGCCTTGAGGATTCTGTAACTAATGTTCAATTCAGACAAATTTCAGAATAACACCCTGCCCCAGGGGTCCCAGGAGAACAAAGTACCAGGGGCTTCACGGGGCTGCTGCCTGTCCTGGCGGACTGTGGGGCTCCCTCCTTGTCCTCTCCACGAATGCCATGCTCCTGGCTGACCAGGGACCTAATGGGTATGTCACAACCGGCTGAAGAGCTTGGTAGTAGCACCCCCCAAACCAGGGGTCTGCTTCCAAGCGGAGGGACCCTACCAGGTACAACTCCTGTACTACTTTATCCCCTGAATACTCACTCCAAAAGGTGACTTATCGATTGCTAAATGTGAGACAATAAGCAGCCTGGGGATTCAGCCCTCCTTCCACCTTTTTGAGACCCCAGGAAGGCTGTTCCCCGGGAGGCTGCTCCCCGAGAAGGCTGCTCCCCAGAAAGACTGCTCCCCAGAAAGGCTGCTCCCAGGGAAGGCTGCTCCCAGGGAAGGCTGCTCCCCAGAAAGGCTTCTCCCCAGAAAGGCTGTTCCCCCGGAAGGCTGTTCCCCGGGAAGGCTGCTCCCCAGAAAGGCTTCTCCCCAGAAAAGCTGCTCCCCAGAAAGGCTGTTCCCCCAGAAAGTCTGCTTCCCAGGAAGGCTCTGGTCCACACGAGGTGGCCTGCTAGCCCGGCGCTGGCTCTGATGGGGTGGGTAAGCCTGAACATCCCTGGGACTCAGCCAGCCAGTTTATCTGCCTCTCACACTAAGATAGGATTTCAAGCTTCTCATTTAGAAGAAATAAAAGTTATTGTTTGGTCTCTATCTGCCACTATTTTGTTTCATTTCTCAATTTATTTGAAACCCAGGTAGGGAAGATGGGTTCTCTTGGAAATCCAAACAATAAGAAAAGAATGATTCCTGACAGCCTATAAAAAGAAAAAAACCTGTATTTCGAAACAGCCCCGAAAGATGGACATGTATGGCCTTGGCGATCTGGATTTAGGCGGGGGACCGAGAGGGCCAGCCTTCGGGCAGCTCCAACCCAGACGACAAGATGTACTCAGAGGGCAGCGCCCAGCAAGCCTGGGGCACAGTGATCAGCTGAACAAGCACCAGCCAAGGACGGCCCTGCTCAGGGGCTGGTAAGTCTGTGAAGGGCACACCAAGGACATGTGGGGCCAGAAGGCTGGGTGAGAAGGGGTGAGGGGAGAAGAGCGGTCATAGCCCCGGCCACAGCCTCCCTGGGGAGGCACCTGGCACGCAGGCTCCACAGCACAGCACCTGTGTCAGAGCAGGGGTCTGCCCACGTAAGACCGGGAAACCTGATTTACCCTCAGGACTCAGGACACCACCCAACATCCCAGCCCGACACCCCATACACACTCCCGACAATGGAAACGTCCGCTGTACATTGATAGAAATATCAGTAATACTGATATTAACAGTACATCCTTCTAAGAAATAAACATATCCTTTCAAACTGAGATTACACTTTGTATCTTGAGACAAGGCACAGTATACAAAACTCATGGGTCAGAAGGCTGAAAGGAGGGTCTCAGGAACACAGGGCCTCTGGAAAACGGTTCACAGAAAGTAAAGCCCGTTTCACAGAAGGTGAAGCCCGTACTGGCAGAACAAAAATCAAAGGCCGCCAGCAGGCGGTGCTTCCCCGCTACTATCCCCACCCACACTCCAGGGGTAACAAGGAGCCCTTCCTGGGCTCTTCAGAAGAAACGCAGAATAAAACTTCCTGAAGTGGCATTTCAGAGAAGAGGTGGGAAATGAAGTCCTGGTGGCTTGGCTGGGGGGCCCCACCGCACCCACCTATTAACCTTTTCCCCGAAAATAGGACCTCGACGGACAATCAGCTCTAATGCGTCCTTTGGAGCAAAAATTAATATAAGACCGGGTATTATAATATATTATATAAGACCCATTTTATATTATAGCAAAACAAAACCGGGTCTTATATTAATTTTTGCTCCAAAAGCCGCATTAGAGCTGATTGGCTGGGTCTTATTTTCGGGGAAACGCAGTAAAGTCCCAGGTCCCCAGGAACCAAGAATCCCATCACACCGTTGACAAGGGGCTGTCCCGGCGACCAGAGACCACCTCCTCACCAAGGCCTGACGAGTCCGCTGTCCTGGCTAGCCTCACTCTAAGAAAACTCCTTTCACATGCTGAACCCAAACGTGCCTTCCTCACCTTCCCCCAGACCCGACTATGGAACAACTCAGCAAGTCCTGTTAGTAACCAGTGGCCAGAAAGACTTCCACTTCCTTCAGCTCTCACAGGTGCCTGCCCCTCAGGCCATCGGGCCACAGCCCTGCACACAGTGTCCCATGTGGGTCCTGGAAGCCCAGAGGACAGATCGCATGCAGGCTGCTGCCACAGCTGTACTATTTTCATCCACTCCGGCAACGAATGCAATCGAAGCATCCATCCAGTGTAAGAGGGACACACACCAGACCCACGTCCTTCCGTCTGTGCAATCAACATGTCCATCCAATGTCAGACGGACGCACTCCAGACCCACGTCCTCCGTCTGTGAATAGACACTCAATGCCTCCTACGAGCCAGACAACACACTAGGTCTTCAGGAGAGATGGTATGCTTTTGGAAAAGCAGGCCTGGGACGTCGTTCTTAGGCCTGTTTGCAAGTCTATCCCCCCTTGGGTGGCACCTGGGAACTTGGATTTAGGAAGTGTCCCCACTTTTCCCTAACTAATCAGAACGGCTCCACTGTGCCTCGGCAGAACAATGTGGTTTATGCTGAACTCCTGCTTTCCTTCTGAGAGCCCCGAATTTGGGAATGTGCCAGGCACAGGGTACCTCTGTGAACAGCCCTCAGTAAAAAACTGGGCACAGAGTCTCTAAACAAGCTCCCTGGCGGACGACATCTCATACCTGTTGCCACGACTGGCCGCGTCCTGCGACTCCACCAGGAGACGCGTGGAAGCCTGTGCCTGGCCACCCCCTGCCTCTCCCCTGGCTGGTCCCGCTCTGCATCTTGCACTGGAATGAGCCATGTCTGTGAGCACAACCACATGCCGAGTGCTGGAGTCACCGAACCTGGGGTGGTCGTGGGGCCCGCAACACAGACGGGGAGGAACACAGTGGGCTCTGATCAGAGAGGGAGCAGGGTGGCCATGGGGCAAGTTACATCACGAGGCCATGCAAATGCATGGGAAGGGCTCGCTGCGGTCTGGGGAGCCGCATCACCGCACAGAATGGGGGGCCCCGCACTGAGATGCAGAGAGAGGGGAGCGCTGCGCAGGAGAGCCCGCCGCCGGGAGCATGGCACTGCTGCAGCGGAAGGTAGGCCAGTGCGGCGGGGAGGGCAGCCAGGCACTGGGGTGAGGCGACAAGGCCATTCCGACACGGGAGGCCACGTGGGAAGTGAAGCCACGGAATGACGTGAATGGCCTGGGAACGGGGGCCACCACCACGACGAGGCTCGCACTTTGAAGAGATGCCTCTGGCTGCGAGGCGTGGAATGCAGGATGCCAGTCATGAGGGCAACGCCACCATCCAGGCAAAATCATGCAAACGTCCCACTGAAGACTCACCCAACCCGAACTGTCCAAAGTGCTTTCAACGACCTATCCTGGCTGGGTTTTGAACTTGAACGCAGGGCTTCTCATTTATTCCTATTAGCCTGTTCATTTGATTGGTGCTCGGCTGGCATTCCAGGCCGCTGAACTCATTCTGAATCTTGATTATGTCATCTATCACATTAGCTGTCCCTCCAAGCTTAGAGACACTGGTTAAGCGTACACCCTCGATGTCTTCATTAGCGTCTCGGAGAAGAGGGGGGAAGGACAGGGCCAAGGACAGAGGCCTGTGGCCGTTCTCAGGGGCTGCACTCAGACGGAAGAGCGCTGTGAAAACACATCGAGCCGGCTCCTTGCCTTCCGACCTGCTGGCGTAATTTCTCTCATCTCCTGTTTCCTCATCTGTAAAACGGAGCGAGGAATGGCTCTTTCAAAAGGCCCCGGGGGAGTAAATGGGTCACTACACCTGGAAGAACCCAGATAGTGTCCACACAATGTGTGAACCTCCCTCCTGTTCTCCAACTCCCGCGGTGACATCAGTCATGAGACGCGGTGACCACTGCAGGCTCCCATCCAGCCCTGACGGCAACCAGCGCCCCTGCTGTGAACCACTCGCAAAACAGGGGATGGCAAGGGCTGACTGCAGCCCCTGGTAACAGTGTCAGAAGGAAGTCAGTGTAAGTGACAGACGCGTGCTGAGACGCACAATAACCACTAACTAAAAAGAGGGGAGGAGAGGAGAGGTGGCCAATAAGTCCCATGGAGAAACACGACAATAAAAAATACTCACTGAGTGAAAGCAGCCAGTCTGAAATAGCTACATACTGTATGGTTCCAACTAACTGACTTTCTGGAAAAGGCAAAACTACAGAGACAGTACAAAGACCAATGGTCGTCAAGGGTTTGGGGGTGGGAGGGATGTTTAAGGCAGTGAAGCTTCTCTGTGTAACACTAATGATGGATGTGTGTCACTGCACTTTTGGAAAAACCCACAGAATGGGAATCCTAATGTAAACTCTGGACGTTAGTTAGTAACGTCAATACTGGCTCATCAGTTGTGACAAAAGCACCACACTAACGCACTGTGTCAATAACGGGAAACTGTGTCCATGAGGAGAAGGTGAAGGGCTACAGGACTTTCTGGTCTGCATTTCCATAAACCTAAACTGCTGTAAAAAAGAAGCGATTAATAAAAAAAAAAAAAAAAAAACAACCCACTCACTTAATCCAAAAGAAGGTAGGAGAGGGAGGAAATAAGATAAAGCGAATAGAAAATAACAAAATGGCAGCATAAACCCCAGCCATATAAATAATTACATTAGAAACAGTACATGGACGTATGTGAACTAAACATATACCTAAAAGACAGCAAAATCCAACTATAAGCTATCTGCAAGAAATGCACTTTAAACAAGGTAACAATCGATTAAAAGTAAAGAGACAGAAAAAGATGCAGTAAGGAAATAACAATCATAAGGAAGATGGAATGGCTATGTTGATACCAGAGGAACTGGACTCCGGGACAGGAATATAACCAGAAATGAGAAGGGATATTTCATGACAATAAACAAACAATAAACTTAGATTCATCAAGGAAACATAACAATCCTACCTGCGTATGCATCTAATACATGAGATTCAAAATTATGTGAAGCAAAACTTGACAAAACTAAGAGAAGAAAGAAATTGACCATTACAGGTGAAATTTCGTAAGTCCTCACTCAACAGCTGACAGAAAAAGTACAAAGAAAATCAGTGATCAGTGAGGGCAGAGAAGACTGGAATAACTGACCTGACATTTACAGAAACTTCCCCCAACAAAGCACAACATACATCCTTTTCACAGACACGTGAAACACTCACCAAGACAGACCATTTCAAAACAAACATCAATAAATGTAATTACCAATACTAGGAATGAAACACTTCAATCTCTATAGGTCCTACAGACATTAAAGAATTAGGGGTATTACAAACAACAACAGGTCAATAAATTAGACAACTTGTTTAAAATGGCCAAATTCTTTAAGACACAAATTATCAAAACTGACAAGAGATGAAAAAGAAAATCTGGAGCCCCACCCACCCAGAGCAGAAATTCAATTTACAGTTAAAACTTTCCCACTAAAAGTTCCAGGCCAAGATGGCTTCACTGTTGTTCTATCCAATATTTAAGAAGTAATACCAATCTTACACAAACAATTTCAGAAATTACAGAAGTACTTCATGGGGCCACCATTTCCCTAACTGCAAAACAGAAAGACATTAGAAGAAAAAAAATGGAATGACATTTTCCTCATGAACAGAGATGTGAAAATCCTTCACTCACATTATTACCAAAGAAAATCTAGAAATCGGTACAAAGGTTCATATTTCGTGACAAAGTGGGGTTGATCTCAGGATACTGGTGGCTTAACAATGAAGAATTAATCCATGTGCATCACTACACTAACAGACTGAGT
This sequence comes from Rhinolophus hipposideros, assembly GCF_964194185.1. Lineage (NCBI taxonomy): Eukaryota > Metazoa > Chordata > Mammalia > Chiroptera > Rhinolophidae > Rhinolophus > Rhinolophus hipposideros. Next base: position 2,454,892 of record NC_138055.1, read on the forward strand.
AAGAAAAACCCTACGATCACCTCAACAGAAGAGAAAGCATTTAACAAAATAATCAATTCATAATCTTTTAAAAGACTCAGCAAACTACGATCTGTATCTGTCTTCCTGCTCTTCGTCCAGCAAGAACTAAGAGTTCTGTCGTCCTCAACCTCTTGTTCCATTCCTTACAGACCAACGTACAGACCGGCCAAAATAAACCAGCGGGCTTATTAGAAATAGAATCCCTGTGTGTGGCATGCACACGTCAACAACAGCCCCAATGAGGGGTACCCACAAAAAGCCAACAGCTAACACCGTACCTAATGTTACCATTTCAGTCTCAGGAAAAGGTGCCAAAGCAGTCGAATCTGGAAACAAAACTGCTGTCAACAAAGAATGCTGTCTGTGTTAACTAAAAAACCTGTATTTTAAAAATGAACCGTGAAGCCTTCCTCACACCATACAGAAAAAATTTAAGACAACCTAGATGATAGACTTAAGACGTAAAAACTTACAAAGCTTCTAGGAGAAAACCGTAGGAGAATACCTGGGCAGCCTGGCAGTCGGCAAAGGGGTTTTAGTTAGGACACGGAAAACCATAACCACAAAAGAAAAATAACAAATTAGATGTCATCAGAATTAAAATTTTCTGCTCATCAGAAAATACCGGTTAAAAAAATGAATTGACAAGCCACAAACTTGGGAAAAAACATTCTCAAAAAATACGTACCTTATCAAAGGACTGCTCTCCAGTATAAATAAAGAAGACAGAAGACCAGAGATGTGATGTTGGTGAGGATGTGGGGCGGCCAGCCCCCCATTTACTGTCGATCAGGGTGTCAAACAGCACAGCCACTTTGGGAGGGTGGGGAGATCTTGCTGTTTTCATAAAAATTAAATACACTGCTACACCGTGAGCCGGCGAGTCCACTTGCAGGTACTGACCCAAGAACATGTGACGTACACGCTAAGAAGACCTGTTGTCAGCAGTCAGACTGGAAGCAGCCGGGGCTCCCCAGCTGGAGGGCAGACGAGCGCAGGGTGACACACTGACAGAGCACGACCACTTGGTCACTGAAAGGAAGGGACCGCTCATAGGCAACACATGCAGTGCGCGTTCTTCAATGCAAACTATTGTAAAGCGGGTTATTTTCACTTTTCATTCTTCAATTGCTGCTCAATGACTCATTCTTGGGGACTCTTCTGAGGCAGCCCAGGGCCCGATTCGTCTGTGGAGGTAATATACCTTTGTATTGTGCAGTGAATGCTTCCGAGAGGGCTCAGTTTTATCCACGGGGCTCCAATTCACGTGTCACAGATCGTCCTCAGCGCAGGTCATTCCGCTGACATCTGAGGCAGGGACATATCCGCACAGACCAGGGGCTTCGTTCCGCCACCTCCCCGCCACGGCGAGGTACCCGCCAGCTCTGCCCACTGTGCTTTCCATCTTTCCAGGTGGAACTCTTCTTGACGAGGTAACAAAAGCGCAATCGGGGCCCAGTGAGCGGTCCTTCTGCCACCAGACCGGCCCCTTTGGTGTCCCTTTCCCTTGAACTTAGATGCAGATAAGGAGTCTCCAGGCTGCGCCCCGGGTCCCAGCCATCTGAGCTCATTTCTGAGGGTCCCGAGGCACCTTCTGGGCTTGCCCTGGTCGTTCTCCTTGTTGGAGATACACCTCTCCAAAGACTGCGAGCAGACTGGGTTCGCCTGGGACAGCTCTGGCCACCTTCTCTCCGCAGGCACCACCTTCACTAGCTAACTCCCTCACAACAGCTGTATTGGGGAGCCCGCACCCACTCCAGCCCAGGCACAGGCCTGGTCCCCTGGCCGTTCTTTGACCGAGTCCCTGTACCACCTCATTTCCGGCCTCTGCTCGGACAAGTTCCAAGGTAACAGTCACTTTCCCCAATATTCCCATCACTTCCACGCCACCAACCAGTCTCAGACTTGAGTAATTCTTCCCCAAGGAAAGGAAATGTGACTAATTATAAAAGGCAATGGTTCTTTTCCACTCAGAGGCCATCCTGGTAAGTAATGAATCCAAGAGCAACAGCGTGACCTCAGGGTAGGCAAATATGGCGGCCGTAATTCAAAAGTAACAGCTCATCGTTAGTGTTCTTAGTGAAATGAGAAGACTGGCAGGAGCCGGAACAATCCCCTAAAAGCCTCCTGCGGAGGCCTCACCCAGCCAGGAGCTGCACTGGACGCCGGCTTTACCCCCAGGGAGGTATCCGAAAGCTCTTCTCGGGGGGCCCTAACGCCCCCACCGTGCTGTCAGGCGGTCCTCTGTAAAGAAACAGGCCCCCAGCCAGCACCGGCTCAGCTGGACTTCCGTGATCTACATCGAAAGCACCCCCAAAAGAGAGTGGCTCCCGCCCACCTTGCTCTTCCCTACGCGGTCTGGTGAGCCACCCTGGTCTGGGTGGCTCCTGCGTAACTGCTGGGATGGCTGTGTTTATAAATAAATGGCCCGTGCAGGCCGGAAGACAAGGAATACTCGCTACACACTGGAGATGGGCTTCTAGAAATGGCCGGCAGCCCAAACTTACTGCCTCCGTGGCACAAATAGCCCATCATCTTACCAGTTCTTATCTCGAGACCTACTAGTTACCGAGAGCCAGGAAAGCTGCAGCCGGACTGTATGGGTCTGAACCCAGCTCAGCAACCTGCCAGTCACACGGGGGCGCACCTGATGGACGGCCGTGTGGTGGGGAAACTGCGGTAACACATACAAGTCACTACATGCAAAGAACTTAGGATTCCGCCTGTCACTGACAACGTCTTTGAGTTATTCCACCAGACTGCTCTCCCTCTCTTTCCCCCCGCTTCCACACTCGCCAGACACCTTTCTGTGCACCCATGCAAACGCGGGTCGGTCGGAGCGTGTGTTCAGGACGTACCTCCCTGCAAATGTATCTACTCACCACTAGGCAATGATACTCTTTATCCCTAATGATGCCTTTTGCCTTAAAATCTATTCCATCTAATAGCTAGCTACGTGAGAGTACATAAGTACCTAACGACTACTTTAGTTAGTATTTACCTGTTGCATTTTTCCTTTGTACTTCTTTGTAATTTTGTGTTTTAGGTGAGAGTCTTATAAGTAGTAGCACATAGCTGGGTTCTGTTTTTAAATCCAGTCTGGCCTGACAGCTATTTTTCTTCAAACACCAAACATCGTCCATTTTATTCTGGACTGTTACTTCCGTTGCAGTCTGTTTTCCATATAATTGTCCATCTAAATGTTTCAGTTATTGGTCACTGGCCTTTCCCATGAGATTTTCTCTTCTCCTATTTCCTGGTTTCACACTCATTTCTCTCTGTGTGATATGTTCATTCCTCTTTCCTGAGACTTGTTTTGTTTATTGAATATAAGTAACAATGTCTTTCATCAGTGCCGGAAAATTCTGGGCCACCACCTTTATAGGTAGTGGCTTTCCCCACTGTATTTTCTCTTCCTGGACCTGGTTTTCAATCTCTCACGATCTAACCTAACTTTCATACTTTATTATCTCTCTGTGCTGCCTACTCAGTAATTTTCTCATTCTATTTTAACGAATTCTCTCTTCTGCTGTGTCTAATGAATTTTAAATTTCAACGACTGCAATTTTGGTTGCTAGAAGTTCTCTGTTTGGTCCCTTTTTTCAGAGTATTGTTCTTCATTTCAAACCCCTCCTTTCTCCTTAAGCGCTTTTTCATTCCTTTCGCATCAGTGTCCGAGGATCCCAAGTCCCTAAACCACAGCTCCCCCGACATGGCGCCAGCTGCTACTGATTCCTGGCACGCTGGCCTGTTTGCGCTTTGTCCACCGTGAGCTCATCTTCGGGGGCTGTGCCGTGACCCACCCGTCTAGGGCAGTGGGTGGTCAGCCAACTTCTGGGTCCCTGAGACCCTTCCAAGCGGTCTGTGACATCAAACGCTTCCGGAATAATGCCAAGATGTTACTGACCTCTGTCCCTGTGCTGACACTTTCCCTGATGGGACAAAAGGGGTGGTGAGTCAACACCTGGTACGTTGGCATGACTATTTGGAAGACGTCCCCCCACCAAACTGTGTTCTTAGTAACAGGTAGTCAAGGTTCAAACAACAGGCATTTCGTTGAATGATGTCCTTGGCGATGCAGGAAACGTTCCCACCTTATGACTGATAATTGCAATAAATCTCGACTCTGAGTAAACAGCTTTCCAATGCTCTGTGTGGCAAAATGGGAAGCACACATCAAGCACGTGAGACGTATACCCAAAACGGTGGCTTCGTCAAGAAAAAGCTCTTGGTGTATCTGTTTGACCTGTGAGCTGAATTGGGTCCATTTTTCAGGAAACATCATTTGTACCTGAAAGAAGTACTAAGAGGCGAACTGGTTGAGCTAAGTTGGGTATTGGCAGACGTTTTCTCAAAGAGGACCAAGTTAGGGAGGGGCTCCCCAGCACGGGACCCCCCACCCCAGTCACGAGAAGTCCCATCATTCCTCATGAGGAAAGCCACGGTAGTCACAGCCCAGCAACTCTGACTTCCAGAAGCCTCTCTGCGAAGGCACAGAGGTCAGTGCAATGTGATGAATAAACCTGACCTTCCTAAAATGCGGGGGAGGACGGCTGACGGCCAGGCTGACAGTGCACACTTAACAAAACCAAACATGAGGTTTTCAGTGGTTTCCAAGCAGGGCAGGGAGGCAGGCGAGGAAAAGGCTGCTTCGGGAAGACAGATCTCGCAGCTGTAGGAAGGACGCAGAGGAGAGGGGTGGGAACAGAGCAGGGACGTGAGCTACGACTCGGAGCAGCCAACAATCGGGGGACAGGTGCGTCCAGGCGCTAAGGAAGCTGCCGTCCTGGTCCATTTTTCCTCTTGATTTTAAATCAGCTCCTATCCTCACACTGCCCGAACTTAAAATGGCAGTAGTACCTGCATACCTGCATACACTAACAAGCCCCCCGAGGAGTTCATGTGGGGTCACCAGGGATGGCCTGACCTCAGGGAATTCCAGCAGATCAGCCCAGAGTCCCCAAAGGTGGTGACTTGGGTCCCTCATTGCCTGCTCATGTCAGGATCATGTGGAATCAATCATAACCACGTGTGGGAAGATGGATGGCTGCCACTGACCGCTGAGTGTTGGAAACACACGCTCCAGAAAAGCCATAGGCCTGACACGCATCGCCCCTGTCAAGGAACCATGCCATCAGACAACAAATCTCAGGTGAAAAATGAAAAGCCAGCATTGATTTCATTGTACAGCTGATTTTATTTACAAATAGAAGCCAGATAATCTTGTATTTAAATGGCAGAAGTTCCATCACTCATGATCAGAGAAGCGACACTTGAGATTTATAGTTTCACATTATGATTCAGTCCCTTTTCTAAGGGGGGAGAGGGAGTCTTAAATTTTGGGAGAACGATTAAAAAGCATGAAAATATTTACCAAGTAGGGAAATGAAAAATTGATGCGCGAGCCCAAACCTGCATTTCTCATGCACATTTTTCTTCATAAGATGCAAAGTGAGTCAAGAGTCGGGGCGGGCGGGGCGGGGTTGGGGGGTGTGGGTCAGCTTTCAGAGACTAGGTTTCCGTCCTCCAACCACAGGGAGGGCTCCTACTTTCTCTGCCAATTCCTACAGTATCAAAAGTAGTGGGAACCCACACCGGTTCCTTCTACATCTAGCTAATTTATTCAAACTAAACCTCAGGGCTTACACTGCGTCTTGTAGAAGCCTTACTTCTTCAGTTTCAAATCAAGCAGCTGAGCTGAGACATCTCCCGTTAGTGGCGTCAGGATTGGCTACTATGTCAATGGCTCAGGAAAAGCCAGACTCGAATGGGAAATGCAGATGACAAGGGCAACCCCCCACATCTCCCTTCTCTTCAGGTGGGAGCACCCCTCTTTGACCTGGGGCAAAAGGGGACCTGGCAAAACACAGACCTCGCATGGCCTCCCTTCCGGTGGTGGCCATCCTTGCAATGGACCGTCCTCAGCTAAGTGACCAGAATGACCCCTGGACGTGTGCTCCCTCAGAGACTTCCATGGACCAAAACCCTGCTCTGGGCTTTTCCTCCTCTGCCAGCAAAATTAATCTTCTTCCTCCAGTCTCACTTTATCCCGTGTATGGGTCCCCAGAGCAGGTGTCTCATGCTTCATAATGCCGCCCTTATGTCTATCCTCCATCCCAGGCTTGCTCCTCAGGGAGGCCTCAGCAGGCAGCACCAGCATGGAACAGGCAGCACCTAGCACAGAGCAGGCAGCACCTAGCATGGATCAGGTAGCACCTCTCAGGGAGTGGGCAGCACCTAGCACGTAGCGGGCAGCACCTAGCATGGAACAGGCAGCACCTAGCATGGAGCAGGCAGCACCTAGCATGGAACAGGTAGAAGCTAGAACAGAGCAGGCAGCACCTAGCACAGAACAGGTAGCACCTAGCAGAGTGGGTAGCACCTAGCATGGAGCAGGCAGCACCTAGCACAGAACAGGTAGCACCTAACACGGAGCAGGCAGCACCTAGCACAGAACAGGCATCCAGGAAAGGCACATAGGCGTGAAGGATTCGAGCACATCCCCCACCTGAGGGCCATCGGGAGGCTCCAGTTCGGTCCTACTCTTTATTGTCAAGAATGTCTTTCCCAGGCACAGTGCAGGATTCATTCCCCCAAACTGTTTCCATAAAATCATCCCCGGCACTGGGAGACCTGCTTGTCTGCGAAAATCCCAGCCATCGGCCCCAGTTGACAAGGAACCCAGCAGAGCCCAACGATGGGGAGCAGGCCTTCCTCCAGCTCCCGCTTCCCTTTGGGGCCAGTCACAGCCGCGGTTCATCAAGCCCCCAGACCCCTGGTCACCAGGGCCGGCAGGGCCTGTGGGGCCGTCTGCTCACAGGTCCTGGTGTCACAGGTGAGACACTCAGACCCGTCTGATGCCTTTTAAGAGGCAGACTCCTAGGAATACCACCTGCCACCCATGGCAGAGGCTAGTCAACGACAACACACACTTGGGGCCACTCAGTGGCAAACGGCAGCACGTGTAGGGACCAGACTGCAGGGCAGAGTCCCAGCCCTCCCGCTGGAACCTCGGCAGGCCACCATGAGCATCTCCAGAATCAGGAGCACGAATGGATGGAATGTGTCACCCGAGTCACCCTGAGGACTGTGGCCGAGCAGAGGTTCGGAAGCAGGTGTGGGCCGAGGCGTGCGCAGGGCTCACCTGAATGCCGTCCAGCAGCCTGCTCATGCACCAGTACGTGTCGGCCTCCACGTTGCGCAGCACGTCTGCGGGCACGCGGGAGACGTCAGCAGTGCCCACGTCGTCCTCCTCTGCGCAGAGCATAGAAGAGACAGAGAGCGGTTAGGGCACAGCCGCGCGGCCTGGCGGAGACGCACACACGGCCAGCTGCCCACTCCCATTTGTCTGGCTCTAACTAGATGACTGCAGTGGTCTCATCACGTAATGGTTCTCAATTTTAATACCTAATTAGTTGCAGGTAATTAATATTCTGAATCCTCTCCGATTAATTAACATAATTAATACACTGTAAAGGATTGTTTCTCAGGCATGCCGCATCCTAATAAGAGAGCGCCTAAATATATTGCTTATTCCTGACAGAGATCTGGAAGTTTCCTCAGAACATTTTAAAAATTCTGCTTCTACTACATTGACATATGCATTCAGTAATAACTGCTCTAAACACCTGTGTTCAAGGTTACAGGTTCCAAACCGCAGCAGGTCAGCTCTTGTGTGCTGCAAGCACAGACCCAGGAAAGCAGTGACACAGACAGACATGTCTGAAAGAACAGGCAACGGGGCTCTGAATAACTTCCTTCTTCAAGCATAAAACACCTGGTAAGGAAACGTAACTTAAAAGTTTGAAATGAGGAACAGATGCCTAATTGAAACGGCTTATCAGACATGCGAAGAAACCAATTTTGGGTCTTAGACCCTAACCAAAATTGCTGTCATCCAGCATAACACTCATCACTGTTTAAAAAACTGTGTATCTTGTTTTTTCATTTTATTTACTTTTGTTTGATTTTTGCTAATGTTCATGGCACCTTTGCAAGGAAAACATTCTTCAAGGAAAGAAACGTTTCGGCCCACAATACATTTAGAGAGCTTTAAGTGGGTAAAAAGGACAGTAATTGCAATAATTGCTAACCTTCAGTGAGTAGTTATCATAGGCCTGGTGCTCTTCGACATGTTTTAAAGGTATTAACTCATTTAAGCGCCATCACAACTCTTGTCACTACCACTGTACCCCTTAGAAAATGGGGTGCATACCAACAGCCACAGCCCAGCTGTGAGCCGTGAGCAGTGGGCAGGATGTGGACCCACCATCGGGCCCCAGAGCCCACGTTCCTAACTGTTCCCCACGCGGCATGACAGCTCGCACACTCGAGCACATGGTGCACTCGGGCACTTCATACCCACCAGCTCCACCGTGTGCTCAGTGGCGGCCGACACTCCTGAGTCACACTGAGGAGCGGCTGGAAGAGCCGCCATCAACAAGCTCCCACTGGGCAATTTGTTCACAGCAGAAAACGGGTAAAAGGGGGCGGGCGTTCCCAGGACAGCCTCCAAGCAAGGGAGGCTGGCGTGCGGGTCTCAGGGGCCTGAACAGGAGGCCACTGGCCTGCACACGCACCCTGCAGGGCACAGCCTCCCGCAGGGTCACCAGTGAGATCAGGTTCCAGCCAGTTTGACTCTGACGTCACGCCTCACGGTACCTCTCTGGGACTCACGGGAGCATATCTGTAAGTGCATGCAGCTGAAAAGAGCACTCTTAACCCCCATTCATTCCCAAGTACTATTCTGGTTTGGGGCTTGTAATTGAGATGTAATTCACAGACCATAAAATTCATCCTTTAAAGTATACAATTCAGGGGGTTGTAGTACATCCACAGAGTTGAGTAACCATCACGACTGTCTCATCCCAGAACATTTTCACCCTCCCCCAAAGGCCCCCGGTGCCCCTCAGCAGTCACTCCCCATGCCGCCCAACCCCACCCAGCCCTAGGAGACCACCAGTCTGCATTCTGCCTCCATGGACTGGCCTATTCCAGACATTTCTTATTAATGGGCTCACACAGCATGTGGCCTTTTGTGTCTGGCTCCGCTCACTGAGCACAGAGTTTTCAAGGTCCGTCCACGCTGTAGCGTGTCAGTGCCTCTCTCCTGCTTATACAGAGAAACACTCCGCTGGATGGATGGCCCACTCTGTACCAATCCCTGGCCCCTCGGTGGGGGCAATGTGACAACATAATGCAGGTGCTCCCTGGGTGGTGGCTCCGTCCCTACACTGTGGGCACAGAGATGCGTGACACTCAGTGCCTTCCAGAAGCTGGTGGGTTAAAGGAAAAACAACTTTAAAATGGAAAATATAAATGTTCAGGTGTCAGAGCCACCAGGGTATGAAGGTGGGGGAGGGTTGGGGAACGGGGTGCCCCCCGAGACCCAGATGTGTGCTCACCAGCCAAGGCCCTGCCTGGCAAGCCCAGTAGGGCAGCCCAGCAGGAGGTGTTACCTCTGCCCGGTCACACACGTGGGCACCAGGTCTCCCCGGGGCTCCTTACTGAGCGCTGCAAGACCCACCCGCGCCAGGCCCCGCCCACCTGTCATAACACCTTTCCTGCTGCAAGAGCCAGTTCACAGACACCATGTAAGTGGCCTCCTCACAGCGGCGACTACCTGGCTGAGCAAAACAGCTTCTGCACAATCGATTCCACACCCCACACATAGAGAGCAGTAACAGAGACTCCTCACACGTTTCCATTCACACATTCTCTCTCTCAAGGGCCTTCAAAGCATCAAGATATTTCCTCGGCTATAATAACAGGTAAACAGGGAAAGGAGTCTGTCCCCAGGCCTCTAGCTCCCTCCTTGCACACAGAGCGTCTGGGCCACCGCAGTCAGACGCACAGGGAGCAGGCTGCTGCCTGCGGCAGCCAGAAACCTCAGTGATTTTTCTTCGTCTCTTTAGCTGGCTTACTATTTTATCCAAGGAAATGTGGGCGGCCTATTCTAGGTCATTTCTCATGACGTGCCATTTGTTACTCTTCAGTGTAATGAAGTAATGGCATTTAACTCAGAGACCCCCACGCCAATTTGTCTTGGAAAAGCTGAGAGATTCAGAATGACCCTTATTGTCACAAGGAGAGAAATATCCATCCTGCCAGACAAAGCTCTCACTAACAAGGGAGCAGGCGCAGAGAGAGCACAGAAGACTCTGGAAGCCCCGGGGCTGTGATCAGTCAGAGCCGAGGGACAGGCCCCATGAGCAGAAAACACCCCAGCTGGCAGGCGTGGCCCTAAGGTGGAAGGGGAGGGGGCGGTCACAGGAGATGGGACACTGGTGGTCCCCATCTGGTGGGGACAAGGCTGGATGAAGCCATGAGCAAAATCAGCAGGTTCAGCACAGGTGCTACCAGTTGGATTAACCCATTCAATCATCTGCCATGAAGACCTGGGAGGGGAGGGGTCCTCAGAGTCACAACCCCAAAATGACCAACAGCCAGGACCAAATTGCCACCTGCCTCCAAAGCACACACTTGTCACCAGAGCAGGCTGCCCCACTGCGTGTCATGGGACAGGTGACCAGAAAGGGAGGACACCTGGACAGGAAACTCCGGAGAAGCCCTCAGGCGTCTGGGCTTAATGTCCATGGCAGCGGACCCTCCACTGGGTGGGACTTAGCTCCCTAAACATGTGCCACACCACGTGACAGGGGAGGGGTCAGGAGTGCTAGCCTATGGGAAGAAGGGACGACTGGTCAGCGAAGGTCACAAGTGAGAGGGAATTCCAGACAACCCAGGGCTCAAAGGGAAAGTGAGAAATTCACAGGTAAAAAGACAGCAGGGGGGCGGGACTGTGGCCCCAGAGGGTGGGGCCTGTGGAAGGGGCTGCAGGGGCCGTGGGGGGAGCAGGGGCTCTCGGACTTTGGGGACCGGGAAGTGGCTAGTTCTTACCCCTGGCCTGCAGCCCTGTGAGCAGCCTCCTCCCAGGCAGGCAGGACCGACTGCGCCCTGGAACCCAGGACAGGGAAGGGCTACTATGGCCTCTCTAAGGTGACACTTTGACCCAACACATTATTAAAAGTAACGAGATTTAAACCAACCTGTTTCATCTGAAATTTGACTAGATTCTGTCCCAAGCTTTATGCACTAATCACGAACAAACAGTAACATCAGTCGGTATAATCCTGTTTTAGAGCTGTACCAGGCCCCCTCTTACCCACAGCACCTCCCGCAAGCCCCCTCAGGGGGATACCAGGCTGAGAAAGGCGGGAGTTCTGACCCCAGAGAGCCCTTGTGGTGGGAGGGAGGCCACCAAGGGCACAGGCTGGCCCAAGGGGCGCCAGGGGAGGCCGAGAAGCATGACCACAGGCGGGGGCAGAGGCCGGTAGTGACGGGTGGACCACAGCGGGCTATGAAGGCATGGGACGTAAAAATAGACATTTAATTAAAAACAATCTAGTGTCTTCTTAGATCACAGAAAGGCGTTAGGGGACAATTTAAATAAATGCTGTCCTGCCATATTATTGTTCCCATCTGTCTCAACAACTCATTTGTACCAAAAACCCCACCTCCACGTCTGCATGTACGCATGCACTGTGCACGTACACACACACACACACACACACACACACACACACACACACCACTCAGAAGTGTGCCAGAGACAGGCCCTCGGGCACCCTTGGGAGAGGGGTGAGGCGCGGTGTGGGAAATCATCACTCTCTCTGCAGCAGGGCACTGAGTAAAAAAAGAGCATGATTTTTCACAATGAACAGCCATTATTTTTGTAATGGGGGAAAATGTTGCTTAAGCCATTGGCATAGTTGAACTAAGTCCTGTCTTTCCCACAGGTAAGTGTCTGTAGGGAAAACGTCCCCGAGGATGGTGGCATTACCCTTGAAATGTCTGAGAAGCGTGTGCGATGCCCGAGGGTCAGAAGGATTAGGCCGAGGAGAGCTGCTGGCACTCAGTGGGTGGCCCGGTGCTAGCCACTCCACACGGTGGGAAAGGCAGTGCACACTTAGCACGGCCACCGTGAGAGCTGGCTCCTCCACCTGGGTGGGCGGGTGGGTGGATGCGGGGAACTAATAAAAGGCAGGGGATGTCCAGCCTGGCAGGGAGGAAACCATATGGGGATATAACTAAAATACCCAAAACGCTGTCCTAGGTAAATAAAGACCAGAAATTTCCAACCATGTCCCCACATCCAGAAGACAGAAGAGGTTAGTAAATAAAGGACAGGCAAGGTGACGGGCTCAAAGCCAAGGGCACTGCTGTGAAGGGGGTTCCCCCCGGGGGCGCTCACCAGGCAGCGACATGTGCCACCACCGACGGGCAGTGTCGCTCTGAGTTCCATGGCGCGCGCCTGTGTCCTGTGTCATCGGAGAGCCCTGCTGCATAAGCGCCGTCTGACAGACAAGGGACCAGCAGTGGCACCGTGCCAGCACAGGGCAAGCCAGGCATGACAGCACAGTCCGTGCTCCCTGCCTCGGTTTCGCTGCCACCCTGAGACAGGGTGGGACCCTGAGGCCTCTGACAGGGGACAGGAGTGGGGAGCCACTGCCCACGCAGCTACCTCTAAAAAAGTGTAACTTTGTAGGCAAAACAAGGAACCCTCCATCACAAAACAGATTACCAGCCCCTCCCGTCACATGGCAAAAGGGCCTGTCACCGCAGGGCCCCCACCCTGAGCTCTGGGTCTGAGGGGGCTCGTTCCTCACAGACTCCTGGGCCACAACCAGAGCAGCTGAGGCTGGAGTGTCACCCTGTGATCACAGTTCCAGGAAGTGAAAAGGCCTGACACACAGACAAGTTCCCCCTCGTGATAAACCAAACAGGGCAGCTTGGAAACTGGAAAGAGAGAAATACCTCCGGTGCCAACAGTGCCAGTAACACCTGGGCTTCCGGGACACTACTGCGACATGAACTAAGACCCCCCCCCCTCAGAGCACGGCTGCGGGCGACCAGCGAGGGTGGGAGAAGGGGACAGCTACTGTTATGACGACGTGACTCACCCACACTGCACAATCCCTACAATAAACCTCTTCCCGTAATTAGGAGCTTAACTGGGAACCGAAAGCATTCTCTCCTTGATGAGCACGCGGGACTCGCTCTGTGCTCTAATCCCTTGTACGCCCAACATGGAGGATTTAAATCTGAAACCCTGACACCTCGATGACAGAGATTTTAGCACTTAATTACACAGGTTTGGAGCCAACGCAGAGAAGACAGTCCTGCTTTGGTGAGCGCAACATCACAACTCGAAAATATAAATTCATAAAACTCTCTGGCTCAGCAAAAACAACTAATGTTATAATCAAATTGGTTTAGCTGTAGGGCTGTTTAATTCTAATGTAAATGGTGTCTGACTCAAGGTTTCGGACTACACGACCGGCACAGCTCCCAGTTCTGTTCCATGGTTGAAAGCCTGCAACCCAGACACAGGCGTTCAACCAGTGGGTGGCCCATCAGCAGACAACGGCCACAAATCAAGGACAAAAGCAGGACAATGCCCGCTCTGCCAGCCAGGCAAGATGGCATAGTTTGGCCACACCCAAGTATCAACTTCCTGACCCTAAGACAGACCCCAAGTGACAAGGACCAAACGTCTCTCACAAACACCTTGGCTCTGCCTCCCGTCCCACCCCCACCCTAAGCAGGGTCCCCAACCCCACAAGTCAGCCCGAGGGGGAGGACACAGCATGGGGAACGGGAGGCGCTGTGTTGAGCAGGCCGTGTTCTGTTGGTGTAAGAACACTGGCACCATGTTCCACGAGGAAAAGATCTCTCGACCACACATGGGCACATGACAGCCGTGGCGTCATGAGGACAGAGTGCAGGGAAACTTCTGCACCTGTAATGATCCTTGACTTCATAACGCCATTTTTACAAAAGGAAAAATCTTAGTCTCCTAACATTCTTTGCCTGCATCGCTGATATTTTCACATGTTATGATCGGGAGTTTTTGTTCATAGAAATGCTATTTGTTGAAATACTGGTTAATTCTATTAATATGTACCAAGTAGTTTTAGGTACAAAAATGTGGGGCTGAGAGAAAGGTGAAGACGAGCCCCAGAATCGCCCCCCACATACAAGAAGTCTAGGGAAGAAGGACCCATGCTTTCGTTCATCTCTAGTCTCCCTGAGTCACTCAGCCTCCATCGATGGGCTGTTTCTTTATGGTATTGATGACCACATTTACCTACAGGGGCTGCAGCTCACATGGCCATATCTTTAAATAAAGGACCAGCCCAGTAGAGAGTGAGCAGTGTGACAAGGGACAGCTCTGGCAGGTTCAGAGGGGCCCCTGGACAGGCCTGGGACACGTGGCGTTTGTGTGGAGCTTTAGACGACAACAGGACTGAGTGGCGCCATGAAGAAGACCAATAGAACCCGTGCCAGGAAGCTGCAGGAACGTCTGAACAACTGCGGCAGGAGCATGACAGCCCTGGGCACCGGGCTCTGCAGCTGGATTCCTTCTAGAGGACAGAGGGGGCTCGCGGGGACACCTGAGCGGTGGCGGAGCTTATCACGTTGGTGTCTGCCAGCATGGGGGCCGGGGCAGGGCTGCTCTGGCGCTGCCCTGCGGGAAGGACGAGGCGGCGATAGGTGGGGGAGACGCCCCCAGCCGGAGCCCGCAAAGCCCACGCGCTCCTCAGGCACACACACAAAGCTCGGGCACTGAGGCCGCTCGAGTGAGTAAAGCCATCGCCGAGACGAGATCAATTCCACACCATGACACGCGGGGCCCGGGACGCCCAGGCTGAGCACAGAAGGAGGCACTGCCCACTGCGCTTCCTCCATGACACGGACCACCAGACGTGTCCCTCCCTACTACGCCCGCACCTGCCGGCTCTGTCCCCCCACCACAGCAAGAGCTCCTCGAGAACAGGACCCTGTCGTCACCACTGTCCATGGCCCCAGCCCCTCGGGGACTGCCTGGACACAGCCGGCGCTCCACAGATACCTGCCAAGTGAATGAATGCACGCCCGTCAAAGGGCGTACAGGCGAGGAGGGAGCAGTAACTGTGGCAACACTTAGAACCGCAGCACAGTGAAAACCACAGCAAGGTGTTTCATGAAGAGTGCAAAGAATCAAATCCCAGTTTCTCCGGTTAAGAGACATGTCCAAATTATTGCTGACGGTGAGCTAATGTATCATGTCTAACTGGCTTCTGCTGACAACGCGGGCAGCACTTGCGTCGTTCGAACTGAAGGACACAAATACTGTCATGTATGAAGTACTCTGACGGCCTCCTGCACGGTCCCCGCACTGCTCTGGGAGGTCAGCGCCAGAGAGCGCCTCTGTGTCCCCAATGTCCCGCAGGTAAAGGGTCACGGGACAGGGACTGCGCTGAGTCTTCCGAGTCCACTGGACCCAACTGCCTGAGGACATGACTCTGAGCTTCTCCGGCATGTTTGGGCTGCAGTTTCCAAACGCAGACTTAAGGCCCTGCAAAAATCTGGGAACAACTAAAGCTATAGCTGAAACTTGCTGAAGTCTCTGTACTGGTTTCCCACAGGTGTAAGCTCTGAGGATGGGCCTAAAAGCGTCCAGACCAACTGGAGAAGCTAAACGTAATATGAATGCAAAATTACACAGAAATGCATTCTGACGGCATCTTTACAAGTCAGTGGAGGAAAAACCCAAGTATGAATCTGCAGGAGTCATTCAACTTCAACTTGGGGGCAAACTTTACGAAGCACTTAGATGACGCTTGATGTCCATTTGCCCCATTTCCTAAAATCCTTAACAGTTTCTAAAATGTTAGACTGCCTTACTGTATTGATATGAGGCATGCCTGTGTTTCCTCAAAGGCAGTTAGGAAATTCGAGCTCAATATTCTAGCTCCCGGAGATGATCACTACCTACGTAACACGCGTTACCCAGAAAACAAACGGGGAAAGCCTGAGTCAGGGCCTCAGGGGCCCGTGTGTTTGTGCTGAATCACTCACTAGTGCAGGTTTCCACCTTTACGCGGCGCTCTCTTCCCACACTCCCTCAGGGTCCGAGGCATGGGTCTGTTTTCAGCTGTGTCCGCGTGACGCTGACAGGGGACTGCCTGGACCCGCACACTTCAGGTCAGCTGGAGAGTCATTGAGCCAAGTAGCAAAATGATGCCAAGACAAAAGAGATTTCTAGATAGGGGTCCAACACCGCACCTCCCACGTAGTGTTTATTAGGGCAATGCACACACACCATGCCACTGCCGACGAGTTAAACCTATCACAGGCACGTAAGAAAACATTCAGCTGCATTGGAAACAGCGGCACAGTGCCTGAGCTCTCTTCTGTGGGGCCGTTAGTGGCCAGTCGCCACTGTGTGACAGCAAAGACAGACTTCCATCTCTGACACTGGCCTCCACTACAAGAAACCGGGTCTCTCTGAGAGGGGCTGGTCTGTTTGGGGCAGAAAAATTCAAAAGGCATCTGTTGACCAAATGGAGGCTTTCAGAGGTCCCTGGGGGGCCGTGCTGGCAAGGCTAATAACTACAGTAAATCAGCTCAAAAGACCACGGGGCCAAATAAAATCAAAAAGCCAGCACTGACGATAGGTCCTTAGAATGAGCAGAAATCTGACAAGCCCCAGTCTGTGCGGATGCTCAAAGGGGGCATAAAACACAAACCTGGCCAGAAAAACCGTAGAACACAAACCCACCAGAGAACAAATGTGCCAACTAGAGCAAAGTGACTGCTGCCTAAAAAAGTGGGGGTGGGGGCACAGCGGGGGCTTGGTTAGCTTTGACCCGAGCAGACTCAGTGTCAGATGAGCTCGTGGATGTCAGAACTGACGGGAAGGGCAGAGGGAGGCCCTGGACAAGGAGTGAGAGGTGGGCCTTTCCCTGCTCGTCCCCCGTCTATGGTGTGGCCACAGGGGACAGCCTGGGCTCCAGCAGGCCTCACAGACCTGGGACCCACACAACTCACAGCTCGTAGACAGAAGGCCGAGGCTCACAGGCAGAGGGGGCCGTGCTGGCCCGTTCTCCAGTGGCACCGTCACCCCGCCCGGAAGGTCGAGGCCTCAGCACCCATCCTTTATGACAGCACCCGTCTGGCTGGCACCATGGCTGAGTCCAAGCAAGCGTCCCACTGTGCGTCCCCGTCCGGCACCACCCTCACGCCAGCCGCCCCACCTCCACTCCCTGGCCGTGCCCTCCCTGCTGGCAGGGTAACCACAGACAGAGGCAGTGACATAAGGGACTTATGGGAGCCGTACAAACGCCTTAGTCATCACTCACAGTTTCGGAGGGCCGTTTGTTGTGTCTCTTCACTGGGTGAACTGGAAAGTGCAGGGCAAACCCCGAGCTGTCGGTCCCCGTCCGGGAGCGTGAGAGCCAGCAAGAAACACTGCCTCATCATGTTGTCCGGAGGACAGTCGGGAACACGTTTTTGTCATGGAAGCTGCCTCAGTGAGCCAATACGCAGCTCATTGCATAATTAAAAGAAAACTCCGCACGTCAGTCAGGTGGAAAGAATGAGCCTGGCATGGTACGCAGCAGAAATCCTGTTTTTCCCATGGGTTTCCCGAAAGAACTCCAACACCCAGGAAGCCGCAGAGGGGTTCTCACGGGAGCCACCGGCTGACACAGGAGCCTCTCCAGGGCAGTGAGGGGGTTTCCTGTCTCAAGGAACCACACTTACTTCCCTGGAGCTCAGACCAATGGCGAACTCCTGAGGAGCCGCAAAGCCCACCCTGCTTTGGGCCGCGGAGCTTGGGGAGAGCCCACTGCCGCCCTGGGGCCTGAGAGCCGGGGCCCCACAGCGACAGGGGACCGGGGCGGGCTGGCTGCAGAAGGGTAATCCTGAATGAACACAGCTGGAACTGCCCATATGTCCCAGCTCTCCTACAGGCAGCACGCCGCTAAGCAGGGGGCAGGGGCACCCTGCCCACAGGAGACTTTGTCCCACCCCAGTGTAATGACAGATGGCTAAGACGTCATGCGGTGAACAGGATTAGGATGCTGGCTGCAGTGGGACCAGGGAAATGGGAGATTTTGAGAAGCGGCTGCAGGGTACGAGGTTTGCACCGGGAACTGGCAGCCAGGTCCCAGACCCCAGCCACCAAAAGATCCAAAAGGACCTGGTCCTGTTTTAAACACTTCTGGTTCTATCCGACCCCCAGGGGGCCAATCCTACCCAAGGGGGCGGCAGGTAGGAGCTTAAAGGAACACCCTCAGGAGGTGCCACTGATCACAGCCACGTCCTCACGGGTCCTGTCCCAGGCTGTCACTCATCTCCAGGAGCCCCACATCCCTGGCCTGACACTGCCCCCAACCTGGGGTGCAGGCCCAGCCGCCAGGAAGTGCCCCTTGGGGGAGTCTGCACTCCAGTCCGTGCTCCACGCACCCAGAGCCCATGGCATTTATCAGAGACGCTCTCACGCCCCTCACTGGCCAATGGCTGTCCCCCCCCACCCCCGGCGAGGCAAGTGGGGCTGGGGCGGTGGCAGAGGCTATGCTGAGCTCCGCAGTGGTCCCCTCCTCTCAGACAGAGGCCCTGGGGTCTGCCTCATTTCTGGCCTCTCCCCATCCCGGGTTCCCCACTGAGCTGCACCCTAAACCTGGCTGCATCAGTATTCAGGGTGCTACCTGCTGGGCCTCCATCTGTGAGGTTTTTGTTTACCTCCAAACTGTTGTGTGCACAGGTGAAGAAGGGTGCTCGGACGGGGTCCCACAACCCGGCATTTGGTTCATGGACTGGGCACGAGCAGGCAGAGGCCCCACCACGACTCTACTCGCAAAGCCTCCGGGTTCCCTGTGGACCTCAGAGCTAGGCCTCCACCGACCCAGCCCTGACCTCCCAGGCCAGCCCCCTCCAGCACCCGTGCCCTGCCTGCCCAGCACCTTTCCCTCAACCTGCCCGACACACACACATCCTGCCCAGGCCTCACCAGCAGCAGACAGCACCAGAGCTCCATGGGGCCGTGCAGGGTTTCCCCTCACAGCTTCATCCGAAAGGTGAGGGGAAACACCTCCGCTGAAGCCCGCAAGGCCCCTCACCGACGCCACTCAGCCACTCTCACTGTCCCGTGTACAAACGGCCCCGACAATGGGTGACAACGCCCACGTGCTTCCCCGAGGTCGCACCTGAGACTCAGCCAGCTTTAGGGCCGGACGAGACATTAAATACACCCCAGTGCTAATCCCTCAACTCAGGGGTGATCAGGTTGACCCCCAAAGCAGGAAGGGGCCTTCTTCTGTCTGGTTATTCCAGCTCTCTACACAGACCAGGGAGCAAGCTTTCTAACAAGGCGTTTATCACATGCATGATTCTTGGGAATGACGTGGAGAGCAGAGAAGAGCGTGTAAAAGGAAAGCACTGTCCTGAAACGCAGGGTGGGATGTGATCTGGTGAAGTTCCCCACCTTCCTCGGCTCAGCTCACAGCACAGCCCCAGAGGGCGGGCGGCTTCCACAACAGAAACGCGCTGCAGCTGATTCCTTCGGAGGCCTCTCTCCTTGGCCAGTACACAGCTATTGCATCCCTCCCCACCAAGTCCCCCCTCCCCCGCCCCGTGTCCCCACATGCTCGTCCCTCTGTGTGTTTGTATCCTGATGAGCTCTTCTTATACGAGGTCGGACAATGAAGGTCGCGAACTCACCCTAGAAAAAGCGCTACACGCCTCATGGCTGAATATCACTACAGTCAGTCACCTTTGAAGTCCTCCCCTTGGGAAGCTAGGCACCGACGCCAGCGCCTAGTCCACTCTTTAAAGCCATTCTGGAACTCTTTTTCTGGAATGGCCATCAGAGCTGTCGTCGTATTATCCTTGACGTCCTGAGTGTCATCAAAATGTTTTCCTTTCATTTTGGGTAACACCCAAAATGTTACCCAATATTTCCTTTATCTTTGAGTAACACCCTCCCTACTCACCTGACCTGGCCCCCAATGACTTCTTTCTTTACCCGAAGATAAAGGAAACATTGAAAGGAAAACATTTTGATGACATTCAGGACATCAAGGGTAATACTATGACAGCTCTGACGGCCATTCCAGAAAGAGTTCCAAAATCGCTTTGAAGGATGGACTAGGCGCGGGTGTTGGTGCATAGCTTCCCAAGGGGAAGACTTCAAAGGTGACCGTAGTGATATTCAGCCATGAGGTGGGTAGTGCTTTTTCTAGGGTGAGTTCGCGAACTTAATTGTCAGACCTCATACTTTCATTAATAAACCAGAATTGGGACTACAGATGAAGTTTTATACCCAATTGTTTTTATTTACACCCTGGTCACTGGCACATATTGAAAAAGAATGTTTTCTGAGATCGTGTTTAAGGCTGCCTGGAAATCAACACACCACACCCAGAGGAGCTCCTGCCAGAACAAACACCTCTGCTAGGAACCAAGGAACCAACGAACGTCCCATACAAACGCGTCCTTGACACAAGGAGGCATTGTGCCTTTCAATCAGCGCCAAAGCGCTTTCCAGAGAGGCTGTCTCACCAAAAGATTATAGGGTGTCGCTCTCGGCTCATCTGAAAAGCACTCAATATGATCTTTTTTAATCTTTGCTAATTTGATGGACAAAAATAGAACTGCATTATTGGTTTAATTTGCATTTTCATTACTTGGGAAGCTAGATTTTTTTTTTTAGATTATTAGTCATTTGTGTTCCCTACTTCCTAACATCTCTTCCTATTTCCAAGAAGAATGTTTTTAACCATTTATTTGCTTTTCACAAACATAAGAAATGGTTCCTAAAGGTAAACACAACCACAAGAAAAACCACACGCGCGGGAGAAAGCAGCACGGGTTGTTTTGAAATACCAGTGCCACCTTCAAGCGTCCAGGGTGCTTACGCAGCTGCCAATCAAAGCCAACATTCCCAGTCAATCTGAAGCCACCTCTCCATGTAAGTATGAAAGATAACCGAAATTATCATACCGTTCTGGGTGGCTGGAAAATAATTCATTTTGTTTGACCTTTCTTGCTCAATTCCACATTAGTGTACTTTTAATCAAATATATCAATATGTACTAATTAACCCTGCTTGGAGTGAGTCAAAATTAACAAACCACTTCAATAGTAAATCAAAAAGATCATAATTGGCATTTTCATTTTTTATAAGTAACACGCCATGGAACAGTAGATGCGCGTCACTTCAGCAGCACGTAATGACACAACAGATGTCACAGCCCATCCCTCGCACGGTTATTAGACTCGTAAAATATGCTTCCAAAATGAGAAAAAGTAGCTGTCAAGAACCGCATCTTATTATTCAACTATTAGACTTTCTTAATCATCAATCAGCTTAATTGCTCCTGACACGGGTTATAAATAACATTTTGTGGTTCAATAAAACACCACAAGGATAACCCCTTCGTTCCCAAAACTGATCAGAAACCCCCTTGGACATTCCAGGAAGCCCCACCGCCTCCATTGGAGTTCAGTCGTTCCATTCCAACTGGATGTAACACTCAGAAGCATTTTGCTAATTCATGCAAAAACCCTGAAAATACCACTGTCTTACATTGCACAGCAGCACTATTTTCAGTTAGATCCCTGAGGGGTAGACGACTCATGTCACTGGTCCCACTGAATTGAAAACATCGCTGTCTAGCCGTGTGCGGCGGCTGTGACGCCTGTCCCCTCCCCAGGCCAGTCACGCAGTGTCCGAGCCCCTGCCCTCTGCCCCGAGCCTGGCACCAGCTGACCCAGAGGCTTATCTTCAAGGCACTTAAGATTGAGAGATGATCCCAAGGAAAACGCAGGACTCAAGCGAGGACAGCCGTATGACGTCCCCTTTACCGACCGCAACACAGAGGCCACGTGCCGGCTGCATCTTGGCTCACGCACCACTTCATATGGGGGATGGGGCTCAGCAAGCGGGGTGCCTCATTGAACGCAGGGGGGGGGTTACCTATTAAACCCACTCACACAGCCCTTTCTTCTCCTCTGTAATAACTTTATCACGTAATTGTGTAGATATCTGTGTCAAAGCTGCTCTTTCCAGGTAAAGTGTAAGCCTCAAACACCTAGAGAATGACACGCAACACAAAGTCACCTAAAAGTGCCCAAAACATATTGGCTGAGGCCAGCTGAGCATGCTTGCCGCCAAGGAGGGGAAAGTGCATCCTGCTTGGATAGAGGAAGTCTAGAGAGGCTTCATGGAGGAGGGAACCCAGTGAGGTAGGCTCTGAACGATAAAGAAGCAAAGTTCTGAAAACCCACACTTCCAACCACTTTACTCTAATATTGTTCTTCCTCAGCCCCCACCATAAAACCTAAGCCCTGCGGCCCGGCCCACAAGGCTCTCCACACAGGGGCTGCCTCTGGCCCCCGGCCCCTGCCACTCTGTCACCAGCACGATCCCCTCGTCGTCACTGCAGGCTTCAACCCCTCACACCGCCAGGCCTCGCAGTGGCCCTTCGGCTTCGCATGCCCTTCCCCTCCTCCAAGGAGAACCCTGCGGCCAGCCGCCCTGCCCATGGCTCACTGGCATCTCTGCCAGTGTGAAGGTCCGCTCTGTAATCTGCTCCTAGACGGGGAGTCCTTGGGGGCTCTCCCGGAACCCAGGGCCCAGGCCTTGCACAGGCTCAGCCTACAGAAGGCACGTGAAAATGTCCGTGGGACAGACCAGCGGACAGACAAATGTACGGATGAAAATACCAAATGCTTCCCCAGGACTTCATGGTTTATAAAGTGTCTTCTGTTACACTAGGGGTGTGCAAACTTTTTGCAACATTTTTCACCAAGGGCCATATGCGGTAAAATACACAAACAGCCGGGCCACTCACCCGAGGTGAAGTACGTATTGCCTCACCTGGTTTATTTAAGTAAACTAAATATAGTTTTGGAATTTGCTGCGGGCCAAGTAACAATGGATTGCGAGCCGCAGTTGGCCCTCGGGCCGCAGTTTGGACACCCCTGTGTTACACGATGTCTTTGGGCTTTGTTGTTTTTAACACAGATGTGCCTGGGAAATGGGGTTGTAGTCAGAGGAAGTGGCTGAACACAGGCCTCCAGGCTGAGACAAGCTCGGGCAGGTTCTCAGAACCACAGGCAGAGGTGATGTGTGAGGGGCTGTGGACAGCAGCTCAGGGCTCCGTGGCAGCGCTCGGGACCTGAATAAGGAAGTTCCGGAAGCCACCTAGTGTGTTCTGAAACGACACGATTTGGAAAGATGAGCCCTGCGGATGGGAGCCAATGGGGGTTGTACCGTGGGCCACAGCCTTGGCCGTCAACAGGGAAATCAACATGGTTTCTATGCCATTAATTCACTAGATGCACTGAGCACAACTCAAGCAAGAAGTCTTCCCCGAGCTGTCGGTGACGCCAGGCACCATGCACCCCACCAAGCTAACGGCCGCACCGAGCTGCTGGCGGCGCCGGGCCCCACACACCGCCCTGCTTTAATCCCACCACAGCAGACAGCAGCTGCTCTCACCTACTTATGACGGGAGAAGGCAAACCAGCCAGGCCACCGGACATGTGCAGGGTCACACAGCCTGCGGACGGCTGAGCAGGAACAGTGCTCGGGCCTGTCGGCTGGATTCTAATGCCCAATCACAGTGGTGGCATTTTAACCAGCCTACCATCTTTCCCCGAAAAAAAGAACGAGCCGGCCAATCAGCAATAATGCATCTTTTAGAGCAAAAATTAATATAAGACCCAGTCTTATTTTACTATAAGACCAGGTCTATAATATAATATAATGTAATATAACATAATATAACACAATACTGGTTCTTATATTAAATTTTGCTCCAAAAGACGCATTAGAGCTGACGGTCCAGCTAGGTCTTATTTTCGGGGAAACGCAGTAGGATGAGCTCAAGATGATCCCGGAGCTCCTGCAAAGTCTGAATTCTGCCAACAGTGGTGAGAATGCAGGCTCTGGAATCAAGCAATCTGGGCTGCGCCCCCTCCTGGTAAGTGGCCTTGCGCAATCAGTCCAGCTCCTCGCCCTCAGCGTCTCTACAGATAAACGGTGAAAAGTAACACCACCTCCCGGTCAAGGTGCCGGAAGGACTATGCAGACACACAGCCAAGCTTAACAGAGGGCCTGACGCAAGCAAACGCTCTGTAAGTGTTAATATTGAAATTGGTTAACTTCCAAGGGAATTCCACCAAATTCTAAGGGGAACAAAAATAAGAATTACAGCAGACTTCCCATAAAAACTACACAGGACAAAAGACAGTGCAATGGCATCATTAATATACTCAAAGAGAAAACGGTCAACGCAGAACTCTCCACTCAGTGAAAGTATAAAGGAAACACTTTTTCTGACAAACAAAAGCTACATTACAAGAAATGCTAAAGAAATTCTTCAGGCAGAGGAATATAATACCAAGTAGAAATGCAGATCTATACAATGAAATGAAGAGGCCAGGAAATGGTAAAAACGAAGGTAAATATGAAAGGCTTTTTTCCTTATTTACTTTTTCTCTTTTTTGTATTCTTATTTATTTTTATTTTTCAATAACAGTTGACATTTAAAATTATTTCATATTAATTTCAGGTGTACAGCATAATTTTAGGTGTACAGTCTATATAATTTATGAAGTGGTCTCCCAGTTAGTCTACTATCTACCTGGCGCCATATATAGTTAGTATCACGTGATTGACCATGTTCCCTGTGCTGTACTCGACATCTCAAGAGCATTTTGTAACTACCGATTTGTACTTCACCGTTTTCACCTATCCCCTAAACCCCTCCTGGTTGGCAACCATCAGTTTGTTCTCTGTATCTACAAGCCTGTTTCTGTTTTGTTTCTTTATTTTGTTCTTTAGATTCTACATATAAGTGAGATCATACGGTATTTGTCTCTCATACGGTATTTGTCTGACTTACTTCACTTGGCCTAATACACTCTAGGTTCACCCATGTTGACCTAAAGGGTAAAGTTTCATTCTTTTCTGTGGCCAAGTAATACTCCATTGTATATATGTACCTACCACTTCTTTATCCAATTGTCTGTTGATGGGCATTTCGGTGGCTTCCATATCTTGGCTATTGTAAATAGTGCTGCAGTGAACACAGGGGAACAGATATCTTTTCAAATTAGTGTTTTGGATTTCTTTGGGTAAATACCCAGAAGTGGAATTGCTGGGTTATAAAGTAGATGTATTTTTAATTTTCTGAGGAACCTCCATACTGTTTTCCATAGTGGCTGCACCAATCTGCAATCCCACCAACAGTGCACAAGTGTTCCCTTTGCTCCACATCCACGCCAGCACTTGTTGTTTGTTGATTTATTGATGATAGTCATTCTGACTGGGGTGAGGTGGTACCTCCTTGTGGTTTTTATTTGCATTTCTCTGATGGTTAGTGACACTGAGCATCTTTTCATCTGTCTATTGGCCACCTGTATGTTCTCTTTGGAGAAATGTCTATTCAGGTCCTCTGTCCACTTTTTAATTGGATTGTTAAGTTTTTTGTGTGTGGTGATTGTAAAAGTTCTTCATAAATTTTGGATATTAACCCCTTATCGGATGTATCATTGGAGAATATCTTTTCCCATTCAGTAGGTTGTCTTTTCCTTTTATTGATGGTTTGCTTTGCTATGAAAAAACTTTTTAGATTATTTTTTCTTTTGTTTCCCTTGCCCAAGGAGATAGATCAGAAAAAATCAGTAATCGATGTCAGAAAGTTTACTGCCTATGTTTTCTTCTAGGAGTTTTATGGTTTCGGGTCTTATATTTAAGTCTTTAATCCATTTGAGTTAGTTCTTGTATACGGTGTAAAGAGGTGATCTAGTTTCATTGTTTTGCACGTGTCTGTCTAGTTTTCCCAGCACCATTTATTGAACAGACTGTCTTTACCCCATTGTGTATTCTTGCCTCTTTCGTCTTGGATTAATTGACCGTATATGCCATACTGACCACATATTGACCACATATGCTATGTGTCTGTTTTTCTGCAAGTACCATGCTGTTTTGATGACTATAGACTTGTAGTATAGTTTGATATCAGATAGCATGATACCTCCAATTTTGTTACTTCTCAAGCTTGCTGTGGCTATTCTGGGTCTTCCGTGGTGCCATATACATTTTAGGATTATTTGTTCTAGTTCTGTGAGAAATGCCGCTGGTATTTGCCAGGGATTGCACGGAATCCATAGATTACTTTAGGTAGTATGGACATTGTAATGATGCTAATTCTTCCTATCCGTGAGCACGGTATATGCTTCCATTTACTTAAAAGACAACTGACAACGAGGCATACAGATCACTCGGCATACAGATCTCGGCATACAGCTCACTCGGCATACAGCTCACTCGGCATACAGCTCACTCGGCATACAGCTCACTCGGCATACAGCTCACTCGGCATACAGCTCACTCGGCATACAGCTCACTCGGCATACAGACCACTAGGCATACAGATCTCGGCATACAGCTCACTCGGCATACAGCTCACTCGGCATACAGCTCACTCGGCATACAGCTCACTCGGCATACAGCTCACTCGGCATACAGCTCACTCGGCATACAGCTCACTCGGCATACAGACCACTAGGCATACAGATCTCGGCATACAGCTCACTCGGCATACAGATCACTCGGCATACAGATCTCGGCATACAGCTCACTCGGCATACAGCTCACTCGGCATACAGCTCACTCGGCATACAGCTCACTCGGCATACAGCTCACTCGGCATACAGATCACTAGGCATACAGCTCACTCGGCATACAGATCTCGGCGTCCATTTGGAGAAATGCCCCCCGCCCCCACACATACATACACAATGATGGGGGGGGGGTGCGTCAGAAAGACCCAGGCACCAACCGAAAGACCGAAAGAGCTGAAACAATTTGAGCAACAACACAGATAATGTAGAACCGTACTATCACCCAAAGCATAAAATAAATATCTAGGAGTCCCTGTTCACATAAATGATTGAATAAATGAATGAACAGGGAAAACAGACCAATCTCTCATACAGAAGAATTCCCAATAATGTATATGGACACTGCCCTCAGGGAGGTAGGATACACGTGTGGGCACGCTGTCACTTCTTTGCATAGAGGACAGGATGGACACGGGAGAATAAAACGCTAACTGCACAAAGAAGCCTGACAAACACATCTCCACCAGGGGACCGAGGTCAACACCAACAATGGTAAGTCATGTTGACGGCATGTGCCCTTGACAGGATGGGATCAGAAGGGCACTTAAGTTTTTGCTATTCCTCCCAGAACTCATAACCCAAGTCTAATTACATGAAAAACAGCAGACAAACCCAAATGTAGGGATATTTTACAATATACCTGGCAAGTACTCAAACTATCAAGGGCACTAGAAACTGTCCCATCCAGAGGAGCCTAAGGAGACGTGACACTGGAATGCCACGTGGTGTCCTGGATGGAGTCTTGGAACAGGAAGAACAGCAGTAAAAGCTAAGGAAATCTAAATGTAGGTCATGATCACGTATCAACACTGGTTCCTTAGCGGAGACAAGCATTAAGACGTTAACGGCAGAGGAAAATGGAAACCCACCACGCTATTTTCACAACTTTTCTACACAACTATTCTAAAATTAAAAGTTTGTGTAAAAAAAAAAGATAATTCGTTTTCAAAAGCAAAACTTAGAACACTGCATTGTGGGTGTGTAACATATGCAAGTAACAGAGGTCAAGCAAGAGGACACAGAAGCAGGCTGCTGTCAAGTTTTACCCCACGCGTCACATGGTAAAATGTTACTTGAAGGCAGACTGTGAGAAGTTAAAGGTGTATACTGGAAAGGCTGGAAGAACCGCTGAACCACCCGGCACGTAACTAAAGAAGGTGCGGCCGAGAACAGCCCATACATGCAGGCCCACTCCTGGGCCCGGCCGGGAAGGGTGCCCGCGGCAGGCGGCGCCCTCACACACCTCGTCCTCCCACTGTATACCTGAGACTCCGCTAGAAACCATGACCTACACGGTGCCTGAGGGTCCCACGCTGCAAAGCAGAGCCTCTAACTGACATGGGCAGACTTTACGCAGTGCCCTGAAGGTGACCACACAGTGGAGAGGAGGTGACGAGGAGGAGGGACAGATGAGGGCGATGGCTCTCCACCTGGGAGCCGGCCCTGCCGGAAGCCGTCAGCGCCCCGTGAGCACCTCCCACACACAGGCCAGGCCGACAGCCCGAGGGAGCAGAAGCACACCTGCCGACCCCACGGGCCAGCCCTCATGCTGGGGCTTCATGCCTTTCCTCCGTTGCCCATCACACGTCGGGGAAGCGCCAGCCCTGCCACTGTGCCCTGACCCCAGGGCCGCAGAGTCTCACAGACATGAGCCAGCCCCAAAGAGCTCAGCATCTCAAGGGGGACACAAAAAGTAAATGACCACGTCCACTACAGAACTGCAGGTGAGGGTCCCAGGAGACCAGGAGCAGGGTCAGCCCTTCCTGCTGACAAGCAAAGGTGTCAGACAAGCAGTCACGCAAAAGCTGTTGGGTCCAACGGCACCTGGAGAGCTGCTGTCCTGGGCCGAGGCCGGGCGGCGCCCGCAGATGCTCAAAGAAGCCACTACCACTCGTGGGGCTAAGGGCCCAGTGACAGTCACAGGCCTTCCCCAGACAGACAAAGGGTGAGGAGATGCCCGGAGGTCCACGGAGGGCAATGGCCGCCCTCCCGGGAGGACAGCGTACCTCTGAGCCGTGCCTGCAGTGCCGCTGCTGTGACTGGGGCACTGGAGGGCGGTGATGGTGGCAGGGCCACAGCGACACCCATAGGACGCCCCTGGGGGCTGCTAACTGGGCCGGCCTCCCAGTGACAGCAGTGGGGCCTCATGAGGCACTGGGCAGAGGCAGGCTGGTCGGATCAGACAGGACGAAAGCGTGTCCCAGACACGGCCCGGGAGGGCGCTGGGCAGTGAGGCCACAGCGGGGAGCAGGAGACGACGCCGGCCGAGCAGTGAGCTCAGGCTGGGAAGCGCGTGGAGCACAGGGTGTCAGGAGGCAGGCGCAGCAGGACAAGGGGCACGACAGAGAATGCCATCGTCACTCCAGGTTTAAGCCTTGGGAGGCAGGCCAGGTGCCCGGAGCCAAAGAACACAGCCAGGCAACAGGAGTGGCGTGATGCCACCTGTGCCCCAGCGCTGGATGGTTTACTGTGTCTTCAAGGAGATGCCAAGGAGTCAGGTGAACACTCAGGAGCGGGGCTCGGGGGCAGGTGTGGGCTCCGAATTTGACATCGGAGAGCATTAGGTCTTAACCTTGCAGGTCAGCTCTCCCCCGGCCAAATCCAATGAAAACTGTGCCTCCTTTCCCCAGAAAGACATGCAAATGTGTCTTTCGGAAGGTTTGTAAACCCACTAAAAGCCACTGGTGGATGTGTAAGTACGTGGAGTGGTGAAGCCACCAACATGCAAGAGGTCACCCAAGCAGAGAATGAGGTGGGGGGAGAACACGACGGCCCAGGACCTGAGACGACAGGGAGGAAAGGAGAGGGACCGGGGTGGCCACGCCAGGAGGGCCTCGTCCTGAGCCAACCAAGGAGAAAGCTTTAGAGGAGCGGCTGCGGATGGACACGTGGCTACACAGCGTCAAGGGCGTGCGGGTGGCCGCCGGGACCTGGCGCAGCTCGCGGAGCGCCTGGTGGCGTCTGCCCACGGCACGTCCACGTGCGGCACAACACGTGCCTTGTTGTTTTCAGAACAACAAACACGGACTTCTGCTCTTAATGCAATAATTGGTCCAACGGCAGGGAGCCAGATGTGATTTCCAGAGACGGGAGAGAAGGGGTCCGGCTGCTTCCCCGTTTCCTCTCCACGCCTCCAGCCATGGCCGGCACAGCCCCAGGGACCAGTGTCAGGATACTGAGAGAAGACACTGCCTACCAAACAAAGCTCCGCACTTGAGCCTTTTGCTTCGAGCAGCAAAAATTCCATTGGCTATAAATCAGGTTTATGCATTTTGTATGGATCTGAAAGAAAACAGCCATCAGTCACCACCGAGACGCGGGCCCACTGTACATCTCTGCTGTAACTGGATAGCTGACAAAAGGCGCTGGGCCCTAACGACACATTATCACAAAGTCAAGCTCAGCGGGATCAAAACCAGCCCCAAAGGCGGGTAACAGACTCTACCCGCGTGAGCCATGACAGCCGACCCAGCATCCAATCCCTGGCTCATCCTGCATCGCCACGGCCCTGGGCAACGCCGCACCCCCTTGAGCAGTCTTTGGAAATACATAATACATGAACCACGAAACCCACTGTGAGGGCCCCGAGTTACACGCTGCTGCCCAGCCCTAGAAAATGCTATCATTTTAGAATGTTCTTTCTGAAGTGGCTTTGTGTTTTATTGGCAAAATGGTGTATTATTATTGCAATAATAATGATTTAAATATAAATACCATTAGAGCTACAATAATAATGCACACGTACTTTGTGGTTTCATTTCAAGGACTTCACGCACTATGAATGGACGCAATCATTAGTCTCCCAGCGAGAAGGAAAACTGAAAGCATTGTCTCTGTTTTGCAGACAGTGAGTCTAGGGCAGGGAAGCAAATGGTGGGGAGGCCCAAGGCTGTGTGTGCAGAACATGAAAACCGGAAAACCGCTAGGCTGGTAGTGCACACAAATACGCACGCAGGCTCGCACACCGCACAACTAACCCACACCCTACATACGAGGAATGTGAGTGAGCCAAATATCCCTAGACAGAGAGCAAAAGAACTAAAACTCCACATATGAACCAGAGAGAAACAGCAGGGCGCTGCAGTGGGCAGCTCTGCCATTGCTCCTGCCTTTTCACAGACACAGCGCCCAGAAGAGGCAGGAGGCGTAGAGGGGCCTTCTCTGCATGATCAGCATTCACGCTGACTCTCCCGTCGTCTGCGCATGTCTGCAAGCACTATTACACTGAATAAAAGCGGCCCCTCTCTCACCTCCTCGGTCCCGTGATTTCAATGAGCCCACATAGGAAATGAGGAACAGAAGCTCGGAGAACAGAGCTGGCTCTGACCCCTGCAGGAGGCAGGAAAGCAGGAGCCAGTGGCCACACCTGGCCACCTGCCCCCAGGGCAGTCCTGCATTTCCTGGTGGACACAAAGACCTGGAAAAGGGCCCCAAGCATCCTCCCAAGGAGGAGACAGCAAAGACAGCACCGCTGGGTGCTTGGGGTGTCTGACAGGCAACGCGAAAGGTTCACGTCCAAGACCACGCTCCTGATGTCCCGCCAAGGCCCCCCACCCCCACCTCCACCCCCACCGGTCTTCCCAGGCAGCGGCGATTCCCCCTTCTCGTTAGTGAGGGCCAACCGTGGGATCACCCTCAGCCACTCGCTCACACCTCATCCAACCCATCCATCAGCAAACCCTTTTAGGCCTGTTTCTAACCAGTCAGACCAACCACCGATTGCTACCACCCTGCTCCAAGCCACCACCGCCACCTGGATTAGCTCAGGGACCTGACCAGTCTCCCTGAATCCACCCAGCTGTTCCCTTCCATCTGTCCTCAGCACGTTCCCCAAGTGACCCTTAACAAGTGAAGGCACGTTAACCCTCTCCTTAGAAGCCTGTCTTCCCGATGAGAAGCCAACATCCTCCTAATGGCTCACACGTCCTATAGGACCTGGGCCATCACCGCTGGCATGTCACCTCTCTGGTCACGTGAGCCTCCGCTCGGGCCCTCAGGTTGGCTGGACCTTAGGGCCACCTCAGAGTGTTCATTCTCACTCCAAACATCAGATGAAATGACTGACTCACTGAGTAGATGTACTTTACAAACAGGTGTGTCCTCACCTCTCACTGAGGTTTGCAGATGGGCCAGGTGAGAGAACCTGGGACTCATGGCTCCATCTCATACTCCCTCCAGGGCACCTGCTCCCCCAGTGAACCGGGGACAAACCGCTCACATTATCTAAGCAGTGTGACGTGTGTGCACGCGCGTGCATGTGTGCATGTGTGCTCACATATGTCTGTGTCTGCCCAGTGCATGGGGCTGAATCTGCACACAGGAAACAAGACCGGACGTGCGGCTCCTGAACGTTCTGACGTCTACAGCCCATATGTGCCTGCCTGTGTTTGGTGGCGCCCGCAGGACGAAACTGCTTCCACGGCCAAAGGTGCAGTCTGCATCTGTCTCCTCTTAGCAGCAGGAAGGGCTCTGTTTAAATGACTATTCTTCCTTCCCCCTTGAGAAGTTGCAGCTTCAGCCCCACAAGGACAAAGGCCACAGAGAGGAGACACCTCTACGCTGCATCGAAGGGTTCCGAAGCCAGCGGAGCACAAACCACCCTGCAGAACAGCCTGGCACAGCGGTTACAGGCCAGCGCAGAGCAGGAGTTAGAAAGTCACAGTGAGGGCGACGAGCAAAGCGGTGCCACGCCCAAGGCAGGGTGGGGAGGCCTGTCCGCGTGGGAAAATCCTGAAGGGGCAGGAAGAATGAGGACACGGGCAGTGTCATGGTCACACGCTCACTCCAGAGTTCCTTAAAAACACCTGCTACTGTTTCTTCATCAAAGTCTGCTCTGGAGTGGAGCTACCTAAAAGGAAAGGAAAAGCACGGCTGTCACCTTGTCCATTTGAGAGCTAGAGCGCAAATGGAGGGCTTTCCTGCTTAAGAGCTTTGATTTCTTGTCTTCTCTCTTTCACTTCACTTTATTTGGAGATGAGCAGTCTCTGGTTTTCTTTGCTTGATTTTGCCCATCTCTCCTGCTCATCTCTGATATTCTAACCCTCCAAAGGCACGTTTCCTACACACCTCCCTTAAGAAGAGTGTCGTCCCTGTCTCTCAACTGCCACTAAAAGACGAAGTTATCAGGTGAGAGCAGGATTCTAAAAGCCCTGGTAATTTCTGCATCTCTCTTGAGAAGAAGGAGCTAAAGGATCAGGTCTCACAAGTTAGCCCAGAATGGAGGGTCATGGCGGAATCACCTGACCGAAGAGCCAAGCTGTTGGACAGGCTGAGAATGCAGAGGGCCAGCCTGTCATCATGACCTCGGGCCATGTTCCTTGGGCACAAGACCCCAGCCCACCCCCCAAGCCTGATATAGCTCAATCTATGGACCTCAGATGTAGGTATCCAGAGATAGACATGGTTAGAGATATCGAGAGGGAAGGGAGTGGAGGGGAGAGGAGGGGAGGGGGGGGGAGGGAAAGGAGGGAAGGGGGGAGAAGAGGAGGTTACACCCACAGGGTGGAGTCAACATATGAACAAAAGCAGGACATGCAACATACAGATTTGCAGACAAGTGCTGAACACCAGCCATGGCCTCCACGAGGCCCTGAAATATGCTGAAACCTAAACAACGGTGACAACACTGTGACCTGGACAAGCATTGAGGACCTGGACTCCGGGCGAGTCTCTGGGCACCTGCAGCTCGAGCCCTTACTTCCGCACCTGTAAGAGGAGGACAGAGGATGGGATGCCCCGGGGGCCCGACCACCCGTGACACAGGAGGGCGGGGCGTAACCTCAGGACCAGGACCACCCAGTGGCGGTGCTCTGAGGACCACGGCTTCCAGCCGGCACTTACCATCCAGTTCACACACATGACTAAGCCGAGTGAATGACACGGACCCGAGTGAAGACACCACACAACAAAGCAGCCCTGAGAAAATGGGGACTGGGGACAACCCGCTGATGGGCGAATTGCCCCTCCTGCAAGGGCACATGCCCTCCTGCCCACCACAGTGATGGGACTGCATCCCTCTGAGACGCCACACAGGCCCACAGCACTGACACCTAGTCCAGACGTGCCCCGGCTGTGCCCTAACTCCTCACCGAGTCCCCTGACCCCGCAGGCCTCCACCACGGCCTCTGCCTGGCCGGCCCCAGAGGCCCTCGGCCTTATACCCTCGGTTGGACGCCAGCTCCTCTCGAGGAAGGCCGCGGTTCAAAACACCGCCCAAGAAAATGACTCCACCCCCACACTGCACCAAAAACAGGTCGAGGAGAGGGCACAGCTTCACTCTCGCCCAAGCCCCTGGGGAATCATCTGCCAACACAACAGGACAGGGAGGGCGCTGCGGGGAAACCTCTAGTGAGGGTCTCAGAGCGCACCCCACCAGCCGAGCCCATGCTCAGGGCGAGCTGGAGCGAGGGGCCCAGGGCTCAGTCCTGGGGGGTGTCTCGCTAACAGGGGAGCAGGTGCTGACTGCTCACTGGAGCACATCCGTCCCCAAGTGAAACTGCCGGGGACACCTCGCACCGCATCAAAGCGAGCCCCAAGCTTGCCGCCCGCGAGCCTCCCTGTGCACGTGCCGAGCGCTTGTCTGGACAGCAGTCTGGTGACACCTTTGTCCATGGATCTGAGTGCTGTCATCCGCTCTTCATCAGACTTTCCAGTCTCAAAACTCCCATCTGACCAGGTAAGAAGGGAGAGAGTCCTCCCACAGGCCTGCCTGAACTGCAAAGGGATGGGGACACCAGGCCTGCGCGTCAGGGACACTGGTCTTCGGCCCCAGGGCTCACTGGCCACACTCGGTCTTGTGCGACAAGCGTCTGTCTGCTCTGGACGCTCCCTCTTCTTTCGCAGACCGGGAGGGGAACATTGTTTAGAGTGAAGCGTCCACAATTCAGTGGCCCGAGCAGGGACCCACTACCCAGGCTGGCCTGAGAGGACAGTGGCTACAGAGCACGAGCTGAGGCTAGCCCGTCTGGCAGAGAAAATGAACCTCAATGCAGCTGCTGGATTAGATTCAACCCAAACACTCCCCGCCCTCACTTTCGGGGGGGCGGACACACCTCTAAGGGGTGAAATGAGGGAGAAGGGTTGGTACTGCACCGAGCCGCTAACAAAGCTGCCCTGCCAACCAGGTAGCAGTCCAGAGAAAGGCAGTGGTGCTGTAACCATGATGAAATCGTCCTCCGTCCTGGGTCTCCCTCCTGCCCTTCTGAGTAGCAGAGCAGGTTCTAATGGGAGCGGACAACGTTATCAGTCAGACAGGACACTCACTTCAACCAATGAGCACAGACAAGCTATTCACGTCCTTGCGTCTCACCTCCTCCTGTTCAGGGCACTGCCAGAGCCCACGGGGCAAGCCCGACCACTCACGGAGGGCAAGAGGCAGGATTTCACCAGTAAGGACCATGCAGACGGGAACCCCACCATGTCTCTGCCCTGTGCCCACCAACAGGCAAAGGGTGGAAGGAGGATGCTGAGTGAGAACCAGAGCCAGGGCACACGCAGTGGCCTGGAGGTACTGACACCAGCCATGTGGGTACACACGTTCCCCCTCGAGACGCCAGCAGCACAGAGGGAGAAGAGGGAGACGGCCGGGGCGGGGGACCTGGCAGGTAGGCAGGTGGGTAGGCAGGTAGGTAGGCAGGCAGGTAGGCAGGCGGGTAGGAAGGTAAGTAGGCAGGTGGGTAGGCAGGTAGGTAGGAAGGAGGGTAGGAAGGTAAGTAGGCAGGTGGGTAGGCAGGTGGGTAGGCAGGTAGGTAGGAAAGCAGGTAGGCAGGTAGGTAGGAAGGAGGGTAGGCAGGCAGGCGGGTGGGCAGGCGGGTAGGAAGGTAAGTAGGCAGGTAGGTAGGCAGGCGGGTAGGCAGGTAGGTAGGAAAGCAGGTAGGCAGGTAGGTAGGAAGGAGGGTAGGCAGGCAGGCGGGTGGGCAGGCGGGTAGGAAGGTAAGTAGGCAGGTAGGTAGGCAGGCAGGCAGGCGGGTAGGCAGGCAGGCGGGTGGGCAGGCGGGTAGGCAGGTAGGTAGGCAGGTAGATAGACTGGCCAATGGATCGATGATCGATAAACAGGTCAGGCAGAACACACGAGCAGCAGAGGGGAGGAGCGGTTTACTCTCCCTTTTTGATCACAACCCCGCTGGGTCCCGGTGAGCAGCACGCTCTGTACTCTGTCCTTACGTCCTTGACACGGAACACCTACAGCCTCCACTATGAGAAACTCTCATCCTGAGCAGGTTTCTGCTCAGTCAGATAGGCTGCAACTTTGTGTCATGTGAAGAGAAGCCACCAAGCTGCTCTCTGCCCTGGCTGGGGATTGCTGGGCCAGGGGCCTTTGCAGGCCCGCCCCTCGGGCTTCTGAGGAGTGGGCTCTGGGCTCCTCAGTTACCGAGAAGGACAGCAGGGAGGCCAGGCCGCAGGCGCTCACACACCGATCGCGAGAGCACAGCTCCCTTCGGAGGACATGTCTCTCCTCATAATTACGTTAATTGCAATTAGCTCTCTCCTCCTCCACAATTCTTCTGCCCTGACACCTGTGCAGTCCTCTGGCATCTGTTCAACGCCATTTCCCACTGCTATGGGCACCCCAGTTCCCTCTCCACTGCGCCCCAGAAACAGGGTGCTTTGCCACCTGCAGGCCCAGGTAAGGGCACCTGTGCACTCTACTTCCACTGATTGACCGACCCCGAATCTTCAGAACAGCATTAATCTCTCCTATTCAGCCCTGAAGTAAACTTACCGGTGATAGATACTTCATTTTTTCCTCGTAATTCATTCACCCTTAAGGAAAAGTCTCATAAGTAATTAAATTGCCTTTCCTTTCTGTGTGGGACAGATCTGTTTAGAACAGCAAAGTCACCGGAAGCACGAGGTCTGAGCAGGATGCCTCTGGGAGGCCGACGGTTTCCTGACGAGCTGCTGGAAGAGCACTCCTGGGGTGACGCTGACGGGCTGCACAGAGTCTACGCACAGGGGTTTGCAGGCGCCCTCCGGACCCCACACGGCTCTTAACTTCAGGGTGTCGGAATCCTTCTTGGATACTGCTCAGCTCTGATTACTGAAGCAAAACCTTAGATGGCTGACATTAAGGGCACAGCTAAGCGGCCGAAATGGGGGGCCAGAGTCACCATTCCTAGTTACCCATGACAGAGTCCTCAAAACGTCCCCAAAGAAATAAACAGCAGTGGTGAAGCTTGGGGCCTTCAGGAGTCAAGAAGCATCTTTATAAAGAATGGAAAAAACACCTCAAGACAAAGTGAAGACAAAAAAGTCACACACAAAAAGATGGCTCCGTTCTGGTACTTCATGGGGACAGCAGACAGGGCGGCCCGATTTCCAAACAAAGGAAAGGACGACGAAACGTGGCATGTGGACTTCTCCCTGGCCTGGAGTCCACCCTGCGGGCAGGCCCCATGACCCTGACCACTTTGTTAGCTTAATGGGCTTCGCTTCCCAGGTGTCATCTGGGACTCCTTTAAGGGTTAAACACACATAAAGCGCTGTTTTTATGTATGGGCATTTCTGCTAAAACAATTAACTCCAGGTCTCATTTCCTTCCTGGGAGAGGGAAGAAGAAAGAGAAAGGCACCACCTTCAAGTCAACTTACCACAGCACTAGTTTTGAAATTTGAAAAGCCAGCTGGCTACCAGCCAAGCACACAGCCCCGGCCAGCGAGGACGTGGCCCACCTGGAGCCCGCTCCATCCATCCGAGCACCAACTCCCAGGGGCTCCGAGTCCGCCGGCCGTCAGCCCCTGCCCTGAATTCAGAAGGTCTGTGAGCTCTCTCGGCCATGCACCGACTGGGAAACAAGACCCAGGACCATCACTGCTCTCAGGAGTCCAGCCACAGCAGAGGCGGTGCAGAGCTCCTTCCGTCCGTCTGTCACTGACTTGCACTGACTCAAACCCCCATTTCTACAAGGCTCTCAGATACCCCAGGGGACCACCAAGATTCTCCTCACTGGCAGCTCCAAGAACCCAGAGCATTCCAGGGAAAATAATCACCATCTGTCATCTGAATCCAACAGACCCTTTTCATTTTTATGTATTTTAAGTCATTTGACAAATAATTTATAGAATGAAGACTAAAGTGAGGGTAAAGAACAACTTTGTTAGAAACTTCCCCCCACATTTTCCTGGTTACAGGTTCATCTCTGGAAGTTCCTAGTTTGTCAGGACTTCTGGTTCTTCATGCACTTGCATTGTCCAAACAATCCATTCTAGATTTCACATATATTTCTCGTAAGTTTCTACTTGTTACCTCTAGCTCTTCTATTTGTTTTCAGAATGCAATCCTTTTGGAATTGTGGCGTACAATTTGGATGAAGCGAGGGCAGCCATCTTCTCTGCTACAGAA
The DNA here is from genome assembly GCF_964194185.1 of Rhinolophus hipposideros. Classification (NCBI taxonomy): domain Eukaryota; kingdom Metazoa; phylum Chordata; class Mammalia; order Chiroptera; family Rhinolophidae; genus Rhinolophus; species Rhinolophus hipposideros. The sequence continues at coordinate 2,492,776 of NC_138055.1, forward strand.
CTGTGAAGGATTTTCGTTTGTATGAACACCAGTGATGCTGATGGAACAAGCCCGTGATTTTTCATTTCTACATCTTCCTCTTCACCCCTTCCAATCGTCGCCTCTTGAACACACACCTGCTTCCAGCATTGACCATTTATCTCCAAGTTGGAGCCATAGCATCATGAGAGATGAAAGAATACTGCCATGTATCTTCTTAGCAGAAAGGGATGGACCATGTTCTTGTCACAAAACACTATGGGATGAAGTCTTCCCTGTTGAATGACTACTTGGATGAGAAACGTGTTTCCTTCACATCCTGAGAACTGTCGTTCCCTCACTGATGCCTGAGTTAGAGAATATTCATCGAAGGTATTGTCAGCTGAAGACTCAGTGAGAAGCTGCTTATATGATCAGTTTCACCATCATCTTTAGTATCGCCAGAGCAGCTCCCATCTCACTTTCTGATCTAACAGGCCAAAGTCTTCCTCTGCCGGTTTTCCTCTCTTTGTCATTATGAGTGGAAAATAAAGAATTCTAAATTCTCTACTGTGTTCAATAAAAGCTTAAAAAAATAAAAACAAACAAAAAGATGATAAAAGTGTCTCCAGACTTCTTTTATATCTTCTTGAAAGGTAATGGAATCATTTAGAAAACACAATAAGGACACTAAAGGATCGTGTAAGAGGGATGGTTTCTTTCACTATTAAGCAATTCTTCTAGATCAAGGGTGTCCAAACTTTTTTCAACGTTTTTCACCAAGGGCCATATGCGGTAAAATACACAAACAGCCAGGCCACTCACTCGAGGTGAAGTACGTATTGCCTCACCTGGTTTATTTAAGTAAACTAAATATATTTTTGAAATTTGCCGCGGGCCAACTAACAATGGATCATGGGCTTGGGTGTCCAAACCCGTGGGCCGCAGTTTGGACACCCCTGTTCTAGATGATCCAACTCTTTTTTAAAATCTCTTGTTTCAGTCTTTTTTTAACCATAGTTAGAAATAACTGATGAGTAATGACAAAAATAATTCCTAGGAAAGTAATATTGCAATGTCTTAATAGACAGAAAAGTTAAGACCGTTAAGATCTGACAACATACCTTATAAAAAGATCCAATCAACCTAATGGTAGTTATAAGATAGAATGAATCTTATTCTATTTTGTAAAAATAAGTCGATTTTCTCCTTGATCTTTGAAGAACAGAATGAAAGTCATCCAGGGAAGTTCTTCTATTCCTATTTGTTGAGTGTTTTTATCATGAAAGGGTGTAGAAGGTTGTCAAATGCTTTTACTGCATCAATTGAAATGATGATGTGGTTTTTGTCCATTATTCTGTTAATACAGTGTATTACACCAACCTTGCATTTCTAGGATAAACCCCATTTGTCATGCATAATCCTTTTACTCTGTTGTTACATTCAGTTTACTAGTATTTAATTGAAAATTGTTACATTTATCTTCATACGGGATATTAGTCTGTGGTTTTCTTTCCTTGTGATGTCATTGTATTGTTTTGGTATCAAGATAATTCTGGCCTCATAGAATTAACTGAAAATTGTTCCCTCCATTCTATTTTTAGAAGAGTCTGTGAAGGAGTGGTGTTCTTGGTTAAATGTTTGGTAGACTTCACCAAAGAAGTCATCTGGTCCTAGGCTTTTGTTTGTGGAAAGTTTTTAAATTACTAAATCAATCTCTTATATACCTTGCTCTTATATACAAGGTCAGACAATTAAGTTCGCAAACTCATCCTAGAAAAAGCGCTACATACCTCATTACTGAATATCACTATGGTCACCTTTGAAGTACTCCCTTGGGAAGCTATGCACCAACAACAGTGCCTAGTTCACCCTTCAAAGCAATTTTGGAGCTCTTTTTCTGGAATGGCCATCAGAGCTGTCGTCATGTTACCCTTGATGTCCTGAATGTCATCAAAATGTCTTCCTTTCAATATTTCCTTTATCTTTGGGTAAAGAAAGAAGTCATTGGAGGTGTTCAGGTGAGTAGGGAGGGTGTTCCAATGCAGTTATTTGTTTACTGGCTAAAAACTCCCTCAGAGGGGCCGGCCTGGTGGCTCAGGCGGTTAGAGCTCCACGCTCCTAACTCCAAAGGCTGCCGGTTCGATTCCCACATGGGCCAGAGGGCTCTCAACCACAAGGTTGCCAGTTCAATTCCTCGAGTCCAGCAAGGAATGGTGGGCTCCGCCCCCTGCAACTAAGATTGAACACGGCACCTTGAGCTGAGCTGCTGCTGAGCTCCCGGATGGCTCAGTTGGTTGGAGCGCATCCTCTCAACCACAAGGTTGCCGGTTCAACTCCCTCAAGGGATAGTGGGCTGCACCCCCTGCAACTAGCAACAGCAACTGGACCTGGAGCTGAGCTGCGCCCTCCACAACTAAGACTGAAAGGACAACAACTTGAAACTGAACGGCACCCTCCACAACTAAGATTGAAAGGACAACAACTTGACTTGGAAAAAAGGCCTGGAAGTACACACTGTTCCCCAATAAAGTCCTGTTCCCCTTAAAAAAAAAAAAAAAAACATGAAAAAAAAAACAAAAACTCACTCAGAGACAGTGCTGTGTGAGCTGGTGCATTGTCGTGATGCAAGAGTCATGAATTGGCGAAAAGTTCAGGTCGTCTAACTTTTTCACGCAGCCTTTTCAGCACTTCCAAATAGTAAACTTGGTGATCTGTTTGTCAAGTTGGTACAAATTCATAATAAATAATCCCTCTGATATCAAAAAAGGTTAGCAACGTTGTTGCAGTGAGTTCATGAACTTAACTGTCAGACATCGTATATCCATATAGATATTGATATTGATAGATTAATACATACATATACAAATACATATATTGAAAGAGATTTAAGGAACAGGCTTACACAATTATGGAGATTGGCAAGTCTGAAATTTATAGGACAAGCCAGCAGGCTGGAAACTCAGGCAGGGTTTCTATGTCTTAATGAGAATTTCTTCTTCCTCAGAAAATCTCAGTTTTTATTCTTAAGGCCTTCAACTGATTAGATGAGGCCCACCCATACTGTGCAGGGTAACTTGCTTTACTCAAAAACTACTACTTTAAATGTTAATCACGTGTAAAATGTACCTTCACAGCAGTATCTAGACTGGTGGTTGACCAAACAAGTGAGCACCAGAGCTTCAAGTTGATATAAAATTAATCATCACAGATAATTTGTGTCTAGGAATATCTCTATTTCATCTACATTATCTAATTTGGAGAGCTGTTCATAGCATTCCATCAATGCTTTTGATTTCAGTAATTTGAGCCTTCTCTCTTTCCCTCCTAGGCTGGTCTCGCTAAAGGTCTGTCAATTTTGTTGACAGCTTTGAAGAACCAACTTCAGTTTGGATACATTTTTCTGTCCTTTTTCTCTTTTTTGTTTCATTACTTCTGTTCCAGTCTTTATTTCCTTCCAGCTGGCTGTTTTGGCTTCAATTTGTCCTTCCTTTTCTAGTTTCTGAAATTGAAAAGTTACTGATTTGAGATGTTCTTTTTAATACAACTATGACTTTCTCTTGGAGCACTGCTTTAGCTGCATCCCTAAGTTTTGGTATGCTGTATTTTCACTTTCATTCATATCAAAGTAACTTCTAATCTTCCTTGTAATTTCTTCTCTGACACATTGCTTATTTATGGTTGTGTTTTGAAATTTTGAAATGGACACATACATGTCCATTTCTTCAACTGTCCCGTTATTTATATCTAACTTAATGTCACTGTGGTCAGAAAACATACTTTGCACGACGTCCATATTTTCAAATGCACTCAGGCTTGTTTTATGGCCTAGCAAGCATAGTCTGTCCTGGAGACTATTCTACATGAACTTGAGAAGAACATGTACCCTGCTGCTGTTGGGCGCAGTGCTCTGCAGACGTCCGTTCAGTCTAGCAGGTTTTCAATTTGTTTATTCAGTCTTTTTCTAGTTCCTTGTTGATATTCTGCCTAGTTTTCCTACCTGTTATTGGAAGTAGTGTGTCACGACAACTTTGGAAGATGCTAATATATTAAACAAAAAGCAGTATTAAAATGTGCATGCAGGGCCGGCCAGGTAGCTCAGGTGGTTGGAGCGCTGTGCTCCTAACGCCAAGGTCACGGGTTCAATTCCCACATGGGCCAGTGGGCTGCGCCCTCTAAAGCTAAGATTGTGAACAACAGTTCTCCCCGGAGCTGGGCTGCCGTGAGCAGCCAGAGGTCAGCTACCGCATGCTGCCGTGGGCTACCATGTGCTACCAGGAGCGGCCGGTGGCCAGCGTGAGCGGCCGGCAGTCGACGAGAGCTGCCGTGAGCCGCTGTGAGAGGCCAACCGCTGACCGACTGCCTCAGCCGTGGGGAGCGCAAGGCCCATCACACCAGCATAGGCCGGGGAGCTGTGTCCTACACAACTAGACGGAGAAACACGGGGTTCGGGGGGAGGGAGGCGGAAGAAGGGGAGAAAAAATGTGCATGCAAATTATGATTGCTACCATGTGAAAAAAGTGCACTGACAAAAGGCCAGAAGGAAATTAGCAAAATGCTCCAGTGACAGCTTCTGGGATGCAGAGCTATCCTGTTATTGAATTTGCCAATAATAAGTCCATTTCTTTCCATCACAATGTCTGGAAACAGAAAACATGACCACATAATCTCCAGCTCTGATCCACTAGCATTCCCAGGGCCCTCTGCTCTCCGCTTCCCCCACAAGGAACTAGAACTGCACAGGAAACCGCTGGGCTCCAATGCTCTGGTTTCTTAGTGCTTCTGAGATTAAGTGTGGACCACAAAGCGTGTACACGCGTGACGAGGGCCGCTCAAGGGAGCCACACATTCAGCAGCCCTGGGTCGTGAAACACATGGAAAACATGACGTGCAATGAGGTGAAAGCTAAATGCAAACCAGGACAGTCAAAACAATTTCTAAAGCTGTAATTTGTCAATGAGAACCTGGCGGTGGCTCTTCTCTTGCTCCCGGTCCCTTGAAGCCCAATTTGTACTCCGATAATGGCAATGGGCGAGAGAATGACTGTGCTGCGAACACTGGGCTCCCAGCAAATGTCCTGGTTTATTTCTCCTGTGTGTCCCAGCTGGTTGCGGGCTTTACGGCCCCCGCCTACCACACACGGAGTACGGCTCCAGCACACGGCCATCTCCACAAACTGCAAGCGAAAATGTCTTCCCTGGGCAAAATTAACATGTTTAAAAACAACCCATGGTCTTGAGATTCTGACTTCCACACAGGGCTATAAAAATAAATATTCTTACTGTCCGGAAGTAAATGCATTGTTTATTCCAGTCCCTTTCCATATTTGCTTCTAAGAGTAATTATTTTAAGAGCAAAGGACTTCAAAGCACATCAATCATAGCTTACACGTGCCGATGAGAAGCAGCTGTAGAATACCCCTCATCTTCCCCAACAGTCATGGTCCTGCCTCCCGAGTGGCCCCAACATAGTCAGTCATCCTGCTGTGGGTCCAAAGTGCCCTGTCAGAACTGTTTCTAGATTTAAATAGCACAGAGGAAGTAGAGGAAAAAGTGGGGGGGATGATGCTTCCTCGTTTTTCACTTTGCTGAAAATACTTAAACTGAAACATAATCCTCTGCTGAAATTGTGCGATTCAAGGTGACAGAATAATGGTTCTTAATTTTAAATCAAATTTAACATTGTTAAAAGGAATATGTTTGAAAAATACAGGCTTTACTTAAAAATTACACCATGCCTGGGGGTAAAACAAAACCTAAAACAATCCAACAACAGTGGAATGGTTTCATGAATTATGCTACATTATCTCAACAGAACACTGTGTGCAGGAGGTAAAAACGATCTTTACAAAGATCTCCTAATAATACCAGGAAAAGCTTGTGCTACAAGGTTAAATGGGGAAAAGCACAAAACAGAATTTCATACATAATATGCTTTTAACTACGTAAATAAAATGCACAGGGGTGATAAAAGACCTAGAGGAAAGACATCAGAACAGCTGTTCCCTGAGTGCCAGCGTGGGCCTGCACCCCATCTTCTGATGGGTGCACACACGGGCCCCAATGCAGAGCACAGGCGGCAAAAGGCAGCGCAGGCTCAAGGCTGAGCAGTCCTTCCTTCCAGTCCAAATCTGGATACTGGGACCCACATGCTCTTAGAGAGAGAGGAACACACTGAAACGGATTCTGCTTTCCAGCCAGCAGCCCGGAGAAGAGGCTCAGGCTGGCTCAGAGGTCTGGCCACGGGCAGGACAGGTGGCGACGGCTCACCATACGGTCACCTGAAAGGCTGATATCATGAGTCCATTCCGAGGCACCAAAATGGAGCCCAAGTAGACGCAAGACTGTCGCCAAGCCCTTCCACAGGTAGGTTGACTATGGGATGGAGAGCATGGCGGCCTTTCCCCAGCCCTCCCTGCGTGGCGGGCAGAGAGGTTCGTAATGAAAGGAACGGCTGCGGAGAGAAGAGACATAAATAAATGTGTTCTCAGCAGTGGGACTGTCCAGCCCTTCAGACAGACTAAAGTTTCCAATTTCTCCATACTGAGCAAGTATTCCCATTAGAAAAGCCATGCGGTCCAACTGTACAACACACACACACCTTCAGCAGGATCACGCTTGACACGGGGCATGCGCACTGAGCTTCCCTGCGCAGAGCGTGGCACACGCGAGGATGCGGACAAATCGGAACCCTCCTGCATGGCTGCTGGCAGGAGTGTGACATGGTACAGCCGCTCTGGAAAACAGCTGGCAGCTCCTCAAAAGGTTACACAGAGTTTCATGTGACCCAGTGATTCCACTCCTGCGTGTTTCCCCAAAAATAAGACCTAGCCAGACAATCAGCTCTAATGCATCTTAGCATCATTATTCATAATAACCAAAAAGTAGAAAGAACCCAAATGTCCATCAATGGGTAATGAGAATATGGTATGTCCATATAAGGACATGTTATTTGGCCCTAAAAGGGACTGAAGTGCTGGTAATTTAATGCTACAACATGGATGGCCCTTGAAAACATCACACTAAGTGAAAGCAGCCAGTCTCGAAAGACCCCATACTGTATGATGCGGAAAGTAGATTCGTGATTGCCAGGGGCTGGCAGGGGAGGGATGGAGTGGAAAGGGGAGGGACCACTATTGGGCGGGTACACGATTTCTTTTTAGGATGATGGAAATATTCCAGAATTAAACTATGGCGATGGTTACACTACTGGGTGAAAATTCTAAAAACCACTGAATTTTTCACTCCAAGTGGGTGAATTTTATGGCATGTAAATTATATCTCAATAAAGCTATTCTCTAAGTAGTACCAGTAACTTGGGTGGAGGTCAGGAGGGGTGGGAAACCAGGAAACCAGGCCGACTGGACACTGACAACCCCTGAAGCCAGATGAGGTGCCTGGGGCCTCACCACACCATCCTGTTCACTTCGTATGTGAGAACTTTCCGTAATAAAAAGTTCTTTCAAGTAAAGGTGCGAGGGTGGCTGAAATGGGGGAGGGGTCAAAAGGTACAAACTTCCAGTAAAATACTTAAGTATGGGGGGTGTGATGTACAGCATGGCAACTACAGTTAATGTTACTGTTTTATATAGTTGAAAGCTGGTAAGAGGATAGATCTTGAAAGTTCTCATCACAAGAAAAAAACTTGTAATTATGTACGGTGACAGAGGTTAGCTGGTGATCATTTTACAATGTATACAACTATCAAATCAGTATGCAGTACACCTGAAACTAATACAATGTTGTGCCAATTATGCCTCGATAAAAAAATAAAGTCATTAAAGCTGTGCGAGGCCTGTGGCCCATCTCTCCACCCTTCCGCATGCACGACTCCCGTGCTGCCATTCCTGCAGAAAGGGCACTCGCTCTGGCAGAGCAGACTTGCCACCATCCTCCCTCCCATCTCTGGCAGGTCACCACTAACGTGCACACTGCCAAACCCTTTGGCAATTTCCAGGTGGCAGCACTGATCTCTCCTTGAAAGTGTGCCCTTCATTTTGGTGACACCTTTTTCCTGCCTGTAGAACCACTGCTCTGCTTCCTTCCTATGACCCACCATGGTTCCCCTTGGGGACACACATGGCCTTCCTTCCCTGTCTCCTCTGCTCTAGGAGACGTGCTCTTCCGGCCCCCTTTGCAGCCAGGGGTGGGGTGGGGGTCAATGAGGGAAAGTGGGGAAGGCTTATGAAAATGGGCACATTCAACTGACATGCCGTCTGGCCTCTGCCCTGTGCCCTGCACACCTCCCTCTTTCCATACCTAGACACAGCCCCGCAGGAGGCACACAGACCTGCCATTTTACGGGCAGGAAAGCCACAGGCTAAGACAATGAAGGGACACGATACAACTACGAGGCAACAGCAACAGCTCCGGGACACTGTTCATCCCCAAGCCCAGGTCATGAATGCGGCTCATGGGGGCCGAGCCCCGTTTGAAGCCAGGCAGTCGGGCTGATGCAGAGCTGTGTCTCTAGCCTCAGGGTCCATGGTGACCCACCCCAGCAGCGCAGGCATCTGAACGACCGACGCCAGACTCCTTCACAGACAGCCACACGCCTCCAGGCAGGACGGCCACGGTTCTCAGCCCGGGAGCCTAACTCAGCCAAGCCTGGGAGAGCCCGGACACCCGGCAATCACAGGACCGGCCCTCGCCCACTGCACGGTCCCAGGGCGGTGCCCACTCCCAGGATGACCAGACCCAAACAGCGCAGCCGCCTCCCAGCTCCGTCCACCTGGCATCCTACTCGCGCCAGCAGCCGTCTCTCAGAACAAGTGCCACGCTCACGTCCCTTTGCCCCATCTTGCAATCACCCCAGCAAACATTCCAATCGCCTGGGTCTCACGACGGAACTCGGTGGCAAAGTCATCAAGACAAACTTATTTACCACATTAATTAAGTGGTCTATTTAACATGGAATATCAATTCTCTAATCACATCTCAGTTGAACTTCTTGTTTCAATTAACAACTCTGAAGTCCACTGACAGCGGTCCTACTGTTCTAGGGCCATTAAGAACGTTTCCATTATCTGTCACAGGAGGGGCTGAGAAGCAGAAAGAGAAAGGCTCTGGGGAGCCGGCCTATCCCCAGCTTCAGCTATAACCAGGGAATGAGCAGCACAGGCCCTCATTAGTTGCTTAGCAATGAAAAGCCCTCCTATGAAACCCTAAGTGGAAACAAAGTGTGAGAGAGGTTGCAGCACAATGCACTGAATCCACTTCTCGGCCTGGAGGAAACCCAGTCTCCCCAGGCGCAGTGACAGGCCCCCCAAGGCCGACTGGAGACTCTCCTGGCTAAAAACAAACGAACACCATGGATGGAAGGCTCAGATGATGACACATTAAAACTTAGCTTTAAATAAAAACATCACAACTAAAGAGGAAAGCCCAGTCTTTGGGATTTGATTTTTATTCACAGATGAATTAAAAAGTAGATCCCTTGCTTATATTACCAGACTTTTTTTAAATGTAAAATACGTTCAAAACATAGAAAGATGTATTACAGTGGCTGCCGCGACACAAATGGAAGAAAACACGGGCGGTAAAGAGACGCAGCACAACCCAGCCGAAACCTCCATTAAACCAATTACTCTGCATGTAATTAATATTCCCATAAAGTGAAATGTTACTAGTGTATCAAAAGCAGAAAGGTGATGAAATGCTGCCGAAATGCAATTAAAGGAGATTGTTTCTACCGTGTAAGCAAAACATTCAACTAATATTCTATAACCTTAACCTCAGCCATTTAAATCCAAGCCGCTAAAGCCAGAGCTCAGACGGCCATCAGAATGAAACTACACTCCCCAAATGTACGTTATACTTCTCTTCATACATTAAAAACAAGACATTAAGAACCATAAGTGCGTCTCAGTGACTTCAGTAGTTGAGCACATGATGTAAAGACGTTTGAAAGCTGGCATCAGTGAGGAAACTATTCTCCTCTGTTGTTAGCCATCATTAACGACATTAAACTTGAGGCCGGTGTCAGTGTTGGTACAACTCGGCATACTGAGGCCACTGAAGCTCACGGTCAGTGCTGTGGGAAGGAAAAGCAGGACGTGCTCTTACCTATGTGTTCGCAAATGAAGACGACAAAGAAAGGAGTGACCAGGTCATTTATCCCCTGCACATATCCACTGGCGGGGTGACGGATGGCCCAGATAAACAATATCCTTTCAAAAATCTGTAAGAAAAGTGAACAAACAAGTGGTGAAGCAAAAAGCAAACACATCAGAAACTTTCAAATGCATGCGTTCTTTTATTTAAAACACATAGTATCAATAGTTTTCACTGTGGCTAGTATTAAAATACAAATATAATCAGTTGCTGCTTAACTTTTTCATAAAATTCCAATTATTTTCTTTTTTATGACATACAAGCAGCAATACACACTGTTTCCCCAACCCCTGGGCTCCGTGCCACCACACGAGCTGGCTCTGACACCAGCTGCTCTCTGCCCCGCCAGGCCCCTTGGATACTGAGTGTACATGGCTGCCTGGCACCTGGTCTATGGGTGAACATTCCTGAGGAGAGGTGGGGGGAAGGAGGGAGAAGGGAAAGGGGAGGGAGGGAGCGATGGGTTAGGAGAGGGATGGGGAGGTGGGTGGGTGGATGGGTGGATGGTCGGATGGATGGACGGATGGATGGACGGATGGATGGACGGATGGATGGACGGATGGACGGCCCAAGGGACGTACAGACGTAGGACGGACAGATACGGGTGCATGGACACATGAGGATGAATGGGTGGATGGCTGGAAGGAAGGATGGATGGGAGGCTAGGGAGGTGGCTGGATGGATGGGGAGACGCTCTGAATTTCCCTCATAAGGTAAACAGACTTTTTCTTTGAATTGAGAGATAACTGACATACAACATTATACTAGTTTCAGGTGTCCAATGCAATGATTCAATATTTGTATATATTGTGAAATGACCACCACATGTCTAGTTGCCATGCGCCACCACACGCTGTATTGTTTTCCTTGTGATGACTCAAGATCCCTAGCAGCTCTCAAACAGGCAATACAGTCTCACTAACTGTCGTCACCATGCTGTACGTCACACCCCAGGACTTACTAATTTTATTTGGACCGGCTTCATGCACCCACCCTCCAGAACTGACAAACACCAGTCTGTTTTCTGTACCTCTGAGCTCGGGTGTTTTTTGTTTTTTTTAAACATGTTTTCTAACCACTAAGAAGCAGTCACCATCCGGGAAACACACTCAAGCACCTTCTTCCCACCACCACGCTCTCCCCGGCCATGACCGTGGGAGCGACGTCAGCCTCCTCCTTCCTTGCGAAGCTCACATCCAGTGGACCACCACTCAGGCCCGCCCGCCCACTCTCCTCCGGCTCTGCTCAGACAGCTGGCTAGTTCACCGCGGTGCACACAGTTCCATCACGCGGACCCCCTGCGCGACGCCCGGCTGAAAGGCCCCGCACGGCCCGCCCAATGGGGCCCAGTGCACAGCACAGCACCCTGACCTCCCTTAGGGGTCCCTGCCTCGCGGACCCCACCCGCACCCCCACCCACACCACGTTCTAGCAGCAGGCGTCTCTGCCCGCCAGGCTGTCACCTGCTAACGACCGCTGCCTAAAAGCCTTCCCAACCGTCCTTCCCGAGCTTTCAGATTCACTTCAGGCGCTGCCCCTCAGGGCGGCTGCTGCCAAAGGCTCCCTCCCCCCCACGTCCTGCTCTGTGAGCCTGGTCCCCAGGGGCAATGCCCTACAGAGCTTTCCTGCGGCCCTAGGGGTTCGCCCACCAGCTCCCGCCTGGCTGTGGGCTCCCTGCTGCCCCTGGGCCTCCCGCCACCAAGGCTGGCAGTGCAGGCCTGCCCAGAGCTGAGGCCAGATGACATCCTTCCCAAACAAGCCACCCTCGCAAAAGCCATTGTGTTTGTCCCCGAGGAGGGCAGTGCCTTCCTGCGTGGCCCACATCCCTGACTGCCACTGAGCTGTAGTGTAGGCGCCCCCCACCCCCAGTCAGCACCAAGTCCGGCAGGGGTGCTGGAGGGGCCTGCGCCCAGGGCCCACAGCCGCCCGCAGCGTCCGCTGTGCTTTTCCGAAGGAACAAAATCTTCAGGCGGGCACCTCCCCCCACGCAGCACCCGTAACCACGGGCGCCCGATAAGTACCTGCTGAATAATAACACTCATGTGGATATGTCCGTACACATCCTTCATTTTAAGTCAACAGCTTTCTAGCGAGAAATGAATATGTTAAACTTGACCGAAAGACCAAACTCACTCAGCAATGCGGCCCCATTAAGCATTTCTCGTGTGTAAACACTGAGCGGTGGATGACGCGCCAGCATCGGGCACGTCACCCCGCTGAAGCTGGAGGCTGGGCTCGCAGCCAGCACGGGGACACCTCGGTTGGCCAAGAGGACAGACGAGGAGGCAGGTAACTCGCTCTCTGGGGGCCCAGCCTCTCAGCCACGAGGCAGAAACACAGCAGCCACGGCCCTGCCGGGTCCCCTGGCCACCAGCAAAGCCCCAGAGACAGTGGCAATTTGGTACAGACGCCTTTGCCGGCTTGACCCAGGGAGGCTTCCTGCCCATGTGGGTCTCAGGAGGGAGTGTTTTGTGATTCCCAGGCCACGGAAGGTCTGCGAACGCTGCCGGGGAGACCGGGTGGCGTGGGCTCCGGGCTCAGGCCACGGCAGACTTCTCTGAATCCAGAGCAAGCCGAGCCAGGTGCCACCTGAGTCTCCCCTGGGCAGCTGAAGTGGGCGCTCCAGGGCAGATCTGACGTAGATGAGGGTGACGAAGGCGGGGAGGAGGCGGCCACGCCTCAGGCAGTAAACACACGAGCACGTGGACAGCACTGTTCACAGGACAGCACAGGACCTGACCGTTACCTTCTGATCCCCCGGCCAAGCCGCTGAACAGGCTTCAGCCTACCCCGCCTTCCAGAAGCTCGGGGCCAGCCCAGACATTAACACTCTTGAAAGAGTGTATTTATATTGCTTTGGGGGAAAATTTAGCAGCCAGACTTCCTATTAATTAGGGAAAGCTATCACTCAGTTCAAGTTATTTAGATTTAACTCTCCTTGATCACTCTCAATAACCTGAAAATTACATTTTTAAGACTTTAATCCTAGCAACATGTAAATATAAAGGGACAGGTAGTTCAAACATAAAACAAAAATGGCTTTTAAAGATGCAGGCCGGCTGAAGTGGTGAAAAGAGCATGTCCCATGGAGGATTAGTGACACGCAGCGCACAGCCTGGCTCTCCCACTACCGAGAAGCACGCTGTGGGGCCATGGCGCCCTGAGCCAGTCCTCAGACAGTCGTAGAGACAGCTGTGACTCCTGAATGCCACGGGCACTGAGGCAGCCTCCAAAGACAGCCGGCTTCAGCCACTCCTCCGGGTCCACTGCTACCAGCCGAGTGGCTGTCGTCCCACGGATAGTCCACTGTGACAGCCTCCGAGCTGGTCTCCCCGCGCAGCCCCTGGACTCCACATCCCACAGAGCAGCAGAGGGAGCTGCTCAACCGTAAGGACATCAGGTCACACAGGCTGTCCCTGTGGCTTCCCAGGACATAAGGACACAGTGCCGGCTGCTGGCCACAACCCCAAGGTGCTGGACCTGCCGCTCCCTTCCTCATTCCATCATCTGCACGGGTCCTCTCACCAGACCCACCGCTGTGTCCCTACCTCAGGGCCTTGGCACGCTCTTCAGCCTGGGATGCCCAGCTCCCGCACTTCCCCTGGCTCCCAGGATTCTAGAACAAGAGCTTGTTCAAAGGCCGCCTCCTGAGAGACAGACACCTCCCTTTATCACCCCATCTCGAGCGGCATCCCTCTTCCATGCCCACGGCTCTTACCCTGACGAAGGGTCTTCCTCCATCTCATTCGCTGGGGTGCCCTCAGTCCTGGCATGTCACAGGCATGGAGAACTCCAGAACCCTCTGAATGGAGGTGCACATGACCCAGGTCCCCTCCGCCCCTCAATTTCAGCCTCCCTTTCCTGTTCCCCGAGCTCTGCGCCACGGGGAGCCCGGGACCGTCCCGTTCAGCTGCTCACTCGGACAGACAGCGCCTGGCTGGATGCTGCATTTCTGACCAGCTTTTCCCATTGCTTCTCTATCAAGTGACGTTGAAGACCCGGTCCTCAGAGGCCAACCCGTGGGGACCTCAGGCCCCTCCCTGCTGAGAGGGGACGTGGACTGAGAGGAGGGTGGGAGGCTTCGGAGAGAGGTCAACAGGGCTGTGAAGGACGAGGAGGACTTGTCCTGAAGAAGGAGAGGAGAGAAGCCTGACACGGGCGAGGCCAGTGGACGGCACGGAGCTGGAACCACTCGTACGTGCGCTGAGAGCGGAGCAGTCATGTTCGCGGACGACCAGCTCGCACACATGGAGAGTTTCTATGTTTATCGCGGAAAAGATTCTCCTCTTTCCAAGCCACAGTCAAGGACGGCATGGGGAGAACCTGCGGGTGAACCTGAGCAAAGCACTCAGGTCGCCCATCAGCATGGAGCCAGCTCATGGAGGAGAAGAGTCTAAACATCCCCAGGAACGAGCCTCCTGCGGGCTGCCTGCAAACCACCTGCCCGGCTCCGGGCAGCAGACAGCGGAACGCAGCCCCTCCTGCAATTCCAAGTGCTCGCCCACTAAGGGCCACCCCTCGTCGCCCCACATGGCCCTGCCCTTCACCTTGACGTTCACCTGGGGAAGCACTCAGTCCTTCTTACGGTGGCATCGTAACGCGGCACCGAGAACCCCTCGTCTTCTTGCTAGTATTTCCCTTCAGCAGCTATTCACTTAGAAAATAAGAAAACTCCGATGATTTAGAAAGGGGGAAGAAAAGGTCAATAGCTTGCTTCAGTTTCCTTCAGCCTCTCTTCCTGCTGTCAGTAAACTGGCCTGCCACTCTGGGGGCACAGCAGGAAGCCACCATGGCTCTGCCCCCTACAGGCCACCTGCAGGTCCCAGCCCCCCAGCCTCGGCGGCATCTAGCGCAGCCGAGGACCACCCACCACCCACAGAACACATGCAGCCACCCACCTAAGGCGGCCGGCAGACGCCTATCTCATAAAAGGTGACATACAGATCAGCCTTGCCTAGACTCCGAGGATAAAACTCTCCATTAATTGCACCCGGAAGAAAAGATGCCATGTAAAGAGAAGGGCTGATGACACTGGACCGTGAATCCAGAAGGACAGAGGAGAAGCCTGAGTCCTGACCCGCCTGAGAAGGGCCTGCGGGAACCCTCAAGGCAGCAGGGACCCCAGCGCCCAGCCCAGGCTGCCACGGTTCACTCACGGCCCCGGCCACCCCGAGGCTCCCTCACCCCAGCCCCCCATCCTAGTGCTGCCCCGCGCGTGCCCGCCGTGAGCCGTCCAGTAGCCCCAGCGTCCAGGCTCCTCTGCCAGCTCCCATCCCACACTCCGAGCGCTCGTACAGGACTCTGGGCTGGCGGCCCGGGAGGCAGGGCTGCTGCCGGAGGCCGGTGCGGACCTGACTTCATCGGCTGCTGGGTAGGCTGCGAGTGATCGGCCGCCGGCACAGGCCAGACTGTGTGGCTGTGACGGGGGGCCGCCCGCTCAGGGTGCAGGTCTCGTTTGTTTATTTTCACTCTGCATCTTTTGTCTTAAATCGGTGCATAGGAGTTTGCTCTGTGTTTTGAAATCACAAAAACTAGCACCAATTCCCGTCCAAGTCACTAAGCATCATTACGAAACTCCTCCCAAATCATCTGATGAGGTACCGGGCCCAGGGGCGCCACAGCCTCCCTGTGGGGAGTGAAAGCTCCAGACCTCATGACCTCGGCTCATTTCATACCAAGGTCTCTGAAGACCTGACTTAAGATGTTTCCATCTTAGCACGCTGTCACTGGCACACAGAGCAGCAGAGTGCTCGCGACAGAAAGCGCAGGAAAGTGTCTCTGAGGGTTACCCCAAAATTATTTTCCCGTATGAGCACCATCGTAACGAGCTCTGTACAGATCAGAGAGCTCGTCAGCAGGGAAAGGGACCCACCCCCAGGCAGAGGGCCGTGTGCCGTCGGACATCGATGCCGGCGCCAAGTCGTGTTCTGCGCTCATTCAAAGAGGACACTGAGCCCTTTCTAAGCCTCTGCTCTCAGACTGGTGGGAAAAAAAACAAACACATCATAAACAAGTGCTTTTGTACCACTTTTTTCAAACAGGAGTTTTCCTAGCTTAACAATGTGACACTTGAAGGAGGCACGAATCGAGGCAGGCTGGGAGCAAGCATTTCTCTCCCGGGCTTCTGCAACCCGAGTCCCCAGCCACTTACTCAAGGCCCCTGCTGCCACCTCAGTCTCAACTGAAAAAGAAACCGGAGAGGAATGGTCTAAAGGACATTCCCCACTGAGATGACCCCGCAATGACAGCACACCCCGGAGAAAAGCAGCTCTGGCATGTCCTCTGTCACCCGACCCAGGGAGCTGCCCGGACGACAGGCTGTGCAGGCCACACCGAGACCCTACTCCTCAGAGCTCCTCGGATCCACACGCACAGAGTTGGTCGAAGTCCCCAAGGCAAAAGGAAGAGCCAATGGGTCACCAAAACCAAGGGTCAAAAAGCAGAGGGACCACGCCAGAAATCCAGGAGGGGAGGCCCAGCCAGCCGGCAAACCAAACGCAGCTGAGCCTGCAGGCTGGAAGCCCACGTCACCCTCCCGGTGGAGTTTCACACAAGGACGAGGGTCCCAGGCCCACGCAAGCCCGCCTGTGCCCTCGTGGTCGGCCTGCAGGGACCCCAGACCCAGGCCTGTGCCTCCTGCCTGTGGGGCGAGGGGGGCCCTCGAGCCCAGGCCCCTGCACGGACACAGAGGAGGGCTGGCAGCCCTGGGCTTCTCCAGGACCAGGTCAGGAAAGAGAAGGCTCCCCAGAACTGGGGAAACAGGCTTGGTGTTACCACCTAATTCCAGGGTCCCCACAAATCACCCTGCCTCCGGCTGTCCCCTCAGGTCCCACACCGGCTGGTCTTGGTGGCGACTTGACAGGCGCTCTATGGCCTCCATCACGTGCGCCTACACCCCACACTTGGAAGCTCACGCTGCAGAGACCGCGCGCACTCTCAGAGTCACCCACATGCCCAGCGGTTGTCCACTGGCATTTCAGGGGGGCCCAGCACACACAACTTCCGGTGTCCAAACTCCAGGTGTCTACGCATAGCTGTCGTGGGGACAACAGCGCCTCACTGCTTGGGACCACGGGTGGAAGCGGGTGGTCTAGTTCACGGCACGGAGAACAGGGTCTGCCCGGCACTAAGGCACATCTAGACGGACGTGGTGGGGTAGGTGGTGAGGCCGTCTCCCTGAGACCACAAGGCAGGCACCCCCGGACGCGGGCGTCCAGCGGAACGCAGGCCGACCTGAGGGGCTCGGACAAGGAAAGCTCACTGGACCTGGTGGGCTCTGGAAGTTCTGCTGACACTCCCCCTACTCTCGTCTTTGTCAGAGCTGGCAATTCATTAAAGGACGTAGCTCAAATTTTAAACTCTTCCCAAAGTATCTTTTCTGCACATCCAATGATAATAATAAAAACACTTGCTTCAACGTGCTTCCACCAGGACTGAAAAAATGAAAACACGACAGGTGTTCTTAGTTTGCTTGCCAAACTTCCAAAGCCTGAGTGCCAGGAAAGGTTTTAAAAAGAGAAACCCACTGGTTCCTCCACAGAGGGCTGCTGGAGGGGCTCCCGGGGTCCCCGACCGCAGCTCCTCCTGTCTTCACTTTGTAAAGCCTCTTCTCCTGCCCTCCACTTGCCCCACGGCAGCACCGGGCACCAGCAGCTCACTGTGCTCAGGGGCTGAGATGCCCTGCATGCTAAAAACAATGAAATACACTGGAATTGCAAGTGTCACTGTGCTCATGGTTACTTATAAAAAAATCTGATTTCAGAAATTTGAAAACATCATATTTCAACCATATGTACCAGCAACAAAACTTTACTGCATATAAAGTGCTATGCAGATAATTTCCGTGAGAGGAGCAACAAAATATACAGTTCCGTTGAGAAGACCTGTGGATTTACAGCCCCCGAAATCCTGGAGCCACGTGGGCTCAGAAAGGAGATATTTACAACACAAGGGTTTGTAACATGATTCAAGGACCATTCCCCTACGTGAATTGTAAGACCTGATGATGAAACCGAGTAAGAGTCTCTAACCAGTCTGTAACTTCCATCTATCCCACGGAGACACACTGAGTTCACTGAGACACGACTGACTACGATCACGATGTAATTACTAACGTGCTGTTCTAAAGAAGCAACGACGCCATGTTTGTTGTGTGAATTACTCCACTGTCGCTGCCTTCAAGTACGTGGATTTACATCCCACATTCTGTGCTCGAGGTGGGTTGACAGGCTCGCAAACACAGCTGCTTCATTCCACTCACAACTGACGTACAAGAAGGAAACAACACTTCCCAACAAAACGTCACAGCGTCACTACCACCAGACTGAATAGTCAGCACAGCTGACAGGACTGCATGTCAAAGCATAAAGGACAAATCAAGGACGGCTTCGAGAACTTGTTTCAAATTAAAGAGCAATGAGCTTCCACTTCGGGCAGCACAACACCACGAGATGTAAACACACAACCCGAGGCAGAGAAGCTCCGTCCTGACCAATCCCGCTTTCCTTCGGGAAGTAGATCTCAATACCAGGAAGTCTACCCAACAAAATTCACCACATTAACAGAATAAAGGAACAAAAACATATTATTGGCTCAGATGGCAGGGAAAGGATTTAATAAACCTTCACAACTATTTATGATTTTAAAACCCTGAGCCAGGCACCGTCCCTAACACACTAAAGAGGATACGTAAAACCTAGAATAAAAACCACAAGGCAATGGACGATGTTAACAGACGTCCCTTTAAACTCAGGGAAGACACCAGGTGGCTGCGCTCACCACTTATATTCAACAGTGCGGTGGAAGTCTGAGCCAGCAAAACAGAACAAATAAAAGAGGGAAATGCATGTACAGAAGAGAGGGCAAAAACGAAACTGTCCTTATTCACAAAGGATATGATTAAGCTCTTTAAAACCTCACCTACACCTACCCATGAAATAAAGTTCATGAAAGAGGTTAGTAAGTTTTCCAGATAAAGGATTAACCTACAAAAGGTCAACTGCACTTCTACATAAGGTCAAGAAAAAACCGGACAGTGCAATCAAAAATGTTAAAGATACCGTTTATAAAGATATGTGTGTAATGGTAGATTTCATAGGCTGGGCAACATATTTAAGGAAAAACACTGTTTAAAGATCAGAAGAATTAAATAAATGCAAAAACAAAATGTTAATTCTCTCCAACTGATCAATAGACTCGGTGTGCTTTCGGAGAGTTTCATGAAACGTAACAAGCTGATTGTAAATTTACATACACAAGTAAGAGGCCAACAGCCCAGAGCCAAGACCAGACGTCAGTGGCCTGTCCTACCAGACATTAAGGCCACATAACCAAGACAAGAGGAAGCCGGCATGGGGACGAGTGGACCGACAACAGCGGAACAGCTGAGAGGCCAGGAGGGGCCCCCAACACACGTCAGAGGGCAAGGGGCACAGCTCCTGTCCAGTGGGGAATGGCTACGGAAACGGGGCTGCTCCCTCAAACTCCATGCAGTCGGCTCCCGGGACTGCAGCCCTAAATGTAAAGGCAAAAGTGTAAAACTCTTAGAAGAAATACGTCTTCTCTGAGACCATGAGGTTGGAAAGGAAGTCTAAGAACACAAAAAGTCCTGACTGTAAGAAAACTGGCTACGCTAAACTAAGATAGTTCTCTTCACCAGCAGGTGCAAAAACCTGCTAACTAAAAGAAGATAACACGTATCCATATATATCCAAAACAGAAACAGAACCTATTAGGAAGTCCTACAAATCAGTGGAACAAATGACAAACAACACAAAAGAAATATGGGACATGAGCATTTCACAAGAGGGGAGAAGCAGACGGCCAGAAACCTATGAAAAGATACGCCATCAACAATTCGGGAAATGAAAATGAGAAGCACGAGCCACCACTTCATACCCACCAGCCAGTTCAAGCACACAACCTAACAACAGTTCCACGTGGCAGTGAGGGGGACAGTACCAGCCACTGTCCTCAGGGCATGAGCCCACATCAGCCCACGCGTCACCCCAGCTGGACACCCTGGGGGAACCGTCACACGGGAACACTGGGCTCCTACACCAGCGCTCACAGCAACATCCCGGGAGGAAGCACAGGAAGGAAGGGGGCCCACATATATCGTGGAACCCACAAGGGAACACCACAGGGCAGGGAAACCAGCCACACCTCCACGCATCACTGGGTGGGGATTAAAACTGTCATGCTGTGACCTAAAGAGCAATCGCAAATGAACAGATTTGGCATAATCCATTCAAAATAAAGACTAAAAACAGGCGAAAGTCCCATACACATATAAACATGTGACAAAACCATGCAGGAAAGCAAGAGAACAATTAACCAAAACTCAAAGAGAGTGGTTACTTGTCGGAAGATGAGAAAATGTTTGGGGAGGGACACAGAAAGAACCTCGACAACTCCAGCCTGGCTCTATTTCTTCAGCTTGACTGGAGGGAAGTGGACCTAGGCCCTGACCTCACAGAGCTTGCAGCCTGAGAAGAAAGAGCCACAGCCATTCAGCCACGGCCAGAATCCCAGCAAAACAGTTCAGAGACCCAGTGATTCAATCCAGCAAATGTCTGTGAGCACCGGGTGGAGACCGTTGACCACGCCGAGTTTCGTCCACGGGACACAGACTCTTCACAACACAGCCCAGGTGCACGAATGGGAAACTCGTGGGCTGCAGACCAGCTGTGGCAGGAGTGGGGGTGATGGTCAGGTCCAGGGGTGGGCCAAGCAGAGAAGGCCGGCGAGCAGCCCTCCCGGCAGAGGAACCGCACGAGCCGAAGCCAGGACCTCTCTGAGTTGGCGCGATCCAGGAGGAAGAGCCAACAGCTGTGCCCCCAGAGGCGGCTTATCCCGACCAGGCGGGGCCCAGGTGTGGTGGAGGCCCCGCTCCTCCCAAGGTCCACACAGGCCCACGCCGGGGAGAGTGTGGCATGAACGGACTTGGGCTCCACCGCCCGGGAAACATCCCTCTTTGGGGCCACGGACAACTCACCGCACCCCTTCCAAGAACTGCACATAAATAATGTGGTTTAAAAAGCCTGCATGTTTCATTATCCTCTGTGTCTGATTAAATGTAATGAGACATCACTTCTCCGTGGCTAATTGGGAAAAGCATCTCATTTCCCCAATTTGTGAAACTGCTCTAAAGCATCAGGTCACCAGAGGGCAGATAATGGAATCACTGTGGAGGAAAAGTCACTCGGTAGGAGGATGAAAAGGCCCCACTGCGATGCTTGAAGACGGTTCGAATATGTTTCTTCCACTAAATTCACTGCACCAAGCACAGCAGCCAGAGGGCCACAGGGCAGAGCCCACACTTCTTAGTAACAGGTCGTTCTGTTCACCGCTGGACTGGACAGGAGCTAAGAAGACTGAGTGGCCAGAAAGTCCTGACTGTTACTTTCAAACAACAATGGTGGATAAAAAGATTACTTACTAATTTCAACAAACTCTCCGAAGTCCCACGAGGGCCCAGGTGACGCCAAGGACACCGCAAGGGGCCCAGGGCCCTGCTCTCAGGGAGCTGACGTACGAGCACAGGGACAGTGTGTCACATCATAAACAAGGAGTCAAATATAAGCCGAAACCAAGTGCCATAAAACAAAGTGTGAACAAAAGTGAGAGAGGCCGGTGCTGACATCAGACGGGGTCAGCAGGGACAGCGTCTCCGACAGGACACGGTCAGGGTGGAGCTGAAGACCCAGGAGGAAGCGGACCCTGAGAGGCAGGTGGCAGGTAAGACAGAGGGCAGCCTGGTGAGCAGGCACTCTGTGCACATACTGCTTGGGGCACTGGGCACAGGCTGAAAGGACATCTAGAAGGTCTGCTCAGGTGCAGCTTGGAGAGACGAGCAGAACCCGGGTCATGGGGTCTCTGGGGAGTCCAGCAGTCACCCACAGGGTCCCACGTCCACAGCTGGGAGAGGGAGGTCTGTAAGGCGCCCTGCCCCTCCCCTACTGCTCCTGCCCCTGGGAGTGAGGGGCGCTGACCTCCTGGTAAAGACCACTGGCTCCAGCCTTCCTCTTGCTTCTGGGCAAGCGCTAGGCAAGGACGATCCTGCACCCTCGTCTCCTCTTGCTCACTTCAAGCCTCCCACCCCACATCAGCAGTTAAATAAGCTAAGTCCTGTGGCCCCCAAATCCGCTGAGCTTCCTTAAAATAGCAATTCCTAGGCCCCACCCCAGGAGCCTGACTCAGGTCGGAGGGAGCTAGGGAACAGGTAGGCTGAAGGCGTTAAAGGCAATTAAGAGCGAAGAATGAAACAGACACTTCAGCAGGAAAGACCTCGGCACCGGTCCATCAGCAGACAAGACACTCCCCAGTGTTAGCCCACAGGGAAATGCAAATTAGGACCCCGACACACTGACAGCGGCTAACACTGCAAAGACTGGGCTATGGGCAGTTAGAACTGTCAGTCACGGCTGCTGGGAACGCAAACGGGTGCGGCCACTCTGGAAGGCAGCGGGGCCATTTCTTGAAAGTATATGAACACCACTTAGCCTATGACCTGGGGACTTAGCAGAGAGGGAAAAAGAGACACTTTCGCCAGATACGCACATGGACGTTCATGGCCAATTTAGTTAGCAATTGCCCCAAATTAGAAAGAAGCCCTGTGTCCATCAATGGGTGAATGGGTAACACGCTGAGGCACCTCAGTGACATGTGACATGTGGATGGCTGGCACTGTCCCAGGAAGAGAAGCAGTCACAAGGCTGCGACTCTAGGACGCCATTCCCACGAAGTTCTAGGGACAGAAAGTGGGTCAGGTGTTCCCAGGGGCTGGCAGGGGGCGAGCACAGGAGACTGGCAGCAAAAGGACATGAGGGGACTTTTCAGGGTGATGGAAGTGTCCCACGTCACGATTGAAATGCCCACATACAGGTGTCGAAACTAACCTAGCTGTGCCCTTAAGATAGGTGGATTTTACTGTATGTCAATTAGACTTTAGTACAGTTGACAGGAGGCAGGGGGGCGGGATGGGGGGAGCAGACAACAGAGCAGAGCCCAGCACCACCTGACGAATGGGCATGCGGACAGACTGGCGGAAACCCTTCCCCTGAGTAACCAGAAGCCCAGCCTTCAGTGGGCACATGACCCACTGACATCACAGTCACAGGCTTCTGGTTCGGTCCAGGAAAGGAACCACAGGAGTGGGATCCAGGCAGAAGCGCTACGAGCCACTTCTCCAGGACGTCTTCTCCGCCGCGCCTCGTCACTGCTGCTGGTGGAATGCGAACGTGACGTGGGAGCCTGGGCAGCCAGCGTGGGCCACGAGGTACAAGCCAGGTGCGGAGGAGCAACCAACCCACGGCCGGCGAGCGGCACTGGGCAGTCACCAACGCGGCCCGTGCTGCGGCGGCGCATACGTCCAGGCCTGACCCCCACGGTGCGGGACACACCTTGTGCGGCCTGCTGCTAATGCAGGACCAACATTCCCACACTCCCCCCGGAAGCCCATCGCTCAGCACTTTGTGTCCCCCACACAACACTGTCCCAAATCACCCCTCATCTGCTCCCCGAAGCCCGTCTACCCTGGGGACGGTCTGCCCTCTGGCAGGGCCGGGACAGGCCTGAGACCCCGAGGAGCACATGAGAGCCGAGCAGAAATCATGAAGGAGAGAGACCCGCTGCCGGAGCACAGGTGCTTTACACCAAAGGAATCAAGGTCCCCGGCCGTCCACGTAAGCAGACCAGCCAGCACCCACTGGCAGTGACGGCTCCCCCTCTCTGATAGCGAGAGGTCTGTGAGCTCAGCTCTACAAGGAATGTGTCAAGTGGTTGAAAAAGTAGAAATAAACCAAAGGACTGTGGCAGACTCTATTTTCCATGTAAAAAATAACTTAAAAAAAGGTTATCTCTTATTTTCCAGATACAGTAAGCACAAGTACTGAAAAGGACAATCAAAGAGAAGTATCTTAAAATGACTACTTCTGTGGAAAACTGCTTTTCTCTTTTTGTGGGAGACAATCAATAAGTATTGGATAAGTACTTTTGCTTCCATAATCCTGGATTTTTCTTTTTTTAACACACTGCACAGATAAGAGACGTCAAAGTTTAAAAGTGCATTTACTGGGGCAATCAAGACACAAAACAAATGTTTCAAACAAAAACATTTCAACTTTAAAGAGATAACACTTATAATAACAACAAGATATATGATAACTAAGAATAAAATTAATAAAATATATACAAGACCTTTTATGGAACAAATCTTAAAACTTCATTGAAAGGCATTTAAAATGGCCTAAAAATAGGGAATTAGCATGTTCACGAAAATGATGACTGAATTTCATAAAGATGTCAGTTCTCCCAAATGGATCTCTAGGTTCCTTTGCGCAATGCTGATCATAAATCAGGTTTTAAAAGCAAAATGGTGGCCATCTGACTGAGCCTTTTGTGGGCAAGCAAAGGCCTAAGACCACACGATCGATTTTGGAGAGGAATTAGTGGGGGTGTGAACACTCCCACGGTATATATTAATTCATTATCAAGCTGCATTAACAAGCTGGTGAGGCTTTAAGGGCAGGGAGCCTGAACACGGGGCAGACAGCACCAAAACAAGGGCTATGCGAACGTGCCAATGACAAACCGGAAGTGACGCTGCAAATGTGGGCGACGGCAGAGTCCACAGTGGTGCTGGGACTGACCGGTTACTGATGAGGAAGTTAAACTGGATCCCTGCTCTGATCACCGAGAAGAAAGGGAGAGACAAGCCACAGCGCGGAGAAGCTATTTGCGACACACAAACGGACAAAAAGTCAGAATCCCTAACATATACAGATAAATAACCAATAAAAATTAGACCAACACCCCAAACGGAAAATGGGCAAAAGACAGGACAAAGCATTTCCCAGAAGAGGGACACAGGAGTCCATGAATAACAGAAGAGATGCTTACCCAGCAGTAAGCAGAGAAACAGGCACAGGACCACAACAAGCACACCCGCCAGAGGCAAAATGAACAAGGCTGGCGATACCAGGACCAGCCAGGACGCGAAGCGCCCGGCCTCGCATGCTCCTAGGCGAGCACTGAGTTAGTACACCGAGCTGGAAGGTGGGCACGTGATCGTGCAAGTCCATGGGTTCACACCCTGGAATTTCCCTTGTTCGAGAGTACCCTCGAAGGCCTGGCCTGTGGGCACCTGTGTAAATGCACATGAAGGTTCCAGGCCACCCAGTTCCCACGACAAAACATCAGAAACCACCCAAACGCCCACCAACAGGAAACAGGCTGCAGAAAGTGTGGAATATTTCAGTAACCAACTATTATGCAGCTAGACACACAGATTAGCTGAATCTCAGAAAACAATGTAGAGGCAGAAACGAGTCACGCAGACCAGACCCCGTGAGGGGTCCTGTCCGTGTCACAGGACATGCATTTGCGTCGTGAAGAATCCCACATACAGTCAGGAGAGGGGTCAGCTCCCGGGGAGGGAGGGGCTCCCAGAAGCAGGAGGACAGCGAGCAGCCCCAGACTGGTGGTCACACTTGCGTGGGGTTATGAGTCCGGAAACGGGTAGTGGGGTGTGTTTACTCCACGTACCCACGCACGACCTGTATTCTTTTGTGCGCATCATGACACAGTAAGAATATTTTAAGAATGAGCCACTCCTGTCGGCGGTTGTGTCCACAAGAGCCACCCCCAACCCTGCTGGTGGGTAAAGCAGCCCAACTGCACCAACCATCTTGCTAGGGAAGCGGGCAGCCAACACCCCAACGAACGGAGACGCCCCCTTCCGATGCAGCTCTCACCTCGGTCACCTTGGGCTGAAGTATTAAGGTCTCTGGAGTCATTCGCGGGACGTCTATGTGGATCTGGACATGGAGGGGAAGAGACAAAAGGTGACAAACGTCATTTCAGGCAGTAGCGTCAGAGCTTAGCCACAGCGACCAGTTTACTCCGGATCTAAGCTTGTTTCCGGAAGACACTAACCTCCCACATTTGGAGCGCTCCTTGGGGGCAAGGAGCAGGTCCTACCCGCATGGGGCCCAGTGCCAGCAGGCCAGGCCTGCGCGACACCTCCCAGCCAATCAGCAGCTGCGCACGGTGAGGCCCGGGGCGCCCTGGGCTCCCGGTAACATCTCGGTAACATTATCCGCAGCAGTTGGCACACACTCGTTTCCAGCCTCAGACCCTCCCCAGGCCAGCAGAACCCAAATTACAGAAGAGCTGCCTGTCACGTGTTATAACCACACCCTGCCGTCACCCATCATCAGGAGGAAATCCAGGGAGCTGGACACTCGGGGCTCCTCCAGACCCCCGGACCCCCTGCCCATGTACAGGACTAGACGAGTAGGGCAGGCCACGGCAGCCTGCAGAAAGCCCAGACCGGGGAGCACACCCAGATGAGTCCTATACTCTGATCGCTCCGTGTGCTCTGGACAGAACATCTTCAGCAAAAGAGCAAACACAGCAATACAGTGCACAGACGACAAAGAGGAAGGAGTCAGAGGACACCGCCCTGCCCTCCCCACCTCCCAAGGCTGTGGGAGGGCGGGGCTGCATGCCTTTGGGCAGTTCGTGGGTCAAACACCATGCGTGGGTAGCAGGGAGGGAGCAGGGTGCCCGAGGCCCCAACACCACCTGCGAGCTAACAGCGTGTGGGATGGGTGGCAGGACCGTACAGGGTCTAGTTCCCAGAGGCAGCAAAGCAGGCTGGCCAACCAGAAGCTGCCACAGGTTCCATCTCTCAGCTGCATGAATGTAGGAACCTTTGGGGAATCCACAGTAACAAGGGAGCTTTTTATTACCTATCACAGCAACTGAATAAAGACATACACGGCCCGTTTTTAATTAACTTTCCCTTAAGAAATTCACAACAGAATACAGCTTGCTAAATCTTTCAGACGGATGCTAGCTAGCGTCATCCTTTGGAAGTCTTTTTCTTGAATAAGAATACACCCAAAACGTGTTCAAAACACCAAATTTACCCGTTCTCTAAAAACAGTGACACGGAAAAATACACCAGGTAAGCTAGTTTTTCCCTCATCTAACGCAAACGTGATCTGTCTCAAATCCGATGCCCAGAGTTACTGAGCAGCAGAGGACAACCATGGGCCGGGGACAGAAGGGCTGCCCGGGAAGTGACAGCAGCGGGTCCCCGCCTGTCTTGCTTCTCCCTCCTCAGGGGCTGGTCTCCCCCAGAGCCTCCCGTGAACCCTGCCTGCCGGGAAGGCGCTGTCCAGGGCCCCAGTGAAGTTACAGAAACTCTGATCATCAGTCACAGGTGAGCCTGCCTTTGGGCCTTTATAACAGACCTGCGCCAGCCTGGGAGACGGGCTAGCACCCACGGGGCAGAAGAATCCGCAAAGCTCCTCCACCCAGAGGCAGGGTCTCCAGGAGGACACAGTCAACAGGACCTGTCTCTGGAAACCCACACGAGTGTTCCAGAACCGTGAGGCCGAGTGACCGACGCAGAAGCACCTTCCTTTAGAGGCAGCACAGCCATCTGAACTGGCACGTGACAGACACTGAGAACCCGGAGGGTCTCAAAGAGGTATTCCAACCGCAAATTCCGGACACTGTGAAGTTTAAGTCAATTGTCTATTCTCATCTGTTTATCAGCACACACCGATCTGTGCCCCAATCGGGGACATCCTGGGTTAAAACATATCGTCCTCCATGTCACCAAGCTAAAACACTTCACGTAACACACGACAGAAGAAAACGGTCCCCACCTGTCTATACGTGTCTTGGTGAACCTCATCTTTCCTAAAGTCGTAATAGTGCTCAATGAAAGCGAAATACTCTTTTTGTTTTCTTTGGAGGGTGGCCGGTCTTCGGTCAACATTGGCAGGTAGGTAACCCTGGGTGAGAAAAAAAACACAAAGAGTACATGTGGTTAATGCTCATTCACAGTCTCCACTGGAAGACTGCAGCAACAAAGGCTCACATCTTAAGTGCCACAGAGGGGAGGGTAAATGAGCGGCATAGGACCGTCAGCGAGCTGAGCACACGGCAGCCCCAACCCCCCGGCTCAGAACAGAGGCCCTGGGCTCGCGCTGCAGCCTTCTGAGCTGACAAACTTGCAGCCGTACGAGGCAGACTGGGATTCCACAGCCGGCTGGCATTCCACACTCTGCTGAAGCACAGCTGAGACCTGAAACCAGCTCGTGTCCAAATGCCTCTGACCATGAAGGATCCAGAAGTCCTTCCAGTCATGTAACAAATACACGTGTGTGTGTGTGTTCTGTCTGGCTGCTTAAACCCAATGTCATGCTTGAAAAAGCCATTCTTGTTGTAGCACGTGAGACTAGTTCTCATTATTGCATAATATTTCCATGTATAAAACCCACTCTACTGTTAACAAACGTTTGAGCTATTGCCAGTTTTGGCTCTAAACATCTTGTACCTGCCTTTTACAGCACATGGCAGGACTGTAAGGACATACCTGGGAGTGGAACTACTAGGTGTGCATATCTTTGGTAGTCCTCTGCTAAAGGACTTTCCAGAGTCATGTCACTCCCACTGGAAGTGGATCAGAGTGCCCGCTGTTCTACAGTCTTGCCAACACTCTGTATTGTCGAACTTTCTCATTTTAGCCACTCTGGTGGGTTTTCGGTGTATCTATTAGAATGTAGTTTTAACTGCATTTACCAGAATACTATCCAATGCCGCCGTGTGCCCTCATCTGTGATGTGCCAGTACAAGTATAGTCCTTTCCTATTAGCTCGTCCGCCTCTTCCTTCCTGATTCGAAGGCCTGTGTTACAGAGCTCACATGAGTCCTGGGGTAAACATCTCCCCCCACCGCCCCGTGGCTGTCTTTGCTCCCCACTGAAGATGTCTTTTGTTGAAGAGACGTTCCTAAATTTAATGTAGCCCAATTTATTTATCTTTTCTGATTAGTCCATTTCATGTCCTTTCTGAGAAAGTTTCCTTTATCCAACACTCGTGCTGACACATCTCACTTTTAAATCACGACCACATTCCTGCTGTCATGAAGTATTGACTGGAAGGGTCAGCAAACCACAGGCCCATTCTATAAACAATCTTGTTGGAACACAGCCAGCCTATTTGCGTTGTGTGTGGCTGCCGTGCATGTCAGTGGCTGCACTGAGTACCTGGGAACAGACCAGACGACCCACCAAAATGTGCGCTAAAATATTTGCTATCCAGCCCTTTGCAGGAAAGGTTTGCGAAGCCCTGCTCTAAAACGCTGGTCCCGCAGGCACACAGCCTTCCCTCACGTGTGTGTATACTTGTGTGTGTTTATACTTAACCGGTGCCCTTTTCTGAGCACTTGGACGATTTCTAATAGTCCAGGATTCTAAACCACATGGCACTCACTGCACATGGCTGGTATTTCCCTACAAGTGAATTGCGAGCTCTTTTTTTAAAAAAATTTTTTTTTTTACTTTTTATTGGGGAACAGTGTGTACTTCCAGGACTTTTTCCAAGTCAAGTTGTTGTCCTTTCAATCTTAGTTGTGGAGGGTGCCGTTCAGCTTCAAGTTGTGTCCTTTCAGTCTTAGTTGTGGAGGGCACAGCTCAGCTCCAGGTCCAGTTGCCGTTTTCTAGTTGCAGGGGGCGCAGCCCACCATCCCCTGCAGGAGTTGAATCGGCAACCTTGTGGTTGAGAGGACGCACTCCAACCAACTGAGCCGGGAGCTCAGCGGCAGCTCAGCTCAAGGTGCCGTGTTCAATCTTAGTTGCAAGGGGCGAGCCCACCATCCCTTACGGGACTCGAGGAGTTGATTTGGCAACCTTGTGGTTGAGAGCCCACGGGCCCATGTGGGAATCAAACCGGCAGCCTTCGGAGTTAGGAGCACGGAGCTCTAACTGCCTGAGCCACTGGGCCGGCCCACAATCACTGTATCTTTTGATCACACCTTGTATATCCAGTATGCCTTGGAGCTCACAAAATACTCCCACCTCACTTCAAACACACTTATCCCATCGTTCTTGACACTTTCTGAAGCAGTTCTGGAAGTCCTCTTTCGTGAGTGTCTTCAGTTGTCTTGTCATGGCTGCTTCAATGTCCTGAATCATTTTGACTTTGTTTTTATTTGACAGAAATTGCCGAATACCAGAAGCGATGTGTGACATGGAGCGTTGTCATGATGGATGATTTACGACACACTTTATTTAAAACACACCTTCTCTCAACCGTAGCTCACACCCAACTGACTGCACCGAACAAGTTGCAACTTGTCCCACACTGTTACTAAGGTTCAATGTGCCACTTCCCGTATTGAAGGTCCTGCCTTTCCATTGGCTGGCCCTCGGCAGCAGCGTTCACTGTATCTTTTGATCACGCTTGTATTTAAGGTTCTTCATGTCTTATTTCCAAGCAACCCTGCCCGGAGGGGCAGCAATTTACTACGTGGCAGCCCTGTCACAGGCGCACTGCCCTCCATGCTCACGGACAGGGGAGGCCCCGTGAGGAACGCCTGCACTAAAGCACGCTCAGTTACTTACAACAGGTTGGAAAGGGGCACCTGCACGGGAGCGGTCCCCACACCAGCCACTCAGAGTCCCTACTTCTGAGGAAAGCTGCAGCAGTTGTCCCCACGGCCTCTTTCCTGGCAAGTGACAAGGCTAGTATTCCCAAGGGTGGACCCTCTCTTCGTGCCTCACCCCCAGCCCTGGCTTTCTCAGCGGGGACAGGACCCGAGTGACACTGCTGTCTCTGCCACGAGAGCTCAGCTCCGTGGTAGGCAGTCTGCTTGCACACCCCAAAGGCACACGGCGCTACAATCAAAACACCCTCTTCTCTTCAGAGAAGGAAGGAGACTGGAACGCATGGCCCCCAGACACTTGTATGGCCACCTTCCTCCTCTCCTCAAATGTCACCACCTGACACTTTCTAAAAACAGTAACTTTTCCCCTGTCGCCCACAGGTTTTTCTGCAGCACCTGTCACCTTCTAAGATACTATGAAATTTACTTACTAAGTGTCCAGGTTGTCCCTCCCACTGGACCCCTTTGTTCGCAGCTATGTCCCAAGGGCACAGAGTCCTGGTCAGCACCCAGCAGACACCCCACGAGTACTTGTTCAGTGAAGGCATGACACCCACACCCCAGGAGGAGCACCGCCCTGGGGGTCCAGGGAGGGAGACGGCTGAGCAAACTTGTGAAAACTAAGTACTGGTTAGCATAGCACTCTGGGTTGGGTTGGGTTTTGATGGTGGAGAAGATGGGAGGTGGAGAGGGAGACAGAGCAAACGCCGGAGGAGGAAGGCCATACAGCGGCATGGGAGACGCAGGACAGCGTTGCAGGTGGGCACCAGACATGGCCTGTGAGACGAGGGGTACAGGGGGTGTGGAGCAGCCTGGGCCTTCCTTCTGGAGCAGTGGGGCCACCCAGGGTTGCGTGCCAGGAGTGGGGTGGACGGCCTTACATGGGTCACATGCAGTGGTACCAAAGGACTCTGAGTGAACCTAAGCAAGTATTCGGAAATTCTCCCTATTTCCCACACTGTAACTTCATTTACCAAAACGGAAATTCTAAAAGGGAAGTATGTCATAACAGGAACACAGACGAGAAAACATCCTCCTGACGCTCCATCCTAAAGGAACAACACGTGTGCAAGTTGAGGCATGCAGATAATTAAGCAAGACTGGAAATTATGCAAATGAGATATATTCAAGTATGCAATGAATTTTAAATGACAGAACTACAGAAAACTTAATTGCTGTATTAGCATGCTATAAAAACACTAATCATGAATGTAAAACAATGCATGCATATACTTATATCAAAATTGTCCCGGTGACACACACATCAAATCGCTCCCTCCCACTAGGTTCCCGTGCAAACCTACCTCAATAAATGGAAAGAAAAACCATGGTACCGGAGTGTCACATCTCATTTTTAACCATTCTCTTCACTAGCATAAATGTTAAATGTGTAACTAGTGTTTGTTCAATGTTTCTGAAATCGTTATTTTAAAAAAAAAGCCCAAAAAATGATTTTCTACAGCACTCATTTTTGAAAAGTTTCTGCTGTGCTTGCATGGAATTTAAATGTTAAATAGCATTACTGGAGTTTAATGGTGTGTCCCAGCCTAGGTATACGTCAGTTCTCCGTAAGTGGCAAGAACCAAGCTTCTCATGTCTTTCTTCATTAAAGCAGAATGTCCTCCTCATCAGTGAAGATCAGTGCTCTTCAGCAGAGCACGGGACCTTAACCAGGACCCACACAGACGGGGACAGAGGAAACAGAACGGCACAAAATCACTCCTGTAAAGCGTGCCACCCAGGTGCTGGCCGCCCTCGGCAGACACCGAACTGCAGTGAAGGGTCCTGAAGGTACTTGCACAGAAACTCCCTCCAAGTCACTGTGAAAAGCTTGGGACCTATCTAGAGGACATCTGGAAAACTGAATATGAACACTTAAAAGGCCAAACAAAAATATAAGCAGTTGCAACAGGTCTCATTTTAATTGCAAAAGACTGTTTAATCAATAAATAATTCTCCATCTAAGATTCCGAGGTACTAGGCTGCAAAGTTTATTGAGACTCGTTAGCAAGAAAGTCGTTTAAATATAGAAAGTCAGACCCAATTTAGAGCAAACACTTAGAGTTTCCTATTGACTTGGCTTCAAAAATAATTTTAAAAGGCAAAGAGAAGAAAGCTGTCTGTGAACCACCCTGAGAGTTTGGCAGGGCCATGTTCACGCCCAGTATTAAGCCCCTGCTAAGTACATGACAGTTACTGGTGCCCACCAGCACCCGGCCTTCTCCACAGGCCTCCCAGACCAGCAGTTAGTTGAGTGTGAGGGGTTGAGAAGTCAGGACTCCAGCCTACATCACAGAAACACAAACTACTTCTAACATCCATTTTTCTCCCTAACATCATTACTAATATTTTTTTAAAAAATGGTCAAACATCTCTCCCTGTCATTGATTCCCAGAGTTGAAATAATCTTCCATGCTGGTACCTTTCTATATCCCATGTTTCAAAATGTTACAAAGATTTTATTTTTTAAAATAATAAAATAATTAGAGAAAAATACAGCTGTCATAAATGATTGCTTATCTTCACTTTCTGCCAGCCTTGTTAAACCAGGCCTGAAATTAAGCAAAGGATGGGAAACGTCAGCTTAGCGCAGGCTGAGGCTCGTATCACAAAGCAAGACAGGCACACACGTGGCCAGATGACAGGGACTTCTCCTTACGGGAGAGAGGATGCAGACGAGCAGGCCCTCGTGGATGAGACTTACCGAGAGGAGCTTCCACGTAATGGGACGGACTGGCTTTGGGATTCCGGACCAGCTCAGTTTCCGCAATTCTTCTGTTGGCAAAAAAGAGACAAGGAAAATGGTTTACAGTTAGCCAACTGCCCCCGTGCTTTGACCAGAGTTATCAGGGGCAGTGAGCCCCACATGTGAATCCAGGATGAACCTAAATGATAAAAATTTCGGGTGCTGACTATTGTCAATATCCGAGAGCAGTTACCATCTGTTCACACCATGCCAAGTGTTACCTGTTTACGCTTAAATCTTAGGGAGGACCTGTTTGCTAAGGGCACCCCAGGTGTCCCTAGCACCACCCTGGGACACAGAGGACCAAGGGAGGCAGGTGGCCTGCCACCCCTCCTTCCTTCCATCCCACTCCCCTACGCGCCTCTCTCCCTCTCTCCCTCTCTCCCTCTCTCCCTCTCTCCCTCTCTCCCTCTCTCTCTCTCTCTCCCAAAAGCATTTTCCCCAACTTCACCCCTTAATGAAGGTTTCTTTCTCCCTCCCGTCTTACTCTCACCATTACTGTTGAAGAACACCTGTCTGAGGTGATTTTCTCAGGACTGGTTTTGAAAGAAACTGTGTCGTGAGCTAAGCTTGTACGCATGCAGCACTGAATAAGGGGTGACCGTATCATACATACCAAGGCCAACAAAGCCGTCACACAGACCAACACAAGTCCCTGCTGCCTACAGATACCTACAGGCGAGAAGGGCACAGAGGGCAGGGCTGCTGAGGGACACAGCGAGCCAAGTCCAGAGCCTCCCAGCAGAATGGAGGGCAAAGGGCCCCTGAATTCTGTCTGACCTTCTGCGTCTCCTTGAACGTCCCTTTCCAACGCCCCGAATGGCTACAAGAGACATTTCATTTTGTGGATACAGCAAGACTCAGTCAATCCCTCTGAAACCGAAACAATTATTTCTTTCCTTTAAGTTACGAATCTACCATTAGGTTCTTCTCCTAACGTCTGGAAGCTAATGATTAATATCAGGGATAAAGGAAATGATTAAAGAGGCAACTTCGGTAATATAATCAACGAAATACAAAGTCCTGACATCCAATCTTTTTCCAATTACTAAAGTCTAAGTAACGTAAGTAGAGAATAATTGGGCAACAACTCCCGCAATCACGTGCATTTTGCAGCAACCTCAGGAAATATCCAATCTTCCCCAGCCCCTAAGACATTATGAAAAGCAGGAACTTCATATCTGAATAGCATAACGTGATATTTACCGAGCCTGTTCCCAGTACCTCTCTGATGACTGTTTATGAAGTTGAGAGAAATCTCAGCTGTTAACGGTCTCTGAACCTTTGTCCTCAAGGAAGAAACTCACCAAAATGCTACCTTGAATATACAGTCTGAGACAAAGTTCTGACTTTGTGTAAGCTTCAATGTGTAAAAGGAGCTCTCACGTGTATCTCATTTGGTGTTCCAAACTGCTTCATTAACGAGGGCTGTGATGCTACCGCGTAGATGAGGATGGTCCCACAGAGGTTAGGCGACGCAGGAACTAAATGACCTCCATATCCCAAGGTCTGGCCACCCTATTACCTCCCGTTATGGAAAAAGGTTTTGTAACACAGATAATCTCACTTATGAATATAAATGAAAAGGTCCAAAATAAAACCTTGGCAGACTAAATCAGAACCAGAATTTCACAGAACAGCGCATACAAGTAGGATTGACCCCAGGAACGAAAGCACGGTTCCAAATCAGAGCTCCTGTAACTTTAGTGAGGTGTTGGCTTGGGTTGATGGGAAAGCCACAGGGCCACTCTGATAGACACTGGGAGGAGAATGCCACCAGGGCCCACGCGCCCCTTCCACCTTTCTAGCAGAATTCGGGTTGTGCACACCTCCCTGCAGCATGCCCGAAAGGGAGAGGTGTCAGTCAGCCCCGGGGAAGCTGAACCCACCCACCCGACTCCAAAGGTGGGCCTGATTGGTTGGTTTAGAGCTACGCCCCGCCCTCACCAGTGACTGATTAGGCAATGGGCCGGCCCGGGACCCTACTTGAGCCACTAAGAAGAGAGCCAGTCGGCTGAGGGCTTCTGAGAAAGACCTCCATGGTCTTGGGAAATCTAGAGGCAATCCCGTCCTGCTTGCTCTGAAAGGCACTGGGGTCAGAGGCGATGGGTGCTGCTGCAGCCATCTAGCACCTGACCAGCCTGGGGGGAAGCCAACAAAGAGAGGCAGGCAGAACCGCCACACGGCCAACACCACGGTTCTGAGTCGGCAAGAGGGCCAAATACAAGAACGTTCAAAAATCAACAGCTTTTCTCTACCAGCAAGAAAATAAACAGAAAGTGTTATAGGCGTACGTTTCACATGAAATGGATAATAACAGGAAGAAAACTACAAGACTTTACCTAAAGATATTAAAAAACAGGAGCACACCAAGCCCACTGCGGTTAACAAGTACATATTTAAGGAGCATGCGCTATGGGCCAGGCACCTGGCTGGTGGCAGGAGAGTCACAAAAGTGACCATCGCACAGGCCACATGCTCAGAGAACTCACGTCCACTCCAGGAATACAGCAAAGGGAAAAATGACAACAGGTAAAGCGTGTAATAAGCTTGTACATATGGGCATTTTACTTAGCTGTGACGGTTTCCGTGAGGAAATGACGGTTGAGGTAAGACACACAGCTGAGGAGAACTTGATTGAGTGAAGACAGGACAAGGGGACTTTTCGAGCCCAGGGAGCAGCGGAGGCAAAGCCCTGACCAGTGTGGAGAACAGACCAGAGGGTCGAGTGGTCACGAGAAGACCACTTAATGGGCCACTTCCAAAGCCCATTTTGGAGGTGATGGAGGTGACAGGTAGGACGGTGACAGTTAAAGAAGAACGATGACCAAGGAGACATCTAGGGTACAAAATCAAGAAGACTCAAACAATATATTCCTGGAGCTAAGACTCAGAACTATAATGTTGTCAACTGTCCCTTAAAAAACCTCCCGTTCCATGCAAAGCCGACCCAAATCCCAACGGGATGCTGTGTGTGTTGAGACCCGGTTTACGCGGAGCCTACACTCTTCAGGGAGAAGAACAACAGCCAATAAAATTGTCAGAAAGAATAACGTGAAGGGACCTGCACTAATGGACAAGAAAACATGTAACAGGGCTACAGTAATGAAGACGGGGTTCTAAGAGCAAGACTAAGGCAGAGAGATGAAGAAACAGAAGGAATGGCTCAGATCAAACCTGTGTTTGGTCATGATGAAAGGGGCGTTTCAAATCCAGGGGCCCATCAGACAACGACGTCAAACAATATGGTTTCTATTTTTACCAAAGGAAATTAGACTGTGTGTCTTGCCATACGAAAGTGTATTTCCCGATGATTAAAGAGCCAAGGATTTAAATTGTGTGCACGTATGTGCGTACACGAGTACGTATAAAGGAAATAAAAATGACTACAGGAAAATACAGGAGAATGTTTTGCTATTTTCAGAAAAGAGAAAGGACTTCTAAGCAAGACACAAATCTCAGAAATTATAAGATTCACAAATTAACTATATAAAAATTTGAATTAACTGTATGGTGAAAGACACTACTATGTTAAAAAAAACAAATTACAGACTTGAAAAATAGATGCAACATATAAGAACGCTACCATTACTAATATATAAAGAGCATACACAAAAGTGAGAGAGATCAATTTACAGAAAAATAGAAAATTCAGAGGAGGATATGGAAATGGCTAACAAACATATAAAAACGGACACATAACTTCAATGGTGATCAAAGAACTACAAACTGAAACAAGAAATCTGCCACAAATTGGGTCTAGTTTTAAATGTGTGGCACCCACATGGATGAGTTCTGGGAGGCAGCCGCTGTCCCCCAGGCTGCGCAGGGTGTACATTGACGTAACCTTTTTGGTGATCAAATTTTGAAGGTGTGTAACGTCTGGGCAGCAACTTCACTGGAAGACACCTATTCTCTGGGGGCATTTACACAGGTACACAAGGGAGTTCATCAGAGTACTCTCCTGGTAACAAAAACCTGCGAACAATCCAAGTGGCATGAATAGGGAGAGGATTGCAAACACGGCCAGTGGAGCCATGCACTAGAACACAAACTGCTGTAGAAAAGAATGGGTACCTTTCTGGGTGGGCGTGGAATAAATGCATCCATGTTAGGAAGTGACAAGGGAACAATACAGAACAGCGTGGGGACCCAGGAGCATCTGTGCAGGCACACGGGACTTGGGAGCACAGCCACTCGGGGAGGGGTTCAGCGTGGGCTCCCCGACAGTACGTTTCCCGTGTACAGCGTTCCACACAGCTACAAAGTTCCTGTGCCATTTCACCTCCGACTCTTCAAATCCACCCACCCTCCAGCCCCAGCCCTGCCTCTCCCAGGGCTATGAGGCCCTGCTGAGAACCCCGAGCTCCCTCACTTCTCTCCTCTGAGTGCCAGCAACCCTGGAGCCACCCACCTACGAGCCCCCTTCAGGCTGCGCCTAGCACCGGTCTCACTCCGAGGGGTCGTTTATAAGTCCCTGGAGGTCAGAGTCCACAATTCTGCTTCTTATCTGTCCTAACAGTGTCTTACAACTTGGTGGAAAGTGCTGGAGAGAAGAACGTTCAATTCTTTCCTCTACTCCTTTAGAGGTGGCTTTTGTTGATCCCCGGGGGGAGGGGACCTCATATTTTTTAATTAAAATACAATTTACATACAACAAAAGAACGAGTGT
Source organism: Rhinolophus hipposideros (assembly GCF_964194185.1). Lineage (NCBI taxonomy): Eukaryota > Metazoa > Chordata > Mammalia > Chiroptera > Rhinolophidae > Rhinolophus > Rhinolophus hipposideros. Next base: position 2,530,727 of record NC_138055.1, read on the forward strand.
AGCCTCCCCCAACGGGGCAGAGCACTTCATCACCCTTTCTAGTAATCCTCTGCCCCTACCCTGCGTTAACCCCTTTCTGATATGGTCATAGATTAGCTCCGCCTGTTCTTAAAACTCACAGAAAGGGATGTACCGTGGTACCCTACTTCTTTTGCTCAAACTATGTATGTCAGAGTCACACCTGCTCCGTGGACTAGTATTTCATTCTTTACAAACAGAAAAAAACATTCTGTTCTCTGCATCCGTCACAACCTGTTGACACAAGCTCCCAGGACTGTGAAAAGGCTGCTATGCGTATTCTTATGGCTGCATGTCTCACAGGCATGGTTTTCACTTCCACTGGGCAAATGTGAAGGAGCGGAAGGGTTGGGTCCTAGAGTTAGACTCGTGTTCACGTTTATACAGTGGCCGAACCATTTACACTTCCCACCTGCAAAGTCTGCCGGTTTCCACTGTTGCACGTCCTGGTCCAAACTCAGCGCCGTCAGCCTTTCCTGCCAGCTATCCCAGCAGGTGTTAAGTGGTCTCCATGATGACTGTCATCAGAAGTTCTGCACTAACGATGTTCAGCTGCTGGACAGATTTTCGTGTGCTTCTGGCTACTTCTAGACCCTTTATGGCGTTTATGTGGAAGTCTTTCACTCACCTTTTTATTAGGTTGTTCACAATTCTATTATTGATCCGCAGTCTGTTCCCAAAGATGGATTTTGCTTCTGATTCTAGGTCATATTTTTCTGTTTCCTTGCATGTCTGTTACATTTTTACTGAATGCAAGATGTGCTGGTTATCCATTTACTGCCCCTGTGAAGATGGTATGGGGTCTTGTAAATATTTCTCCTTGGCCAGCTGGCATGAGTGAAGGGGGGACAGTAGAGAAGAGAGGGGTTTTCTGACATGCCTCGTGCACCAGACTCCTGCCCGCACTGCTTCTCCAGCGCTCAGGCCCAGGCCGGCGTGGGGGCTCAGGTGTCTTCAGCACCGGCTGCCTCTGGAGCCCGCTTCCTCCTGCGCTAGGCCCCTGCGGGGAGCACATCCTCCAGTGCTTGGACCCTGAGCACACACTTTCCCCCACGTTCAGCTACTGGAAGGAGTGCCTTCCTTCGGTTCCCGGTTTCTGCCGAGATCGCCAGCAACTCCTAGCGCCTGTGTGAGCTCTGGGAACTGTTCAGCTTGCTGCTTTCTGGAGTCTTCTCCTGCCTCGTGCATTTTCACCCCCCTCGTGAACACATTAGCAACTGCACCAAGAACTGGACAGGACCCCTCTGCAGACACATGGGGCTCTGTTTCTGAGATGCTCTCCTCCCCAGCACTCCACACATTCTGTCGTGGGCCCCCCTACCCCCTTTCTAGACTCCTCAACGCAGCAAGACTGCCTGGTTAAGTCCAGTGTCCCCCTCTCCATGTTGCCGCCTGGAAACCGCGTCCAACTGTAAGCGGGAGCAAAGGTAACGTCCACCCCATTTACTTCCCTTCTCTCAGGGCCACAGTCTTGCAATGCCTGTAATCCAACCCCAAAAGCAGCTGTTTCATATGCTTGGTCTATTTTCTAATTTTTCCAACAGGAGAGCAATTCCTTTAGCAGTTCATCCTTCACGGGTCAAAGCAAAAGTCAACTTACTAACATATTTTTACAGAATTTCTTATCTATATTCACCAGAGGGATTGGTCTCTAATTTCTTTTTTCTCACAATACCTTTGTAAGGTTTTTGGTGTCAGGGTTATGTTGCCTTAACAAAATGAGCTGGCAACTGTTTTCGCCTCCCCTCTTTTCTGAAAGAGCTTTTGGAGAAGAACTGGTGTTATTCCTTCTTTAAATGTTTGACAGAATACATTAACAAAGCCATCCTGACACTTTCCTTGTGTGAAGGTTTTTTATTACAAATTTATTTTTCAAATTCATACAGGGATGTTCAAGTTTTCTGTTTCCTCTTGTATCAGTTTTATTAGGTCCTGTTTTTCAAGGAACATGTCCATTTCATTTATGTTCTTGAATTTATCGGCATGAAGTAGTAAACAATATTCCTTTATTATTTTTAATGTCTGTAGAATCTGTAGTGATGTCTCCTCATTCATTTCTGATCATGGTAATTAGTGTCTTCTCCTTTTCTCCAATGACCAGTCTACCTAGTTTTTATTGATCTTTTCAAGGAACTAATTTTAGATTTTCTTGATTCTTGCCTCCAGTTTCCAGTTTATTGATTTCTGTTCTTATTTTATTTCCCTTCTTTTACTTAGTTTTAACTTCCTCCTATTTTCCTAGCTTCTTAAAATGGAATCTTTGGTCAATGATTTGAAGCCTTTATTCTTTCTAAGACAAGGACTCAAAGGTACAAATTTCCCTCCAGATACTGCTTCAGTCACATCACACAAATTCTGATGAGCTGTCATTATCACAGTTCAAAACATTTTTCTAATTGTCCTTGTGAGTTCTTTGATGCATGAGTTATTTATAAGTATGATAAACTTCCAAATATTTGAGGATTTCCTGGGTATCTTATTGTTAGACTGATTTCTACTTTGTAGCATTTGGTCAGAAGAACTTGGTGTTAGTTCAATCCTTGGTTATTTATTACGCCTTATGTTGGCAGAGTGATGGTCTGTGGGGTGAATGTTCCATGTTCTTCAGGAGGCGGACATGGTATTCTGTAGATCCCTTAGATCCAGATAGCTGACAGTGCTCTGCATACCTTTCATATCAGCTGACAGTGCTCTGCATACCTTTCATATCAGCTGACAGTGCTCTGCATACCTTTCATATCAGCTGACAGTGCTCTGCATACCTTTCATATCAGCTGACAGTGCTCTGCATACCTTTCATATCAGCTGACAGTGCTCTGCATACCTTTCATATCAGCTGACAGTGCTCTGCATACCTTTCATATCAGCTGACAGTGCTCTGCATACCTTTCATATCAGCTGACAGTGCTCTGCATACCTTTCATATCAGCTGACAGTGCTCTGCATACCTTTCATATCTTTGCTGATTTTGAAATTTACATATCCTATCAATCATTCAGGGAGGGGTGTTCAAATTTCTGCCCCTGACTATGAATTTGTCTGTTTCTCTCTTTATTTCCTACATTTCTGCATTATGAACCTGTATTATTAGGTGCACACACATTTAGGAAAGATATTATCTACTAAATGAACAGAACCTTTTATCATTATGAACATCCCTTTTTGTCTCTAGTATGATTCTTTGTCTTGATGTTGATTTTTTCCTGACATTATTATAAGCAATGAGTTTTCTTCTGATTAGTGCTTCCATGGCACATCTTTTCCCACCCTTTTGTTTCAGCTGCCTGAGTCTTTTGTTTGAAGCTTGTGTTTGGCTTTCCTTTCAGCTTTCTGTCCCTGTGTTTCTTGAAATCAGTCTACAAAATCACTGGTCCTCTAAAAGAGAAAGTTAAAATATGAGAAAAAATTTAACAAGCAGTAAATGAGAAATAAGTAATATTTCTTCCCTTCTATGACAGTGGGTGTGCTTTCTGAAAAGTAACTCAAACACTGTCATGAAAACAATACCACAATTTTGTGTTCAATCTGCACTGTGAATTCTGTACTTCTCAATAAAATGCCCACGTGGGGAACTGCCAAGAAGATGCTCCATGACCAAAGGACACAGAGAGGACACACGGCATAGAGGGACAAACACTGAATGGGGCTCGAAGCCCAACACAGCCAACGACAGCTGTGAGGGTCCCCTTCGTCACTCGAGCTCATTTCCTGCCCTGAAATGTGGAACAAACAAAAATGCCTGCCTTGCTTAAGTCATAGAATTTTCACCAGGAACAAAGAGATAATACATGGGGAGGCAACTGTAAACTGTGACACGTTATCCAAATGCAAGAACATGATTCTGTTATATGTACTAACGTACTTAGTCAGCACACTCTGTGAACCCAACTGGGACCCGCTCATCCTAATTGGTTGTAAAATATCACATTTTAGACTGTCACAGAATGGTGTATGCAAAAAAGTCATCATTATAAGCATCTTTTATTTCTAAAAAGCTAGGAATAACAGAAAAATCAACCTATAATTGAAGTTTGCTTGTTTTTTCCCAACACTCCCTCTCTTTTGAACTGGTTTTAATTCTGATTTGTTAAAACTTTTACAGCAGTATGAACGGGGAAAACACTGACCAAAATCAAGAAATGCATGTACATTACAATCACCGAGGCTTCCATGTGAAGCTAAACGAAAAGCTGGTCGACATGAGAAGGTCTGCACGATGAGCACATTTCTTACTCCCAACAGCCATAGTGCAGGAGGGTCTCGGGAATCACCCCACGGGGCCAGCATGCACGGGGCGCCCCATTTGTGTAAGCTGCCTCCAGGGCCCCAGCCACTTACACACCACCCCACTCTGATCTGTCACACGCATTTATTTCTGCAGTCAGTGAACACAAGTCAGTGCTGACCACCGGCCAAGCACTAAGCTAGCCTCGAAGGGTACAATTAGGCCCATTTCTGCCCTCCAGGGCTCGTCGGCACCAAGGGAGGGAGGAAGAAACCGAGCAGTGCAAGCATCCATGAAGGGGTGCTATTCGAGGAAGGTGCCAGGCGATGCCGGTCACCAGAGCACAGGTGGTCTCTTCTTCTCTGAAGAAAGGGACAGCAGGAGGTTCCCAGGGAGCTACAACTTGAGAGCACCTTGACGCCAGTTAAAACCGAGTAGATTTATCTCCCCACCTTAGACCTCATCAACACAACAGGAAAGGAATAATGCCACAAACAAGGGCAAGAGCCAACAAGAAATGTTAACAAATATATGAAGGACGAACAGCAGGAGGAAGAGGGAGCAGACTTAGTGAGCAAAGGGGTGAAGGCTAACCCCACGCCTGCAAAGGGGCTGCCAATGGAAAGCCTCCAAAAGATGGCAAAGCCCCGCCCCCAGAAGGGCCCGGTGTGGCTGGAAGGCGGAGACCACTGCCAAGGCGCCTGAGGCCCTTAGGCCCCCACACCCAGGCAGGAGCCGCCCACCCCCCCAGGATCAATCTAAGTTACACAGGGCAGGTTCTCCTGACTCACTGGAGACCCAGACTTAGTCATAAAAGCACAAACAACAAATCCCAATTTCCCAAAAACTGTCCCATTAATTACCCTGAGAGGGTGGGAAGGAGAACAGAGAGCGGCACGAGGAGAGGGCTAAACCGTCTACTTACGGAGTAGAAAGGCAATAAATACGGCTAACCTGTAAAAATCTGTAGAATTTGCATGCACAGTGGTTAGAAATAGAAAGGAAAGTACCAGAAGGGTGCTTTGTTTTACCAAGAGGTAAAGTGCCAGCCTCCAGGGATGGAATGCAGGGGTGAGGATGGGCGGGGCAGGAGATTACAGTTTCCGGTGTGTCTTATATTACAACTTCATTTTTCCAGCCGGCACTCCCCCAGCTCCCAACAGCTGGCCTCTGCTTGGCTACAAGAGGAGAGGAGAGGCAAGGATGTCCAGCCGCCTGGCAGCTTCTGTGAACAGCTCTGGGATTCTACACTCATGACCCTCAATTGTTATAATTAATAAAGTTCTGCAACAGAACTTCTCCAGCTGTAACTGTTTCTTTTATCTAAAGGTTTTTTTCTTTCAGGCAGCAAAGAAATGCGCTTTAAAGTCAGAAATGGCAGAAATGGACAAATACTCGTCTAGGGGCACAGGGCTGAACCCGGGGGCCGGAAGCAGGAGGAGGGTGAGGGGAGGCAGCGAGGGCTCAGGGACGGGAGGCCAGAGACCTGGACAGTCTAGGACGCCGGGCCAGGAAAGGCCTAGCAGAAGGGGCTGCTCAGAACCTTGAAAAGAGGTGAGGTCCACCAGACAGACACAGGGAGGAGGAGGAGGAGGGAAAGGCCTTCCTAAGGAGCATCGGAGCCCAGCCCCCGGAGGGGAGAGGGCCGGGGTGGGGCACTGGAAGAGAAAAGCTCGGAGCCACGGGCAGGGGCAGGGAGGTTCCTGAACGACAGCAATGCCTTTACTTTGTATAAAATGACTTAACAGGACTTGCGGTGCTCTGATTAAATCCCGGGCAGGATAGAAATCATGGGGGGGGGGGGCTGGGGGAGGGGCATGGTGTCCTGGCTTCGTCACAGACCCTCCCCTCTTTCTCCTGACCAGAAGAGCAGGAGCGGCCAAGCAGCTGAGGACGCCACAGGACAGGAGCCAGACCACTGGCTTCCACAATCCTGAGGTTCTGAAAAGGAGGGGGTGGGGGTACTTGGCGCCTCCCGCTGCTCAGAGACACAGAACCCTGCAAGTCACTGGCGAGAAGACATGGTGAGAAGGCAACACTTTGCTTGGATCACAAGCAGAATCCTTTTTTCTTCCTCTTTTCTTTTACCTTTCTTTCCCCCAGAATGTACTTCAGTGAACATACCCAATTCATTCATAGTAGGAAAACAAATCCTATTAAAATGTAAGTCGCTTTGTTAGCAATGCCAGGAAAGTAACTCCACTCTCCTCTGGAGAAGTTGTCCTGCCTCTCCTCAGCCCTCCTATCTGGAAAGTCCCAGGCCCCTCCCCCCCCTCCTGTGAAGGCAGCTCAGTGTCCTCTCCACCACCTGTTCTCCTGCTGCAGAATTCCACGCCACAAACCAGCAGGGGCAGCATCTATCTGGATCGGCTCAGGCCTTCCTGCACCAGCACCAATGACCCACCTGCCCCGGACTCCTTCACCACAAACTGGAACTGGCCCTCGGCCCACTTGGGCTGCAGTTGATACCCAGGGAGAAAGCAGGCTGCCCAGCCCACAGCCAGCTGCCCTACTTCCCCTGCCTCCCACCTGGTCCTCACGGCAACCACCTGAAAAAACAGCATTTAGTGTCAAGAGTCCTGGATATCAATGATAGAAAGACAAATAACCCCATTAAAAATGGGCCACAGGATCCCAATAGGCATTTCTTCATTGAAGATACATAAACAGCCAATCAGCACCTAAAAGGTGCTCAAACTCATTCACCATCAGGGAAACCAGCACCGTGAGATGCCACATCACCCCACAAGGAGGGCTATAAAAAAACGTGCAAAAGCAGGAACCTCCCCCAATGCTGGTGGGAGGGTAGGCGCTGCAGGCCCTCTGGAAACTGCCTGGCAGCCCCTCAGGATGGTGAACAGTCACCCTGAGACCCGGCATTCCACTCCCAGGGCCCTGTCTACCCAGGGGAAAGGAGAACACGGCCACACAAACACCTGCGCACGACGTTCGTGGCAGCTTTCCTCAGACTGCCAACGGCACGAACAGCCCACTGCCCGCCGACTGACTACTGGCTAAGCCAGGTGTGGGCTGTCCAGGCAATGGAATGCTTACGGCCAAAGGAAAGGCTGAAGGCTACACGTCACGATGCGGGTGAATCCTGGAAACATCATGCCAAGTGAAAGAACCAGGCTCTGAAGGCCGCACACTGTGTGATTCCGTTCCTACGAAATGTCCAGGAGAGGCAAATCCACAGACGCAGAAAGGACACTCACGGTCACCTGGGGTTGGGGGGAGGGGGGTGGGGAAATGGGGGTGCCTGCTGGTGGGTACAGGGTTTCTTCTTGAGTTCTAAATTTCACTGGAGCGATAGCTACACAACTCTACAAACACACTGAAAACCACTGAGTTTTACACTCGAAGGGCAAACTGTATGGTCTGTGAATTACATCTCCAGACAGATGTGAAAGAAGCTAAGGTATTTCTTAAAGGTTGTTTATTTCGAAGCCCAACTGCCCTCGAAGGCAGGTGGGTCCGGAAGGGGGCTGTTGCAGGGAGTATACAGACGGGTGCTGGCATGCCAGTCTTCCATCAGAACTGCGGGGCTGAATGGCTCTGCACAGGGAAGGGGCCCTGTGCCCCCCGGTGGCAGGACGGTGGAAGAGCCATGAGAGTCCTCCCAGCGAACCCCAACCTTCACGACACTAACCTGCCAGAGGCCTGCAGAAGTGGTTGTGTTGCTGGGTTTTCGTAACTGCTGAAGGCCCGCAGACTGGCGGAAGGACGCCGTGGCCCAGTGACGCTGACGGAATCTGCGTGTGTCCCGGGCCCACGGGAACTCAGGCAATGCTTCTACCTCCACCAAGCAGGCAGGGCTGAAGGTAATTCTATGACTAGATGTCGTGGGGAGAGCCGTCTCCCGCTCACATCCCAGCCCCACGGGAAAGGCTCACCCCTCGGAGCCAGTCATTTCATGTCTGGGAATCTATCCCAAAGAAATAATCCAAAATGCAGACAAATATTTGTGCATAAAGATGGTCATCGAAGCATTAGTCACATATTTCGAAAAGATATGATCTAAATGTCTAATAACAGGGAACTGACTCTATCAGAGTTATATCCATTTGTTACTACCGCGTTTCCCCGAAAATAAGACCTAGCTGGACAATCAGGTCTAATGCATCTTTGGGAGCAAACATTAATGTAAGACCTAGTGTTATAGTATATTATGTTAGATAAGACCCGGTCTTACATTATAGTAAAATAAGACCCAAATATTATATTAATTTTTGCTCCAAAAGACGCGTTAGAGCTGATGGTCCGGTTAGGTCTTATTTTCAGGGAAACAGGGTAACAGGAAATCAAAAGATACAGCCAACATGTTTACAGGAACACTGGAATTTCAGAGGCAGCAGCAAGGAAAGGCAAAGGCCACCTAACATGCACGTCCTTAGCCCCCGCCCGCCTCCCCCCCGAAAATCCAGTCACCTGTCAGTCACTTCACAAGGCCCAACTACACTGTCTCCCTCCAATGCCATTGATCCCACAGCCAGTGTCGCGTGGCATTTAATCAAAGGAAAGGCTGCTGCTACTTCATGTTAAAAATCTAAATCCTTTGAAACAAATTAGAAGCTTCAGGTTTGCTTCTTTGCTTTCTAGTAGGACACACTAAAGACAGACCCTCAGCCGCCTAGTTTCCGCATTTAAATATACACATATATATATATGAGGTGTGATCAAACATACAGTGAATGTTGAAATAAAATTTATTACAGTAAAAGACACACTGCCATCAATCCCCCTCAAAATACTCCCTCTCGCTTAGAACAGACTTATCCCATCGTTCTTGCCACTTTCTGAAGCAGTTCTGGAAGTCCTCTTTCGTGAGTGTCTTTCGTTGAGCTGTCCTGTCACTTTGACTTTGGGGAAGAGCCAGAAGTCGCCTGGTGCCAGATCCAGGGAATACGGTGGATAAGGACACACCGTCATGTTTTTATTTGACAGAAATTGCCGAATACCAGAAGCGATGTGTGACACGGAGCGTTGTCATGATGGAGGATGATTTACACTTTAAAACACACCTCCTCTCAACCGTAGCTCACACCCAACTGACTGCACCGAACACGTTGAAACTTGTCCCACACGTTACTGAGGTTCCACACGCCGCTTCCTGTATTGAAGGTCCTGCCTTTCCGTCGGATGGCACTCGGCAGCAGCGTTCACCGTATTTTGTGATCTAACAGAAAGCCTCTGTATTTTGTGATCACACCTCATATATAAAGAGGGTACCAAAAGAATGTATACACATTTTAAGAAAGGAAAACTGTATTGAAATTGTACTACCGATAACAAAAGACAAATACAAGTCACGTTTGATTTCTGCAATTACAAGAGGTGCTCAAAGTGGTTCCCATCAGCGTCCAGACACTTCTGATTACGGCAAACTACTGCTTGAGCAACGGTGACCAAAGTGTCCCCTTGTGTACATTTTTGGCACCCCCCGCATATGTGTACGCACAACTGGACTTAGCTCCGCCCCCCGTCTCGGGTCAGCAGTGCTGGCTCATGCTAATACCAGGCAGCAGTTACTCCATTTCTTAACAGAGTCAGTAACAAAGAGTCAGCAAGTACAGTCCTTCGATGCCACGATGACTAAATGTCGACAGGGACAGCCACACAGCGGCCCCTACGAGCGCTTTGCCATGACTATGGGTTTGTTTAGGACCCTTTCGGTTCACTGTCCTTCCCACACCTGCTCACGCCAGCTCGGCACCCATCACTCTGCAGAAGTAAGTCCCGTGAAGAAAGAGCAGAAAAGAGACGCGCTGTCTCCCAGCTGTCCCAAGGGACGCCTTCTGCCCACTCTCTGTGGCTCTGAGGGCCAGCGAACACACTCCTAGATGTCACACGTGACTGAGGAAAAGCAGACAAGAAGCTGGATACATCCCACAAAAGGCTGAGGACAGTCTTGTCAGCGATAAGCTCAATTAATCTGAGATAAGCATGCGATGTAATTACAAAGCAACACACTCCCGCAGTCCCTGCACATCGTCTCACATGTAAATGACAGAAGGCAGGCTCAGAGGCAGCGATAGAAAGACCCAGGGACAGTCCAGAACTGACCACACACACCCCTGCTGACCCACACGCCACATGGCACGGCCAGGTCTGCTTTCTCCTGCCACAGCTGAAATGCCACCCATCCTTGGTGTCTGCTTAGCAGTCCGCTGCTGACGCACAAAACTGACCCCGGGGACCCTGCCGGCCTCCCAGCCGGCCCCACGCCACTTCACACACCAAAGCGATCGCCCCCTTCCTTCTCGGGATGCGTACTTCCATTCATGCCACCACGAGGTCTATCCGGGCTCAGGCCTGTGTGCACCCCAACCAGAGGCTCCCAGGTACAGAAAGTGTGTCTTGCACAGCCCTGCACCCCTAACTCCTGGCATTATGGCTGCAGAGACAAGGTGCTAAAAAGGTAACTAACAACATGAAGCCTTCCACCTGCGAAGTGATGGGCAAGAAACATGGGCTCTCGGGGAGGCGAAGAAACTGCTGCTGTGGGCGGGTCACCACTGGTGCACTGGAACCCACAATCTGTGTAGGGGGTGACCACATGGTACACCATTAACGGGGCATCATTAACAATTGTGCCAGGACAACAGGCTAAACCAGCTCTCTGACAACCCAAGCCCGTGACCAACCCATGCACAGGGCGCTGTGCTGTGGTGGCAGAAGGCTTCCTGCGCCACTGAGACCACAGAAAACGGGTGGGAAGGCGGAGCATATGAACTATCGCTATCTGTTATTATTCAGCCATTGTGATAGCTGCTACATTGCTCTGTGTTGTGTGCTCAGCCTTTTCTATTTCCCTCTTATTTCAGTGTGTGATTGATCATCAGCAGTGCAGGACCAGCAGGTCCCCATGTCTGGACGGAGCAGATGAACAAGTAATTAGGAGTCCGATTATGAAGGGCATTAAATGCCAGGAGTCTGATCTTTGTCCCGGAAGCGGCGGGAGCTGTTCAAGTCACGGTGAAAGCCATGTTTCAGTTTGATTCGCCTCCTGCTAGTCCGTGGAATGTATTACAGGGGAAGAGCCAGGCACGGAGACTCGTTGAAGCTACTTCAATGGATGGGCAGAGATAATAAAGGTCTGAACTAGGGCAGGCCCATCAAAGATGGAGAGGAGAGAACGAAGGAGACAATGCAGGCGCATTGCAAAGAGCGAGGACAGACAGGCTTCGGCAATAACTAGACACGGAGACAAAGACAGGCAGACTTGACAATGACCCCAGATCGTACTCTGGGCAACAGAGATTGGTGCTGCATGGTTTCAACAGGAAGTGGAGGTGGGTAGCCAGGTTAGCAGAGGAGGAGAAGGAAAATGAGGAGAGGATCAGAGAAGTCCCAACTGGAGGCACGTACAGCCGCTATGGCGCAGGTCCCTGCCAGGCACTGAACTCCATGGGACAGATTCTCACCCTGAGAGGCAGTTCTCACCCCCGCTTGACAGATGAGGGTTTCAGGCTCAGCCGCCTGCCTCTAAGCCAGAGTCCAGGAACTTTCTACCACCCTGCACGCATTTCAGGAGGAAAAGGTCTGAGGAGACTGCAGTAGGCCTCTCCAGACAACAGTGGGTGTGGGGCCTGGAGCTCAGGAGTGAGAAGCTGTGGGAGGACCACAGCCAGGGAGAGAGGAACACAGAAGAGACGTCAAGAAACGCACACTGGGAAACACGGGTGTGAAGGTGGAGAGAGGGGACAGTCACGGGGCACTCGGAGATGGCGGGGGTGACGGAAACCCCAGGGGGAACACTGGACGCCCTGAGGCGGCAGCAAACAGCGCCTGCTTTCCAGACCTGCCCCGGCCCCAGGGCCTGTGCTCACGGTGGGCTCGGGCCCAGTGAGAACCAGTCTACAGTCTACCAGTTACAGGTGCTAGGTAAGCAGCTGCTGTCACATGAGCCTCTTGGGGCTCCTGCCTCCGTCAATAAAACAGGAAACTGAACTGACTTCCTGGCTCCCATCAGCTCACAAGTACCACTGGGCAAATATGACGTCTCTGGTGACCTCCAAAAGCCCAGTTTCTGCAAAGTGGGGAGCCAAAGCCAGACTTCAGGAAGAGAGCACCTACAGAACACTTCTGGTCTCAAATCACACCTCGAAGCAGCTGCAGGGGAAACCCCCGAAGTCCCAAATGTGGGCGTCACGCAGACGTTGCAGCCAGCTGGACAGAAAGCCCGGCAGAGGTCAAAGCGGACCCACGAGCACAGTCACGGACCAGGGCACGCGGACTCCAACGGAAATGAACTGCAGTTTTCAAATGTTCAAACAGCCGTGTGCCCGAGCTTCCACCGTGAGGCTGACGAGCCATTTCTGGAGGGAGGAGTCTCCACGCCTCTCACCTGCTTTCACCATTCCTGAGATTCTGCTCAGGTCCCACAGGTGCCTTGCCAGGGCTGCGGTGAGAAAAATATCACAGGCTTGGAGAAGTTCCTTTCTCAGAGTCGGGGGGCTGGAAGCCCAAGATCAGGTGCCGGTAGCTTCCGAGTCTGGTGAGAATCCGCCTCCTGGTTCCCAGTCGTCGTCCCACTGTATCCTCACATGGAAAAGGCCGAGGCAGCTCTGTGCGGTCCCCTTTATAAAGGCACTAATCCCACTCGCGGCTCATCACCTCCCTGGGCCCCACCTCCTGACACCACCACGGGGGGCGGGGAGGGGGCTCGGTCTCGACTTCCGAATTCAGGGGCACAAATATTCAGGCTCGAGCACATCCCCATCCTTTTAGCCCCACCTCAAGCAGCTTAGAGAGGGGCCCAGGGCTGGGGGTGGGGTGCAGACGGAGCACGAAACAGGCAATGGCTGTAGAGAGACAATGATGGAGGCCGAGCAAGGGAAAGGGGACAAGAAGGACACTCACAAGTCATCCCTCTCAAACCTTCAGACACTTGCCTGCTAAGCTCTTGTCTAAAAGGCCCTCAAAGTGCCGCCCACAGCAGGGCAGGTGCTGCCAAGGGGCAGGTTCCCAGAGGAGCAGCACTGGGGGCTACAGGGCCTGGGTGGAAGGGGAGCGCAGGGCTCCGGGCCCCAGAAGCAGGCTCTCCACATGGGGAACGGATGGAGCGCGAGTCCGCAGAGGTGTAGCCAGCACGGCTTGAAGTGCCGCCAGGACGGAGAGGAGCAGTATGAGCAATGGGGGCGGTTCCCTGGAGAGCTCACGGTGCAGCCCGGACTCCAGGCAGCCGAGCCAACACGAGGCGGGAAGGAATGCACTCAGACAGAGGGGCAAAGGGGCACAGAAAGGAAGGGGGTGCGCGTAAGATCTGGGGGGACCTGTGCTAGGAAGGGCTGAATGGTGACATTCAAGGGCGTCGAGGAAGAAGAAGGTGAGCGGCTCAGGGCCATACAGGGGCCTCGTGCAGCCCCAGCCAAGAACGAGCCATCCTCGGCCTTCCGCCCAGCAAGGCGTCCGGCAGCAGACCACCCACACTTGGGAGAAGGAGGACCTCGCAGCCCTGAGACTCAGGCAAACGAAGGAAGGATCCCCACCACTGACAGAACAATCTTAGTCTCCTAACTTTCTGCTGAGGCACCAAGAAATGCCTGAGAGGAGGTGGGAATGTGAGTCGTGTTGATAGAGGAAAAGGCCAGACCGAAGACGGGCCCGCAGCAGAGGCCGCCGTGGGGTCCTGAGAAGGTGTGCATTTCATGGCTCTGGCTGCCTCGGAAGGCAGGGGAGCCACCAGGGGGTCAGGACTCTGAAGAGCCTCTAGTGCCCTTTTGTGTGGATTCCCACCTGCAGCAGCACAGGCCAGCACAGCTGGCACCGACCCCAGGCTGGGGCACCCACGGCAACCCCACACGGCCTGTGAGAAAGGGCCGAGTACGCTCAGCACATCTAGAAGCACAGCTGGCTGCGGCCTCTGGGGCCAGGAAGAAAGAAAAGGGGCTGATAAGGGGCCACCAAGCATCCCCTAGGCCCAGGCTGTCCAAAGAAATGACTCCTGCCAAATACACAACAGAGCGTGGATTCTGGGCAGACCTCCACCGGCTCGGCTCAAGGCTACCATGTCATCAGCTGTACACTGAGGCAGGCAGACAGACAGACAGACAGACAGAGTGCTGCCGGCAAGGAGCCTAAACCCTGCTGCTGGGCTGGACCCTACACGCCTCCCCCCCGGCCCCACCATCCCCAGCCGCAATCCAAGTACCTCGGAAATTCCGGACCTAATTCCTCCTGAGTGGGCATCTCTTCCCACTTGAAGAAAAGCTGCAGAATTCTAGGCGGTGCACCGAATCCCACGGCGTTCGCGGGCCACAGAGGAGACCTCAGGGACCGCCTGCCCATGTCCTTATCAAGACAGAGCAGCTGGAACCAGGACAGGCACCGAGGAAGAATCAGGAGGCATGCAGCGGGTTTCAGACATCGGAACGGTGCCTCCTGACCCACGAGGGACAGGTAGGGCCAGGCCACCACCAGCAAGCTCTCAGGCACTAGGCTCAGGGACAGCCTCTCCCCACCCCCGAAGGTCTCTACAGATAAGCGAGAGCCAGGGGAGGAGGTCTGCGCCCTGCATAGTGACACGAGGAGCGCCCGTGTCTCAGCGACTCAGGCAGGAACATGGTGCAAACGCCAACTGCTCACCTGCCGGCAGACAGCCGCCCTCCTTGCCCCGCACAGACAGCCCCACAGCAAACGACACTAGGTACACTGGAAACAATGGAGTATTTCACAGAGCTGTGCAGCTATTACCCCCTGATTCCAGAACATTCCATCACCCTAGAGAGAAAGCTCATCCCCATCGGCGGTCACTCCATCCCCTCCTCCAGCCTCGCCAACCATTGATGTCCTGTCTTGTGACTATACCTGTTCCAGACATTTCGTATCAACGCAGTCTGTGGCCTTTGGTGGCTAGCTGCTGTCATGCAGCGCGGTGTTTCCAAGGCTAATCCCCATATACCATGTTTCCTCGAAAATAAGACCAAACCAGAAAAGAAGCCCTTGCATGATTTTTCAGGATGACAACCCCTGAACATAAGCCCTAATGCGTCTTTTGGAGCAAAAAATTAATATAAGACCTGGTCTTATTTTCGGGGAAACACGGTAGCATGTCACCGCTTCACTCCATGACGGCGGTTATGTCACAGGTGGGTGGAGGCCGTGTTTTTTCACCCAGTCAGCACTGGGGCTATTTCCACCTGCAGCTACTGTTCTGCTGCTCCAAACACTCTGCACCTGTTTCTACGTGGGCACGTGTTTACAGTTCTCCTGGGGTCACAGCTAGGTGGGGGGTGGCAGGTCAGATGCTGGCGCTGAGTGACATGTCTGAGGAGCTGTGAGACTGTCTTCCCAGGGGCTGCCTCGCCGACATGCCCACCAGCAGTGTGGAAGGTTCCGATTTCTCCTCATCGTCCACACTCATGAGTGTGTGTCTGTAACTGCAGTCAGCCTCGTACGTGCGAAAGGTGGTTTTGATGGGATGATAGTTATTTCCACAAATGTGGGACCAGGTCTTCCCCTTCCCAGAAGAATTCTGCACATGGTATCTGCATGTCTGAATTTCACACACACACACACACACACACACACACACACACACACGGCCACCACACTCGAATCAGCCCTGATATGACACGTCAAGCCCACAACACACCACTGGGAAGACACTTAGCGCGCCCCAACGGCAACCACGGGGGTGGCCCCGCTTGCCCCCCGGCACAATGCATCCTGTCTCCCAAGAGGCAGAAAGGGGCCATCCCGTGCCCTCACCCACGCACGCCCTCCCCACAATGTCACTTCCGGCTACACCATCCCTCACCCACAGGCTCCAGGACGTCAGGGGCCGTGTCTACCACGTGCACAATGCTTGCACATGGCGGCCTTGCAGAGCGGCTGCATGAAGGTACAGGCAGGAAAGCAGGGTTGCTCCAGGTGGTCCCCAGAGAGCAGCCGCTCACCTGAGTTCACCCACACTCACCTGGCTGGACCCACCCGTGCTTAACAAGAACGACGTGAATGAAGACAAAGCGTAGCACCACAACCCAGCAGAGCAGAGCACCAAGAACTCAATGCGAGAAGCCACGGCACCAAGTGACAGGAGTCGCAGCAGAGGCGGCCTCTGTCCCCAGAAAGAGCCCCCAGTCCACAGCCCTCCATCAGAGAGGCAGAGACAACAAATGAACCGGCTCCGGTTCACTCTTCTTGCCGCCCACGGCCCAGCCTCTCCCGACAGCCTGTCCAGGCTGGGGCGAGGGAAGACTCACAGCTGAATGTGGGCCGGCCGGCCAGCCCCGGACGGGTGACCTGACTGAGCCGTTCTCTCACAAAGATGACAGGGGCAGGGGCTCAGAAACAGCAGGCTCGGGGGGCACACAGTGCGGGGCAGCTGTCAGACAGGTGACAGGAGCCACGGCCACAGGCCACGTTAAGGGAGGAAACAGGTCCACTGCCCACCCCACCCCCAGCCCGCTCAGAATTCCAGAGAAACACTGACTCTAGAACCAGGTTGAAGCGAGGAAGTCAGGTTGGCAAAGGGTCTCAATGTCGTGGCCCAGGAACTGCCTGAGAAGGGGCAGCAGAGCAACAACAATGCTATCTGCGACCTGAAGGTGATGTGGACAGAAACCTCCCCTGGGGCAGCCAGAGCCAGACCACTGGGCAGACTCCTCCTGCTTCCTAGAAGGAAGAGTGGCCCAACGCAGGAATAGGAATAGCCACACTGGACACCTGCCTAGAGCGGTATGTGAGTGACAGCCTTTCATCCCACGACCACCGTAAGTAACGTGTCCAGCTACGTGGGGGAGGGGTGCATTGTTAAGGGGCCCCATAAGGTCCACACCAACAGTGACATGGTGCCAGTTAGGGAACCACATCATGAAGGTCTGCTGGTCTAGAAAGGAAGCGATGAGGCCCCGTTGCTGCAGGCCGAAACACTCAGAAAGCAACACCAAAGGAGAATACACATTGCCCAGCCCTGGAACCCAAAGCTACCTGACCCTAGAGAGTACGCCTAGTGCAATAGGACTGTAACAACACTTAGGACTATTTGCACAGAAATAATATGGCATAAAAAGGTGACATACAGTAACAGCATAAACATCGCCATACAGCGGCAGTGCCAACAGAAAGCCTTGTCACTGAGGCACAGGCAATAAATACTTGTACCAGGGAGCAGGCGCGGGTCTGTCTGTTGCGGGTGGAGAAGTCCACCCCTGAGCCCCAGGCCTCCGTGGGAGCCCCACAGCCTACCTGACACCAGGACCAGGGAGCAGCTGCCTCGGGGAGGCAGCCGTAAGTTCCCACGCACCCTGCTTTCAGCTCACTGCAGTTAGCCCCAGCCCAACTCGGGGGCCAGAATCGACGGCGGCTGCCTCTCACTCACCGCCTTCATGCGGCAAGCCGCCTGCCCTGTCCTTCCGGGCCCAACGGAAAGCTTCCACCATGAGATTTAGACCGCAGGGCAGAGGCGGCCCACAGGTGCCACCAGAACACTCACAGAGCTCTTGTCAACCCACCCCCTCTACTGCTCTGCGTAATTGTGGGGGGCGGGGTGACGAACTGCAGAAGTGAATACAAATGAAATGATTCAAAGCCACTCGTAATAAGCAAACACTTAGATCAAATTCATTCTCCAACCAGTTTCCGAAGATGGGACTGTCACCCAGAAAGCATGTCCGCTGTGGGGACCGTGTTTGGAGCCCTCACATACGGAAATCTAAATATAAAAACTACAGACATAATAACGCTCGTGAATGTCCCCAGGCCCGGCCTACCCAAATCAGAGTCTCCAAAAATGAGGGAGGCAAAGGCTTCGTGCAGTCCCAGGGAGCCAGAGACCCTGACGCACAGCCACCCCAGCCAGCCCTGGGCTGCGGGGTCCACACAAGATGCGGGGAGGGAACCAACCACTTCCCTGAGGGCCTCTCCATCACACCTCGTTCTTGAAATAGCAGATTTTTCTTTCCTTTGGAACACATACTAAAGTATGGAAAGGTGAAACGACAGGACGTCTGGGATCTGCTGTGAAATACTACAGCAAAGGAAAAGAGAAAAGGGACCGATGAGACGTCGTGGCAGAATCCCGGTGAGTGTAGAATCTGGGTGACCGGTGGTTGGCCTCTGTCGCACACTTGTCATGACCTTTGCGTGTTTGAAATGTTTCATAGCACAGCTGGCTCCGAGCATGCCGGAAGGGGGAGGTGGCACTGACCTCTGACAGTGACAGGTCACACTGCCATTCTGGAAAGCCGCGTCCGTTTCCTGAGGAGCAGAGCCCCCCCCCGCCCCCGCACGATGGCCCCCCCATCCATGTGCCCCTCACCGTTTCTTGCAGAGCGTCTATTTAAAAGCCCACAGCTCAGGCCCCATGGCCAGCGACAAACACCTGAACATTCCTGGCCGCGAGGTCATTCTGAGGCTCAGGTGCCATCAGCAATCCTGGCGGGCATGATTTAAGATCACCAGAATGAGTACCGCTCACTAGATCATTCTAACTGACAAAAATCACAGCAGCTCTTGCTATTAACCTCGTTCCTTAAAAAGAAAAGGAAACCACCACCACGTCATGGTACCCGTGTGCTGCTGAGATGAAGGAGTAACCGGAGGGGAAGGAGAGACCTGCCTTCCACATTCCCCAAGGAACCCTCCCTGGTGCGCCGGCAGCAAAACCAGGCAAGACACCAATTCTGGGCCCAGAGAGACGGCGATCTGGAAAGCACCTCATCTTTCAACCACAGCTTCCTTCCCTGACCCCGCACCCCCACCCTCCCGAGCCCTTGGTGACAGTCTGCCTGCTCTCTGGCCGGCTGCCACCTGCAGAGTCACTGCAGCGAGGTGCACAGTCCTGGCGACGTCTCGTCACCGTCTCCTCCTTGAGAGCAGGCGCCCCAACGTGCACGAGAACGACAGACTGAAGTCCCCAGCCTGCGGGATCATCATTCTATCACTTTCAAATACAGGAGCCTAATATTTTGAGCATAATGATTTTAAGGAGCTCAACAATTCCTTTGCATGCATTATTCATTTTGTGACACAAAACTGTTATTTCACTGAGATTACTGTAAATCGCTACATGAAGAGCTGGCTTGCATGAACAATTAAATGATAGATATGATAAACTAGATTTATAAGCTTTATGTTCCTATAACATAAATTCCTTCAATGATTTACCTCAACAGGGCTAGAAAATTCTTTCCATATGCCAGGTTCATGGGTCTGCAGCTCCCCCATCAGCATTTAACGAAAACTGACTAGAGCCTGAAAAGGAAAATATTTAACAGGAGGTTTAATATTACTATGGTAACCACAGCAACTTGTTTCAAAAATGAATAATAGCTCTGTTAGGTGCTTCATTAAAATTTTTTCAACCAAATACTGCCCTTAATCTTCTCAATGGAACAAAAGACTTATTCAGAATCCGTGTAGAAGACTGAAAATAATGACAGATACGAGCGTGTGCCTGAGCACAGACATCCTGACGTCTGCCGCCAAGAGAAAGATGGCATCTGATCAGCTAAGGTGAGAAAGTTGGGCATCACTCCCAAAATGATTAATGAAAAACCACAATGGCTCTCTTCTCCGCAACAAACTGCAGACACTCCTTGCCTCACCCACACGGCCGCCCCTCACGCCAGGAAGCTGCCCGCAGATCACGCAGGAAGCCACGGGCGGGAATGCCGGCCGGGCTCCGGGCACACACTGGGCTGCGCCATGCCCAGGTCCGGAGCAGAAGCTCCAGAACCAAGATCTGCGTGCGGGAAGGCTCCCAGACCACCTCCACACGCATCGTTCCCCGCATGTGGGTACCCGCCCGGGAGGGTCCTGGCTGCCACTCCCAACCAGGCTCTGCTACTGCTCCCCCTTCAGGAGCTGCGCTAGGGCCACAAGCCTGCACCGTGGCTCAGATGGGCAGTCCCGCGTCACTGTGCTCGGTCACCAACCGCTGCAATGCTTCCTGACGCCTGTGACTGGGTAAGGTCCCGGCGACAGAGCCCATGAGGCCCGTGCAGACCCATCCAGCCCAGCCCTGCTTGGGCCCCATGCCCCCCCTTTGACGCCCTCTATTCCCATACCCAGCGCTGTCCTACCCCCGGGCCTGACTTCCAGTGGCTGGCCCTACCTGATGACACGGTCACTTATCACAGCTTTATGTTTGTGGCAACACTGCCTGGCCGAGGAGGTGCCTAAATGGGAGGGGGGCTGCCCAGATGCCTTACGGGTACACATTCTGCTCTAACGACTAAACTTACAAACTTCTCAGAAGAGGTGAGGAAAGAGAAGGAAGTGGCATGCAACCGCCAAGGTTTCTGTCCCCAGCGTCGGTACAGGGACCGCTGACCACAGCTGACCACGGCATCATGAGACGGGGACAAGATGCTGCTCAACAGCTCTCCTCGTGCGAGCGCGCTGAACAGCTCCATCATGAGAAAAGCACTGGACCCAGCGTGTCTCCACACGGACCCACGATCCCCCAGTCCGGCGGGCCGCCCGGCCCATGCCCACACTGGCCAATGGCAGCCCAAACCAGAGACCGTGCAAGCAGGTCGGGGCTGGACGACCCACTGCCCTCTGGCTCAGGGGTTCTCCCCAGAAGCTCGCAGGGCCCGGCACAGCCTGCACACGGCAGCCGTCTGTACGATGACCAGTCTGTATGAGGGCTGGGAAGCGGCCGTCCCCACAGACCTGCGAGGCCGCGTCCTGAGGACCCAGGCTGGTGTGAGGGGCTGCTCCCCGCACTGGGCCTGTTCTCCCAGGAGAACCTTCTCAGAACAAGACGCAATTTACTTCCATTAATACAAAGGAGGCCTGGCCTTCTTCATCCCAGACACCTAGTCTGCCTGGCTCACTCCCCATGGGCCTCTTTACCTGCTAACAGTAACCCCTTTACCCTCAGAACAGCTGAGAGGTGACAGGCCCTCCCACAGAGAGCTGGCAGAAGTTTCTCGGTATTAACCACAGGGGGATGACGCCCTCCAACCCCAACTCACTTCCCAGTGGGTGCACGGGCTTCACCCAAAGGGCTACAGCCCCACTATGTGCCTTCTGTGCACAGATAACGGGGTGCCTTTCGGTAGCTTAACAAAAGGACACAGCATGCAAGCCGCTTGCCAACAGAGCCCAGGCCCGCAGTCACTTGCCATCCGGGACGAACGGCTTACCGCGCACCACCTGGGCTCGTCACCTCCTACCCACTGGGCCTTCAGCTCCGTAAGGTACCATTATTATAAAAATGCACGTAACAGCAACAGCAATCGCAGGGCTGACAGGTGGTGAGCACAGCTCTGTGCAGACAGGGTTGTAAGCGCTTTGGGGAGCCCATCCACGCACAGCTCGGGACGAGCCGGGGCCCGCTCACCAGCAGTCCTGCCACTGACAGATGAGGACACTGAGCCACGTAGCCGTGAACGACCTTCCCCCTCAGCCTGAGAGTCAGCAGCAGAACTGCACCCCGAGTCACCATGCCCCACAGACCGTCTCACAAATAAGGGCACACAAGTGTGGTGACATCAAGAACTTGCTAAAGGAGCAAGATGAGGATGAGGATGAGGCAGATGTCAAGCTCAGTCGCCCACTGAACAGGGGGGGCTCTGTTTCCCCCCAACTGTCCAGGGCACACACGGCATCCACACGCCCCATGGACGCTCGAGGACAACCGGACGCAGCGGTCCCGGCAACCCCAGCCCCCAGCGCAGCCGCCGCTTTCTGTCCTCTCAGAAGCAGGTGCTGTGCACCTCCCCCGGGTCCCGCCACCCATGTGACTCTATCACTGCTCGTCACCAGCAAGGTGTCCAGGCCCCTACTGGGCACACGGACCACTGTCCACCAGCCCAGCAGCTCTGGAGGGCAGCCGTACCCTCAAGCCTCTCGGTGCCCACGGCCTTCCCTCCCACCTCGCCCACCAAGGCTGCCCACGGCGCACGTCTGTGCCGTCGGCGCTGCAACAGGCACCTGGAGAACTTCCTGGGTGAGGCTGAGGTCTCTAACTTGGTCAGAGTCTCGTTTTCACAGGACACGCATTTGTCAAAACTCATCGCACTGAAGTGTGTACTTGAGATTTGTGCGTTTCACTACATACATTTTACAATTTACCTTCAAAATTAAATAAATGTACCTAGTTAGTGACCTGCACGTTTAAGTGTCCAGGGGTGACTGACAGCTACATCGTACTCTGCAATTTATTTTGTTTA
Source organism: Rhinolophus hipposideros (assembly GCF_964194185.1). Taxonomy (NCBI): domain Eukaryota; kingdom Metazoa; phylum Chordata; class Mammalia; order Chiroptera; family Rhinolophidae; genus Rhinolophus; species Rhinolophus hipposideros. The sequence continues at coordinate 2,553,098 of NC_138055.1, forward strand.
AAAGATGGATAGAGAGATGCACAGATGGAGAGTTACTCTACCTAGGTGGTGACTTATCTGGGTGACCCTGACAAGTCCTTCAGCTTCTCTCTATGTTGAAATGTCTCACAATGAAATGTGAAAAATAAATTACTGGTCTTGGATCCCACTGAGGCCCCGACCCAATGACTGGTTAGCCTACTTGAATTGGGCCAAATAATGTTTCCCATCTCAGGGGGCCCTCTCCCTCAAGTGACCCCAAAGTACATAACTTAGTATTTCATCTCCAGGTTACGACTTTGACAGAGAATGCAAAATTGGTGGTACACGTTTTAAGTCAAGGAAACATCTGAAAACTTGTAGTGAAAATACCTATACCTCTAACTTACCAGGCTGTCTGTGCTTGTTTTATGTTGGGTGGCCCCAATTATAACGTATGGGAGTTATCTGTAGGGGTCTTGGGACTATCTAATCACAATTTAATGCAATGCTACCAAAAAAATGCTAACGCCTGTGTTGGGGAAGTAACCAGGGACGAACCCCCAATTCCTCTCTGCGGGCAGCTCCTCGCTCCGGCTCGGGGCTGCTCCCGCCCAGAGAGGGGAAGGCTTTGACTGCTGTCTCCCCTCGGAGCCCAGACACTCAGAAAGCAGACGCCCGCCTGAGCCACCTCGTAGAGAGTGACTTCCCTCCCTCTGTCCATCTCTACCCATCCTTCAGCCGACGGCTCCTAAGGAAATGCCACCCCTCGTCTCCACCAACAGGAGCACAGTCCTTTCTGCCCAGCTGCCATGCTCTCCTTGAAAGAATCTCCTGGTCCCTGCAGCCAGGCGGCACCTTCAGCAAACATTCAGCCTCCCCAGCTGCTCCTTGGGGCTTGTCAACCAGGAGCTATGAAGTCGCCGAGGACAGGGACAGCCAGCTCGGAGCCCTTTGGGAAGGCAGCACTGGAGAGGCACAAGAATACACGGTGGGACACGGTGAGGGGACAAGGAGCTGGCAGTCTACAGTGACTTCTAGCTGCCACCCTGAAAGGCCCTGAAGAGCTCCAAGGTAGCCGGGCAGCTGCCATGGCCATCTCCAGGCTCCCCAGGCTGGTCCGTCCATCTACATTCAAGGACGTTTAAAATGGGCCTTGAGCTCTGACCTTCCAGTCCAAGCAACTGAGCTCCTCACAGGTATGGTCAACTGAGTTCCAAGTCACGGAAGTGCTCCTACCTGCAGCAAGCGGATTCAACCCACTGCCTGTCAGCACGTGTGTAAAATCGAGCCCCCAATCACTGAGGCTGCACATGTATCTGCTGCTTCCTGGACAGCGGCGCACCACGGCCGTGCCTGGGATCTAACCCTCAGGCCTCCGGGACCCCTTCTCAATCCGCAGGGTCTCAAAAGGCCTGTGTTTCGTTCTCTCTGGGCACCAACACTGATGATCCCACCTGGGAAACCCCAGCTCCGCAGGACACAGGTCCCTGTGCCTGGACTGTGCCATGCCTTCTTCCCCACTCTTCGCAGAGCCCAGTGGAAATGAAGAGAAAAGGCAGCATTGAATGAAGTGCTTCCTTGGGGAAGTCAGTGTCCAGTTGAGAAAGAGGTTTTCCAATCACTTCAGTAACTAGTTTAGTAACTTGTCTGCACAAGACATGCAGAAATTTGCAATACAGCTATAATTTATTTCAGCAGAATAAGCCTAAAGACAACTTTTCAACAAAGCCTTTGTATTAAAATATTTTACTAGAACGGACAACCTGTTTTTAAGGAGAACTTATCCTTTTCCACAGGTTATGGAAGACCTTTTTGAGACACCATTCACTGGATGGCAGCCAGATTCCTGAGAGAGACAAAGGGCTCTCTCCGTGCGCAGGCACACGGCTGCTTCTCTGGGCCTGTTCCCAACCCCCCAGCCACCGGGCCCTGGCTTCGGCCTCTCCCTTCCCTGGTGACACTGGCCTCTCACCCAGACTCCGCCTCTCTGGGCCTCCACCATTCTCCATGACACAAGTCCAGCAGCTGACTTGAAAAATATGGACAGAAATACGGACCTGCCTCCCAAAATTCCTACACTTTCCACTGACAGCCTTTATCCCGAGAGCCAGGAATTTCCACCACAGCTAACACCTCATGGCACGTTTCAGTGGGTCAGCTCATTTCCATATTTAAACCATTCCAAGCCCGGAGCTGTCCTTCCCTTTCCTGACCCCTCCACAGGATCTATGGCTGCTTCTTTCAGATGGATTGCCAAACAGCATTTTACTGGGGATTTCCGCTAAAAGGCAATTGGAGGTTCCTGCAACACAATTTATAGGTGCATTGTTTCCATTTATTTTAATTTTATTTATAGCCTTCTGCCCAGAGCCCGTTGGGCACAGGCAACTATAAATCACAGATTACAAACACAGTGCTGCTTTGTTCCTCTGTTGATGCTCAAATATCACGGAATTGTTTGGTAAGCGGTAATATGAATACTAATTACTTTTTCAATCAGATCATGGGTGTGAACACTCTTGAAAAGCTGCATAAAACAAAATTTCATTATATGCTACATATAATCTTGAACCAGAAGACACCAGGAATGGGCCTGCTTGAGGCCTACACCTGCTGGGGGCGGGGGGACAGTGCTCTGTGCGCCTTCCGACTAGGTGACCTTGGGGCAAGTTCTTGACCTCTGTGAGCCTCAGTTCCCTCCCCGCTTAAACAAAACTGCTAATCCACTCTGGAGAATTTTGCTCGAAATCAAATGACAGGCTCTGCGGAGGCTCCTGGAACAATGTCCCCCACACAAGGGCCCTCACATCAGGGTCCTTCCATCAAAACGACAGGGCGAGCTCTGTCAGTCCTCTCTGACTTGTCCCCACACGTGCCATCTCAATCTGAGGCCACAGCAAACCCAATGTGTGACACCCAGCCGTGGCCCACCCACCCTGGTCCGCCCCCAACGGCTCTTCTCCAATGAGGTCACTGCCACTGACCCAGAGCCAAGACGTAGCCACAGCCTCACTGCTGACCCTCACGCCATTGGTCCCCAAATCCTGGTGATGCCATCTCCCTCTGCGACACGTCAAGTCTTTTATTTCTTTGCCAGCCACCCTGGGCCAGCCTGAGCCTCGTCCCTTCCGGCCCAGACTCGCGGAGTCTAGCCCGACCTCGGCTCAGCACCTCCCACGCTGCCACGACAACTATCCTCCTGTAGTTTATAAGCTGGCTGGCTAGCAGGCCGGATTAGGCTCCTGAAGACCCACTTCCCTACAGAGGGGCTGTCCGTGGGCGTTGGCCTTGGCTGTACCACCCTCTGGCCATGGAACATGAATGGGTGTGCCACACTGCGCCCTGGCAAAAGCTGTAAGAGGCAGCCCCTCGTTTCCGCTCCTGGCCATGAGAACAGTCCCAGAGAGAAACTGCATGTCTTTCAAACGAGAGCCCGGGCCGAGGACACACAGAGCTGCCTGGAACAGAGCCACAGCCCACCGGAAGCCACATGGAGCATGTGATTTGTTGCCCTTGGAGATTTGGGGCTGTTTGTGAAGCTGCAATGGCTGCCATCATTCAATAGGACAGGCAGGCCCTGCCCTCCAGAGGCCCATGGGTGGTGGGGGGTAGTGTGGCTGGAGTTGGGAAATCGCAGAGATGAGCAGTCGGGCTGATTCAGAGCTGGAAAGCAAGGCCCTTCCTAAACCAGACCTGGCCATCACTCGGGTCTGCCTCCCGCCGCTCGCTCCATCATCCACACGTTTCTGCCTCTGGTGGAGCTGTGCCCACACCTGCAGTGCCCTTACCCAGCTCCACGTCCGTCTGCCGTGCTGCGCCATCAGCTATTGGAAACTGTCTGCCCCCGGGATCCTTTCCTCACTCAGGGCACTGCATTCATATTGTCAGGGATGCAACCTGTCTCTCTAGCAGCTGGCAGCACCCCAGGAATAGGGCCTGGTCACTTTCCTTGTACCCCCGCTGTTTTCATGGTACCTAGCAGAGCTGCACTGAATCTGTTCATTTGTGGGGTTTGTTAAAAGACTTCACTGTTTAGAAATACCAACACATTCAGTTCTCATAAAATCGTTTCTGTCTGAACACATAGCACTGAACTTTTGAGCTCTGATCCCCAAACAGGAAGGGAGCCAATTCTGGAAGGAGAGGCTACAGACAACCTCAGAAACCCACTGAGGAGACTAAGAGCCAGAGACATTTGGAGGCACAGAAATGCCACTGCCCCCATCAGGATGAATAATGGCTGCACTACCATCCCTACCTTGGGCAAACAGGCCACTGTAAATGCTTATTTTATGACTCAGTCGTTCATAAATTATGCAGGAAGATACTCTCAACTTGGCTTTTCTCTGGCCTCCCAGACGCAGTATTAATTTGGCAGGAATGTTAAGCAGATGTATTCTCTCATGCTAGTAAGTCAGTTGTAAGAGTTTTGTCCCTAAGCAGCAGCAAAAATGGGTGACTTCATGAAAGTCACGGAGCTTACGGAGTGAGAAGCCACGACTGGCTGTTCCTCCTGAAAGCCCCCCTCTGCAGGCCACCAAGGATGGAGAACTCCAAGACACAGGTTAGGAGATGCCCGATGGCCCTAAGCTAAGTACCTGCTCCGTGTCTGAAAATGCACGAGACACACCCCTTACAGGGGACCGGGGACCGGGGCCCACAGCACAGACCACAGAGACTGTGAAACAGCTGGCTAGCTGACAGCACGGCCATGGTGCCAGGATGGAGAGAAGGGGGCTACTACTTGGTCTGGGACTTGGGGAACGCACAGAGCACCAAGGGAGGGAGGCCGGGGAACCCCAACTGCAGGAGCAGAAGCAAGGAGGCGGGGGGCAGCAGGGGGACACTATGCAAGAACAGGAGCCCATCCTGGCTTTAATCCTGGTCAGGGACTTGGGAACATGTGGCCTCGGGGACTCTGCTCACCGTACCAGCGCCTCTAGGTCCTTGGCTGCTCGTATGACATGGGTACAGGGCCTCCCACATAGGTTGTTGCGAGAATGGAGTACAGCGTGTGAGGTGCTCAGAGCACTGCCTAGCCTGCCGGACATGCACACTCACTGAGGGGGCGTGTGTGTACATGTGTGTACATGTGTGCACACATGTGTTGCATACTGTGCCCGTCTGTGTGCATGTGTGTATGTGTGTGCACACATGTGTTGCATACTGTGCCCGTCTGTGTGCATGTGTGTACGTGTGTGCAGGCACGTGTGCGTACTCGTGTGCATCTGCATGTGTATACACATGTGTAGGTGTGTACTGTACGTGTCTGCGTGCCTGTGACGTGCACATGCACATGCGTGTGCGTGCGTGTGTGCTGCATGCATGTGTGCATGTGTGTGCACATACAGTGCGCGATGGTGTGATGCGCACATCTGCTACACGAGCGGCACATCCAAAGAGCAGAAATGAGCCCGTGTGCCCAGAGGGAGGCTGAGTGGTGGACAGTAGCCCATGTGAGGCGAGAGGCGGGTGAAGGCCAGCGAGGGCCGGGGTTTGGCCGGGTCCCAGGCTAGGATGTCTGAACGTCATTCCTGAACTCCCCGGGAGCCTGTCAAAGGCTTTTACGCAGAAGCTAACACGTGTGGACCGCTGTTAGAAGATCACACACAGAAGACGAGTGAGAAGAGGAAGATCGCACAGGAGGCCAGACAGGCCGCCCACGGCCCAGGCCAGAGCTGGCAGGGACGTGCAGCGCACAGTGGCAGGGCGAGCGCACGGCGAAATCCAGGATGCCCGCGAGGCTTGCAGAATGGCCCAGCGGGGCTGAGAAGAAAATACGTGGTCAAAAGCAGAGCCTGAACTACGAAGAGGATGAGGCCTTTGGAAGGAAGGCTCCGACCTCCTTCCTCTTTCCATCTTTTATCTTTCTTCCAGGAGAAATCACAAGGCTTCCATTGGCTAACTTTGCCACGTTTACATATGTTTATTAGCCCACGGGGGGAATCATGCTACACAAATGGACCCTACCTCCATACAGTCTCCCAAAGAGAAAAGGAGAAGACAGCCTGCGTGCTGCTTTCAGGAGGGCAAGGCGTGGGGGGCAGCCCCAACCCTCCAGGCGCTTCTAACCCTAACAAAGGCACACGGTGGCTTAGATGTGACAGCCACAGGGAGGACGGCAGTGGCACCTTCTGGATGAGCCTGGTGAAGAAGGAGGCACTCGCCAAGTGACGGTTTGGGGGTGTTTTGATGGGGGTGGGAGGCCCATGTCACTGCATCTGCATGAAGAACTGCAGGGCGGCTGTCACTGCTCACCTGCGACCCCAGGGCACTTCACCCACCAGGCTCTCTTCCAAGGGCTTGGCCAGAAGCCACACTGCTCGTGCTTAAAACCCACCTGAAGCGGGGACCCACTCCACCTGCACAGGCTGACCACGCCAACAAGCGTCTTTAAGCAGAAATGAGCACAAGTCACTGCACAGGCCGGTCACCGGCGCCGCTCAGGCCACCGTTCTGAGGCCCCAGACCTCTGACTCAGAAAAGCTGTCACTTTTTAAACACCAATTGGCACACACGTTCAAAGTGTGGGCCCAGAGGGAGGGCACCGGGAGACGTGAGGGGTCCCGGGTGGCTGACGTGTCTTAGGGACAGGCAACGTGGGTGCAGGACAGTCACACCGCAAATGCACACCTGCCGCGACAGTGAAATCCGAGGGTCGTACGAGCCAACAGGACGTGCTCCTGTGCCCGGGCTACCACAGGCCACGCGAGGCAGCAAACACTGCCTGAGCCGGGCCGCTGCGCCTGACGGTACCGGGAGCCCCGCCTGCCGCGGGGAAGAAACGGGAGCGGCCCCGGGTTCTGAGGGCAGAAGCCCAGCAGGAGGGACGAGCTCCCCGGAACCAGCAGCCCTCTCTCACCTGTGCAGCAGCCACTGCCCAAGACGTACACCCCGGGACACCGATTAAAACCGAACGGGGCTGCAGCACCGTGGGACTTACACACAGAGCCTTTAACAGAGTTTGCTTTCCAGACACAAAGGCCACGCCAATGAGCCCCACAACACGATCGAGGAAAGAGTCTCTCTGTTGATGGTTTTCTGGCAAAGGAGGAAAAAGAGATTTTACAGCGAGCTGATCTGTCTTGCACAAAAGGGGGAAGGGGCAAAACTGGATGACTTGTGTTTTCATTTATTCCTTCAGCAATTTATCTGAGTGGCAACCGTGAGCCAAGAGCCATCCTGACCGACACGGTGGAATCAAACGCCAGCTCCTCTCCTCACAGCTGTCCAGCCCAGCTAATTGTGTGACCAGCCTCTCTGTGACCACGGAGGGCCGTGCTGAGAATTGTGTGTATGATTACACACAGTGGACCTAGCACACGCTCTCCAGAACCAACTTCTGGTGTTAACTTTACAGGATCAAGGTAGAAAGCAACCAACAGCTCTAGCCTCCTTGAACTGAAACCTCATGGAGAAACATCTCAGGTCTGTCCACACCTGGGGATAGCGAGTGGCACTGAGCGGGCAGGGAGGGGGACCTTTAAGACAGAGGCCTCCTAATTTAGAAACTGCTGACCACTCCCGGGGAGAGGGGAAAGGAAAGCAGGCCACCGGTGTGCAGGGGCTCACGTCTAGTGATGTAAGGAAGCCCCTCAGAAATGCGGACTCTTACTGCATTCCCGGGGGTGGGGGGGCGTATTTTTCAATCTACTTAGCGGCCAGTATGCCAGAGAAGTCCAGCGACCAAGTGACAGGGCTGAGCCGGCCCTATGAACCCATTACCGTACATGCCTGATTACCGTATTTCTTCAATTCTGAGATGACACTGATTGTCACTTTAATTTTTCAAAATGCATGTGCTTTACAATTAATGAGCAGGTTTCACAGGCCAGTGCTATGTCCTTCCGGCATCTGGTAAGCTAAGAACTGCAGCATTTCTGTACTTCAGCTTGCCAGCAACTCTGAGGTCACAAATCAGGATGGGCAGGGCTAGGGCTGGGCCCGTCTCCTCCAGGCGGGGAGGGTGACAGGCAACAGGAATTAAGCTGCACTGAAAGGTGTGTCTACCGCTGCCTCTTTTAAATGCACCAGCACACAGCTAAGAGCAAGTCTATGGGTCCAGGACTCCTTTGCAAACGCATCCATTCAATGTCCAAAAACACAGGAAAGAAAGCAGTAAAAACACGTCACTGCTTTTTCTTCAACACATACTGGAATATGAAGAAAACACTATATAAAGAGGAGCAGTATACAGTTCCCCGTAAGGGTTACAATGATTCAGGGGTCACACATTCTGGAAGCAGAATTCACATCGAGGCTGACAGCGTAGGTGCAGGAGCCGGACTGCCCATCCGGATTCAAATCCTGACTCCACCCCTTAGTGGCTATGTGACCTTCGACAAGTGAACTCTAAGCCTCATTTTCTCAGCTGTAAAATGGGCACGATGACATTTACTGGCAGAAATCAGGAACACTCCTGGGAACTCAGTGCCCAGTGCTCTGAGCCGAGCAAGCACACGGCCCAGACACGCCCGCTCCCAGAGGCTCCTCCGGCAGCCACTGTCCGCAGAGCACCGAGCAGGCGTCCCCACCTCTGTGCTTCACCTGCCTCCCTCATCCACTTTCCAGCATGACAAAGGGCAAATGTTCTTAACATGAAAAACCCACTCACACATACAAACACCATCACAGCAAAATGAGCCCAGAAAATCGACAGCAGAAATACAAACAGCCCCTAATACGTGAAAGAAAGCAACCCTGATCAAGTCTTAAAAACAGGTATATCCTCTGAAGCCTTAATTTTTCCAGCTCGTAATTATCCCCAGAAAATAACCAGAGACAAGAGCAAAGATGTGAGCACCAGGCGAGTTAAGGCAGCGTCCAACGGGGAGAATCTGGAAGAAATAAGTCACAGCCACAGAGCCCAGTAAACTGCGGCCTGTCCGAGTGACGGACCCCTACGTGGGGATTAGAGGTCTGCTCGCAGAAAGATGGAAACCGTGGGAAGGGGACCGTGATTGATTCTTAAATGGAGAAAGAACACTAATGTGTCTCACAGCCTAGACCAACTTTTGTTTTGAAAATGATTTTTCATAGTACATATTTAATAGATGAGGACAATTTTAAAAAAAAGAAAAACAACCCATTATAATCTTTTCTGGCAAGGAGGTATTACATAATTCATACCAGTGCAAAAAACAAATTTCTCTACAGCTCCGTTTTGCTTCCAGCATCTAGTGGCAGAGATAAGGGACAAAGCAGAAGACAAGGCACTGCTGGTCCTTCTCTGCTGCATTGGAGGGGGCCGGCTTTGGGGGGGTGGATCGCTCTGAGCAATTAACTGAAGGGGTTGGACCTGGGGGGGGTGGGCGAAGCACAGCGCCCACAGTGGGACAGGGTGAGAGGTCAGACCCCAGGGGGAAACAAGGTGACTATAGGAAACTCCTGGGCAAAGGGATTTTCTGTTTTGGAACATGGACGTTCAGCAGTTGATTTTAAATTACACACCTATTATGTTAACCCTTTATGAGACCTGAATCTTCAATGAGACTTGCTGCACACTCAAACGCCTTGTTTTAAGGCAACACTGAGGCTAAAGGAGCAGCTTCCCCAAGCCAGCTAAGGAAAAGGGGGCGCTGTGCCAGCCAAGCCCCGGGGCCTCTCCCCAGGCCACCCCTTCACCACACACTCCCCGCCCAGCTGCGACTCCACAGCACAGCCGGTGTCTCGTCCTACAGGAGCTCAAGCCCCATGTGCCCCAAACCAAACACGGTTCTTTCTCCTCACGTCCTCTGCATCTCAGGGAACGGCACCCCATCCCCCACTGCCCAGCCCCAACCCTAACTACCCTGTGATGGCCCTTCCCTCATCGCCCCCTCCAGGCCAGCAGCAGCTCCATCTCTGGAGCCTTACAATGCGCCCCAACTGAGCCCCACACTTGTCACCACCTCATCGGCCACCCCCACTCCACGCCACCAGGCCTGTCGCCAACCACGAATCCCCCTCTAAAGTCTTCCTGTCTCCCCAGAAGAGCCAGAGGGAGTTTCTGGACGTTAGTCTGTGCGTGGGCTCTTCCAGGGGCTCCCACACAAGCGGCAGGAAGGCCTGGAGCTCCGGCCCAAGGGAGTCTCTCCCGCGGCTGCCAGCCTCCCTCCTGCCTTCGCACCCAACGGCCTTCTGTGCAAAGACTACCAGCTCTCTCCTAGGACGGCCCACGCTGACTCCTCATCTTTCCGTCCAAGCTTAAATGTCACTTCAGCAGAGGGGCCACCCCGCCGCCATTGTAGGCAGCCCCTCTTGCCCTCACCCGAGCCCTAACACTGTCCAAGGTGGGAGCCACAGGCCACAGCTGGCCACTGGGCACCTGAATCCTGGCCCAGCTGAGACGCAATCTGTGTGGTACATGCCCCCGACTTGACAGTCAGACCACAACATGAGTGGACGTGCTCTCCTTCCGTGTTTACAGACATTCCCTACGGGGTTTATGAGGTAATAGTCTACACAGTCGATTGGTAAGTAAGACACATCGTTAGGGTTCATTTCCGGTTTCACGCACTTCCTTAGTGTGGCAAAGGCAACAAGGCAGTCACAGACGTGGCTCACGGCACCATGTTCCCTGTGGGTGGCACTGCCCGGGACAGTACCCGATGTCACCTGTGTCAAGTACCACTGTCTCATCCTACCTTGTGTGTGGGCAGGTTCAGGGTGTGCGTTCTGGGGCCTCCGTTGGGGACAGGAGCTCCCTGAGGACAGCACGCGTCAGACCTGTCACCGCTGCCATCCGTTTGCCCAGGGAGTGTGACTCACAAATACGCCTGTGTGTTCTCAGCGCCCAGCGCCAGGCACAGGCTGAAGAAATGTTCTCCAAATAAACGTGTGAATAAATCAAGCAGCCGATGACAGATTAAGGAGTTAGGGAAACAGGGACTAGATCATGAGAATAAGAACAGCAATGGCTGCAACCTTGTGAAAATGGCCCAGCGACCAGAAGGAACCCGGAAAGGCTCCAGCAGGAAAACCTGAGCAGAGCACACGTGGGCGAGGTGGGACGGAAGGCTGAGTGAGACGGCGCAGGAAGGGGCCCCACGACACTGCATCGGGGCTTCAAGACAAAACACGCGTGTGGGTGAGATGAAGGGCAGAGGAAGCAGGGCGACAGCCGCTGTCACTCAGCACCACCGAGGGCCGGTAAACGACACAAGCACGCAGGTGACCAACGCGGCTGATCCGTAACAACACGAGTGCAGGCCGGGCCTTTACGCCACCGAGCCGCTCAAAGGCTTATGGTTCAGGAATGTTCCTCACAGGGTGAGTAATAACCGTAAATATAAACAAAACCAGAAACAACTGAAATAGCCAAACAGGGGAATGGCCTGAGAAAAGCTTCACCTATGAGCAAATGGAAGCAATGAGTGTACTTGAATGGCTATTACACAGCCATTAAGAATCACGTTTGCAAAGAAAAGCAGCATCATGGGAGAAGACATCATTTATAATACGGAGAAATCGTGGTGAGGCGCACAGTTCGGTGCACGCTTGGCCCCAAGTCTCTACGAAAGGCAGACACACATGCGTGCGCACGGCCTCCCCAGGAAACGGGGGATGCGCTCTCCTGAGTCCCTGGGCAACCAGGGCAGCAGGTGGACCACGCGTTCTTCCTGACCCCGGTCTGGGGGAGCGGGCCAGCATAGCAGAGCAGGCCCCCAACACACCTACGTCCGAGCCCTGGCTCTGCAACACCGCGGGCATGCTTCTCCACCCCTTGAGCCTCAGTTTCCTCACCTATAGAACCAGGATAAGAACTGTGTCCACCTCACAGGCTCGTTGTGAGAAGAGATGAAGCGAATGCCCAGACGGGACTCAGCACCACACCCGGCCCACGCTGAGCATCAAAAGGTACCCGGTGCTGTAGTGTTTCTCACTGTAACTCAGTAAGTGCTAAACTTAAAACCCTACATGTGTAGTTTTAAGTCACACTTAGTATCAGAGATGAACAAATCTGACGCTCTGCACGGCCAGGCTGCGCCCCCTCCGCACACGTGAAGGAGCTGGGCTCCTTCACGCAAATACGCAGCGGAAGGCCCCTGCGCGGCCTCTGAAGACACAAGTGCTCCAGGAAAGCTTAAACCGACAGCAGCCCCTGGGCTCCTCAAAGGGGCGCAAAGTCCCGGGGAGCCTCCAGCCTCGTGCCCGCCCCCACCCGAGGAGTCAGGTGCCCACCCACGCCATCCCGAGCACTCGAGTCCTCAGACCTCTCCATGCCAGGTGGGCGCCCCTCCTTGGGATACCCCGCTGGGTCCCGGGTCCCGGCGGCGGCGCAGACAGCACACCTTCTCTCCAGTGACAGCCCGTGAGGGCCCCGCTGCCACGCTCGCCAAAGGCCCAGGCGGGATTCACTGCTCATTCCCCTGTGTTCCCACAGGACTCCGCCGGTTTGCTCGGGGGTCCTAACCCGTCCCCCGCCCACTGGAACCATCTTCAAACGCTCTGTCTCCTCGGGTGGAGCCCCGGGACTCCCTGAGCCTGGCCCACAGAAGCCCATCGCGTGTTGTCACTGAATGAAATCATCAATATAATCCCACTACTAATAAATAATCACCAAAATAATCATCAAAATAATTCCACTACTAATAAAAGGGTTCTTCTTCCCGCCTAGGAAAATGGAAGAGGCAGTAAAAAGCTAAAATGAAAATAAGGTATCTCTCTGTCTCAAGGAAAACCAGCCACACTGGCCAAAGCAAATTTCAATCTCACTGAAAATAACTGTGAATTCAAGGTTCCTGCTGAAGACCAGAAAGCCACTTCGCAAAGTATATCTGACACTTGAATGGCCGGTTTAGGTAACGGAGCCAGAACCTGCAAGTAGATAGCCCAAATCTAGAACGTGGTGATGACTTCTGACAGAATTAACACACATTCGGAAGGAAATGCCTGGCTTACTGATTCCATATGTTTGATTGAGGAAATAACCACAAATAAATGGAAGAAAGGTGTACTTAGTGAGATATTTAATGGTCTGATCTAGAAGGTCATTAAAGTAAAGGGATAATCAAGGAAATCCAGTGACCTGCACACAGAAGGACCTCCGGGGCCGGCTGTGACATGATGGAGGAGTGACGGGTGGCGGTGGCCACACGCCTCACTGTGGGGACACACTAGAGTGCGTCAGAGAGGAGACGACACCACACCCAAGAGGTCACACTGCAGAAACGAATGTGCTGAGGGCTGAGGACAGCACACGATGACTTGGAAAGAACAGAGCAAGGGAAGGCAAATGCCAACCCTGAGGAGGTGAAACGGAACCAGGCGAACCCCCAGAGCGCAGTTCTGACCACTGCACTCCCCTACCCCCAGCCCTCCCGGCTCCCAACCACCCAGAGAACAGCCGGCATGTGGAAGGTGGCAGACCTCTGCGACCACCGGTACCAACTCCTTGATTTACCAATAAGCAAACCGAGACCAAGGACGGGTTACGTGAACAGAGGGTGGCAGGGGCAGGACTTGAACCCCAGACCTCAGCATCTCCTCTCCATCCCCGTGTTTCTTCCACGGTGCCATGGCTGCCTCCCACGCCAATGACACAGTGCACCTTCCTGTACTTCCAGCTTTTCCAAGCACTGCAGTCTGCTGAGAGCTGCCGTTCCTGCAGTGCGGCAGACTGAAGAAGCACTCCCTCGGACACACTTGGCTTCAGGTGCTGGCTCTCCTGGCGGGTGACCCTGAGACGGTGACGTCACCTCTCCAAGTGTCTCAGAAGAACAGCGGCATGGGCCACTGCACACAGCTCCATCAGGGTGGCTACTCGGCCCCGACACCCACGCCTCCTGCCCTCAGGGCCTGCCTGGGTAAGTCCCTTCATGGGCACAGCCTCGTCCTGCCCCAGCTGCTGAAATCACACCCACGGACCAGGCCCATCCACTAACACGAGCCCTACACAGAACAGGTCACCACACCTCACCTGCAAGCATGGGGCCTGGTACTCAGCAAGCATCTGATGGGTAAGTGGAGGACGGGTGAGCCCCTCTTTCACCTGCAGCCCCTCTGCTGCCTGAGCAGAGCCTGTCCCGCGGACATTTCCTCACCACTTCATCCCATCAAACCTTCCTGGCCAGCCCAGTGACAGGCCCTGATGGCTTTCCACAGTGGCCTCAGTCACCACCCAGGGCCTGTGCCAAAACAAGCTCGTCCAGTGTCGGAATTCCCACTATTCACCGCCCACAGGCCCGAGGCCAGCTTGCTGCCCTGCACCCAGGGGGCATGGTAATGAGTCGTGTCCTGGACCACCGCCAAGTGACAGGACCTGACACAGCCTCGCCGGGCTCGCTCCCGAGGCCAAAAGTCACCAAGGCTGGTGTAGGTCACACCACCGCCTGGGGACTCCAGCTGCCAGGCCCCAACCCCTTGGCAGCAGATTGGGGATAAAACTTCCCTTCCTTGAGAACCACCTCCCCTCCCCAAGACACCCAAGGAGCCCCGGGGGCCAGCTCCACGGGTGGATGCACAAGGCTGTGAGCAGAGAATGCATGAGTGCCCAGGTGCGCCCGGTGGTCTGAGACCCCCCCCAAAGGACAAGTTCCACACACCAGCTGGCGCAATGACCTCCATCTAACAAACACTGAGCACACTTAATATGCCAGATCTTATACAAATGACAATCACCTGGACAAAATACAGGGACAAAGAGTGTAAGCCTCAAAGAGAAGATGCAGGGGTCACGCCTGAAACTGCACCCCAGGTATTCACGGTGTCAGGGAAAACGAGCGGCATGCCCAGGGCGGGTAGGCTGTGCTGGGGTGCAGGGTCCCACACCTGGTCCTGCTTCTGCTTCTGCACCCTTCTTTTTCCACATTGCAAACTTCTTGAGCAGCCGGCGTATGCAGAGAGGACAACAAAAAAGAAGGATCTTAGCAATACTGCACAAAAGGGCCTTTCCTACATCGACCATTCAGTTCCAAAGTGTAGAACATTCTGGTACGGGGAAGAATCCGCACACACACACAGGCACAGTGGCAGAGGGGCCCCATGAGAGCGCTGGCCTCCCCTCTGCTGTCCTTCGGTCGCCATCTGAAGGCGGCCCGAAGCTGCTCTCACTGTCGGTTAAACACCTGAGAAGAGTTATTTGGGTGGGGTCTCCATCCCTGACAGTGACCCCGGAGAACATCAAAACAAGTGAACACATTAGTTTTCAACTCTCCCAGAACCCCAGCTCTACCACCCAAGTCCCCACGAGAGGCAGCTGGAGAGGGCAGCAGGCACAGGGACACGAGTCAGACATGGGGTCGGTTCCGGCTCAGCCACTTCTACGTGGGGAGTCCCTGGTCAGATGGGAAGACCATGCGACCTGGGCCGGCTCCGAGGTCTCAGACACTCAGCTGGCACCGGAAGTACAACCCGGTAGGGCCAGCTCTGGGGAACCATGGTCACCTCCTAACCAGGAAGGAAGAGCACCCACCAGCTGGCCCACGCATGGCTCCCACACATAACACCGTGCTACTCACACACCAACCCCAGCCTCCTTTATGACCTGATGCCAGTGGTACAAAGTCGGGGTACCTGGGCTGTCCCCACAGTACCCACGTGTGGGCAAAAGTCACAGATTTGATACACCATATTGTCCAAGAGGTAATTTAATTCTTAATTGAAAAATGTCTAATCACAGGGTACATCTGAAGACAGGCAACCCCAGGGATCAGAGAAAGACCTATCTCTTCGCTTGATTTTAGGAATCAGAAATCCCCAATTACGTAATTGCTATTGTAAAAAAAAATAAAACAAAAAAAACTCCTGATGACTAAATTTCTGACAATTTTTTTGTATTAAGAATATTTTCATTGAGGCATAATTGACATATAACGTTAGTTTCAGGTGTACACAATTCGATATTTGTATATATTGTGAAATGATCACCAGACTCAGTCTAGTTAACATCTGTCACCACAGTTACAATTGTTTTCCTTGTGATGAGAACTTTCAAGATCTATTATTCTCTTAGCAGCTTTCAAATACGTCATACAGTATCACTAACTGCAGTCACCACGCTGTACATCACACCCCCGGGACCTATTTATAACTGGAAGTTTATCTTTGGACCCCTCATCCATTTTGCCCACCCACCCCCCACTTCTGGTAACCACCAATCTGCTCTCTGTATCTTTGAGCTCGCTGTTTGGTTTTGGTTTGGGTTTTGGTTTTGTTCTAGACTCCACATATAAGACAGATCATACAGTATTTGTCTTTCTCTGATTTATTTCACTGAGCATAACGCCCTCAAGGTCCATCCATGTTGCTCCAAATACCAAGAGGTGACCGTTCATGGCTGAATAATATCCGTGTGTGTATGTGTGTGTGTGTGTATACACTACATGTTCTTGATCCACCCACCCACTGACACTCAGGTTTCCTCCCCGTCTTGGCCACTGTACGTCACACTGCAGTGAACATGGGGAGCCCATGTCCTTTTGAGTTAGTGACTTTGTCTTGTATGGACAAACCCCCTGGGGCCCCATCGTAGGTCTATGTGCATTCACGACACATTGCACTGAACGTACTCCATCACCGAAATGCACACTTTAAAGTGCTTCATTGTATGCTATGTGAATTTCATTTCAACTTAAAATACATATTTTTTACTTAAAATTTGATGATTTTTATGCCATTTTGACACTTGTGAATAAAAGGGTTGTGCATATGTGTCCAAATATCACCTGCTGTCAGGCTCTCCAATACATATAAATGGAAATGGACACATACGTTTCCATTTGTATCTTTAAAACGGGGGGGGGGGGGGGGGGGGGGACGGACACGACGACATACACAGAAGTAACTACCCAGTTATTTGAATACACACAGACCGCTTCTGAAAGGAGATGAGAAGTAGGAGGGGCTGCCGGAGATTCACTTGTCATGATGTAAGCCCTTAGGGACCATTTGGATAAACATGCATAATGTAGCCTTTTCAATTAAAAAAAAACAAAAAACCTGGTAAACAAAAAGTAAGAATGAATCTTCCCGTGAGGAGCCCTTGTGTGTTCCACGCTCCATGTCCTCCACAGGACACAGAGAAACTCGTAGTGTGTACGTTACATTTTTTGAATACTATTAAACGTCTAGATTTTGATTGAGCATATGAATTAAATGTTGGTTTAGACAGATATACAATTTTAATAACAATTTTAAGTAAAGATCATTTTCAAAGCATTATACAGCCATTAAAAGTGATGGGTATAAAGACTAGCACCATGGGAAAGGCTTATGACATAATATTAACTAAAAAAGAAAAAGGGTAACAAATCACATCTATGTTCTCGACTGCCTCTGTGAGAAAATGCGGTGGGGGAGGATTTACAGGGGAGGACACAGCCGCCAACTGCCCACTGTGGGCTGGACGCAATGCTAACCACTTCCTGCAGGATTGTCCCATCGAGCTTCCAAAACACCGCGCTGCCATCGTTCTACCTGTTTTACACATGAGGAAACTAAAGCTGAAAGAAGATAAAAACACCACGATCGCTGTCAGTGAATGGCAAAGCGAGGCCAACCCTGACGTGACCCAAAGCCAGCACTCCTTTTTCCACACCCCCGTCGCCCAAGATGCTAAGGCCTACAGTGGCAGGACGACTGGCAATTATGACTTCTTACTTTCCTATGATGGGCTCATTCTGACTTCTAGAACCTAAAGCAATACATGGGTTATGCTACACCTCGGGTGAAAATCAGTTTAAAAAGATAAGCTTACTTAATTTTTTTAGAATATCTTATGCTAAGAAAAACGACATTCAGTTTTTAAGCATTTTAGGCAAACTTGAACTTTTTTCCTTTAGGACCAATTTAAACATAGTCTAAGATTTCACCAGAAAGCTTTTAGTTGATATTAATATCTCAAGAGGTGGCTCAAAACCAAAACCAAAGCCTTACCTGACAATGTTTCACTCCTCACAATAAGTTCAGGGTAAAGTTGATTTTCTTCACTCCCTACAGAACCCCCGTGTTGTCTTTATTTTGGGGACCAGCTGACGTCAAGTTTCTTGAACTCCCTTTTTGTATTACATCCTGTTGTAATGCCAAATGGAATGATTTTCATCTCCTATGCCTTCATTTCTTTTATTAGAAATGCCTTCCTTTTCTTCTTTTAACCACGTATGACTTCACCCTGTATCAAATTTCTACACGCGACCTTTCCATATCCAGGTGAAGGGATGAACAAATCAGGGTGCAATGTCACAGGCCATGTAATGACATCTCGGTCAACGATGGACCACTTATACAAAGGTGGTCCCAATAACGCAGCAACCGTGTGGGGTGCCAGATGGATACAGGATTTATTGGGGGGATCACTTCATGAGTTATATACATGTCTAGCCACTATGTTGCTTGTTGTACACCTGAAACTAATATAACATTGTATGTCAACTGTAACTGAAAAAATGAAATAGTATTTTTTTTGAAAAGGTGGTCCCCTAGATTCTAATGGAGCTGAAAAACTGTCGCCTGGTGAGGTCGCAGTGACGTGTGTGTGATGCTGGTGTTAACACACCCGCTGCACTGTGGGCATATAAGAGCACAGCACATCAGTTACGTAGGGAACATAATACATGGTCATAAACGACTGCCACTGGTTTGTGTATTGACTACACCAGACTCTCACGGTTCCTTGAGAGTGTGCTCTGTCTCCTTAGAAAACAGTTTGCTGTAACACAGTCTCCGTGTTACCGGCAGCAGCCTCGTCCATCTCATGTTTACATGTCTCGTGAGGGCACCATTTCCACTTGTGCTTGATTTAATTTCATGTTGTCTCGTTCATCTCGGCCCCTCAGGGTTCCCATAATGACAAATGACCTAATGACGCGTTTCCCATTGTTAAGTAATGTGTGACTGTACAAAGAGGCCAGATGAGAAGTCCCAGGACCCGTTACTCATGGCCTCTAATCTTAGGCAGATCCTCCTTCTCTGGGTCTCAGTTTCCTCATCTGCAAAGTGGGGGTGATGGGGGTGCTGCCAGCTCTACCTACCACTTAGAGTCAATACTGAACCAAAGAGCTACGTAGCAGGAAAGAGCTTTCTATATGCAGGCCATCATCCTCCAGCGGGCAGGGAGGTGCCACGCAGCGACCAAGTAGTGCTACCTCTATCTCATCAAGCAAAATGGCTGCCACGGACTGTTTGTTCCCCTCCCCCAACTTGCTATGTTATAAACCCTGACTCCCAAGGTGACGGGATTAGGAGGTGGGGCCTTTGGGAGGTGCATAGGTCATGAGGGTGGAGCCCCCATGAATGGGATTCGTGCCCTTATAAGAGACATCCCAGCATCCCTGCTCCTTCCAGCACGTGTGAGAAGGGCAGTGGCCCTCACCAGATACAATTCTGCCAGCACCCTGACTTCCCAGCCTCCAGAACTGTGAGAAACACGCCTGTGGTTTATACGCCACCCAGGTTGGGGTCTTCTGTTACAGCAGCCCGAGGTGACTAAGACCAACGCAACAGCTGTGCTTCACCTGCCATCTCATGTACTGAAACACACACACCCACCACGCCTCGGGAAGAGCTCGGCACCAAGCAGCTCCTGGGCGTCACAGCTGGCTGGCTGTGCGTGACATGAGTCCTCAGAAGGGCTCCAAGGCTCCACGATGACCAATGAGCCCCCGGCAGCGAGGTGACCAGCATGCACCCCATCAACTCGTGTGTCCTGAGAGTGTATTTTCAACAGAATGCTTTGTGGAGCTAAGCGGGGGACGAGAGCCCACTGGACCCCGTTAAGTGACAAAGCAAACCACTACCCCGCTTCTGGAGCACAGCATGGACCGGAATTCACACACGGTCTCTAGAGCCCTATTTCCATTTGGGTGGTGGCGCCTGTGTCACCCCAGCCTGAGAGCGTTTCTCAGGTATCTGGTCCTGTTGTCGGGGTCAGGTCACAGTCTACCTGCCTTCCATCATTAGAGCCCCCACTGAATGTCAATTTTCATTTGCCTTTCCGCCAGGTACCCCCTATCATCAGGGCAGTTCAAGAGGGGGGTCCAGTCCCTGGGAACTCAAGGGGCCATCACATCAGGCCTCTCCTGCCCCACCAGCCCTGCACACAAGTGACCACTGCGTTTTCCCTCCCAGGAAAGGATGACAACTCGGGCCCATCAGGAATCACACAGGGCCTGGGAGTGACAGTCCAAAATGGCACCCAGACCCCTCTTTTCTTCTCCACTTTCTTGCTTTTCATCTTTAACACATTCAACTTCCTACTTATAAGTTCTCTGGGCCTCCTGGGCCAAGCAGACAAACCGATGGCACAAGAAGGTCACTGGAGCAGAGGGCCTGGCTGGCACTGGCTCCCACTGTGTCCACCTAGAAAAGGAGAGTAACCAACAGAACCTCCATGGAAAAGTACCACAGTGAGTTGGGCCTCTGTCTCCTGGAAAGCACAGGATGCTGTGGAACGCTAGAGGGTAACAGAGAAACAGACAGCCTGTGCTTCGGGCCTCTCTGGGCTCCTTCCCAGGGATTCCATGTATATCCATGTACCTGACTACACAGCAAGCACTCAAAAAAGTGAGTTCTCACCACCACCACGACCACCACCACAGTCATCACCACCACCACCAATACCATCACCATCGTCACCATCACCATCACCTCCACCACCATCACCACCATCACCATCACCTCCATCACCATCACACCATCACCTCCATCACCATCACCATCACCTCCATCACCATCACCATCACCTCCATCACCATCACCTCCATCACCTCCATCACCATCACCTCCATCACCACCATCACCATCACCTCCATCACCATCACCTCCATCACCACCATCACCATCACCATCACCTCCATCACCATCACCTCCATCACCATCACCTCCATCACCATCATCACCATCACCATCACCTCCATCACCATCACTTCCATCACCATCATCACCATCACCATCACCTCCATCACCACCATCACCATCACCTCCATCACCATCACCATCACCACCATCACCTCCATCACCATCATCACCATCACCTCCATCACCATCACTTCCATCACCAACATCACCATCACCTCCATCACCATCATCACCATCACACCATCACCTCCATCACCACCATCACACCATCCCAAAGCCCTTGATCTACATCTAAAGAAGTCACGAAATTCTGCTGCTATAGTTCCCGCTACCCTTCCAATTGCTCACCACTCTTCCAACCCTCCTTCTTAGGGAAACCCCCTTCCTTCTAGCTTCATCTGGCAAGTGTATAGGATGTGTATTTGAAGCATGCACCAGGTAGGACCTGTGGTCACAAAACCTGCCAATCCCCTAATAAAACACCGTTCTTGTGTCCAGTCAATGCCTGGGGAGAAGCAAACACCTATTTGCTCAGCAACCATCAGAAGGCCTGTCCCTGGAGGAAGTCAGATTTCCAGGCCTCGTATTACCAAAACCAATTCCACAACCATATACTCTGGGTCTGGCCAGCCGAGGATCGCCACTATTCTGCCCACTCCAGACCCAGGTGTGACTCGCCTGCCACAGACACTTCCCTCTGCCCACCTGTGTTCCCGTCACCCCTGACTCGAGCTGTGGGTACAACTCACCATCACTTCCAAAGCCTCCGCGAGGTCGAAGCATATCACCCCATTTTTCTAAGTTAACACATACTTACAACATTTCTTATCTTGGTTTTTTCTCAGCTCAGCTCTATATGTCAGTTCTAATGGTCTGTGGTCATTCTTTTTCTTAATAATAGATTTCAAGAAACTTAAATCATCTTTTTTTTTTTAATTTTTTTTTTATTTTATTTTATTTTTTTGCGTTTCCAAGGCTAGACACCTGGCTGTACCATGGTTTGTGGTCCTTTAAAGTCCCAGTTCCCTTGGGGGAGTGGGACACAGCGGGCTCATTCTCAATGCCATGTCTTTGACCATGAAAAGTCAAGTTCACTGGCTCATTCCCTCCACACCCAACACAATGGTTCAATACAATTCAAACGTTTTCTGGGGCTCTACGACGTGCTTGGGACGCTGCTAAAAGCCAGCCATGGGTTAAATTCTACAATATAAGAAAGACAGCCCTGGGCCTCACGGACCACTGGCAAAGTGACACATACACAAAAGTCTGCGGGGCAAACACAGCTGGCTGTCTAACCCATATCCCTCCTTGCTCTTCCTGTTACCAGAACCCTAATTCCAAAGTGCCAATGGTTGAACCCATTTCTCAGCAACCCTGGCAGCTCGGGGTGGCCATGTGACCCAGTCCAGTCACACTCAGCTTCCCAGATAAGAAGACAGGTGCCCTGGTGACTGCCCTTCGCCTCCCACAAGATGATGGGCACCGTCTTGTGGCCACAAGCTTAGATCCTTGAAGAGAGCACAGTGAAACAACGCCGACAGCTACCTAACTCTAGACACCGTGCTGAGAAAAATAAACCACTATTGTTTCAAAGCCCGTTACCTACAGTCAAACCCACATCCCTCGACATCAGGTAACGCATGTCAGCTGGGGAACCGCGAGGGGGCCAGGGGGCGGGAGAGGTAAGACTGACAGCTAGTGGGCTGACGACTCCACCAGCATTTCCTGAGAAGGCGCTGTGTACTGCCCTGCACTGCAATGAGGATGAGCGACAGAGCCACGGCCCACAAGGAGCTCACCGTTTAGTGGTCAGAGGGACACAACTCTCAAGTCGATGAGAGGCGGAAGGTGACAGGAGCTAAGTGACGGGACAAGTGCTGAGAGAGCAAGGGGCGAATCGCTCCCGGCGATTCTTACACACCCTCCTCACTTCTCTTCTCCCTCAGATAGAGAAAACAGACACCACAGTCTCACAACCGCTGAATTAGTAATGAATAGCCTAATCTACAAGAGAAATTACTAGAGAAACAAAGACAAACATGTAACAGGCTGACTTTGAAGGCTGCTCCTTTAAAATTGTACAATAGACTGGTAAGCACTTTTTTCACAAAAAATCGAAGCTTCTACAAAGAAAGTCAGCATGCCATAGAAACAAGTTCTCTGAAAGAACTTGGGAGGTTTCCTATGGAACTGAAGATTTACTCCACTAGAGAGTCAGTGAAACACTTAACTTTCACCCAGTCATGTTCAATTTGTTTCCCTGGAAGCTGAGTGATACAACAGGCAGTTCAAATACCTACGCTGGCGGTGGCCGTGCGGTGGCGGCAGGAGCCCTGGCCCCGCGGCCCCACAGACCGAAGCAGACGACAACCCCAGGCAGTTCGGCTAGGGGCTCCGCGGGCTGACATGCCCGACAGGAGGTAAGGCCACGGAGATGAAAACGGAGATGAAAACACCGTGGTCAGCACGGCGCGCGTGAACAGGGGCGACCGTGGCATGTGGGTGTCGTTACCTTTTCCATTTCTGCCACCTTCAGTAACGTTCCGGTAATGTCATCACGGAAAGCTGTGGTGAGAAGATCCCGCAGGGAGAAGAGATGCAGAGACGTGCTCCGCGGCGGGCAGAGTCGGGCAGGAGGCTGGCCGCCCGCGCAGAGGACGGAGCTCTGAGGGCAGGCACGTGCGGCGACACTGGGGACGCGGGAGCAGTGTGAGCCAGGAGCCGCGCTGTGGAAACTCTGCCCCACTAAAGGGGACTCACGGCAGCGGGCGCCACTTGGATCGTAGTAATAATTAGTTCCCTACAAACTCCTTTTAGAGAAACAAAACAAAACCGGAGAGAGAGGACCATGCAGCCCCACGACAGGGAGGAACGACCACACAGTGGCTCGGCACCGAAGGACAAGTGCCCACTCGGGCTGCTCACTGGGCCAGGCACGGAGGGGCCAGCAGGGCTCGACAGAGGCCTGGCCCCTGGAGGGAAGGGGGCACATGCACAAGTGGGCGGAGGGTGACGGGTGCCCGGAGGAAAATAAAACAGGATGAGGGAATCGAGGACGCAGACATTCTGGGCGGGCAGAAGACGCTGCTGCCTCGCTCGGCTCGGCTCGGCCAGGAGATCCTGATGACAGGGGACACTGGAGCAGAGAGCTGGAGGAAGTGAGCCCCACGGAAATCCAGGGCAGGCCCGGGGCACAGACATGCTGGGGTGTTCCAGAAAGCACAGAACACAGGAGGGGAGGGCTGAGGGGAGGCCTGAGAGGAAGGGGCAAATCATGTCACCAGGTCTGCAGCTGTCCCCGAGCCAGCCAGGAACCACGGGGTGGCTGACAAGCAGCAGAGCTGCCTTTACTTTCAAAGGATCACTGACTGCTGCGTGGAGGGTGACTTTGGGCACAGGGGCTGGCGGGGGGCCGGCAGGCCAGAGGTGTGGCTGGACCAGGGCGTGGGCGGACGTGCTGAGCATCTGAAGGCGACAAGATCCGGTGACAGAGCGTGACGAGGACATGGGAGAAGACGACAGGGCTGAGCTTGGGCCTGAGGCCCTGGAGGGGCAGCTCCTGTGCACAGAGCTGGGGAGAGGGCGGGCGGGTTCCGGGGAAGGAGTCAGCCTATGGCTTCAACTCAGTTGCTGCCTCCAACCCAGAAAGCGCTTTAAAAACAGGTGAACTTTTTAAAACACTAACTCGCCCACATGTGTGTTCTTCGCGAAAGCAACTTAGACAGCGTTCCCCACGGTTATCAGAAGAGATGCTACCTGGGAGAACCAATAATGGGGGGAACTCCAGGAGAAAAAGGCGGAAGGTGGAGACAGGCAGGGAGAGGACAGAAGAACGTGAAGAAGCCTCGACCCACAGGATCGAGCCGGCCTGTCACCTCATAGAGAGGCAGGGGTCTCGCCTGCAGCCCGTGCTCTGCACCCCGTCACACCAATGCCCACCCAGTTCAGACAGAATCAGAATTGGCAATAATACCAGTTCCCACGCAAGGTGAGGCTCAGCCAATCCACACCCTGGAAAACGAGACGCAGCAACCATGACAAAGGTCCCAAGAGAATCCTTCCTATCCCACAGTGCATCACACAAGTGCACGTGCACCTACTATGTGCCAGGCCCACCCCCACCCCGCCCACGGCGTGGGCTCTGAACAGGCAGGAGTCAGAGCCCAGGCTGTCTCATAAATTCATTAGCCCGCTTTTTGAAGCATCTCTTTGTTGCACTAAAAGTACTTTTTCCTCAAACCACAGAGCAGAGATAAAGCCAGACCTTCAAAGGCACCACCCCCCCAGGCTTCCCGACAGCCTGAGTGGGGCCATCACTCCTGCCCCATCTCTCACACGCTAATTGCTTTCCAGAAGCGCTGCTGGCATCGGCACAATCCTCTGGGCTTATCCACAGAAGCTCATCTCTAGCTCAACTGGCATCAGACGACGAAAGAACCAAACACTGTCCACACCTCGTATTAGAAACGGGATGTAAACAGGCCAACTAAGCCAGTGGGTCACAAACACAGTGACTGGGGAGACGGAAGTGCATCCAGCCAAGAAGAGGGGGCGGGTGGAAAGGAGCAGGAGCAGGGGAAGAAGGGGAGAGGAGGAAGGGAGAGGAGGGGAAGGGGAGAGGAGGAAGAGAGAGGAGGGGACACGAGGAGGTGAAGAGAAGCAGGGGAAGGAGGGGGACGGGACTGCGAAAGGAGGGGAAAGGAGGGGAGGGGGTAAGAGAAAGGAGTGGGGGAGGAGGGGAGGGGAGAAGAAGGGAGAGGGGAGACGAGGAAGGGGGAGGGAGAGGAGGAGAGAGAAGGGGAGGGGGGAGAGGGACAGGAGAGACAGGAAGGGGGGTGAAGAGGAGGGGAAGTGCGGGCAGGGTGGGGTCACTGCCTCCCCAGGGCCAGCACTGTGCTCCGAGCGGTGCCACTCAGACGAAGCACTCGGGTTGGCGTCCTCGTGGAAGTCCTTCCCTGGTGAGATTCAAGGGACAGACTGAGTGAGCTGGAGCTGTCCTCTTGTCCCTCTCATGTTCTAATCCCTTCTGAGGACCTGGTCAGGCAAGCACCTCCCTAATGAACGGGCCTTGCCCTTACAGTGCAGCTAAGGCTGCAGGGCGGGCGCCTGGCCACTAGAGGGCGATGCTGGGCGCTGCTGGCCCTGCGCCGGGACCTGGACCTGCAGGAGCAGAGGTGGGCCCGGCCACAGCAGGCCAGGAGCCATCCCACAAGGCCCAGGTCCAGCCTTCTGCTCCAGGCGCTCCGACAAGGCCCCCAGGGGAGGACAGGGCCCCTTTCCTCAAGGCCTCCGAAGAACAAGGAGCATAATGCCCGCCGTCTCCACCAACCAGGAATGAGTGTGACTGGGGGTGTGAGCACATCCCGTGGTGACCGTGACCGTCTCTGCCCTCACTGCAGGGCTGTAGGGCATCTGGCCCTGAACCAAAGACTCAACCTCGTCAGCTGTGCACCAGGAGCAGGCTGCTATCTGGAGCAGACGGCCGGTGTGCCTGGGTTTGGGGGAGTGTGTGAGTGTGTGTGTGCGTGTGTGAGTGTGTGTGTGTGAGTGAGTGTGTGTGTGTGAGTGTGTGTGTGTGAGTGAGTGTGTGTGTGCACACACGCGTGCCCGTGCACGTACACATGCATGGCACAGTACCGAGCAAGCGTAAGAACCCAAAATGGCAGCAACTGTGCAATTACTTGGATAGACCGTCGTCCCGCCTTACTGGCAGGGGACACGAGACCCCCCGTGGAGGCCTGAGACCACGGATACTATCGCACCCTCTGTATGTGATTTTTCCTGTACACACATAACCTTGTCACCGGAAGGAAGCACTTGACGGCTTCTCCTCGGCATCTCCGAATTGCCAGCATCACTGCCCTGCGCTTGGGGCCTTTATTAAGTAAAATAAGAGTGACAGGAACACAAGCACCGCGAACTGACACAGTGGATCTGATCACCGAGCCGGCACTAAGTGACGGGGGGGCGGGGGGGGGGGGGGGAACACGTGGCACGGGATGACAGACGTCTACCTGGGGGGCAGAGCAGGGTTATATCACGCTACTCAGAATGGCACACAATTTGAAAACGTATTTTTTTATAGCAGAAACACATTATTTACTAGCCAAAGGGATGATCCTAATGAAGCCAACGCGAGGAGCAGCCGCCTGTACACGTCTGTGATAGAGATGACTGAATAATAATGGGAAAAGCCTGGAGAGAGGTGCTCATGGAACCGAGTCTGTTTATCCTCGCAGCTAATTCCTGTCCAGAAGGACGATGGAACTTTTACTCCACTTTTTCACACACCCAAGTACAGGGGACATTATTCAAGACTCATCCACCACTAACTCCCCACCTTCCAGTTTTCTCGTTATTGTGCTTTCCTTCCCATCCCACTCCTCAGCCGTTTACGGCGTTGCAGACAGTCTGAGTTTTTCTGCCATCAGCTGTAGTTTCTTCAAACTCCTTCCCGGGTTATGTGAAAACTGCGCTGTTTTCAACATGCTCCATTTTTACAGTGAGGTGTCTGCCATCAGATGTGATGACACAGTGTGGTTTGGCCATGGCACCCACTTTTCGCAGAGCCAACCCCACTCCGACTTTCCCTCGTGGACTCATCAAAAAGCCTTTGTTCCACTAAGTACCATCTTCCTACCAGCTGCTGGTTGGTGCCCATGGTAGGCGGCAGGAGGGGCGAGAGGGGCAGAAGGTGGCATGGGGAGTGTGGCTTAAAACTTATAAACTGCTTATTTCTGGAATTTTCCATTTAATATTTTTTGACCACAGTCAACCGCGGGTAAGGGAAATCGTGGGAAAACAAAACTGCAGATAAGGGGGGACAACTGTACTGCTTCCCCTGGCTGTTTCACTAGTCCTGATTTTGTCTCCCCAGTGAAATGACACACTTCTTGGGCGTGTTCTGGTTCCTGTGTCCATTAGCTGTCCCCTGTCCTCGCAGCCTCTGGGCCCCAGCTGTGACAGTGTTGGCTTCCTCCTTCTCCCCAGTCTACCCAGCTTTATGTCCCACTAGGCACAGGGCCCACTGGCCTGCCCTCCGGAGGCTGGGGAACTGACCACCCCACCTCACCCACACCAGCCAGGACCCTCGGCTCCTTCCTCCATCTATTCCCCCGATTCTTCCCTGTCCCTCCAGTCCCTCCCCTCCCCACGCCCAAGTGACTGCCCAAGGACAATGCCACCACAGCGCCCTCCCCAGAAGTCCTCAGGGCTTCTCCTTCCACAGGACAGCACCCACTTTCTGATGCCTCCAGAGTGAAAGCTGAGGTCCTTCTCCTGGCCTTTCAGCCCCCAGGACCTATCCCTTCGTGCCTTGCTGGCCTCCTGCCCTCTCCCAGCAGGCCCCAGCCGCTACAGCTGCTCTCCATGCCACAGGCAGGAAGCCCCACTGCACCCAGGCCCTGTGCCCCGCTGCCCCCTCCCTGGGAAGCTACACCCCACCTGCAAATGCACACCTTCCTGGAGGTCTCCCCGAAAAGCATGGCAGGTCCTAGAATAGCGTCATTTCACTTCCACATCGTTTGTTATGACGTTGACGAGACAACGAAGGAACTTAAGGGTTTCGTTACAGGTCGTTTCGCTTCGAGTCGCAGAGCCGAGGGAAGGTGTTGGGTGAGGACTTACTGACCCCACGCCCGAGGGTCTGCGGCCCACTCACTCTAGGGCAGCACCAGCTCTATCAGTCAGCAGCTTTACTCTCCACACGCACGTAACCTCTGACAGCTGTTAGAGGACTGACTTCACATGTGTGTTTGTCCGTCTCCGCGCGCCAGGACGCCATGTCCCCACCCTGGAATGTGTGGGCAGGGCCCCCGGGGTCTGGCACCTGCTTCGCCCCAGTGCCTCCACCAGGAGCAGATGCTCAGTGACCACGGGTGAGGGAACGAAGCAGGCGGGCAGCTTTCGGACAGCACCTCCTATGCTGCAGGACGCTGCAGGGTCGGCCCGATGGCCCGTGATGGCTGATGACACAGGAGGCTGGGTGTGTCCTCCTCAGAGTCGGTCCCCTGGCTCGGGGGCTGCACTGCCTCCTCCCCCGCCATCACCGCCGGGGAGGCTGTCCTCCAGCCCCGGGCCCTGAGGGCACATCTAACTCGGGGTGAACGACCCCAAACCCCCAACCAAAAAACCCTCTGCTCCCCACGCCGTCTACTGAGAGCCCCCATCTCACAGCCCAGGTCACATACCCACATGGAGGCCGGCCGGCCCCACGCACCTGGCCCCTCCATGCTCACTTCTGACGCCTGCAGGGCCAGGGGACGTGTCACACACCGTGGGACCTCAGGCCCACGCACAGGCCCCGCACACGGCCAGGCTGCACTGCCATGCAGAGGCCTCCCAGTGCCATTTCCGTGGGCACCGGAGCAGGCAGCCGTGTGTGGGGACGTCCGCGTCCCTGAGAGGGCCGAAGTAGCTGTCACACTCGTTTGCCACGCTCAGCCCGGGCTCCTACCAGCGCAAGCTACACGGGAAGCCACAGCCGCTGCACAGGCCGGCCCTCGGCGGGAGACTCGTTCCTGTGGGCACATCTCACCACAGCAATGTCTCTCCAACACTGACCGGCACGCAGTGGCCGCTTGTGCCTTTCATGTAATGTGAAGGCGATACATTCTGCTGTCTTCCGCAGCGGTCTTAAATGCCTTACAAAAACAAGCACCTTACCAGCTATTTTCTCTTGCCACTAAACACAAATCCAGTCATTGTTCAGCTGTGAAAGCCTTGGGTTTAGCTTTTTGGTGTCAGATGTGATATTTAAATAGAATTCTGAAGAAAGAGTAAAAAACCCGTAATCCCACCAACCTAACAAAAGAAGATTTTTACACGTTAACCTTTCAATCTATCCATCCATCCACGCATTTTCCCACAAGTCTTGAAAGCTTTATTTTTAAGTATGATTTTAAGTTCCCAAGTTACCCCAGTGACAAAGTCCACGAGAAGGTTCTAACTGGGGGCTCAGATCCTGGCCCAGAACAGGATTCCATCAGGCAATCCTGTTCTCATCAGCTCTCTCCCTGCCACCTACCGTTAGAAACAGCGGAACATAACCAAGAAAGCATCTAGAAACTGCCTTGACGTGTCAATAATGATCACGAAAGTGGCCACATATGCCCACGTTCTAAGAGTCAAGTTAGAGGCTAAATGGGTCAATGCAAATAGAAAATAACGTCTCCTGAGCTTCTATGACATGCCGGGCGCCCTCCTAAGCACTTTCTGTGTATTAGCTGCACAACTGCTACAGCTGCCGTTACGCCTACAGATGAGTGAGGGGACTGAGCCCAGAAGTCGCCAGGCCGGCCCAAGGGCCAGGTCACGGCGAGGAAGCAGTGGGGCCAGCACTCCACGCAGCAGCCCGTCCCCACAACCTCCACTCTCACTGGCCTCCCTACACTGCCTGAAAGGCTGACGTGTGTTGGGGAGCCAGAAAAGCCAGTGGCTACGGTATGTCCTTCCCAGCGTGGTGGGGAGACTCCCACCTGGTCCTCAAGCTCTCCCTCTCCCCCACCCACATTAGCGATGCTCTAGAACGTCCCCAGCACAGAGGAGGATGGGACATCTGAAGAACAGTTGTCAAGTCGTCTGTAGTAACGGGAAGTTTGGAGTGCCCATCAGGAGGGGCGGTACATGACGACGGGGCACCGCGACCGCTGTGCTCAGAGCACTGCACAGGCTACGGCGTTCTCCCGGGTTTCACAGGAAACACACGGTTCCGTGTGCAAAGTGAGAGTGACAGCACCACCATTCCTGTGGAGAAGGAAGGCGCACGGTGCGAATGCACAGACTCAAAGGTGTCTCCACAAATTACCAAGGACAGAGAGTAACTCGTCCCTGGAAGAACTGGCAGATCCCATCTTTAGCAGGTGATCAGAGGACGTCATCGGCAGCAGGACAAAGCAGCCCACGGCCTCCTGCGGCAGTGACCAAGAACACAGACGCCCTGACGGGCCCAAATCTCCTCAGGAGGACATGACCGCCCACACCGAGGGGCCTGCGCTCTGCAAGGACCCCCAGGGCAGGGAACGGGGCGCAAGGCTGGTACTGCACCTGGTTAACACAGACAGGAGACGTGACGCGAACGCGGCACGTGGTCCCACGGGATTCTGGACTAGAGGAAAGATATATGGTCAAACATGGCCTGTGGCTTACATGACAGTACCGTTTGGGTACTATTGCTAACAAATTTCCTGACTTTTTTATATTATTATTAGTTTCAGGTGTACAAAACAATGTAATGGTTAGACGTTTACACCCCTCACGAAGTGATAAGCCCCTCCCCCGATCCTCTGACATCGTACATGCTGCTACAATTCCGTTGACTCTATTCCCTGCGCTGTACCCCACATCCTGTGACTATACATGTTAAATTGTAGTTAACGTACAGCTTTATTCAGCTTCAGCTTCGGGTGTGCAGGGCAGTGGTCCGGCACCTCCACCGTCCATGAAGGGGTCTCCCTAATAAGACAAGTGCCCATCTGACACCCTCCAAAATCTTTACAACATTATCGACTATGTCCCCCAAACTGCTTTTCGTATCCCCACGGCAACAGTGTGAACAGCACCTTGTGCTTCTCATCCCTTCACCTTCTCCCCATCCCCACCCCCGCCCATCTAGCAACCCTCAGGTTTTTCTATCTCTGAGTCTGTTTCTGTTTAGTTTGCTCGTTTACTCTGTTCTTTAGATTCCACAAAGCTCCTGACTTTGACAGTGATTCTGGGACTCCACTGAGAGAATGTCCTGTTCTCAGGAAACACACAGTGAAGTTTTCAGGAGTGAGGGGATATGATCCAACATTTCAAGGAAAATATGTGTACACACGGCAGGCGCATAATGAGAATGAAAACAGCAAAATGTAAACAATTGATGAGTCTGGGTAAAGAGTATATGGGAGTTGCTTGTACTATTCATGCAACTTTTCTATAATTTGACATTATGTCAAAATGAAAAGTCTGACCCAACACTGCATGGACCATCTCTGGACGAAGACACATGGGAACGAGCACAGGGAGGGAAGGGGGAGGGGGCAAAGGAAAGGAACTCATTTTCACCACACGCCCTTTAGCGCGTGTAAATGCCTAACATGTGCGTGTCAAAAACCAGCAAAACTAAAGAGGGAGCCCCCCATGAGAACGGTACCCAGAACCCCAGAACGAGGCTCCGAGACCTTCCAGGCAGCCTCCTGGGCCCCAGGCAGGCAGGTTCCCCTTGGCCAGGCTGGCTGCTCTGCGCCACCCATCCATGGGCCTCACCTGCCACCTGCTGGCCGAGCGCGGCACTGCCCACCTCAGGGCGCCCAGCCCTCAGCTCCTCTGGCACTTGCCCTGCAACCAGGAGTGATATCCTGACCATCCTGAAGGCGCCAGCATCCAGCGAAACGCCTAACACAGGGCGGCACTTGACAAAGCGGAGCTACATAAATGAAAGAATGCAGATTCCAGCGCAATTCCAGCAGACAACCTCGGCAGTGAGCACGTGCCTCAGAGCCTGGCTGCAGAGCGTCCATGGGGCAGGTATCATGCCCCACCAGAACCACACTGGTGACGGCACTGTCCCCTGCACAGCCCATCACATTCTATGCCGACCAGGCGACCCAGCAGGAAGGTGCAAAGTCAGCAGTGGTCCCGACGGCGCCGAGCAGCACGGCCCCAGGGACACTGTGAAGAGCAAGGCCGCCCCCCACCAGCCTCACAGAGCAAACCAGGGGCAGCTCTAAGAAACCAGGAGAACATAGCTGGGGCCTAAGAAAATAGAGGAACAGAAAATACTGATCAAATTGCACTGGACGCATATTAACAGAACATGGCTGAACAATGTACAGTCCACGGGGAAGCAAGCGCATTCAATGATAGCAGACGGGCCCTTCAAGACCTGCACCTTTCAGAAACAAGGCGCACCTGGCAGCCGCCACCCCAGGGACTTACCCAGGTCTGTGTTGGGTCCGGCAAGGAGCTGCTTGAACTTGTCGAGCCGGGAGGCCTCTCTTTCACTTAACGCTGAGCTGCTGAGGGTGCTGGGCTCCGATGTGCCACCCAGCGCAACAGTCGCTGAGTGTGGGAGAGACTGGGACCTCTGCAGAGGGACCGTGTTGCTGGTACTTTCTGCGGAAGGAGAGAAAACAGAGGGTGAGGACGGCTTCTGGGACTTTCTGACTGCCTTGTTCCCCCTAAGAAGGCCTCCCACTTGCTGAGCTGCTTTCCCTATGTGAATGCTGCCGTGTCACAACTGTCCCTTCCTCCCAGCACTAAGCCACGCGGACCCTGGTTCCTTAAGCAATAGATGAAACTAGCTACTACTTAGGAAGTTCGCCCGCCTTCCTGCTACAGTATTATCCATAGTAAAATAGACACACCCCACACAGAAGCAAGACAATGACAACCAGAAAACTCTGGGCCACCGCAGGATGTGACAGAGGCCAGGGCACCCCCAGATCAGGCCTACCCAGATGACATGACCCGAGGATCTGTGGGTGTAGGGTGGGAGGGTGCCTGCATGGGTCACCCAGGCCTGAGCATGGAGGAAAGCCCAGGGTCACCTGCAATGGGGGTGTAGCCCGAGAAGGCACTGAGGCCAGGAGGCCAAGGCTAGGGCAACAAGAGTGCGAACCCACAGTCCCCAGAGCATGGGGACCCCAGTCTGAGCCTCCCGGGGCTCCCCAAACGCCATGAGGAAGCGAAGTGAGCCAAAGCCCACTGTAGGCGGGAGGAGGGGCACTGAGCACAAGCCTGCCCAGCCCTCGCCCAAGCCACCACTGACCCCACGACAGGCTGAAGGGCCTGCTCCCACAGGAACCCAGGGGACCCACAGGGGTGAGGTGAGAGCACATGACATCAGCAGCCCAGGACCAGGGACGGCCAAGGCCCTCAGGTGACTCGACAAAGAGCCATGGAACCAACAAGGGACCCACGCGCAAGAGGTACAAAAGGCTCTAACGCCCGGTCTAAATGCCATCGAGCGATGCCGTCTTCTGAAACAGAAATGTAAAGCAGAGTGAAAAACAAGCTCCAGGAAGTGGGGCGAGAAGCACACAGTGGGCTACACGTGCTAACGTCCTCTGGCGGCAGCTGCTGCCAGGCTGGGGGGAGCCAGGGGTCAGCACTGCTGTGCAGTGTGCTCTTCACCCCAAAACATGGCCGGGGAAGGCTCCATACTGCAACCCCCAGGCACCGAGGAGCGGGCGACCCGCAGCCTCCGGGCAGGCTGGCCCAGATGAGCTTCCAGAAAGGCCCGCCAAAGTGGGCGCAGAGGAGCGGGAGCACTCCCACTCCCCCCCACTGGCTGCTGCTCCCAGGCTGACCCTCCCCCGCAGGAGCCCCCTCAGGCCTGCACGCAGCACAAGCGCCCGGAGCACCCCTCACTTGGCTCTACAGCATGCGGCCACCCCACGGCTTCCCAGCCACACACCACGTGCGTTGCTGCCTGGCTGCTGTGACCCCACGGTCCTGTGCTGCAGGCCCCCCCCCGCGGCGCCCCCACGGGATCTGAGACGCGTGGAAGGCATGGATCCTAAAGGAGGAAGAGGAGAGCGAGAGTCTCACCTGTCCTCCGCGCACCCCTCCATCCCCCCCAGCAGGCCCCCATCACGTGACGGTGTTAGGAAGCCGGGCCCTGGGACCAGAGGAGGGCTGGGTGAGGTCATGAAGGGGGTCCCCATGGGAGCTGAGTGCCCGTGACAGCTGGCTGCTCCTCACCGCGAGGCTACGACGAGAAGGTGGCCGTCTGCGACGCAGAAGGTCCCTCACCAGAACCTGACCGGCTGGCTCCCTGCGCTCGGACTTCCAGCCTCCAGACGGTAAGGACATAATTTTCTGTGAGACTTAACTTCGTAATTGCTGTGACAGCAGCCCCAGCTGACTACATGTGCCGGGCCCCCCTCGCCAGACAGGACTCTGCACAGGGCAAGGCACCCTCTGGCCTGCCCCTGGGGCAACCCAAGCCCTGAGGCCAGCGCCCAAACCACTGCAGATACTCATTAAATAACCACTGTCTTACCTCACAGACCTTCCAACACGGAAAGGGCGAAAGTAATGAGCACGGTCTGAACAACGGCCACCGAATGCCAGGCGCGCGGGTACGCAACAAGACATGAACCCCCTCGCGCAGGTCATAATCTGAACATGGCAGTTCCAAAAATAGGACGCCCCCCACCCCGAGCCCACGTGCATGTGCCCTGAGGGTCACTGCAAGCTGCCAAATGAGGTACGCCCTGTGCACGTCCGGCTGGCTGGGCCCCCAAATGGAAACGTCACCCCACTGCAAGTAGGGCACACTCGGGGTGGGGCGGTGGCTCCTGAGCCCTTGTGCTCACTGTGGCCCTGTCAACCAGCCCATGAAAGCCACATGCCGTGCCACTCCACCTGGAGGACAGGCACTCAGCTAGGAGAACAGAGAAAAGCGTGGAAGGCCTGCGGCCGCGGGCATGACCGCCCCACGGCTTTTCCAGGGCTGGGATCCCTGCTGCAGACGCGAAGGGATCCCTCCTAACCGTCCCCAGCGAGGTGACCCCAGCCCTTTCCGTCTGCAGACACGCGCGTCCTCTAGTCCCCATCCCACCTGCAGGACAGGCCGTGTGGCTCTCGCTGACAGACTTCACCAGCCGGAGGTCCCCGCTGGGAGCGGGAGGAGGCTCGGCGGAGGGCTCGTCCTGCCGCTGGTGCCGCTCCTGCCGCTGGCTGTGGTTACGCAGCACGCGGTGGGCCGTCTCCATGACCACGGCGCTGTTGAGGCTCTGGGTCGCCATGGCCAGCAGCTCGTCGTCGTCCTCGCCCGCATCCCAGGCGTCGCTGGTGTTGCTCTCAAACTCCTGGAAGGTGCTGACTCTCTTGGCCTTCACCGGCGTGGTCGGCACCTTGGGCGCGGTCTTGAGCAAGCTGCAAAGCAAGGGCAGTCTCGACTGGACCCCGCAGCCCCGAGGCCTCTCCCCACAATCTGGCAGGAGGGAGCCCCAGGTGAAAAGGTGCAAGGCTGCCGAGGGTTTAGTGACAGGAAAGGCGGGCACGACTGCGGGGTCTCGCTGAGCGGGGGTCTGCCCTGGAAGAAGCGGTGCGCGCCGAAGCACAGGGCCACGCTCAGCCGTTCAGGCCTAGGTCCCGAGCCACACCGGGGCGGTGGATGGTGCCCGGTGCCAGCGCAGTCTCCCACCCCCATGCCTGCCAGCCTCCGAGGCAGCAGCTGGAGCGGGGTACAGGCCCTGGGGGTATGGACGGGCATGCAGCATGTATTACTCGGGAACCCCTGGGGGACCAAGGAACACACACACACACACACACACACACACACACACGCCGGGTAACTTCCTGCGGCTCGCCTCTGGTGGAGGAGCGGTCACAGGCAGGGGGCGGACTGCAGTGGAGAGCGAAGAAATGAATCACCACCCGACGGCCGGAGCCAGGCCCTGCCCGCCGGCTGAGGGGTGCCAGTTCGTGCTCTCCTGCACGGCTCCCCACTTCAGCTGTGGCTTCCACGGCTGCCTGTGCCCAGAGGGTGAGCTCAGCAAGGCCAGCAGTGTGTCATCCAAGCCATTTCTTGATGGGTTTGCTGAACAAAAGGCCACTTTCCTCCCCCTCAGGAATTCCAGGGAGCTGAGGGGTCACCACAGCCCCCCAAAACAGCCTGAACAGCAATGTAGAGGAGGCTTCACTTACGTGCCGTGCAACAGTGGATCAAAAGGAGGGTGCTGGGCGCCATACACATGCTGGATGCTATTTAAAAAGAAGGAGAAAACAATTAGCTTCTTTTCAGCTTTCCCAAAGGCCCATCCCCAACTCAGGAAGACCAGCTCCTGGAAACCCACATTCCTGCGGGAAGCAACTCTCCATCAGCTGCCACAGGTCATCCTCCAGCCACCCCGGGTCCTGAGGGCCCCTCCCTAAGGTATGAATGGGCCATACAAGCTCACCCCCCACAAACAAGAAGGGCATTCAGCCCTCCCTGCAAATGGGCCTCAGCACAGAAGCCCAGAAGCGCAGCCCTGACAGCGTCACACAGGCCTCAGGCACCAACCGGTGACAGGGCTGCTGGGAGCTGGCAGCACTCAAAGCCATCAAAGGTCCTGGCAGCCTCTACTCTGGACAGCAAGTCACAGGCAGGACTAAACCTGACCCTGAAATGCCCGTCAGGAGACTCATCTAGCACCACTCTTATTAAATATTTATTTTATAATAAGACTTATTTAAAAAGTCTTATGCTCATCAGAGTAAATTTGGAAAAAAGATGAGGACAAAATAACCCACGTGGTAGATGACCACTCTCGTTAGCTCAGCAACCCCCCACTGCTTCCTCCCGGGGACTTCCAGCCAGGGGTGGCCATGTGACAGCAGGCAGGTCGGCATAAACGCAGGCTCTCCCTTGCGGAACAGGAGACGGTGTAGCCAGCACACGCTGGCCCTCGGCTTTGCCCCCTCTTCCTGCTTGGGTCACAGATGTGAGGCCCAGGGGTTCCTCAACCATCTTGCCACCGTGAGAAATAAACAGGAGGAATAAAGCCCCCCACGGTGGGTGGCAGGGGAGGAGGGAAAAGAGGGCAGGTCTCTTTGGAACTGTACCAGGGCCAGTCCGCCCAGGACCTCCTCCCTCAGACTTCCATTCGCATGAAATAAACACCCCTGTTTAAGGCACAGGCGTGCTCATAGATGCGGTCCCCATGGAAGGACAGCCACTGGGCCATTTTGATCCAGTACCTTGGGGGACGGGGTAGATACACTGACACGTTGGGCATGCAGATAAACGTTCTAATTCATTGAAACAGAATGAAATCCGACCTTTTGTACTCAGCAATATATCGTAACTATTTCCCCATGTCACTATCCTTCAATTTACTTAAATGCATTTATTTACACTATATGTACAGTCTGATACATACAAAAATATATGCAGCATATGTAAATTTAAAATCATAATAATGAAAGGTCACACAAGATTTCCGTATGCATTTCTCTGCAATTCCTGGCAAATCTATCCTTACTTCTGAACTTTTTAAGTATTTAAAAATTGCAATAACAAAAAGAGCATCAGTGAACTCATAACTGCCTGTGCCATCTCCCTGGACAGTGTCACCTCTCGCATCACACTGTGCCACCATACCACCGTAACTTATTTGACCAATGTTGACTGGGAGACATTCAGCGTACTTAAAACTGTTTGTGACTACAAAAACAGCAATAAACGTCTCTGGGGACAAATACCTGCCCACAACTATGAGAACTTCATGAGGATAAGTTCCCAGAAATGGAGTGCCGGGGACATAAAGGACGCGTTTATAGGGCTGTCGGCACATACGGCCACAGACGGAATGCTCCCATTCCCACAGCCACGTGGACAGACCATAAAATCGTCACTAACCTGACAGGAGAAAAGTGGTCTCCTCGCTTTAAGAGCAGGGAGGCAGGACAATCCCTAAACACTTTTGTTTGTACGTGATACTGCTTTTGTAAACTGCCTGTTCAGACCCTTTGGCCATTTTTCTAATGGGCTGTTTACCCTTTCCTTACTGATTCCTAAAAACCTTCTTGTAAATATAGGGCCCCTTTGTCCTTCAGGCGGTGTGGTCAGTAGAATAATGGCCCCTCAAAGATGTCACATCCTAATCCCCAGAACCTGTGAATGTCACCTCACCTGGCAAAGGGGGCTTTGTAGATGTGCTTAAGGACATAAACCTTGTGGGTGAACCTTGGATTATCCAGGTGGGCCCAATCTAATCAGAGGCCCCAAAAGTGGAGAACTTTCCCGGCTGTGCTCAGCGCCACGCTGCACGGCTGGCTCTGGAGACAGAGAAATGGGGCCACAAGCCAAGGAACGTGGGCAGCCTCCCGAAGCTGGAAAGGTGAGGAAACCGCGGGGCAGAAAACAGCTTACAGCCAGCTTAATGGCTCGCCGACCTCACGGGGAGTCCGTTCCATGAAGCCTAACATTCTGCCTCACAATCTATTTCCCTACCTGTTCCTCACGGGTAACCACCAACCCGAACTGGACATTTACAATTTGCATGCAAGTGTTTATATTTTCACTGAAGACTCCTGGACCTCTAGGCAACGTGATATTATTCTGCACATCTACAAAGGCTGTGTTAGTATTATCATACATACACTTATACAGGGGTGCCAAAAAAATGTACAAGTGGACACTTTGGTCAGCGTTGCTCAAGCAGTGGTTCACCATAATCAGAAGTGTCTGGACACTGATGGGAACCACTCTGAGCACCTTTTGTAATTGCAGAAGTCAAACGTGACTTGTATTCATCTTTTGTTATCAGTATATATTGAGTATTACAATTTTAATATAGTTCTTTCCTTTCTTAAAATGTGTACACATTCTTTTGGCACCTCTGTATATACCTTTTTGCAACTTCACTCTCTTTCAAGATTGTTTTCTTTATTATTAAAGATTTTATTGGGGAAGGGGAACAGTGTGTATTTCCCAGGATTTTATTGGGTAACAGTGTGTTTCTCCAGGGCCAATCAGTTCCAAGTCAAGTCATTGTCCTTCAGTCTAGTTGTGGAAGGCGCAGCTCAGCTCCAAGTCCAGTCACCATTTTCAATCCATAGTTGCAGGGGGTGCAGCCCACCATTCCATGCGGGAGTTGAACCGGCAACCTTGTTAAGAGCTTGCACTCTAACCAGCTGAGCCATCCAGCTGCCCTTTGAGATTGTTTTTTATGTGCCAGTGTTAGTACACGCAGCTCCAGTTTTGTTGTCCTGTGGGGTTTCATTTAATGTGTGAGGGGTGGGGGGTGTTAAGCAGTAAACCAACTTTTCCAAACAATTTTTACATGGAAACACAATACAGGCAGAGGCAGAGCTGTTCTGGAGAAGTGGAGAAGCAGGAGAAGTAGGAGCCGCAGGCGAAGCCCACCCACTCGCTTACCCCCCTGCCACTCAGACAGAAACTGAGAAGATGAAACTCCGAGGAACCACAGCAGGAGGCCGGGGAATCACTGAGAACCACTGGTCTGGTTACTTCTTTAAAATATACGGCCTTAGAAAAACGGTAAAGAAAAACAAAGAAAAAACCCAAAGGTGGTCCTTTGAAAAGATGAACAGAGTTGACAAATCTTTCACTGGACTAAGAGGAAACGCTAGAAGACTCGAAGTACTAACATCAGAAATGAAGGAGAGGACACTGTCATCGACCTGACAGAAAGAGAGAGGATTATACAAGAGACTATTATGAAAAAAGGAAAAAGACAAAACTGAAATTTACCAAAGGAGAAAAAGGAAATCTGAATAGACATATAATGTGAAGAGACTGGACTAGTCATCAAAACACTATTTACAGAAAGCCCAGGTCCAAATGTTTTCATTGGTCAATTCTACTAAATATATAAAGAATACCAATTCTTCAGAAATTCTTCCAAAATCCAGAAGCAGAAGGAACACTTCCCAACTCATTCTGTGCAGCCAGTATTATTACCCTGATACCAAACCAAACAAAGACATCACAAGAAAATTACAGATCAGTGTCTCTTACAGAAATACACGCAAAATTCCCAACAAAATACAAGCACACCAAACCCAACAACATAAAACAAAAATTATACATCATAATAAAGTGGGATTTATCCAAGGAATGCAAAGCTAGTGTAACAACCAAAATCAACTAATAACCATATTAATAGGAAAAAAGGACAAAAACCACATGATCATCTCGGTAGTCACAGGAGACAACACATTTGAAAAAAGTCAACACCCACCCCTTCATGATAAAAAAGCTCAGCAAACCAGGAATAGAAGGAAACGTCCTCATTCTGACAAAGAACACCCATAAAACCCACAGCTAACATCATCCTTAGCGGTGAAAGCTGAACGTTTCCCCCAAAGACCAGGAATAAGAGAGGAGGTCAGCTCTCCCCACTTCCCTCAACACTGGCTGCTGGGTCTACCCGGGCCATCAGGCAAGAAGAAGAACTAAGAGGCATCCAGGTTAGAGAGGGGGACATAAAACTATCTAACAAGGTGACGTGATCTTGTATATAGAAAATCTTAAGAAATCCACTAAAAAAAGGATCAGAACTTAAAACCAAATTCAGCAAGGTTTCAGGATACAAGATAAATATACAAAAATTAATTATATTTCTATATACTTTCAATGAACCCAAAAATGAAATTCTTTTTAAAATTCTACTTATAATAGCATCAAAAAGAATGAAACATTTAGAAATAGATTTAATAAAAGGTGTGTCAAATGTATGCTCTGAAAACTAAAATATATTGTTGAAATTACAGAAGACCTAAATCACTGGAAAGACACCCACATTCATGTATCAGAAGACTTAATATTGTTAAGACTGCAGAGCTCCCAAAATTCTACATAGATCCAACGCAATCTCTATCAAAATCCCAGCTAGTTTCTCTGCAGAAATTGACAAGCTGATCCATAAAATTATATGGAAACTCAAGGGATCTAAAATAACCAAAAAAACCTTCAAAAAGGACAAAGTGGGAGAAATCGCATTTCCAGATTTCAAAACTTCCCAAAAGATTCAGTAACCATGTCAGTCTGGTACTGGCATAAGGATAAACACAGAGATCAGTGGAAGAGAACTAAAAGTCCAGAGAGAAACCGCACATTTACAGCCAACTGATTTTTTACAAGTGTACCAATGGGGACAGAATTGTCCTTCACCAAATGTGCTGGGACAACGAGATATCCACATGCCAAAAAAGCAAGTTGCACATGAGCCTCTCAATCTATACATGTTAACTCAAAATCAAAGACCTAAATGTAAGAGCTAAACCTATAAAACTCTTAGCAGAAAACACAGGAGTAAATCTTGAAGGATTTAGATGAGGCAATGGTTTCTTAGAATGACACCAAAAGCAACAATAGCAACAAACAGATAAACTAAACATTGTCAAAATTTAAATCCTTGGTGCTTCAAAGGACATATCAAGAGAGTAGAAAGACAACCCACAGAATAGGTGAAATTTCTTGCAAATCACATATCTGATAAGGGATTGCATCTAGAATATATAAAGAACTCTTACAACTCAGTAATGAAAATATAAACTAATTTAAAAATGAACAAAGAATTTGAATAGACATTTCTCCAAAGAAGATATGCAAATGGCCAAACAACACATGAAAAGATGTTCAAAGTCTAGTCATTAAGGAAATGAAACCACAGTGAGATACCACTTCACACACATTAGATGGCTAAAATTAAAAAAGACAGATAATAGCAAGTGCTAGCAAGAATATGGGGAAAATGAAACTCTTACACAATGTGCTGGTGGGAATGAAACATGGTGTAGCCGCTTCAGAAAACAGTCTGACAATTTCCCAGACAAGTAAATATAGTTACCGTATGACCCAGTAATTCCATTCCCAGTACATACCTAAGAGAGATAAAAACACACGTCCACACACAAACCTGTACAGGAATGTTCACAGCAGCATTACTCGTAATAGCCAAAAAGTAGAAACAACCCAAATGTCCATTACCAGATGGACGGATAAAGAAAACGGGGTCTCTCCACACAATGGACTGTTATCCAGCTATGAAACGAAGGACTGGGACGTGCTGCAATACAGAAGAGCCTTGAAAACACACCGCTATGTGCAAGAGGCCAGCCGCAAAATAACACCCATTGTGTGATTTCATTCATACATGTCCAGAACGGACAAGTCTATAGACAGAAAGCAGATGAGCGGTTGCCTGGGGTCGGGGGTGGGAAGCTGGGGGGCGGGGGGAGGGGAGGGGACAGCTAAAGAGTGCAGGGCTTCCTTCCGAGGTGATAAGCAGGCTCTAAAATTGGCCGTGACAATGGGCGCACTGAGCACCGTCTGAATACACCGAGACTGAAGTTTACGCTTTCAATGAGTGAGTGGTATTGAATGTGAATTTAAATGGGTGGATTATCATACACGTGAATCTCAATAGATGCAGTGTGTTTAAAGGTCACATAGCTCCCACCAGCTCCTCCTGGGTTCCCTCCGGGAACCCAACCATCACGCTTTTCAGGAAGAGCAAGCAGCCCCACGGAGAGCCCAGGAGCAAGCATTACAACTGCCAGCGCAAGCTTGGGTCCCAGCTGACAGCCTGCACCGGCCTTCTTCCGATTTCAGTCCCAGCTTGGCACAGTGTTAAGCAAGAAACTGCCCTGGCTTTAGCTTCCTCATCCCAGTAATGGGAATAAGAACGTGAATGAGACGAGCTAACCATGTATGGCAGCCGTTTGAATCCTGCAAAGTGACCTACAAACAGCGTTTCCCAGTAAGATCAACCTACTTGAACATTTGCGTTCCTCCATTCTGTGCCAGTACATTTAGGCGGCTCGAGGCCAGCGGGCAGCCTGGCCGCCGCAAGCCACACGTGCACGTCATTTTCCCAGAAGCCTTGCAGCACCACAGGCTGCGCATCCCTTCCCTCCAGCACGGCAGCAAACTCATGAATTCTTCATGGGCACACCACTTGTGTTTATCGAGCACAAAATGCTCCAACAAAGTTCAAGCTCAGACTAAAAGGAACCTCATTTTATCTCATTAAAATTGCATTTTTATTTGGTCTTGCATAGCTAAAAAGAAAAACAGGCTCCAACTGAAGCCATTTAAAAAAATGTATAAGTGGCAAATAACATACTACCTCATTTCAGATAATGAAATCTTTCTTTTAAAATTATACTAACCAATAAACTCTTCAATAAATTGTACTGCTTTAAAACAGTACAGTAATTCACTGTTTAAAGAGAACCCCAGTGATTCTTTATGAAAAGCAGACGCACATGACATAATTCCACTTCTAAGCCATGCACACTAAGTTTACACCCGGCCACACATACACAGGCAAACAGGTGCAGCAATGTTTGGTAACTTAAAAAAAAATTTTTAAGAACAATCTATATGTTCGTTATCAACTGAATATAATTACTAAACACCAGAATACATACATATAATGGAACAGTAACCACAAAAACCATGAATGAACTACAGCTACGTGAATTACGATAGGTAAATGTCATAATACGACAGTGAAAAGTAAGTTGAATATACACAGTATGACATCATTTATAGGAAATCCCGGTGGCTCAGGCGGTTAGAGCTCCGTGCTCCTAACTCCGAGGGCTGCCGGTTCGATTCCCACATGGGCCAGTGGGCTCTCAACCACAAGGTTGTCAGTTCAACTCCTCGAGTCCTGCAAGGGATGGTGGGCTTGCCCCCTGCAACTAAGACTGAACACGACACCGTGAGCTGAGCTGCCTCCCGGATGGCTCAGTTGGCTGGAGCGCGTCCTCTCAGCCACAAGGTTGCTGGTTTGACTCCCACAAGGGATGGTGGGCTGCGCCCCCTGCAACTAGCAAGAGCAACTGGACCTGGAGCTGAGCTGCGCCCTCCACAACTAAGACTGAAAGGACAACAGCTTGACTTGGAAAAAAAAGGCCTGGAAGTACACACTGTTCCCTAATAAAGTCCTGTTCCCTTCCCCAATAAAATCTTTTTAAAAAATGGAAAATGACAGTATATATCATTTTTGGATGCACACATGAAGGTCAAAAACCCTACTGCATAGGTGGCCATGGAAACAAAAATTCAGGACAGTGACTACCTGGGGCGTGGGGCGGTAAGGAGCTGGGTCCAGGAAAAGAACCAACAGCCGCAACTGTGTATGAGTAACAGCTTATTTCTTACGCTGGATGGAGGGTACGCGGCTGTTCTATGTTCGTTTATTAATCTGTCCAGTCATGTGCCACATAACGACATTTTGGTC
Source organism: Rhinolophus hipposideros (assembly GCF_964194185.1). NCBI lineage: Eukaryota > Metazoa > Chordata > Mammalia > Chiroptera > Rhinolophidae > Rhinolophus > Rhinolophus hipposideros. The sequence continues at coordinate 2,597,533 of NC_138055.1, forward strand.
AACAGCGGACCGCATACCTCGGGTCCCCTAGATTTTAATGGAGCTGAAAAACTGTCTCCTGGTGAGGTCGCAGTGGCGTGTGTGTGATGCTGGTGTTAACACACCCGCTGCACTGCAGGCGTATAAGAGCACAGCACGTCAGTTACGTAGGGAACGTAATACGTGGTCACAAACGACTGCCACTGGTTTGTGTATTGACTACACCAGACTCTCACGGTTCCTTGAGAGTGTGCTCTGTCTCCTTAGAAAACAGTTTGCTGTAACACAGTCGCCGTATTACCGGCAGCAGCCTCGTCCATCTCATGTGTACGTGTCTCGTGAGGGCACCAGTTCCTTTCGCTCCAATCCTGTGTCATTTTGTGCAGTAACGTGCCCTACAGGCTGGTAGCCCGGGGCACTAGGTGTGCGGCAGGCGGGCCGCCTAGGAGTGTGTAAGTGCACTCTAGCTTTGTAAACACACTGCTCGGGCTGTGGGAGGTGAGTGTTTATGGACTCGACGCAGACACAGCCACCAGAGAAGTGTCTCCTTCACGCAGAAGGGTCAGCAAAGGGAGTGCTCCCCATTTCTGATAACTAAGTCTCCACGCCCTACCCCCGGGCTTTGCGCGCTGCACACAGAACTCTTTCAGAAAGCTCAACCTCCTCAGCCATCCGGAAATCGCGAGGTAAGACCGCAATGAGATACCACGTCATACCCCGTGGGAGGGCAAAAACTAAAAAGATACTGTACGTGCAGACAAGAAGGCAGAGGAATTGAAACCCTCATACACTGTTGATGGGAAGGAAAAACTGTAGAGAACGCTTTGGAAAACAGTGTGACAGGTCCTCAAAAGGTCCAATAGGTGCCACATGACCCTGCAATTCCACTAAGTATGTGCCCAAGAGAAATGAAAATAAACATCTACACAAAAAACTTGCACAGTGTTATTTATAACAGCCAAAATGTGGGAACAGTCCAAAGGCCCATCAACTGATGAACGGATAAAGCGGACGTAACCTTTGCACACAATGGAATATCACCAGGTCATAAAAAGGAACAGAGCGCTGACACACACTCCCACATGGGTGGACCTCGAAAACATCACACTACGTAACACAAGCCAGTCACGAAGGACCAGACACTATATGACGCCATGTATACAAAATGTCCAGAATCGGCAAATGTGTACAAACAGACAATGGGTTAGTGACCGCCGGGGCTGGGGAGGAGGGAACACTGCTGAGAAACACAGAGTTTCCCACTGTGGTGACACAAATGTCCTCAAATTGACTGTGGTGGTGGTTACACTCTGAATACACCAAAACCACTGAATTGCGCCCTTGAAATGGGTGAAACATATGGTATGTAAATGATCTCTACAGAAAGATGTGCAAAGGAAGCAGTCAGGAGGGGAGGGAGGGGCGGAGGGCAAAGGACCAGAAGGTCCCCTCCCTGACCCAGGTGCCCAGGAAGGGAGTGTGCCCTGGGGCTGGGCTCGAGAAGCACCAAGAGCCTGGGTGACCAACGCCATTCAATAAACCAGTAAACAGGCCCGAGTCCACTCGGAACAACAAAAGTCAGCAATGCTACCATCACAGAACGAAACATTTCAGTCCACTTCACGTAAAAATTACAGAAAATGACTGTAGCAGCCTGCCCCGAACTAAGACGATGAAACTTAAGGAGGACTGCTGTGTTATCACCAGGCAACAGTGGGACTGTTAGCTGTGTTTCCTGGGTACGATCTGTATACATCCTGATGATCACACAACCAAGCAGCTGGGAAGAACTCTCCGACGCAAGAACAAGTGATTGAGAACTAAAGAATCACCCAGGGAGGGGCAGGCGGAGAGGTGCCCCAGGATGGCACACTGAAGGGACCCCAACGAGAAGGACATCCTCCTGATGGCCCCCTCCACTAAAACGCCCCACTGGTAAGGGGAAGGGGAACAACAAAGAACGGGGTAAAGCTAAGGGTTCATGCAAGAACAGGGTCGCCGCTGGGCGGTGGTCACTGACCAGGACAGGCTGGAGACATGCTCAGAAGGGAGAACGCACAACTGAACGAGATGGGCCCGACATCAACGCCAGCTCTGCAGGGCTCTGTCCAAGCTGCCTCGACAACACAGGTCAAGGAAGCTGCAGAAAACTCCTGATGGGAGACTGTCTGAGGGCCTACCTGCGGACAGCCGAGCTCTGCGGCCTGGTCTCCACCTGCACAGCGCGCGCCGTGCCACTGGCATGCCTGACGGTCACTGGCCACCTGTAATGCTGCTGCTTCATTCAAGTCACTCCACAAACACGGCTGAGCACCTGCTCCACGTCAGGCCCCACGCTGGTGCTGGGCAGACAGCAGGGAGCCAGGGAGCGCCTGCCCGCCCGCCCCGGGCTGCTCCCGCAGGAGTGGGTAAACCTCAGGACACAGGAAGCGCTGAAGCAGGACAAAGGTGGGAACAGAGGCAAGTAGCGGCGGACAGCAGGAAAAAAGGAGCGTCAGAATGCAGTGATGCAGGGCCTCTGGGTTGTGACGAGCAGGGATCCTGTCCTGCACGTCCTGGAGAATTTCTTTCTGGTGTGAACTCGGACTCCCTCCACCAAGGTGCCAACTTTGAAACTAAACTCAGTAGACAAGACCAACTTTCTTTTTTTAATTGACAGTTAAATAGCTGTGGGTGCAAATAGCAAAGAGTCAAAGAGTGAAGACTGAGAGGAAATAAAAGAATGGAAAAGAAAGAAATCCAGCTGCAGTGTCCTAAGCATCATAAAAGAAAAGCAAGCTCGCTGCCCACGCTTCCGAGGAAATGCCTCCGTGTTTCAGACCTACGAAGCACACAGGCAAACCGAGCACTGAGCTTCCACTTACACCACAGCTCATCGGCCCCTCTTCTCCCAGCACAGGCCCGGCTCACTGCCCCTTTGGGTTCACTGGTGCTTTTCCAAAGACACACTGAATTAGCGACTCACTTACCATTAGGCTCCTTCTAACCCTCAGCGAGGCTCCCCAGATTTATGAAACACATGCAGAAGAAGTCAGTTTTCCAAGGAAATTGACTTTAGTGGGCTTCGGAGGAAAATGTATGAAACACATTATTACAACAATAAACAAGCCCGTCGTCCCTTCTGAGAGCACAAGCTGAAACTGTCATCTGCCCCACGGAGTCCACTGCAGAAACGCGTGGCCCTGCAGGACCCACACCACTCCCTGACGGGCAAGCTCTCAGCAAGCTGGTGTCCCCACCGGGCCAGGAGCTCCCTGCATAAGGGCCTGCATTTGTCTCCTGTCACACTCCCCGTGGCCCCCAGGACCCAGCGGAAACTCGGGCAATTACTGAGCCAAAAAGCAAGTTGTTTCACGGACATGTCTTGATATATACATAGATATACAGATAAACAAGCACGTTTACAATAAATTCTTCACTTGAAAAAAGCCATGGGTACAGAGAACAGATTGGTGGGTGCCAGAAGTGTGGGGTGGGGGTGGGTGAAATTGGTGAGGGGTCAAAAAGCACAAACTTCCAGTTATAAATAAACGAGTCCTGAGGTGTGATGGACAGCATGACGACTACAGTTGATACCATGCTACGTATATGAAAGTTGCTTTGAGAGTAAATCTTAAAAGTTCTCATCACAAGAAAAAACTGTAACTGTGTGGTGACGATGTTAATGAGACTCACTGTGGTGATCATTTTACAATACATACAAATATCGAATCATCATGTCATACGCCTAAAACTAATGCAATGTTGTATGTCAGTTACACATCCATTTAAAAAGCAATGTGTGTTTATCATAGAAAACTTGAGAAACTCTGAATAAGGAAAAGGAACCCTTTTGAAATGAACACAGAGGAGTACTCTGCCAGCCTGGCAACCGGACAGCACAAGCCCCAAGTCCCTAAAGTCCCCACATCGCTCCCCCTTGTGGCTTCTCCCAACTCGCCTCTGGACTCAGGCACGGAGCCCTCCCCCTCCCTCCCTCCCCGCCCCCACCTGTTTCCTGCACCTCAGACCCTCCCCGAGCCCAGCCCTCCGTCCTGCCTTCTTCCCTCTTTGGGGAAACCATGCTGTCTCCTGACTACTGACCATCTCTGGGTAATGATTCTCAAACAGCTGCCTCCAGGCACCAGTGCCAGCTCTGGGCCACACTCACCACGCACACTACCGGGTCCGTCCCAAAAGTCAGCTTTGCCCCAAATGCCACACCTCACACCTAGTTCAGTTTCCCTTCCTTGGACAGCAATGGCACCACCGGTCACCCGGGAACAAAACAACAGGCTCGCCCTGCCTCACACTCCCTTACACCCTCTTCCAGGCCCTCCTGGCCTGGCCCTCCCTGGGCCCACCTGCTGTCCCCACCAGCCTGGGGCAGAGCTCCGTTCCTCTTTCCCTGACCACGTCATCCACTGCTTCTGTGACTTGATCTCCAAGAACCCAAAGCCACCCCTCCCTGACGCACACCACCCACATGCAGCCCAACTCCAGGTCCTCAGGACCACGAAACCCTTCGCACATCTATGCCCTCCTCTCCATCGCCCCCTAAGGGAGAGCTGCAGCTGCCTCTCCTGCTCCTTCCCAGCTGAAGTCTGCAAGGTCTGCCTGCTGCCCTTGGGGAACAACTGGAACCTTTCAGGTGCCTCGCCCTCCCTTCCCCCTCACACCCACTCCCCCAGCCTGGGGCGGGCCCACCCCCCACCCCCCACCACAGCAGGCCCACCGCCCACCCCCCACCACAGCTGGCCCACCGCCCACCCCCCACCACAGCTGGCCCACCGCCCACCCCCCACCACAGCTGGCCCACCGCCCACCCCCCACCACAGCTGGCCCACCGCCCACCCCCCACCACAGCTGGCCTACTGCCCACTCCATCTGGCCATCCTTCTCCCCTTGGTCAGACCCCTGGGAGCAGGGCTCTTCTCTTTCTTATCCATCTTTTCCTCATCGGTCTTCCTTCAGGCCACCCTCACAGCCCAGAAGACCCAGCCCCAGCCCATCGACAGAACACCCCCCCCACACACCCAAATAATGTCAAAGGAACGGACCAGTCCCTCCAAGTCCAGTCTGATGTCACCCCGACCCTCCTTCAGAATCTCCCACCCTTGCCCACGCTGCCAAAGGACTCTCCTCCTCCGTCCTCTCACAGCGCACCACAAGCCCCGCGGTGGGGTTCCTGGCTGGCGTCTGTCTCCCCAAGAAAAGGCAGGCCTCCCCACTGCAGGGACCACAGCCCGTTCACTTCTGCACACCTCAGCGCCCGGCATGCAGGCAGAAGGCACCCATCAATGCCCACCACAGTTAAGGCTCTCTTCCTCCCGCGCAAACACCTGAATGATTAGCCTTTCGCACTGAAGGGGTGAAGCCCAAAGACGAAGCAGCTCTCTCACGACCAGCTACAAAGAGCTCTGCCCTCCCAGGGGCTCCCACGTCTCCCTGGCCTGCCCTGTCCTATCAGAGCTCCTCAAAGTCACGATGCTCTGTGAAATCACAGTTGGCTGGAACACTAAATGCCACGATAGCTCTAGTGACTGGTTCTGGAACAGAAAATTAACCCAAGATAGAGATTAATTCTAAAGAGAAAATAAAATGGGTCCTGAGCTAACATGTCTCTATAAGCTGTTCCATGAAATGTCACTCATTGTCTAACCCACAGCACGACCAACCTGGAAACTGTCACAGCAGAGGCGGGCTTATTCTCGAAACAGGAGAGGTAGCGTTAGGTGCTCTCTCCCTCCCCCCCAATAAAACAAGTCCCAGTGCCCTAGCCGGGAAGGGAGGGGGAAATAGTGTCACTAGCCTATAAACACCATAAAGCTGCGGCTAATCATCTCCCGCCCTTTCTTCCTCCCAGACCTGTCTGAATTCTGAAAGAAGCATGGCCAGCCCCCCCATTCCCTTTCCCACCCAGCAGTGCAGTGCAGCCCCACCCACGGCCTGGCCTCAGCACCTGCACACGTGCTCACGCGAAAATGAGAGGCAGGGGCACTGAGCGCTCCCTCGGGACTGCCGCGTGCCTCCAGGGTCCACAGTGATGCTGAGGGACTGGCCGGCTTTCCAAGGCGCTGTCCTCCGCCCCGCGTCTCCACACATGCCGTGCGCACGCGCGCGGAGGGTTCTGGGCCAAGCACAGGAGCTCGCCCCGAGGACAGGGATGAACGCCGTGTGTCTCCCGGGTGTACGCATCAGAATCGAGCCGCGTGTGCGAGTTCCGGAGAAATGCTTATGGGGAGAAAGCTCCTTTAAAACCCTGCAGCAAGGTATCCGAGGCAACAGGTGGACACGGCCGCTACGTGGCGCATTTAGGATTGTATCCAGGAGGCCTCGGCCCCAGCAGCATGGCCAACTCAAGTGCGCAGCCTGTGAGAAGGAAGACGGCAGACCGTGGCCACGCTAGCCCGGGCAGTGCGCACGCCAGGGCAGGGACTGTTCCCTGACAGGGCCAGTGACCTCCAGACACTGGGGGAGGGGGCCCAGGATGAGCAAGAACACGCAGGAAGGGGCCTGCGGGGTCAGGGGCCCAGAAAGGTAGGGACAGTGGAGCCAGAAAGGACTGTGGCCTGCACGGACGCCTGAGCTCCAAGCCAGACCACTCGTAGGAGCTGGGGGGGGGGGCACTGAGCAAAGCCTCAGCCCCCCAACGGCTGTCCACGCGGGCCTGGCACGGCACATGCGCTCCTGCGTGGCCCGGTGAGTAACAGCACCGTGTGCAGCCCCCACTCCCAGGGGCACTAAGGGCCTCCACGACCACTCGGCCGGCTGAAATCACAGAGGCTACACGCACCTTTTCACCTGGGCCCCGGGCGGGAACCTCCACATAAATCCCCAGAAAAGAGAAACTGCATTTCAGAACGGGGTACAAAAAGACTGGGGATACTCAAAACGAAAGTTCCCCGTGGCACAGGCCCCCCGTTCTCTGGGGCCTCCTGACCCCCTGCCTCTCACCTGCGAAGGGAACATGGGGGTGAAGCTAGAAGCTGCTCATCCCGCCCCTAAGGAGCCCCCAGAGGTGCAGGAGTCGGGGTGCACAGGAAGCACGTGCCCAGCTCCCAGCCGGAGGAGCCAGGGCGGGCCGCAGGCTGAGTCAGGGCCCCAGGGCCAGGCCCACTCCGCCACCAGCTGCAGTCCCAGCTCCGTGTCTGCACAATGGGGAACACCAGCACCCCAGGCTGGGAGGACCCAAGGGGCTGCAGTGTGAAGAGCCCGGCACAGGGACGCATGCAGTAAACTCTCACTAGGATGAGGGTCACTACAGGCCCATGTCACCTCCCTCTGAGCTTTGCCTGCCCTGTCCGGGGATAGTCGTTCAGTCACTGTCCCCAGGCTCCTCAAGGAAAGACCCACAGGCCGCCAGTCTATCTGGCTCCCAGGGCCCGGCATGTGGCACAGGCCACGCCTGCCTGTGTGCAGGGACCCGAGGGCCTGCGTGGGCCAATCCTCAAGGGCACCTGGTTGACTGAGGAGCCACTTAGCTGAGAAGTGGCCAGAGGAGGACGAAGCCCACTGGAGTAGGCAAGGAGGGGTCACTCACGGACCCCTCTCTGTGCCACCGCCTTCGTCCTAGCAGCACACAGTCCAGGCCCGACCGGAAAGGCAGAGCAGTGGGCTCTCCGCGCGTGCTCTGCTCACTTCCATCCACGACTATGATCTTGTCTTCACTACACTTGGGGAACTGGATACTTCCTCCTGCTTTTATTTTTAAAAATTCAAAAAAAAAATCTGCAGTCATCAGGAATTTATTTTTCAAAACTCATTTTTGTCCTCACTTACAATTCACCCAAAAGAGTCTGGATTTGCTACGTTAGACAAATATGTAGGAACAGGGCACAATCCACATAACATTTATTTTTCAAACTGTTTCCACACAAAATAAAAGGCACTGAATAACAAAAACATGACCACTGAAAAATAAGCAAGCACAAAGAACCGTGAATACAGCAAAATCTCCCCCACTGGTGATTCGAGCTCCAACACAGCCATGTCCACTCACAGACGGTGACCAGAGAAACCCAGCCCCACCAAACACACTGGCACCGGCAGGGCACAGACTCCCGGGCTCCACGCAACACAGAAGCAGAGAAACAAAGAGGCACTCAGTCCAAACAGCCGCCTCAAAAACACAAGGGAACAAACAGGTGTACAGTAACGAGCAGGTTTCGGCAGAATTCCGTTTCTTGCGGTTGTAGGACCGAGGTCCCCGCTGGCTGTAAGCAGGAGGCCGTTCCCAGCTGCTAGAGGCCACCGGATCCCCTGGCTCGTGGCCCCTTCCTCCATCTTCAAAACCAGCAAGCACAGGTCAGATGGAGCCTTCCCAGGACGACTGACCGCTTCTAAGAGCTCCCGCGACTCCACTGGCTCCAGCAGACAACCCAGGACAATCTGCCATCTCAAGGTCAGCAGACTAGCAACCTTATTCCTCTTTGCCATGTAACGTGACATTTCCCAGGTTCCAGGTATGAGGGCGGCTGTTATTCCGCCTACCACACCCCACCCCTCAGGTGGAACCCTGGCGATCCCCCCAACATGCAGCCCATCAGTGAATCCTGCAAGTTCCACCTCAACGGGCCCTGACCCTGTCCCTCCTGTCCACCCCCACAGCCACTCCCCTCCCGAGGCCCACTTCCTCTCTCCCCCTCTTCCAGGATGAACGAGGTCATAGTGCCACCCTGCCGTGCCTTCTCATGGCTCTGAGGACCCAGACCCAAGTCTCCTCCACGGCCCTCAAAGCCCCGCTCGCCTCCCACCCTCATCTCACACGCCCCCCTCATGACACCCCCCTCAATGGCCACTGGCCTCCCAGCAGGGTGTGTCCCGCCAGGAGAGTGGACACTGTTTACACATCTGTGTGTTTACCGTCTCCTCACCCCGTGGCCTCTGAGGCCACAGCTCAGCACGGCCTGGGCACCAGTCATGTCTGAATGAATGAATTACGCCCCCAACAACTCCTCTCCTTCCACTGACGAGTGCAGGTGGCCTGCTGAGGTGACTGTGTCATGTGCCGGGAGACTCCTCGTGGCTCTGACAGCTGTAAGCTGAAAGCGGTCACAACCACGACGCCGTGGGCTGCCTTCTGCTCCAGCTGCACCCTGGGCACCCACAGCCTTGCCCCATTCCACGTGGGCCCTTGTCGCCGCCATCCCACTTACAAATGTCATTCCTCACTGCGCCAGCTGCCAGCCTCCCCTTCCGCCAGCAGAGCGCACTGCCAGGCAGCACTAAAATAGCAAGCACGGGACCCACCGAAAGGCGGCCTGTTCTCACACCCAGTGTGTAGGATTTTGTCTTGGCATTTAAAGTGAGGCGTGACAAGAAGGCCAACTGCATTGCATAAGCCACAGCCCCTAGGGAGCCACCAGTCAACTGGCCCAGGAAAGAACAGGCCCCAGGGAGTCAGACATTGACCCTTTTCTGATTCTTATCCCCGACCTGCTGATTCTTATCACGCCACCATCCTATCATCCCTCTCCTGAGTGTTACAACGGCCTCCTAACTGGCCTCCCTGCCTCTGCCCCCAGCCCCCACCTGCCTTCCACGCAGCAGCCCAGGTAATCCTGCCACACCCAAGGCAGGTCACGCCACTCGTCTGCCAAGAAGCCTCCCAGGCGCCCCCTTCACTCAGAAGAAAAGACTGAAAGTCCCTGTGGTCACTGTGACCACGAGGCCCACCCGCGGGGCCCCCAGACGCTCTCCCCCGCCCTCGGCTGTCATGGCCCCTTTGCTCTTCTCCCCAATCACACCAGCACCACTCCCGACGAGGGCCTCTGCACTGCGAGTCCTCTGCCCGGACCACTGTCCCCCGTCACTCAGGGGACCTGTTCCCTCACCTCCTCCATGAGGGGTCCCTGAGCACTTTATCAGCATGAAACCCTCCCCACTGCACCTGCCTCCGAAGTGCCTCGCCCCCTTCCCTGCTCTGTTCTGAGAGCAGTTACCACCTTCTAACAGCCCGCGCTCTGCTTCACTCAGGTGCTCTCCGCCTCCCCCGCCCCACGGCGAGCTCGGTGAGCGCACACTCGGGTCTGTTTCGTCCACGGATGTGCCTCCAGCACGTGCGGCTGTTCCTGCACACAGTACGGGTTAAATAAATATTTGTTGACTAAACGATCAAACTCTCCACATGTCCAAGAGGTCCCCTCTCATTCTCACCAGAAAGAACCAGACGAGGCCAAACACACACCCTCCTGCAGATCAGAGCCACTTCAGTCTAATGCAACTCCCTCCAGTTACACAGGCAGAAATTGATGGCACCAGGAATCGACACGACCTGGCAAAGGTCAGAGAGATGAACAGAAAACGAAGGCTAAAACGCAGACCACGGACTCCTCCTCAGAGGTCTTTCCACCATACCACAATCCCGCTTTGTCCATAAAAGAAATGTCTAAGAAAGCACCAGGCAAATACACCACCTAAGAGCCAGGCTGTGCAGAGGACAGGGGTCTGCAAGCAAGACCGCCTCTCGTGCAGTGTGAGACCTTGGCCAAAGGCCTTATTCCGTCTAGGTTAATCTAAAAGATGGTTTCTTTCCATCAAGCACCATTTATCAGCACTAACAATGCAAAGGTGAGGACGGCACACACCCTGAACTTGGCAGAGCTCAGCGTCTAGTAAGGAAACAAACAGAAAGCAACACACTCAGCTGGGAGCAAAAAAAGGCATGTTAGTCCAGACTGCATGAAAACAGGAAAGGCTTTGCAAGGAAGTGCGCTGGAGGTGAACTTTAAAAATTCAAGTAGCAATAATAACCAGGCACAGGGGAGGCAAGGAGGGAGAGAACCTTCTGGTCGGGATAATACAGCATGACCACCCAGGAACCTGCAAGTCCATCAGCACCGCTCAGGGCGAAGTTCAAGCACGCAGGGTGGGAGATGTGGCTGAAGAAGTAAGCGGGGGTCTGGCCTTAGGCATCACGCAAGGACACCTCTACTTCTCAGCACAGCGTTTCGGGGCCTTTAAACCACGCCTGCCTCAGTGAGTGTCATGTGGAAGACAGAGCGCGTGTTTCGTACACTCTAAAACCCTGGGGAGACTGGACACTTGTATACACAGCACCAAGATTAGCAGCTGGTAAGCTGTAAGTGTCCAGTGACCCTCAGCCACAAGTGTCACAAGGAAGTACCGTGAGAGAATTATTATTATATTAAGGAATCACTGATTATTCAAGGCTGCCTACATAAAAAACCCCTTAACAGTTACGTACTTTGTGCTAAGTGCATTCCTCCTCCTCTGAGTTCCCCTGGGTTTAGGTCCACACCCCAAAAAAAGAGTTGAACAATCATGGAAAGCACTGAAAGCGCTGGAAAAGCCCAAGTCTGGCCAGGATCCCTGACAGCACTGCAGTCATGCAGGTTACGACGAGTGCAGGGCGAGTGGTCACCATGGTCCACTGGCAGGAAAAAGGACAGACCTTAGCAGCTCGTCCTGTCACCTGAAACAGCAGCACTGGCAGAGGCAAGGCCAAAGGCAGCAGGGGGCCCCCACACAGCGGCTGCACAGGCCTTTCTGGCGGGGCCAACGTCTCCTGTGTGCCCTGCTCGCTGCAGTGACAGCCTCTAACGGTCCTCCACTGCAACTCTGCCACCGTAACACAGGAGCTGTCTCAGAAACACCAGACACAGCACAGTATCAAAATCAAAGGAAAAAGAAAGTCTCCCAGAAGACAGTGGAGGGCTGTATCGGTTTCCTGTGTTTGTCATAAACCCCTCACCATCTGGAGACTAGAAGTTCAAATTGAAGCCATCGGCAAGGCCGTGCTCTCTCCGAAGTCTCTGAGACCACCTTCCTTGCTCTGCGGGCTTCTACTGGTTTCCAGGATCCCTTGGCGTACAGATGCATCGCTGCCATGTCTGCCTGCCTCCCCACGCGCCGTCCTCCCTCTGTCCCTCTCTCTGCGTCCACATGTCCCTGCTCTTCTAAGGATACCAGTCACTGGACTCGGGCTCTCTCTAATCCTGTGTGACCTCATTTTAACTTGATTACATTTGCAAACACCCTATTACCAAATGGGGTTATAGTCACAGATTCCAGACAGACATGAATTTTGGGGGGACACTACTGAACCCAAACCGAGGGCAAATTACCGACAGTCATGGTCATCAATCCAGAGGTTTATGCACCATTATAAGTCCATACAGGAGCTCAAATATTCTTCTATGTCAGTTGGATGTTAAGAATTAGCGTTTATTTAGACTGAGGAGGAACCAAACCCCAAGACCCGGAACCGGGACGCAGGAGTTCTCGGGCCACACGCCCTGTCTCTGGCGTGTGCTGCGGGCGCCTGCCCAACGCACGGCTGGGCCCCCCGGTCTCCACCAGTGCAGAGTCTGCACATCACCTTGGACGCTGGTTTCGGAGCAAGTCTGTGTGCTTCAACCAAGCACCGTCCTACAGAGGAACACGGGGTCTTGGCCCCTTTGGTGACCCCCAGGAGCCCGTGTCTGAGCAGTGACGCGTCCTGCCAAGTCCCGGATCCCGCTTCCCACTGGACACGCGGAATTCCGGGGCTCGCAACCCACCCCGCTGACAACGGTGCTTATCGTGAACGCCACGCGTGGTGCTTGTGAGACCCTCCGCAGAGAGTGGCTTTGCCAGCACAAGTCTCGCTCCTCATGGGCTCGGGCTTCACACGTGGCCGCACTGCGCTGGGAGCCCGAAGTCCACCCGCGACGTGTTCGCGGCGGCAGCTGCTTTTCCTGGGGCTTCCCCGGGAGCGCCCCGTCCCGGGCCCAGGGACACGCGGGCCCAGCAGGACTTTGGAGCCTCAGCTCCAGGGCACGCCCGGGTCCCCGCTGTCACCCCCGCTGTCACCCCCGATGTCACCCCCGCTGTCACCCCGCTGTCACCCCCGCTGTCACCCCCGCTGTCACCCCGCTGTCACCACCGATGTCACCCCGCTGTCACCACCGATGTCACCACCGATGTCACCTCCGCTGTCCCCCGCTGTCACCCCCGCTGTCACCCCGCTGTCACCCCCGCTGTCACCACCGATGTCACCCCGCTGTCTCCCCGCTGTCACCCCCGCTGTCACCACCGATGTCACCCCGCTGTCACCCCCGCTGTCACCCCGCTGTCACCCCGCTGTCTCCCCGCTGTCACCCCCGCTGTCACCACCGATGTCACCCCCGCTGTCTCCCCGCTGTCACCACCGATGTCACCCCCGCTGTCTCCCCGCTGTCACCCCCGCTGTCACCCCCGCTGTCACCCCCGCTGTCACCTCCGCTGTCACCTCCGCTGTCACCCCGCTGTCACCACCGATGTCACCCCCGCTGTCTCCCCGCTGTCACCCCCGCTGTCACCCCCGCTGTCACCCCGCTGTCACCCCCGCTGTCACCCCCGCTGTCACCTCCGCTGTCACCCCGCTGTCACCCCCGCTGTCACCCCGCTGTCACCCCCGCTGTCACCCCCGCTGTCACCCCGCTGTCACCCCCGCTGTCACCCCGCTGTCACCCCCGCTGTCACCCCCGCTGTCACCCCGCTGTCACCCCCGCTGTCACCCCCGCTGTCACCCCCGCTGTCACCTCCGCTGTCACCCCGCTGTCACCCCCGCTGTCACCCCGCTGTCACCCCCGCTGTCACCCCGCTGTCACCCCCGCTGTCACCCCGCTGTCACCCCGCTGTCCTCCTGTGTTTACCCCCTACCCGCTTCCCGCGGCCGCCTCCAGCCCGGAGCGGGTTTTCAGGCCCCACGCGGGAGCCGGAAACGCTCTGGGAGCCCCAAAGCCCCCCCTGGCCCACGCGAGACACGCCCCGCGCGGACAGCGGTCCCCCGAGGCCCCGCCCGCGCCGCGCCTCCCGCCCCCGGGCCGAGGGACGCGGGGCACAGCGGCCTCGGGACCCCGCGGCGTCGCCCCGACCTCACGCCCCGGCTCCCTCGACGCCCCCGGCGGTCTCCTCAGAGCCCAGGTCGCCCCCCTAGGTCGGGACTCGTCCCGCCGCCCACCGAGCCGACGCGCCTCCTGACCCCTGACCCCTGACCCCGACCCCGCGCTCCCCGTCACACCCACCTGCCCGGGACCTTGGTGTTGCTGCGCTTCCAGAACTGCTTCCTGGCGCCGTCGCTGGCCATGGCCCCTCCTCATCCCTCACACCTGCGGCCCCGACACCCGAGTGCTGCTGGCCGGCCCCGGCGGCCCCTTTCTGTACCCCGGGTGGCCCCCCAGCCGTCCCGGGACTCCCGAGCTTGGAGCCGAGAGGCTCTTCCGCCTCCCTCCGGAAGTTGTGTCTCCGCACACTCGGAAGTCCCGCCTCCGTGCCAGGCGCGCGTGACGCACGGAGCGGGGCGCCCGACGTCATTAGAGGGCGACGCCGGGACGCGTCGCGGGGGGCGGGGTCAGCGGGGCCCGCCCTCGCCCGGGTCTGGCTCCGCGGCCTCTGAAGGGCGACGCCGCAGATCAGTGAGGAGGTCACGGGGGCGCGATTATAGTATTATAATACGTGTATACGTTTCCTTCTTACGGTGGTGGGCGTGTCAGGTGGTGTCACGTTCCTTAGGATGTTGTGCGCTGAAGCGGATGCTTCGTACCCCGTTAGCGCATCACGATGCCGCCCTTCTGTGCTGTGCACGGCGCTCCCTTCGGAAGAGACCCGTGCGAGCGGCGCGAGAACAGCGCCCACGGAGACGCTCGCGGGAGTCGGGCCGACCGATGGCAGCGCTGCCTGTGGCTTAGGCCCGGGAGGTGGCACCGGGGAAACGCAGCGCGCGCTCCCGTGGAAAGCGCGTCGCCGCTGAGGACGGGGACACTGCTCCCAGGCACGGGCTTATCTCTGAGCCATCGGCCGCCAGCGTCCCGGCAGCGGAGGAAACGGCCTCGGTCCTCGCGAGGCACCTGGCGGCCCGCACCGGCCCCCCGGCCGTCCTACCGGGGACGTCGCCTCCGGGCGCTCGCGCTCCCTTTCCTGCGGACTCGCGAGAGGGCCGCCGGCGGGGTCCTGCCCCGCGCCGCCCCGGCAGCACCTGCTGTCCTAGGTGACCTCCCCGGTGCGGTGGCCCGGCCCCGGCCGCCTGCTGTGCGCACGCCGCCAGGTGGGGCAGACGGGCCCGGGGCCTGCGGAGGCCAGACGTGCCCTCCCCGCACCGTGGCCGCCTCCCAGGTCAGGACGGGCCCAGTCCTTGCCCGCCAGGCTGGGCGCCCAGGAGCCGTAACTTCCCACGGACTGAGACGCTTGCTGCACCTTTCGGAAAGCACGTCCACGCCGGGATTCAGGACGTCCGTCTACGAGAGGCCAGTGTGAGAACGGGGACCCCCCCACCCGAGACGGATAAGTGGGGCCGCTCCTCCCACCCGTGGTTCCCACACCCACGTCCTCACGAGAGGACACACGGCACCTCCTGTGCTGTGTCTGCACCACAGCCCCGCGGGGGACACACCGCGTCCTCGCAGGCTGTCACCTCCCACCTGAAGGCACTTTCACTGCTGTCGGGCCTGCAGCCTCTGGACGGAGCCAGGGCGCCCACAGGCCAGGCTGACACCACCACCTCCTCTGCGGCACAGCGGCTCCCCTGGGCCACGGCAAGGCTGTGCAGGCCTCCTGTGGAGGGACCCAGACACACAGTACATGTCAGTCAAGCACCGACTCCTAACTCTTCCACTCACGTCGCTCAAGGCGGTCCTACATGCAAGGGATGCTGGGGAGTGTGTCTTCAACTGGGCGTCCCTGTTCCTCCCGAAACTCAGAAGTTCTATCATTGAAGGATGGACAGCAGTCTCTCCCACACTTACAACACGTGCTGTAGGTGTAGGGAGATGCTTGGGGCAAAGGAACTTGGGGTCTGAGCCTGTCTGCCCCCGCTCCCTTCTCTCCCCACTCACTCACACTTTCTGACCAAACCAAACACGGGAGTGGAAAAGGCGTCCAGCTGCCTCTGTGTAGAGGGAACAGCAGACGGGAACAAAACATTCATGGAAGGAACAGGGAGATGCATGCTGGGCAGGCACCCTATGCACTGCAGGTCACCCCTCCAGTTACCTTGAGTCCTACGCACCCTCCCCTATCGCCCCCTTTCCTCCCCTCCCCCTTCACCTTCACAGCTGGCTATCACTGCTGTGAAGTCCCACCCCCACAGGGAGCCAGCTGTGGTCTCCTGACTGAGGCCCCGCACACCTGGGTGAGGCGTTGCTCTCTCTGCTGGGATCAGATGCAGCCTCTCATGCTCAGAGCGATACAGGAGAGCTAGCATGGAATAAACAAAGGCAGTCATGTCCTAAAACTTCAGGTTTTGAAATCACTCCTTCACTCCAGGACATAATGTAACAAGGCCTTGAGATTAATCATAACATTCATTTTGGCCTGACAAATGGAACAGATCTGATAGATAAGAGTGGGTTACTTTGCTAATTCCTTTAGGACGGGCAAGCAGAACAAACCTGGTAGACGAATTTTATTAGAAGGCGCCAGTTCCCTTCTTCAAACAGCTCCCCTTCCCCAAACAGGCAAGGGAAGGTATAAAAGTAAGAGCTTTTGCCTCAGTCACGGGGCACCCCCCCATTCGGGACCCCCTCCCGCTCGGGAGCTGCAACCTCTTCTCCTGCCTCTATCCTTGTTTTAAAACTTTTTGCCTCTCTCTCGTCCATGTTTCCGTTGTTCGGCTTCACGAGACACGATCCCAGCCCACACTCAGAAACTGCCAGCAGGTCCAACATCGCCTACATCAAGATGACCTCGGACTGAGTCATCCAGTTCACAGGAGAAATTCCTGATTTGGATGGGGGGAAAGAGAAGCAAACCCCAATGCAAAACGACCCAGAGCACACATGGTGTCCGGCTGGAGCAGGGGAAAGAGAGGGTGCCCTCCTGGCTCCTTGGTCAGCCCCCAGCACTCTGGCCCTCCTTTGTCCCTGTCCTCCACTGGCACTTCTGAGGTGGGACTGGAAAGGACGTCCTTTCTGGGAGCTGCAGGCCTTTAGCAGCTCGGTTTCCAATGCCCAAGGCTGGGGGCCTGGGGTTATCCTGGGGGCCAAGCTGTGCTCAGCCAGGCTTGGATTTCCTTACAATACAGCCTCCCTAAAATCTTAGTTAAGCTTCAGCCCATTTGTTTCTAGTCAATTCCAAGGGCTGGAAGCCACAGCCAAAAACCTTACCTTGCGGGTAGAATCTAAACTAGAAATTTCTGTCTGCTGGTAGTAGGGCACGCCACTCTGCCTAAACATCCCCACCCCACCCCCTTAGTTTGTTGTTTTCTGCTGTGAAGACATTGGAAGTAGCCTCAGGTGATGAAATGCCAATTATGTGCTTTGCTACAGACTGCACCCCGGTTGTCAACAAAAAGAAGGCACGTCCTCCACTTTGTATGAAAGAAACAAGCATCTGGGGACATGCTGGAGACAGGCCTGGGGCTGGGCTGGGCTGGGCTGGGAACCCTCTGGGCTCCTGCCCCAGGATTTTCCTCTGCTAAGTCACCAGCCTGCCTGCTGAGCTCTCATAACCTTAGCTTAGAGAGAAGGTTTTGTTCTCTTCACCTCTGCTAAACACCAGGTTATTCAGTTCTTAAAGCGGCATTTTCTGGCTCCTCTGTGTTCAGGTGGGCCAGTTTCAGATTTATGATGTCTCAGCAGCTTTCATGGGACCTCAGTGAGTGAGCCACCACGTCTCCACGCGTGAGGCTCCCCGCGGACTCTCCTGGTGCTTCAGTCTCACAGGCACACAGCCCATGGCCCCGGGGAAAGAGGCAACATTGTATTTCTATTAGCCCCCCAGTGCTGCTGTGGCAAATTACCCCAAACTAAGTGGCTGAAAACAACACACATCTTTCTCTTACAGTTCTGAAGGTCCGAAGTCCAAAATCAGCTGCACCAGATCACCGTCAAGGGCGTGGTCAGGGCTGTTTTCCCCTGGAAGAGGCTCCAGAGCAGGTCTGCTTCCTGGCCTCTCCAGCTCCTAGTGGCTGTCCACATTCCTGGGCGTGCAGCCCCTTCCTCCATCTGAAAGCTGGACGCTCCAGCCCCTTCCTCGTTTATCACATCATCTTCTCTCACTCTGATTCCTCCGGGATCCCTCTTACAGGGACCTGCCCGGGTTAGCCAGAAGGATCTCCCCATCTCAGGGCCCTTAATTTAACCACACCTGCAAGCCCCCTTTTGCCTTATAAGGTAACATTCAGGGTTCCAGGGGATAGCGCAAGGAGATCTTTGGGGGGCGTTACTCAGCCGGCCACAATTCATGGCATAGAGCAAAGGTTCTCAATTTCCCCCATGAGAGACGGGGTCCTCCTCCCTTCCCCTTTCCCCCTGCCCTAACTCAATTCAGCCATTTCTAGAGCTCAGGGTCTGCCCCAGCAGCATCTCACTTCCTAGTACAAAATTCTGCAAGAGTTAAGATGTTGGTGGTTTCAGGAGGGACAAAATCCAGCTCAGATCAGCTCCTACAATCCTTCGAGGCCGAAAGCTTTTCTGAAAGAAATGGTTTATTGGGCTACATGCTAGCCAGAAAAAGGACCAGGTCCTGGGGCGTGAGGTCCAAACCACCAGCAGTAGAGTTCTTTTATACAATGAGTTTGGGGAAGAAAGATGTAAGCTGTTTTAAAAGAATTGAGGGGACGGGAGGAGGTGAAGTGGAGCTCGTTCTGGGACAGGCGCAGAGGTGGTAGAAGTGTTCGCTCCTGCGGATCGTTTGCTGACAACAGTTGCGAAGTTCATACGGAAGCAAGATGCAGTGGCACCTGGTAGCTGGCGAGTCTCTAGAAATAGTCTCTAATCATGGAAATGGCCACCTAGAAGTTAATTCGGAGTTTCCACGTGCACTTCGGAATGTAAGCAGTGTTTTGTTGGTTTTGCCCTGGGCTGTTAACTGATTAACCTTCTGTCTCTTCCTTCCCCATTCCGGCCTGCTGTCATTAACTTAAGGCATCTCAGAATTTTGTCCTTGTCACACTGTAAAGGGAATTTCTTGGCTTCTGTAGCTCCACAAGTCCAGAGGTGACTGAGTTTGGAGAAGGGCTGATACAGCTGCTGGACAGTGACACCCTGAGGTCACAGCATGCCGGCAAGGGAGGGGCGGCAACGACATCACCAAAGGCAGAAGCCATGTTGAGAAAAACTGATAGATTTGCTGACCTAACACATTAACTTGTTTGTTAACTTTTCCTAAATTGGACAAAAAATATGTACCATGTCTGACACAGAGTTAATATATGGAAATCTTACAAAGAAGGAAGTAAAAGGCCCCAACAGGAAATAGTTTGATTTTTTTTAATTAAGTATATATTTTATAATTAAGTATATAATTTTAAATGTTTGAGTAAATAGATCAAAAGAGTTATTTAAAGGAGAAATATAAGCGGTAAATGAACAAATATACAATGGAACGTTTTAGTAATTTTTTAAAATAGAAAATAAATGAAATACCATATGGATAGGCCGGCAAAGATGAAAAAGGATGATGTAGGCAACAGTGCTGGGAAATGGACACGCCGATGATGGGAGCGCAAACTGGGTCACATTTGTGAAGTGCAGTTTGTCAAAAGCCCTATGAACACACACACGCTTTGACCCTCCGATTTCTCTCCTACGAATTATCGTAAAGAAATAGTTGGACGAGGAGTGACGATACACACACACACAGGTACACTCTTTAACATAATTGAAATCAGTAAAAAGTTGGAAACAATCAAAATGTTCAACGATAAAGGAAACAGGTTAAATGAATTACGAGGTGGCCAATGTAACACAACCATTAAAAATGATGACATTGATATTCGTGTTTTGTGTGTGTGTGTTTTTGTTTGTTTTTTTGACAAAGAAAGTTCACACTATATTGTTAAGTGGATAAGGCGGATTACAACATTTGTTGGAATAGGTTTTACATATAGATCTGGAAGAAACTTCTAGAAGGCCATTGGGTCAGTTAAGATGTTCCCAAAAGAAGAAAGTATGATTCAACCGATTTAAACAATAAAGAAGGGGTTTCATCGGTTCAGCATTTGTAAAGTCCGGGTCTGAGAAAGGTTTTGACACAGTTCAATCCAGGCTGCAGACCATTTCTCTGCAGTGTTCTTGTTCCTGTCCCCATTTGTGTGGACACATGGTCTTCAGGCTGGCTGTCCTCACAGTGACAACACGGCCAGGAGAAGGAGAGTTTGCTCTCCAGAGCTACACTCCGATGGGGCCCTGTCTGAACCAGGCACGTGGCCAGGACTGCCTGGTTGAGACTTAAATTACTTCTTCCCCTAAAGCAATCACTTTGTAAAGGAGGAGAGCCTTGCCACCCCTGCAGCCAGGCGTGGGGCCAGTCCCTCTCAAACCCCATGACCTCTACAAAATGGAATGTACGTGGGGTGGATGACCATACAACGCCCACCACAGAAAAACACCCAAATGCTAACAGTGGTTGCCTCTGGGTGGACGGATAACGGGAAATTCTTTGGAAATACTTTGTATGTTAAGAAACTCAAATATCTTTCAAGGCTCACTTTTCACATGAATTATTTGACCAACTTTACTCCAACAAACCTCCCTCCGAATTGACTCTAGCCATTCTTTTCATGAACCTAGTACCGTTTTATAGTTTCTTCATATGGATCTTTCCCATCCTTACTAGCTTTGTTCCTATGTGTTTTATGTAAGTGGATTTGAATATTTTTGCTTCATATTCAGCCCCCACTGTGAAATAATCTCTTATTAGTTCTCATAATTTTTCATGTTTTTTTTTTTTTTACCTTATGAAAACAGGTTAAAATTTTTTCATGTAAAGAAAAGTAAGACTAAGATCATGGATCATAGAGGGCCTTGCCTGAGGAATCAGAGTGACATGAGCAGATGTGTGACTCAGCAGGAGCCCCCCGAGACCACCTGCCTAGCAACTGTACCCCTTCTCCCGAGACTCCCCGCCTCTTCCCCACACACGGAGTCCCTATGGGTTGCTGTGTTCTCTTGAGCTCCTGCCCCATGACCATAGCCGTCCGGCGCAGCCGTGGGCATGACCTGATCTGGGTTGATGAGTCCCCTCCCCAGCATAGTTTTGGCATGAGAGGCAGGGTACTGGGCTCCTTTCACAGGGCAGAAGCAGCAAGATAGGAGCTCAGGAAGGCTGGCGCCCTGTCCCCTGCTGTGTGGAAGAGGAGCAATGGACGAAAAGAGAAAAACAGCGAGGATGGCTTTCAAGACCCTGGATCCAGTTGTTCCTCAGCCCAGCTCTCCCCCTTACCCTGCACAGAGGTCCACCACCCCGCGGTCCTGGGAACAGTGACAGCCCAGCCAGGAGGACAGCATGAGGCCAGTTTGGACATCCTCAGAGGGGATCAGCTGTGAGACTGGGACATGTCAGACTTGCTCTATGAACCAGTGGTCACGATGAGTCACTGGGTGTGGGGAAAAGAGAGTCAAGCTTCCTTTTAAAGTTATCTTTTAGCTAAAGAAGGAAAGAAATGAAAATTTGCTAATATTTAGTACATGAATTGATAGAGGTATGTGCATATGATTTCTAAAGAACTGTGTACATACTAGCATTTGAGTTCAAAATTTACTTATAGACATGGACAATAAAGTTAGAAGACCCTGATATAAATGGCTCTTTATTTCCACTCAGTGTCTTATTGCCAATAATAGCAACTGCCTCCTGTTCTCTGCTAAACTATGCAACGCGTGTTCCACCCTCCTGTCCTGTTGTGCCCCTCATGTTGGGTGTTCCAGCAAACGGAATGCTCACTGGTTAGACCCAGAGCTGCTCAGACTGGCATGCCATGCCCCAAACTCTGTCTGTGCCCAGCCTGGCACGTGGAGCTGCTCAGAACATGCTTGCTGGACTGATGAAAGGTTATGAAATTGTCCTCAATGCCAAGAGTGCTATTTGCTACGGCTGATGTCCTGCCCTGTGCCCCCTCCATCTCCACCGTGAAGAAGGCGGGTGCTGGAAGATGCAGATGGGCTGATAAAGCCTTTCCCCTGGTTCCCCTTGGGGTGAGCCTTACATTCTAGAAATTTCGATCGGAGCAGGTGCATGGGGAGGAAAGACAGTAGGAAGGAGAGGGACTGTGACCGCCAGGGAGGAGAGGAAACGTGTCAGGACGAGCATGGAACTCACCCCGCTCAGGGCTCTGTGCCTGATGGGACTCCAGTAGTGTTTCTTTTGTCCTTTACAGCCCAGATGCTCAGTGACCTGAACAAAAATTAAATTCTGGAATCCCGTCTTTATGCGCCCAGCTCTGTGACTATAGCCACACGCCTTGAGGCTCGTGGATGCACCGTGGGGTCTGCACTGGTCACTCTTGTTCTCCTCCTGCTTCCTGGATGACCTGTGGACATGACTGGTTCTTCCAAAGGAGGGTGATGGCTGCCCAACCATCTCCTTGGTACATAGCAGGGGCAGGGGACAGGGGAGCCCTTCTGGGGTAATTAGACCCCCTAGTAACGTACCTAAAGGCAGCCTCTAACCAAGGGACCTAGCCCAGGGCACAGCTGCTGTGACATGACCCTACGGCACCATCCAGGGGACCTCTGCCATGCCTCAGCCTCTCTGTCCCTGTGTGTCCCAGGGTGCAGGCTGGACCTGGGGTGGAAAGGAGACTCGGGGGACAGCAACTCGGGCGGGCCTCTGTTGGGCATTACCCATCCACCTCCTCGAACGGGCTCAGTCCTTCCCGACCCTGTCCTTGCTTCCCAGATCCCTGTCCCATCACACATGGGCCCACATCCAGCTCCTCCATGACTCAGGTCCTTCCCAGACCCGGGGAGACGAGGAGGCACTGCTGAGAGGCGAATTCCCTCCCTGCAGCGTTACCAGTCATCGCTAGATGGCGCACAGTGCAGCCAAGACTCCGGCCGCCGCCGCAGCCAGAACAGGCCTCGGCCACAGTTACCCAGCGCGGAGGCTGCTTGGGGAGGCGCCTGGTCCGTAGGAATGCATCCGAGTTTGAAGTGAGAACCTGGACAGAGGTCCAGGAGCCCTGTGGGAGCCGGGCCTCGGACGCCTGCACCCAAATCCCCCAGATCTTTCTGTCCCTGCTGTAGGGGCAGGCCAGGGAGCCAAGACTGGACACCCCCTGCCTTGAACGTCAAGCAGTGTGCGGAGGGTGGCAGCCAGCCCAGGCCAGCCAAGGCAGGCAGAGAGGAGCTTTCTGACAGGGGTCCACGATGCCAGGCACCCTCCTAGCCTGCAGGGCGGGGGCACCCGCCGGGCTCCCACGTGCTGCCTGCCTCCTATGTCTGTGTCACACGGCTCAAGTCTGCACAGGCTGCGTGTGCCTACCATCTTCTCACTCTTGTCCCCACCACTCTGGCCACCGGGGTTTCAGGCGACAACCTCCCACCCCACCTCACCCAGCCACCTCTGGCTACTTGGTCAGTAGCAGCAGGCGGGGCATGCCTGTCAGGTTAACTGGATAGAAGTGACCGGAAGGAAATGGAGACATGAACAGCTATGGCCACTGCATCCTGGCCCCAGAACCCTTTCACCCCTTCCTGGACCTTTGCTGCAGCTCTGCTGTCCAGACGGCAACTGGCCGTGGCAGGATTTACCGTCAAAGAGAGAGCTCTTGTTCCCCAGCAGGGCCACATGGTTTGTAAATATCAGTGTCGGGTCTAGAATCCACTTGGGAAGTCCTGGTGCTGGATGTTGCTTGGTAGGACATGGAAGGAAGGGAACAGAGGAAAGCAGGCTGAGCAAGTCCTAGCCCCTCTCTGGGTCTCATCTTTCCCCAACTGTAAAATGGGGTCATAATCCCATCCTGTGTGCCTCACATAGTTCTTTGTAAGATCAAGGGAGAAGGGAGGAAGCCGGAGGGAAGAAGTGGGGAGGAGGGGAGAGAGGAAGGGAGGTGGGAAAGGAGAGAATGAGGGGCAGAAGGGACAGAAGGAAGGAGGGGGGAGACTGAATGGGGCTTTCTCTCTTTTCAAGCCCCTGATGAGCTGCTGACCTAGGGCTGCCCTCAGCCTGGGGCTCCTTCCTGGAGCTATCAGAGTTGGGCGTGGCCCTGCGTCTTTGCAGCAGCCGCTCTTGGGCTCCCGCCAAGGCCAGGGGCACTGAGCACCTGGTGCCCTGCCCTCCCTGCCCTGGCTGTTTCCTCCTTTCCTCGGTCACTCCTGTCAACCGCTGACCCCAGACGCTCCTCCATGGCTGCTGCTTCGGCCACACCCAGCGTCCAACCAGCCAGGTGGCCGGCTCGTGGCACAGGGTGAGCTGCAGGAGCCAAGAGGCCCTGAGTCATCCTATCCACAGGCACGGACCTGGGGCTCGGGGAGTGTCTGGGACCGAAGTCTTCAGAGAAATCCGAAAAGGGAACTGGACAAGGTCTGAGCCTCCGAGTCTGTGCCCCGCGGCCCTGGCACACGCTGGGTCGGGTGCCGAGGACCCATAGCCTGCCGCTCCCACGGCTGCTCTCCCCTCATGTCCTGCGCGTCACCCTGACTCACGGGCATGACATCGTCCACTGTAAACCTGGGATGCCACCAGGTGCACCAGTCAAGTGGCCCTAACTCTGAGTGACGGTGACCAGGGCTCTGCCCAGCCCCTTCCTGGGCCTCACCTCCCTCATCTCGTGCACCCCACAAAGCTCTCTGACGCGCCAACGAGCAGTACAGGGCAATTGCCGGCATGAGATGCAAGCATGGCACCAACGTCGAGGTCTGATTTTAGGAGTTTGGGGGCCAGGACGACTGCACTCAACCCCGCTAACTTCTCCTCCCTCCCCGCCAGACGAGCCTGGGCCTGCCTGGGCTGGGACGCGCAGCACACAGGAGAGCTTCCTGAGTACTTGAGAATCAGTTCACACAGGCCTGAAGCCCCTCCTGCTTCTCAGCCACCACACAGGACACGCTCGCCTTGCCCGCCCAGCACAGCCGGGCCTGCAGCTCCCCCGGAACTCTGGTCCAGGCTGGCCTCAGAACCAGCTTGCCTGACTTAGTGGTCTCTTGCCCCCGGGGTAGGGGCAGCCTGGCAAAGGAGCAGCCTTTGAATATCTGCCTACGGCTCTGAAGTCACGCTGTGAACCATGGTCATGCTTCAGCCCGTTCCCTTATTGGAAAAGGCAGAGGGTAATGAAAGGGTGGATTTCCTTCTGCGAGTTTAAGCGGGAGACAAAGCAGGCTCTCTGTACCTGGAGACCTAGCCCTCCTCCTCCTGCTCCCAGGGAAGTCACCAGCTGACCGAGGGGACAGCAGACAGCGGCCGAGTGCCTGGGGGCCGGAGAGTGCCAGGGCCGGTGTGTGCCTTAGACCCCTCCCTTCTGCACCCCCACTTTACGGGTGGGTGAGCTGAGGCCCAGAAACCAGAGGGTATACTTAAGGCCAAGCTGCACCGAGCCCCAGCTCCTCTGAAGCCCAGCTAGCGTGTTCTGCTGCCCCCTCCTCTCATGACAGGAAGCAGTCTCCAAAGGGAGGAGGCACAGAGGAAAAGAGAGAAGCGCAGTGTGAGAAGCAGCCGCTTCGGATGGAGGAAGGGGGTACAAATGAAGGGGTGGCCTCTCTCAGACCTCACCCCTGGTTCTTAGGCCTCTGCTGCAGGGGTTAGGGGCAGAGGTCGGAGGGGCACTCCCAAGAAAGAGCACTCCGCTTCCTGACCCCTCAAGCAGTCACCCGTGGGGAAGTCCAGCTGCTTGGGCCCAGACCAGTGAGACCCCAGCTTCCCTCTGAAAGTGGGGGGGCCTTTACAGTAGAAAAACATGGGCCAGCCCCGCGTGGGCCAGTGAGCTGCACCCTCCACAACTAGATTGAAGACAGCGAGCTGCCGCTGAGCTGCTGGTTGGGGCGGCCGGATGGCTCAGCTGGTTAGAGTGGGAGCTCTCAACAAGGTGGCCGGTTCAATCCCCGCATGGGATGGTGGGCTGAGCCCCCCGCAACTAAAGATTGAAAACGGCTACTGGGCTTGGAGCTGAGCTGCGCCCTCCACAACTAGATTGAAGGACAACGACTTGGAGCTGATGGGCCCTGGAGAAACACACTGTTCCCCAACATTCCCCAATAATAAAAAAAAAATTTAAAAAGAAAGAAAGAAAATCCCATTTGAGGCCCCAGTGTTGGCAGGGGACCCCAAGAGACCAGCTGGCCTCCTGCAACCCCCATGCTTACTTTCCAGGGAAGTGGGCCCAGCAAGGGGGTGAAAACGGCCAGCAGAGCATCTGGGACCACAAGAGACCCCTCGGCGCCCAGCGCCCAGCCAGGGCTCTCTCCCCACCCCAGCTGCCTAGAGTTCCACGTGGACAGAGAGTCAGAGACTGGCTCAGAGCAGCAGTGACATGGTGCCAGGCTCTGTGCCAGGTCTTGCCCAGGCATCTACCTGTCAACTGGCCTCTAGGGAGGGGCAGTGAGCAGGTAGCCCCAGGCCCAGGTGCATAGCGGGTTCAGAGCTTGGACCCCCAACACTGAGTGGAACAGAGTGGGGCAGGACCCCACCACATCTTACCAGGCAGTGCAAGGATCCCGTCTATCCACATTCCTGGGGAGTGGGCAACCTGCAGTTCTCACCCCCACCCTGGCCCCAACCCACTGAATCAGAATCTCTGGGGTCTGTGTCCCTACCCACCAGCCTAAAATGCTTTTGCCCTTGGTCTGTGGACAGAGAGAGGCAAAGCTGAGGCAAGGGCGTCCTCACGACCCCTCCCACCGGTGAAAGAACACTGCTGTGGAATTTTCCATGACCCTCTAAGTCTGTCTGCAGGGAGGCTGTGCCCCCGGCTCACAGCAGCTGCTAATTGGTGCTGCCTGTTCTATTTCTGCTCCAGGCCTAAATGAGGTCACCCGCCTGCCAGTGTCACCTGAGGTGAGCCCAGCTGGAGAGCTTGTCCGCCCAGAGGCCCAGCTGCCCAGCTCCATGCCTGGGGAAGGCCATGAAACCTGGATCAGGACAGCCTTGGGTGACCGCCGCTTGAAATGGAAAGATTTGCCAGGGCACGGGACTTCAAGCGCCCAAATGGGAAGTCCCAGGCAGGCCAGGAGGACCAGGTCACCGAGGACAGATGGGACGATTCTAGTGTGCCTGCTCTGCTGTGCCAGTTCCTAGCTGAGTCGGTTGTTAGCTTCTCTGAAGGGGAGAAAGGCTAGGGCATGCCTGGCAGTCACGGAAGCCCACACCTCAGGGCCTCAGGTGGGTGCTTACTCGGCTGTGGAGCCAGCAGGACCCCAGAGCCCCAGGCTATAATCTCCCAAGTGTCTGTGGCAGCACCCACCATGTCTTAGGTTCCACTTTGGCTTCCAGATGTACCTGGGGGAGGGGAGCCAGGCTGAGATGCAGATGTCATCAGAAGTGCTTTGGAGGTGCATGGATGATGACGGTGGAGAAGGTAACAATCAGGAGGATCGGGAAGGTAGCCTCAGGCCAGTGAGGGGAGGGTGTCAACTCACCCTGCTTCACCCTTCCCACATCTTTTGTTTTCAGAACAGCCTTTGTAAGCAATACTATACCTTTGAGACCTGTGTTTCAATCTACCCCCAAACTCTTTGTACAACCATCACTGGTCCAAGGTCTGTGCTCCCCACACTTGGAAAGAACTGAGAAGATGGGAGACCTAATCCTCAGATCCAGCCTAAGAAAGGAGAGTCCAGGCTTCTTTTACGTGGAGGGGAGGGGGCTGGGAGGGCAAGAGGTGACTGATGCCTGCAGACACGTGGGCGCCGGCAGGGTCTCGGGAGATGCTCTTAGTCTGGTGACCTGAGTTGACGTGAGTCTGGCCATGAGGTTCTCACTAATCTTTGGGAAACGATACATCCTTCCCTTATCTCCTGGGAGAGGCGCTTTGTGGTAAGGGGCTGTTTCTGTAAAACGTAAGCCCCAAGCAGAATTCCTGTCATAAGTGTGTCTACACAACACCAAGCACAGCTACTAGCCTGAAGGCCCCGGGAACAGAGCAGGCTGGACCAGGATGGAGTCAGAGCATTTCACTCTGTTGCATAACCTTGGTAAACTAACCCA
Organism: Rhinolophus hipposideros; assembly: GCF_964194185.1. Lineage (NCBI taxonomy): Eukaryota > Metazoa > Chordata > Mammalia > Chiroptera > Rhinolophidae > Rhinolophus > Rhinolophus hipposideros. The sequence continues at coordinate 2,625,334 of NC_138055.1, forward strand.
CAATTACCATGAGTACATTTATATATTATACGCATATAACACTGGGGATACTGTGGGAAGCCCTGCCCTTCTGGAACTCACATGCCAGCATGATCGAAGAGCCGTAAATGCACAAGCACAGAAACACCCAAGACCAGCATGGGGTGGCGATAAATAGTTCATAACAATAAAGGGGTACAGACAGGGCAGGGACCCATTTAAGCACAGAATGGAGCAAAGGGAGGTGTGGCCTATAGGAGTGGAGGACTGAGGTTTCCCAGGAACTGGTAAGTTCAAAGGCCCTGAGGTGAGATCAAAAAGTACCCAGGAAGCAGGTTTGGTGGGTGAGCAAGAGCGAGGAGCCCAGTGGAGGGGGTGAACAGGGAGGGAGGGCCCTGGGGGCAGCAGGGAAGGGTTCAGATGCCATTTGTTTTCCTTTTTCAGAGCAGGAAGATCAACTTGTTCCAGGAGTTTTGTGGGAACACCCTTTCCTTTCTGGGTGTGTTTAATGATCCCTCTAACAGGTCTAGATGCAGTTGTGAACCTCAGCTCCCAGGCCACAGCAGCTTCCTGTTAGGAGTTTTGGAGATAAGGGGCACGATGTAGAAGTCTCTAAGCCTGAATTGTCTGGGAAAGTCCCTTGTCACCTTCACCTGTGAATGGCAGCCTGGCAAGCAAACCACCCACGTGGGGACAACTTCCTCTCACCCCCTTGACCATGTAGACACAGCTCTGGGGACCCTGGGACATTACAACATCTGAGAAAGGGCTTAAAGATGTTCTTGTTTATCTTTTGGTTTGGTTGTTTGAGAAATTCCGGGTTGTTTCCATAACAAAAAGATCTTCATGTCACTCTCTGTTGCTGATGGGGGAGTCTGCTTATAGAAACACATAGTGTGTGTCTGCTTTGGCTCAGATAGAGCAGGGCCAACCCCTCCCCTCACCACTCCCCCAGCAGCAGACTGGGCCTCTGAGTCTCAAGTCCCTCATCTGAGAAATGGGGACAATGTGCTTTGCCTCCAAGGAATGCTATGAATTGGGTCCCAGATGACACAGAGCAGGGCATCAATTAAAAGAGGGGGGCGGTGGCCACTGCTGGGCTTGATGAGTTCCCTGTGTCCTCTGAGTTCTGCAAATTGTGAAGAACCTTCTTCTATTAGGATTTTAATCGTTGCCTCTGGGCTCCCCTCACCCTTGCAGCTCCCACAGTTCTGCCTCTAGGCCTCAATTCAACACCCTTTCCCAGGAGGCCTACCTGACCCTGGGCCGGGCTGGACCCCCTGCCAGGTGCTCTCAGAGCCAAGGCCCTCGGTCAGCCACGTTGCTGGGACTATTGGTTATCTGTGCCCACAGTGAATTTGTGCAGGAGACCTTGTCCGGTTCTGCTCGTGGGCTTGGGTCCCTACCCTGTCAGTACCTGGCACACAGGAGGGCCCAGTGAATAGGAGTCACAGAAATGGCGGCATTCCTATACTTTTCAAAGGCTGCTGCCCCTTTCTGGCCTCAGTTTCCCCACCTGGAAAGGGGGTGGAGCGAGCTGTTCCATGTGCCAGATTTCCCCGTCAGCACTATTCTCAGGGCAGAGCTCCGTGCCCAGAGGTCCAGTTCCACCCCTTTCTGGTTCCCTGGTTCTCATGCCTCTGTGCACACAGACTGTAGAAGGGTACAGTTTTCCGTTTGTCTTTTATTTTTTTCGGAGCTCTTCCCGCTTGACCTCCCACGGATGGTGTCCTCTGGCCACCCACGGCCGCCCAGCAATCTTCTAAGCATGACTTGTCTTGGTGCCTACTGAACTGATTCCAGGAATTCTCTAAGATCAGCCTGCCATTTGTGTTCTTCCCACTGTTTTTCTTTTCTTTTTCTTGTTTTTCTTTTGTTTTGTTTTTGGACTCAGTACTTCATCCTCTGTTTATGTTGCAAAACTTCTGGATTGAACACAGATTGTGTTTGTTTGTTCGTCTTTCCTCCAGGATGTTATTTGCATTTTTTGTGGGTTTGTTTGGAGCAGGCTTTCTCCCTCTACTCTGAACGCAGCCCATCCCTGCCCTCCTGTCCCCAGACCCACTTACGTCCCACCCCTAGGTAAGGGAAGTTACTGTTGCCCGGCCCCCACACCCTGGCTGAACCAGGCCACCAGGCTCCTGGGCCTTTGCTCTTTCTTTTTCTTTACAGAATGCAGACATTAAAAAGCAAGTAACATGCTGAGTAAGCTCTCCAGACTCCTCCTGGACACTTGGCCATGGAGGGATTGGCGCTCGAAGATCTGAGAACCACGGCTTATAGCTCTCCTGTGCAGTAAGCGCCTCTGCTGTGTCCCGCAGCCCTGGGCACAGGTCAGGTTTGCCCCATGGCAACACCCAACTCCACCAGACCAGGGGGTGCAAAGGTCTCCCCTCTGAGCTCCAGGATGGGTCACAGGTATCACCCAGGTGGGGGCCTCCCCAGGTGCCCCTCTCCCAAGCCCTTGAGGCTGGGCATTGTAGCAGTTCCCACTCCTTGACAGGAGTCAAGGCCACACTGCTTCAACCGGAAGTGGACACTGTGCTGCAACCTTGCCAGGTGCCCTCCCTCAGCCCGCCCTGCGCTCTCTGCCAGCACCTTAGCTCCCCCGCCTCTAACAAGGCCAGCCGCCTGCGCTCTCTGACCATCCCAGCTGCCCAGCTTCCTTCAGCTGCAGAGGTGAGCAGAGGAGTCTCCCTCCTGCCCTGAGGTGCCCCAGAGGCCACCCAGCAGGAGTTGGCCTTTTTCCCTGGCGCATCTGCCACTAAGCCAGCTCCCGGGGAAGGCAGACTGGCTCTCATCCTGCCCCCACAGGAGAGGAAACCCGGAGCGCTGCCCACAGCGTGGCCGGTGGAGTGAGGCAGACTCTAAGCCCACAGCCCTGCGTTTTGTTCCCAGGCCCAGCCCTCGCCACCACGTCACCCTGACCCACGTTTCTAACCTCACCAGCCTGTTCCCTCACCTGCAGAGAAATATCACCTTGAGGACTGAATGAGCCAAAGCTACGCAGTGACAGGCATCCCACCAGGGCCCCACCGAAGCAGTCACCTCGACAGGCCTGGGAGTCCACAGGGTCCAGACCAAACCCACAAATGGCCTTTGGGGCCCTCCCCTGGGTGTGGTGCTCCCCACGGCTCCCAGGGGTTCGAGCAGCCCCGATCCCTGGCCACCTTTGGTATTATTTTTGGCTAGTCCCACTGCACTGGCCCTTTCAGCCCAGACCCACCCTCTGGCCACCACCCCCTGAGGGCCACCCTTCCCTCCACCTCAGGCTCTGGCTTTCCCAGGTGGGCAGCCCTATCTTCCTGCATGAGCAGGTCGGGCAGGATAGTCCTGTATCCCCTGGAGGGTGGAACAGACTGGCCCCACCAGAGGGCCCAGGGGCAGTGCCCACTGAGGGTGAGGCTGCAGTTACGCAGTTGTCTGTTCTCACATTTCAGACTCTCCCACACCAGTGGGACGCAGGAGCACCCACCCATCTAATGGCCTTCTGTATAACGTGAGCAAGTCAGGTTATAATAGTTTCGTGGGTCTAGCCTCAGTCTTTCCATCTGGAAAGTGGGGTAGATAACTCACGCCTAGACTATCATTTGGATCATGTGTGCCATTTTGTAAATCACCAGCTTACCATACGAATATTTGGGCCTCTTTGGGCCTCAGACATTTCTTCCAGGCAGTCAGCCTTGACGGGTGGCTGTTGAAAGGTTCCTCCTCCAGAGTGGATGGCAGGAGGTAGAGGGCAGAGGGCAATATTCCTGGCAGCCAGTGTGTAGCTGGGGCAGGTGTCTTTCCACCCCACCCAGCAGCGTCCTGATGTCAAATTGTGTGGCTGAGCATGGGGAGGAAGCCTGGGAAGATATGCAGGGGGCTGTCAACAGAAACAAGGCCAAGAGCTCCCAGGACAGAGGGAAAGTGGGTCAGTGCCATGGAGGGATTGGTGCTAGAAGATCTCACTGGACAGGAGGGACCAGTGAGCCTCTGGCATGGATGGCCCAGTGGGTGGGATATTTATGGGTGACAGGTGGCAATGCTATGTGCCTAAACAGGACTTCAGGGTCCAGGCAGCCCACGTGTGAGGAGACCTGGGTAGACACAGTGCAGGGCGATGGATGTTGACCGCTGCTGGGCAGCATGTCTGCCTTAGATAAGCTGGCTGATTCGGGCCGCAGCCCAAGCCTGCAGACTGAACAGGGGCAGGTGGCAAGGCAGGGCCTGACTGTCTGGGCTCCTGGCTGCTGGGCTGAGCCCATGCTCTCTGGCCAAGCTGGCAGCCAGGGCACGTCTAGCCCCTGCAGAGGCTGGGGCCAGCTGTCCATACAGCAGGCCAGTGACCGGCTGGGGCGCTCTGCAGCACCACAGGTGGAAGTGAGGCCCTGCACGGCATCCTGGCTGGAAGCCCGAGGGAGCGAGCTGAGCTGCTGGGGACTCAGACTCATGAAGGGAGGGGGTGTGGGGTGAAGGAGAAGCCGAGTGGGGGTTTCCCAAGCAGTCACATGGGAAGGACACTTGGCCAGGGCCCCGCACTGGAGAGGCGTGCCTGCCAGGGCAGAGGTGAGCAAGGTGGCCGGAGACCATCAGGGGAGCTGGGTCTCCATGGCCTTTTGGAGGCTAGTGTTGGCTGTTGTCAGATGCCTTCACAGCCAGCGCCTGGCACAGAGCAGGGCCTGGCAGTTGCTGTAAGGCAAAGCTGCGTCTTTTACTTCATGCCCATCAGCACTCTGCTCAGAGTCATGGGCCTGCAGCCCTCCCATCGGCCCTGACCCGCCCTGTCCAACCCTCTCCACATCCAGCTCAACTGCCGGAAGCATCTTCTGAAAACTTGGCCTTCATTTTATTACCTTCTCCCCCTGGGTAGAAGCGTGGGGTTTTGCATTGGCCAGGTTCCTCCCAACTGAGTCCAGAATGACAGGTCCCCCAGGGTGGAAGGCCACAGTATTACTTTGCTAGGGTTGCAAAACACCGCAGACTGAGTGGCTTAAATATCAGAAAATCGTTTCCTCATGGTTCTAGTACATAGAGGCTGGAAGTCCAAGGTCAAGGTGCTGGCAGCTTTGGTTTCCTCTGAGGCCTCTCTCCTTGGCTTGCAGACTGCTGACCTCTTGCTGCTTTTTCAAATGGTGTCCATCTTTGAGAGAGTACCCCTGGTCTCTGCATGTCCAAATTTCCTCTTATAAGGACGCCAGTCAGACTGGATTAGGACTCACCCATATGACCTCATTCTACCTTAATCACCTCTTTAAAGGCCCTGTCTCCAAATACGGTCGCATTCTGAGGTCCTGGGGGTTAGGGCTTCAACATGTGAATTTTAGGGGGACACAATTCAGCCCATAGCAGCCACTGAGAGACCCTAGACCTGGCTTATGGACTTGAGTCTGCCAAGTGCAGAACGATGGGAGGTCCCACCTCCAGGACTCACCAATGTTTTATAGTTGATATTGCTGTCTCCCCCACAGAGGCCCTTGAGAGCAGGATGAGGTCTGAGTCCTCTCTGGGCCCCCCACTCAAGCTACAGGATTGTACGAGACGATGTGTGGAATTAAAGGATCTCTAAATGAATCACCCAGTAGGGGAAGGAGCCTAGCCCAGGGAGACCACAGAAAGAAGCCTGGACAGGAAGGCGGGTGTTTCTAAGCCCCTGCCCACGGGCCCTTTCCTGCCATCCTTCACACGCAGCAGTGGCAACACCAGCCCCCGCCTGGCAATGGTACAAAGTTTCCAGAGAAGTTTCACATCCACATTTCGAGTCTTAGAGCAGCAGTCTGGGAGGGAGGAGAGAGGGCAGGGAGATCAGGTATGGCTTGCCCAAGGGTGGGGCTACGATTCATCCCACCTTCTGTCCTACCTGCACTCAGCCTGACGGGGGGCTGGGCTCCCAGGGAGGAGTGAATCACAGGGTGCTGGCCAGATAAGACCTGTACATGTGGCTGCCCAGTGCCAGGCACAGGTGAGGACTGGGGAGGAGGTGGGGGAAGGCTCCGGTGGGAGGAGCCAAGGAGAAACTGGCAGGAATAAGGAAGACAAGGCAGCTGGGGCCCTTGGAGCCAGACCTCTGTCACTCATGAGCCCTGTGCCTTTGGGCATATCACTCAGCTTATGTGAGCACAGCTTCTTCATTGATAAATGTGGGACATATGCACTCGGTAACAAAGATCTCCCTGCTTACTGTGTGCTGAGACTGTTTTTGGCACCAGGGCTACAGGGGAAGACGTGTCATGTCCTCATGGAGCTGAGGGGGGCAGTCATGCTCTGAGGGCAAGCTGGGGCCCCGCTGGGGTGCAGTCGGTGGTCCGTTTAGCTGGGTGGTCAGGGAAGTAGAGGAGAGAGTGGAGCTGGACCAGGGTGATGAAGAGGAGAATCTGGGGGCACAGGGGTGATGTCTGCAAAATGCTCAGAACAGCAGCTCCCTGTCTTCCAGCCTGTTCAGTAGGGGAGGGCTCAACGGTCTGCCTCCCACCCCCCAGCTTTCTCTCAGGGCCCTAGGACAAAGACCTCTTCCTCCAGCCAGCCTTCCCTGCTGCCAGCCTGCAGGCCCCCTCGGCTCTGCTGGTTCCCAGGGCGGCTCACACTCCAGTCTCCCCACCCCTCCCTGCAGGCTGGCCATGAGAACCTGGGGCAGGAGTGCAGGGGCTGTGGGACCCCTAGTTGCTTGCTGCAGCCCCCAGCCCTGGTGGGGACACATACAGTATTCCAATGCTGCCTGTGACTGAGACATGTCCCCTCAGGGGTAATCTGTCCTCAGCCTGGTGTGCAGGCACAGCGGATCCCTGAACCCAGACCATCTGGTTCAAATGCTGGCTCCGTCCCTTACTGCTGAATCCTCAGTGAGGAGTGGGGATGTACCTGCCTCCCCAGGTGGTCCTCAGGATGGCCCGATAAGCTGAGGAGACGGTGGCTGTTTCCATGCTGGGTCCTATAGGGCCCACACCTCCCATGGGCGCCTGTCCTGGCCTTCAAGCTTATTTCTGAGAGGACGGCAGGGCCAGCCCAGCCGGGGAAGGGACGGGGGCTCCAAAAAGCGACCTGATGCCCAAAGTCACATCACTATGGTCGCCACGTCGGGATTGGCGTGGGCCCCCGGGAGCTCACCCTCAAGGCCAGGCCCGCCTGAAGCCAGTGGCTTCCCGCCGCCCCAACACCACTGCCCAGCAGTATTTTTGCGGCATGGAGGATCCTGCCTGTCACTACGACCCGCCAGGGAGGCGCTCCTGAGCTCCACGCGCTGGGCGACCACGGCCCGGACCCCAAGACCAGCTACAGGGTTAAGCTGCCCGCCCCCCGCCCCCCGCCCCCCGTTCCCCCGGGCCTGAGCCCCCGGCCACGGCCCGGCACCCGACCCCTCGGTCTCGCCCCCCCCCCTGGCCCCGCCAACCCCCCCCCGTCTCCGGCCCCCCCCCGCCCCGCCCCCCCGGGCCTGAGCCCTCGGACGCGCCCCGGCGAGCGCCGCGTCCACGTGGCGCGACCCCCGGCCACGGCCCGGCACCCGACCCCTCGGTCTCGCCCCCCCCGCCCCCGGTCCCCCCCCCCCGGCCCCGTCCCCCCCGGCCCCGCGGCCGCCGTGCGTAAGCAGTGACGCAGCGCCGCCCTCCTCGCGCCCCGCCCGCCCCGCGCTCCGCCGCTGCCGCCGCCACGACCCGGCCGGGCTCCAGGGGCCGCTAACGGTCCCGCGCCCCTCGGCGTCCGCGCCCCCGCCCGGCGCCCCCCGCCCGGCCGAGCCGGCGCCGGCGGGGCTGGCGCGATGGGGGCGGCGGAGCCGCTGCGCTCGGTGCTGTGGGTGAAGCGGCAGCGCTGCGCGGTGAGCTTGGACCCTGCGCGGGGGCTGCTGCGCTGGTGGCCGAGCCCGGGGCCCGGAACCAGCGTCCCCGGGGCGGGTGAGTGTCGCCACCGGCCCGCAGCTCCCCGGGGCGCGCTGGGGCGGGAAAGGAGGGGCCGCGTGGCGGTGGGGACCACGGGGGGAGCGCAGGCCTGGTGCGGGGACCTCGGCGACAGCTGGCAGGGCTCGCGAGTGGATTCACTCGGGACAGGGTGACAAAGAGGGAGCCAGGCGTGCCGGTTGGGAAGGCGAGAGCCGGGCGCCCACGGTCCCTGCGGGACGTGACCCCAGGGAGCCAGGCGCAGCGTGGCGACCGCCGGCAGGTCTGCGGCAGGAGGTGTCGCCGGCTGTCGCATGTGCCTCATCAGCACGCAGGTATTGAAGGACGCCAGCAGGACAAGGCTGAATGCGAGGATCCCGAGGGGACGCGGGCGCCGCGTTCTGGGTTTGGGTGGTTTAACCTCGGGACAGATGCTTCTCCTGAGCGGGGTTCCGAAACCGAGAGGCCCCCTTGCAGGGTAGGCGCCCATTCTGGAGAAAAGTGAAGGAAGGGGCTCATGGTTTTCTGTCCGGGATGTGCTGGGGGAGGGTGTTATTCTGGTGCCACAGGCTGCACACGTGGCCGCAGAGGCCCTCCGGATTTGGAGAAGTGTCATTTAGATACAAAAAGGAAAGGACACTACGGCCTGGAGGCCACTGCTGCCGTGGGTGGGTGGACAAGGGCACTCTCTGCAAGGGACCAGGCTCCTGGCGCAGGCGGCGGCTTATCACAGAGGTGGCATTTGATCCTGGAGGAGGAGACTTCAGGTGTTTGAGCCTTGACAAGGGAGGCAGTGTCCAGGCACAGGAAACCCCCAGCTGGCCAGCGTGGGCGTGTTCCATTTCATTCATTTCTCTTCCCCAAGTTGTTCCTCAGGGCCTGGTGGTACCCAGCCTGGGCTGGGTGCATATGACAACGTCCCAGTGCAGTGGAGCATTTTCCACTAAAGGGAGACAGAGGCACACAGGGGCACGTAGGTCTGAGGAGGAGAGCCAGCAGGGTGGGGACAGGTGATCCCAGAAGTCCTCACTTACATGGCAGCATTTGACCAGAGACCTGGAGAGAGCTGTGAATGTTGGGGAGACATGATTCAGGCAGGAGGAACAGCAAGTGCAAAGGCCCGGAGACTAGCCAGGGGGCTGGTGTGGGTGTGCAGTGGGGGTGGGGGGTGGGGATGGAGCCCTTTGACTCGAAGGGGCTGAGATGGGGACTATGGGGACTTTTACCGTGAGTGCCAGTGAAGTCCCTGGACAGCTTTATCCAGCTTAGCATTTTTAAAAGATCCTTGTGGCCCCTTCCAGGAGAGCAGACTGAGGAGGGACAGGAAGTGAGGTCAGGAGCCTTGGCCTGGGCCAGGCAGGAGGCCTGGTGAGCAGGGCTGGGTCTGCAAAGAGTTGAATAAGTGAAGTGAGGGGATGAGGGGAACGAGGTCCCGATTTGCGTTCGTCTGAAATTGCTGTGGAGGAGGAGCGATTTATTGTTTTAATTCTTGGGAATCGGGTGGTGGAGGTCCCGATTCTTGTGGGCAGAGTTTGGGATGCCTTTTCGACCCCCTTGGGGCAGCCTGGGGTGTTGTGGTGGGTGCTGCAGGCATTTTCTGACGCTGGGGTTGTGGGGCTCTGCAGGTGAGGGGAGGGATGGGGCACAGCTGGAATATTAGGTCCGGCCAAAGTCAAAAGTGGCCTTGGACCCATGACCAACACTTGGTTTCTGGCTCTGGGGTCTCCAGAAGCTTTGTCTGCACAGAGTTTATCTGTGGCTGGTGTCTGAGAGTCTACTCTGGTAGGATCATTCTTCTCGTCCCTTTGGGAGAAATGTCACGCTTGGATAGCATCACCCTTGGGCCTCCTGGTACCAGGTCCTGCTTCTAATTCTTGCTCCTTGATGCTGGGATGAAGGGAGCCTGGCCCGTTCCTCGGGCTTTGGAGCGTTTCTGTAAATCTCTGGGCTTAAGGACGACCACACACTGCCTTCATCATCCTGTTGAATGCGTCACTTCTGTGTGAGCCATGATGGGTTTTCTGCGACAGCTCCTCCTGTACCGGGCTATATACAGTGTTGAAGTAACTAGCCCAACTAGGGGTCGAACCAGGAACTCGGTGGGTCCAAGTGCAGCCGCTGTGCTTGTAAGCAGTGAGGTGTGGCCTCTCTCAAGTCTGAGGGGCCACGTGGACACTGGACAGACCCCACCCATGGGGAATGTCTGGGTAGGAGTCCAGTCACTGCCAGTTTGCAGTGTTGGCACCCTCGGCTGCCTACTATTATGGTTTCCGGTCACCAGATTCTGGGTTGTGTGCAGTGGTCTGCCTGCTTTTGCTGGCCGCCTACTCCACAGCTGCCGCTCTCTTTCTGGAATGGTGGTTGCTTCACTGTTAAACCATGACGGCGCTTTTGTACAGGCGCCTCCAAGCTTCCTGATGGCTGTCCCCTCCCAGAGAGGCTGGGGTTGCGGCCCTGGCTGGTGGGCTTCCCCTAGGGAGCGGCCTGCGCTTGTCTCCTCTGCTCTCCAACATGATGCAAAGACACAGCTGTGCCCCCTCTTTGGGTTTCCTCCTAACTCGGCACCCCCAAAAGGCATCAATCAGGCCCCTGGTGGATGATTTCATGCTGGAGGGCAGGAGAGCGGAGGGCAGACATGTACCTGTCCACGGGACACTGAATTCAATTAGCAGAATGCAGTGGCCAGCCCCACCGCCCCTACCCCCAGGTGTCCGGACATGCCTGGGCGGACTGTGGCCTGGTGGGGCAGGAAGGGGGTGGAGGTTGTGCAAAAACAGCCTCTAGGAGGACCTGGGAGGCCAGGCAGAGGGTGCCATGGAGCTCCAGGATGGGGAGGGGAGGGTGTGGGGGGAGGGGGATCATGGGTAGATTGGAGGGGTGGGGGGGTGAATTGAAACTGCTTCAAAGAAGGACAGAGAAGGGAGCCGAGCCAGGGTCCTGCGTGCACTGGGCTAGCTCTGGCATCTTAGGTTATTTCTTCTGACCCTGTTCATTTCTCAGTAATATCACTCCTGTTTTCAGATGTGAAAACTTGAAGCCATAATTTGACTGCTGGTAGGGCACATGATGTACAACGGAAGCTGGCTTTTAATCCAGCGTGTGCTCTGCACTCTCTGAGTCTCCATGCTGGGAATGGGGCTCTGTTGGCAGCCCAGGTGGGATTAGGAACTCAAAGGGGCAGGGTTTCTGGACCCAGTGAGAGCTGCACCTAAGGAAGCTGTGAGCCAGCAAGTGCCCCCGGGTCGGAAGTGGGGCCGACTGAAAACAGGAAACCCTGACAGACGCTTCTCAAAGTGCCTCCTGTTAGGTGAACTTGAAACAAACTGAAACTACATCTGGATTATACCCCTGGCTGCAGTAAAACACACTCAAATAGAACACACTCAAATAGAGTGGGTTCCTTTAGAGTTGGGGCTGGGAGGAGTGTGTGTGTGTGTGTGTGTGTGTCTCTCCAGGGATGGGGTGGAGAACTCTCCCCTTTCTTCCGCCAGTGCCATCTGGACATCCAAGGCTGGTGGTGAGCTCTTTGGGCAGGCCACTGCTGTTTTTACAGAGTGTGTCCCCAACACCCCCTATGAGGCAGCCAGCAAAACGCAGGCAAGCCACAGACACTGCAGCTCCATGGATGTTTGCCTTGCTAGAAAGTTCATCCATATGCATGCTCGCTGGTCCCCTGGTCCGTTGGGTGGCCCTCCCCTGCCCGGCTTGCATTCCAGTCTCCCCACCGTGTGACCCCATTGTACCCCCATTGTACCCGCCCCACCTGAGCCCTTCCTGACTCCACCTGTATACCCGCTTCTTACCCATTCATCCCGATCCTCTGCACTTGAAATGCATTCCCTCCTGCTTCCCCATATTCAGATCTCACCCTTGTTCAAGGCCAGCTCTCCTAATACCCTTTGGTAATCTTTTTATTTGATTTTGTTTGTACTTCTCTGCTAGTGATTTCCTTCTGCTTTTTAATTTTTGACTTGTTTGTCTCCCTTACATTGTCTCTGGGGGCAGAATCCAGCGTCAGATGGCTGTATTTCCTCATCATCTCCTCTTTCCCACTCCCCAGGAGCACCTGGAGTACTGCCTCCACAGTAGGTGCTGACTAAGCGTTTGAAGGATGAGTGAGGAAGAGTTCAGCCTGGCCCTCTAAGGAGTGGGGCGAGAGCAGCGCAGGTGCTCCGACCCTGTATCCCTCCTGTGCAGGGAACAGGGGTGAATTTTGGGGTCGCCACTGCCCCTGGCGTGAGAGCTTTGGGGAGGGTGTCCCAGTGGTTTCTGGCTCTGTTCTCACTTAAGCACCTTTACTTTCCTCTAAAGAGACGTAGACCTGAAACCACTGGGAGTGGCAAGGAAGTGGAATAGTTTGTGTAAAGCCCACAGATTCTACAGAATCCTGAGGCGTAAACACAAATCCTAAAGTGCGGCGTAGATAATCCGCCTGATGTGTGCTGAGTCTTACTTACGTCCCATTATGAAGCCAGAAGTCATGCAGGTCATCAAATTATATAAGCTGATGACCTACATATTTCGATAAGGAGGCGTCTCAGTCTGTCTGAATAGGAAATAAGTGGCAATCCCATTTTCCTGTTTTCAAAAACACGCAGAACCTCTTTCCAGATTTGCACATGAGTCACTGGAAGCGGTGTCAGCAGAGGTCAGAAAAACAGTGGTCCTCCCGGCAGTGTCTCTTGCGGCACTTGCCTCAGTTCAGTTATTGTCAGATCACGTGATTTAGCAGTCGTGGAAAACTGTCATTGTTCTGAGATTATTCCGAGGGGGGCTTTTCTCTTTGCTCTAAAATAGGTCAGCAGGCATTTTCTGAAAGGGCCAGATAGCAAATATATTTTAGGCTTTGTGGGTCCCAGTTTCCCAGCTCTGCTGTGTTAGCACAGAAACAGCTACAGACAGTATGTAAACGAATGCATATGGCTGTGTGCCAATAAAACTTGTATTTATAAAAGCAAGCAGCCGGCTGGATTTGGCCTGCAGTTTTCTGACCTTGCTCTCAATCTTTGTTGCTGAAGGAGGAATGACAATGGGATGTGTTATAAAAGTATCGAATCCAGATGTACTTCAACACAAACAAATCTGGTCGTCTGCAGGAATCACTGCTGCAGTTTGGGGAACACTCGTTTGGGTTCTGACCCAGCCGTGTACTTGTCTGTAAGCAGAAAGCCCATCAGAACACAGTAGATTGAAGCCTCCTCTGAGGAACGGCACATACATTTGCAGACTGATCTCAGGCATTGAAATTGGGATGGTTTATTTCTCTCTAACAAAATAAACCTCCCATATCAACTAAAGTTGGAAGGGAACTCAAGAACAAAAGGACCATATGGGAGTGATGGGGTCTATCTTGGAACACGTTCCGTGGGCATTGGAAAAGAATGTGTGTTCTGCTGTTGTTGGGTGGGGTCTCGTAGAACATGATTGAATGCTGTCGTGGATGGTGGTATTGAGTTCTTCCATAGCCTTGCTGATTTTCTGTCTAGTTGTTCTGTCAATCGTTGAGAGGAGTGTTGAAGTCTGCACCTATCACTGCACTTTTCTATCGTGCCTTGTAGTTCGGTCAGCTTTTGCTTTATATATATCCTCGTTCTGTTATTTGGTGAAAATGCATTCAGAATTGCTACGTCTTCATTTAGGATCGACCCTTTTTTCATTATGTAACGTCCCTCTCTGTCTCTGGTAATCTTCTATTAACATAGCCAGTCCTGCTTTCTTTTTGATTAATGTTTGCATGGCATGTCTTTTCCGTTCTTTTACTTTCCACTTACTTACATCATTAGATTTGAAGTGAGTTTCTTTAGACTGCATAGAATTGGGCCATGTTTTCTAATCAACTCGGCCCGTCCCTGTCTTTTTAATGTAAATATTGACATGTTAGGGCTTAAGTCTGCCGTTGTATTTTTTGTTTTCTCTTTTTCTTCTGTTTTTCATTTTTCTGTTTTCTTTGTCCTGCTTTCCTGTAGATTACTTAATTTTTTTTTAGAATTCCATTTTGACTTATCTGTATATCTTAATTTTTTTTTATTGTGGTAAAACATATGTATTGTTTTTGAGTGCATCTCTGTGTATAGCCTTTGAGTGGTTCCCTAAGTATTGGTTTACATATACTTAACTCATGCTAGTCTCCTGGTGCTGTTGTACCAGTTGGAGTGGAATGTAGAAACCTTACCTCTCTCTGCACACTTCGCTCCTCCCTGTTCTATAACTGTCTTAATAGTTTCCTCCATACATTTAGAACCACATGTCATCAAAGATAATTTTTATCTTCAACACGCAAACATAACTTAGAAAAGACAAGAGAAGGAAACTCTATTGTAATTTCCTGCCTCTTTTCTTACTGTGTTCTTTTTTCTTTCCCCTCCTCCTGTTCACTCCCCCCCCTCTCCCCCCCTGGAGTCTTCTTTCTTCTTCTTTGAACCATTCTTTTAGGGCAGGTCTGCTAGTGACAAGTTCTCTTAGTTTTCTTTCATCTGAGAATGTCTTGATTTCTCCTTTATTCCTGAAGGACATTTTTGCAGGGTATAAGATTCTGAGTTGACAGTTCTTTTTCTTTAGCACTGGAAAAACATTGTACTACTTCCTTCTGGTTTCCATGGTTTCCCTTAAGAAATTCACTGTCACTCGAATTGTTTGCCCCTCTAGGTGTAGTGTTGTTTCTCTCTCACTGATTTTAAGGTATTTTTCTTTGTGTTTGATTTTCAGAAGGTCGGCTATGATGTGTCTTGGTTTGGATTTATTTGGGTTTATAATATTTGAGGTTACCAAATTTGGGAAGTTTTCAGCCATTATATTTTTGAATACTTTTTCAGCCCCTCTCCTTCTCTCCTCTGGGACTCCAGTGACACAAATGTTTGAACATTTATTATTGTCCCACAGGTCCCCGAGTCCCTGTTAATTTTTTTAAATCTATTTTTTAAATCTATGTTTTCCTGTTGTTCAGATTGAGTAATTTCTATTGTTATATCTTCCAGTTCACTGATTCTTTTCTCTGTCCTTTCATTCTGCTGCGGAGTCCACCCATTTGTTTTCTATTTTGGTTATTATATTTTTCAGTTCTAAAATTCCCATTTAGATCTCCTGTCTCTTTGCTGAGCCTTTGTGTGTACTTATCTGCTTACGCGTGTAATTTCTCATGAAGTATTTTCATCATGGACGCTTTAAAATCCTCGTCAGATAATTCCAACGTCTTCGTCACCTCAGTGTTGACATCTGGTGATTTATCTAATGTCACATGCAGTGCAAGATGACGCAAAATGCAGGCAACCCCTACATGCATAAAATGAAAGTGCCCCACATTGCCACTGCCAGGTCTTTGCAAGACATTTCTCCAGCATTCGTGCGCTCACTAATTTATTATTGTCCCTGTTTATACTTCACTGTGTCCACACGCATATACTGTGGAATGCCTCTTCTTCGTACCCAGCACATGTAGGCTGACCAACATAGGGCAATGTCATTTCACCGTCAGAGAACCGTGGGTGGCCCCACTGTTGCCCCCAGGACCTCACCTGCTGGGAGCTGTGTTTCCTGTGCCCTTCAGCGACTTGCTGTTCACCTTCTCAGATTCTTGCTGGAGTTCTTTGCCTCTGGGGACTTGTCTTCAGTCAGCTCTGGTTCCAGAGTCCTCTGCTCTCCCTGGGCGGGTTCTTCCAGGCCCCTGGTCTCAGTTACAGGCTGTCATCCCACCTCTCCCACAGCTGTGTTTACGTCCAGCTTCACCTGGATGCGTCTGAAGTTCTGTAATTAAAACTGCCCCAAACATGCCTGAGGTAGCTCAGGTGCAGCCTGTTCCTGGGTTTCCCAGAGTAGGGAATGTCTGGGGCTGTCATCCCCAAGGTCTAGCCAAGTGACCCCTTTCTTCTGTTGCATCTGATGGGACCTATCCCGGTCTTTCCAGAGCCTCTTGCCCACCCCTAGCTTCTGCCTCAGAGTGGCCCTGACTCTCAGTGGTCCTGGGTCCTGGTTTTCTCCAGGCCTTGCTATGTGCCTCTGTCCCACTTGGATATCTGAGCCTGGCTAAGGATGGACATTGTGTCCTGAACATCTTTCCCAAAACTGAGTGCAGTAGCTGGCCTGGAAGTCAGCACGTGCAGCTTGAATTGCTGAGAGAATCATTTAAAAAGTTGCAAACTACATTTGGTGATTCTGTTGGGTAAAACACATTGTCCTCTGATAACATTGAGTTTCCCAGGTTTAAATTTAAATTTTAAATTTTATTAGATTTTAATTTAAAAATTAGGTAAACCTTTGTTTTATTTTTGGATTTCTAATGAATATTAAAGCGAACTGTTCCCAGCATTTGGGAGTTGGACTTGTGTTTGTGTGCATTCGAATGGGTTCATTGGTCATACGGACGTGGTGTGTTACAGACGCCTGCTCCGTGCCTGTTTCTGAGATCATCACCGTTGAGGAAACAGACAGTCATGGGAAAGACTACAGCAGTGGAAAATGGCAGAAAATCGAAAGGCCTCACGCTTTCACAGGTAATGTAGCCTAAATGTCTTCTCCCATCATTAATTAATGCTTTGGTTTTTAATCATCTTCTATTTCGTTTATTTTTACATGAGTTAAAACACCTGAGAAATGGGATTTTTTCCTAATATACCTTGAAAGTTACTAGTCAGCCATAGGGGGTGCGCGGGCGCCCCTGCTGGCTCTCACGGTCGGTCACAAGGCCGCGAGCCGGAAACTACTAGTAACGCACTTGTTTCTGTGCAGTGCACCGAGTGAGGAGAGCCCGGCGCCACCGCTGGAAGTGTGCGCAGGTGACTTTCTGCTGTGCCGATGAACAGCTGTGTCACCTGTGGCTACAGACCCTCCGGGAGCAGCTTGAGAAGCTGAGTACGTGTATGTTTTTATATTTAGAGGACAGAGTTGCTGTGCTGCCCAAGTGAGTGTGTGCGTGTTGTGTGCCTGCTGCGGTGACCGCTGCTTCCCTCCTCCTCACAGCTCCTGTAACCAAGCTGGAGATGATGGGTCACTGTGACTTTTACACATCTCCTGATTAGTGATGCCCGGAGCCCGGCCTCCCGGGCAGGCGCGCCCTCACTTCCCAGTTCAGCCTGATTCTGGGGTCCGGGGTTCATTACCGCTGCCTGGGGTCCCATTTCCCCCACCTTTCCTCACACCTCAGACCTAGTGCTCTGTCCTTTACATCTTCGGGGACGCCTCAACTGGTCTGTTCAGAAAATGCCCTCAGTTTCTCCTGCTCCCCTCCCGCCTCGGGTCCTCTGTTGTTTCCAGGAGACTTTGAGTCTCTAGATTCAGACCTGGAGAGAAAGTCCTCCAAACCTGCCCCCTAGAATGATGGGATGTGTTTGTTTTTCTATGGAATCCATAGAAACGCCTGTACAGTGGTAGCTTTGCTATGGTCTACTTGTATCTAAAAGTATTACCGATCCTGTTCTTCAGCTCCTCTGTGGTTTGAACTCCTAACTCTGTTAACCTTTATCCCACCACTGGCCTGGAACATAGACACGGAGTCTAACGTCTGTGACAAGCGCCGCCGTGTGTAGTGCAGTGTGACACAGAACTCGGCCCCGTGTGTGGCCCGGGGCTCTCACACGTCAGCATTCTGATCGCCCCACATCCTAACCACACCTTTAGAATTTTAGCCATTCTGGTGGGTGTCCATAGTCTTGATTATGGCTTTAATTTGCGTTGCCCTGACAGCTAATGACGTTGGGAAATACATTCCTGTTTATGGGCCATTTGGAAATCCTCTTCTGTGAGGTGTCTGTTCAACTCTTTCATCCATTTTCCTGTTGGGTTGTTGTCTTTCTCAATTATATGTAGAAACCCTTCACATATGGTGGCTCTGAACCTTTTATTGGATTTACGAATTACAACTATCTTCCTTCTCTCATTGCGTGGCTTGCATTTTCAGTCTCTTCCCTCCATTCTTTCGATGATGAACACACATTCTTTTTTAATGTAGTTCTAGTTTTTTGTTTTTTCACTCTGTGGTTGGGTTATGCTCTATTTAGGACACCATTGTCTGCTCCAAGGCCATGAGGTGTTTTCTTCTCAAAGCTTTGCTTTACCTTTCGCATTTAAATCTAGTCCATTTGGAATAGATTTTTTATATAATGTGAGATAACTGGTCAAGGTTCTTTAAATGAAGATATTTGCTTGACCCCACGCCATTTGTGGGGCAGACTGTCCTTTTCCCCAGGCATCATGCTGCTTCCAATTTGCTTTTTGTTTATTGCTCCAGTATGGAAATGTAATTGAATTTTATTTTTCACCTGACATCCAATGACCTTGCTAAATTCACTTACTAATTGTAACAGTTTGATGACTCTGCTTGTCAGCTGTGAATAATGTCAGTTCTGTTTCTCCCACTTCAGTTCTTGTGCCTTTTCTTGCTTTTTCCTACACTGTTGCCCTGGTTTGGACCTCCAGGTCAGGGGGATGGTCTTAGTCCTGGTCTCAGAGGGAAATTTTCAACATTTCACTGTCAAGAATGGTGTTTCTTTGGTTTTTAATAGATTTTAAAAACCGAATTAAGGAAGTTTCTTATCCTAGTTTTCTGAGAATTTGTTCTTTTTAATCATGAATGGGTGTTGAATTTAATAAATGCTTTTTTTGTATCTACTAAGATGATTGTGTAATTTTCTTTTTTTTGAGTTAATGTGTGGAAGAACATTGATTTCTCTTTGTAGAAAAGCCGTTGTATTCCTGGGATAAGCCCCACTTGATCACAATGTAGTACCCTTTTCATATATTTCTGGATTTAACTTGCTGATAATTCTGTTTAGGATTTTTGTACCTAAGCTCAGGAGAGAAACAGACCTATGAGTTTCCTTTCTGGTAACATCCTTGTCTGGTTTTGCTTTCAAGCTTACAGTGGCCATGTACCAAGAGTTGAAAGGCTTCTTCCTTTCAGAGTCTGTGGAAGAGTTTTTATAATATCGAGGCGACTTTTTTCTTTAAATATTTGGAAGCATTAATTAGTGAAACCATCTGAGTCTGGGTTTTCTTTGTGGGAAGGTTTTTCTTACTTGTTTCTTTATTAGATATTAAACTATTCAGATCTTTTATTTCCTCTGTTAGCTTTGGTAAATTGTATTTTTTGAGATTTTGGTAAATTGTATTTTTTGAGGTTTTTGAAATTTGTCTATTTCATCCAAATTTACAGATTTATTGGCCTACATTTATTAATACAGCTTTTCACTTTCCTTGTAATATTTGTAGATTCTGAAATAATGTCCCTTTCTCATTCCTGATATTGGTAATTTGTGTTTTCTCCCTTTTTCTTTCTCAGCTTTAGTAAGGATTTAGCAATTTTATGAATCTTTTCAAAGAACCAACTTTTGGCTTTGTTGATTTTCTCTATTGTATATTTCCCCCAATATTTCAGTGTGAAGATTTTCAGGCATACGGAAAATTGGAGAGAATTGCACAGTGAACACCCATTTACCCACCAGCTAGAGTCTACAGTTGTTACCATTTTGCTGTATTTGCTTTGCCAATGTCTGTCTGTCCATCCATTAGCAAGTTGTATTTTTGCTGTTTCAAAATCAGTGACAGACATCGGGACACTTCACTTTTAAACACTTCAGCCTGCATGTCATTAACTAGAGGTCAGTATTTGGGTACAGTTCTGAGGTAGAATTTACATACAGTGAAATGCACAAATCATTAAACTAAGGAGTTTTGAAACATACAGAGACCTGTGTAACCTAAACCCCTAGAGGGCTTACATCACCCCCAAAGTTTCTTGTGAACCTTCCCTGTTGGACAGACAACCCCCAGTCTGATTTTTCTGTTACTGTTGCATGTGTTCCTTTTGCCCGTCCTAGAACTCTGCATAAATGGCGTCACGTCACGTGCTGGAGCTCTTTTGTGGAAGGCTGCTGTCTCTCAGCGTGCTTTGGGCAGGTATTCCTGTTGGTCCGTGGATCAGTGTTGTTCCTTCTTATCGCGGAGTAACATTCCATTTTGCAGACAGACCACGTTTTGTGTGTCCAGTCAGCAGTTAGCAGACATTGTGTGTCCACTTTTGGCTTCTGTGAAGGGTGCTGCGGGAAACATCCGTGCACAGGATTTTGTGTGGACTTAGGTTTTCCATTTTCTTGGGTGCATACCTCTTGCTACTTTTATTGAATTGCTAGATTTCTTTTTTTAAGTATCCGAATGTACTCGAATGGACCGAAACAGAAACGTGGAAGTTGTTATGAGAACATAGGGGTGAGTCAGGAGACCCTGTGTCAGGGGTTGGCTGGGCCTCTGGAGGGACTGGCACCGGGGACTGGGAGGCCACCCGGTGTCTCGCTGTCTGTCCATCTCCACGTCAGGCTCCTCCTGTGCCTGTCCGTCTGTCTTTCTCTCCTAACGCCCCTTTCCGTCCATCGGCCTCCTTCTCCTTGTTCTCTGCAAACTCGTTTGCTTCGCACGAAGAAGGATGGGGCTGCTGCCTTCCAGAGGTACATCTCATCCGGCCGAATCCCGAATCCCTGGGGCTGTGGTTACATCTGGCAGATGTGCAAAGCACCGCCGTGCTGCGAGGCTGTCGCTCTTCTCTTTTCATAGATTCAGAAACTCTTTAGCATTGCTCTTTAACCGAAAAACTTTTCATCACGTGATCCTAAGCAGAATTCTGAAACCATTGTGGTTTGCTTCTGTTCAGTGACTCAGTGCTTCGATGGGATTTTTCGTTGTATTCACTGTGATTTGCACAATGTTTTTGTTTTGCAGCATCTAGACCAAAGCATTTACTGGTGTTTATCAACCCATTTGGAGGGAAAGGACAAGGCAAACGGATCTACGAACGGAAGGTGGCGCCATTATTCACGCTCGCCTCCATCACCACTGACGTCATTGGTAAGTTACAGTCTTTGTAAATACGTAGCAGGGAAGTGGAGACTAAAGACGGTCACTAGAGAAGACTCTTACCTACAAGATTACTTTAAACAAAATCGAATGTGCTTTTACAAATCAGAATGAGAAGAATGCAAAGTAAAGAACGCAGACTTTTCTAGCCAAGACCCTTCATTTAAAGCATTAAGAAAAACACTAAGACGATAAAAGGACAAAGATCACGGGCAGAAAGTTCTTGCAAGAAGGGGTAGACACGATTAACAAGTCTTAGAAATAATTTCACTAATAAGTGACATTTTAAGGATCATAATGTGGTGCCACGTTTGTGACACCGAGTTTTCAGCACAAGTTCTCGATGCTGGGAGGGTGCGGGTCTTCCCCTGCTTTCCCGGTCCTGTGTAAACTTAGTAAACAGCACTTGGCACTGGGCCACTTGGGTCAAGGGCCTTAAAAATGAGGGGTTTTGCTCAGCGTTCTAGTTTTCTAAATCTTTCCTGAGAAAACAATCAGATGTCCACAGAGGGTGAGGGACACAGGTGTCCATTGCCACATTTTATAATAGCAAATGCCCCCAAACAGGAAACAGGAAGGTTGTGGTGAAGCTGACAGAATAGTATGTAGTCCTCTAAAATGGTCTTTACAAAGAATGTTTAACCATACAGAAAATGATGGTGATGGGGTGTTGGGAAAACAAGGACACAAAATTGTGTGTACAGTAGAATTTCAATAGAGATTTTGTTTCTCATGTTGGGTATTTAGACTCTGGACTAACTTTACATTTTCTACAATTTGGTATATTCTAAAATTTTTAAAGTAACTTGGATAATAAGGAAAACCTATAAAATAGAGTAATTTCATTCAAAAAAGTCATTGTTTGTTGGCAATTCAATACGAAGAATGTGCTTTCTTTCCCCGTGGGAATGTATTCTGAGAGAGGGTCACGTCCCATTAAGCTCAGCTCAATTTCTTTTTCTCTAAGAGGGACTTAGGTTAGGTCAAGGAAGGGATTTCTTATAGGATCCTAATCCTCCTGAAGATTTTATAGGACCTCATTTTAAAAGAATGGTTTATTTGCCTTTGGTTTTAAATGAGGGTCACAGATTTGAATGTAAACTGTATGATGTAATGTTATTTTTCCCCCAGTTACTGAACATGCCAACCATGCCGAGGAGAGTTTATATGAGATGAATATAGATAAATATGACGGGTGAGTAACATGCTTTCATCTTGATTAATAAATTCTCATCAGCCTTTACCCATCTGTCTTACTTTTATTCACGCCCATTCCTTCCTTTTTCCTCCCTTATTGTAAAAGTAAACATGTTTCTTGTAGAAAATGAGAAAAGGCAGAAAAGTTCAGAGTCTTACACTTGTCTACCACCTGGAGAGAACTGTTGTGTCGTAGATTTGTTTTCCTTCCTGTCTTACTACCTCCATAGACTCATTTGAAAGTGATCACCTGTTGACCCTAAATAGTTCGGCGTGTATTTCCTAACAACAAGGCTATTGTCTTAAAGAACCAGAACACAGTGATCAAAAAGGAAATGAATGCCAACACAATACTATCACCTATTTGCTTTCCTTACTCAGATTCTGCCACTTGTCCCATTATTTCTTTATAGCAGAGGAAAAGCCTGGATTGTGCATTGCCTTCAAATTCACTTGTCATGTCTCTCGAGTCCCCTGCAGTGCAGAGCGGTTCAGCCATCTTCGGGTGGCTGAATTTTGAGGGTACAGGCCAGTTGTTCTGTAGCATGTTTCCAGGGTTGGGTCTGCCTGACGTTTCCTCGTGGTCAGACCCTGGTTGTGCATTTCTGCTGCAGTGACACGCACAGAAGGGGTATCGTGCTGGAACGCTACCGTCATGTGATTTTGCATTGGTGTTGTCTGTGCCTGATGGCATGCCAGTTCAGGGCAGCTGCCTCCTCTGCCTTGTGCTCAGCTGTCCCCCAGCCCCTGGCACAGGGCTGGCATGTGGCATCTGGGGAAAGTGGCTGATTCCGTAGATGGAAAGCTCGTAAGTAGAGGTGCTATAGGATCAGGCTTGTGTCTGGAAAGCTGTGGCGAGTAGCACTGAGGTGGGATTGGACCCAGGGAGGCTGAGGGAGGTTCTGGGTTGCTGGCTGGACAGTGGCAGAGGGCACACGCAGAGGGGACGGTCTCCAGAACGTCTTGGGGGAGAATCCCAGTGACCGATTCTTGAAGAAGGACAATGCAGGGATTCCTGACCCAAGAGCCAGTGATGTAAGGCTGTGAGATAAGGAGCTGAAGCAGGTTTTGAAGCTGATGGGCGCCAGTGTGGGACTGTCAGCAGAGCTGGGGGCTCAGGGGAGTGAGTCGGCCCTCTCCAGTCCGACCAGTGTGAAGGGCTGGCGAGCCGGGGTCTGACCCTGGTCTGCGCCTCCCAGCAGTGTCATCCAGGTGACTGCGCCGTCTCTGCGCTGCGTCCTTGTCATGTCCTTGTGCCCGTGTCAGCGCTGCTGGGAAGGCTGTGGGAGTCCCAAAGCTGGGCTTCTCAGGTGGGCACCTGTGCTCCCTGGGGAAATCAGACAGTGTGCAGAGTGACCCCTGAAGAGGGCTCTGGGAGGTAGATTGGGGTCACACAGTGGGAGTCCGGTCAGTGTTCCCAGGAGGATGGGTGGGGCCGAGGGGCTGGAGACTGGCTCCCCCGGAACAGCAGCCGGTGGAGCTACTGATGGAAACTGGAAAGAAGCATCAGAGGTGGTATTGGAGATGGGGAGGGACTGTCAGCACGGAAGGAGCCGCTGTCACGTCATAGGGGTCGGTGCAGTTTCCAGAATGCCTGCTGGGGGGTGCCAAGTTCCCAGCGGCCTTGGTCAGGTGCGGGGTGGTTCTGGTTTTGTTTTGTCTGGTTACGTTTCGGCAGTTAGGCCTGAAGGGAAGGACAGGCTGTGGGCGAGGAGGGGGTGGCCTCCTCTGCCGGGAGTGGAGCCTGAGGGGACACAGGCCTGGGGCGGCTCCTAGTCCTGCCCTTCGGGAGTCTGGGAGCCTTGGCCTCCTGGTGGCCGTGCCATGCCTGGGGGCTGGGCACTCACCCAGGCTGGAAAGCTGACTGGGAAGCGAGCTGCTCCAGAAGGATGGGTGGCGGTGGGGCGGGAAGTGAGTCTGCCATATTGTGGGCCACCCTGATTGTCCCCAAGGAGTCGGGAGTGTCCTGCGGTCAGTGACACGCTGGTCCTCACAGGAACGCCAGGACGAGCCTTGGGGAGTGGGGGTCGCGGGGCAGCAGTGCAGGGGCCCTGACGTGCCTGTGTTTTCCCGCAGAGTCGTCTGTGTCGGCGGAGACGGCATGTTCAGCGAGATCCTGCACGGCCTGATTGGCAGGACACAGAGAAGCGCAGGCGTGGACCCGAACCAGCCGCGGGCGGCCCTGGTGCCCTGTACCCTGCGTATTGGCATCATCCCGGCAGGTAGGGCCTGGCGCCCGTGGTCACGCACGCCCCTGAGACGAACGTCGTTAACTCCCACGACAAAAAGTCTTCAAAAGAAAGGGTTCGTTGGGCCGTTGCTAACAAAAAAGACCAGTCTCGGGGCCTGGAGTCGGACCCACTGGCAGCATGGCTGGCTGCGTGGGACGGAACAAACCCGTGCAGAGTGTTTATGCGTTGAGTTGAGCCAAACTGACAACAGTTACCAGGGAGCAAAATCTCAACAGATTGAGAAAAGCTCTGGAGAATGGCAGTTTTGCAGCTTATTTTATACATTGGAATGAAAGGAGACATAAGGAGGGTTACATGAAATTCACGAGTGGTAGATTAAGGGGGCTGGAGAAAGCAAAGCAGGAAATCTCAGATGGGATAAAAAGTAAGACGGAGAGACACATGCTGCCTTCACATTGGTGGGTGCAGGATCCTTAACAGCACAGAGATGGTATGTGGGGAACAAGATAACGAGGGTTCTGAGGTCTGTGCTCTGGCGCAGAGGGTTGCACTCTGAGCGGTCTGGTAAAAGGGACCGCTGACATTCCAAGGGTATGTTGACATTCCAAGGGTATGTTGTCAATGACTGACATTTCACGGGTCTGTTATCTTCGATGCAAAGATAATAGACGGGCTCGCTTAAGGTAAAGGTTGACCTTTGTCAAGGAAGCTACAGGCCTAGGATGTGACTACCGGCCATGACTCAACTTAGTTAGGAATTTTTATGTTCAGACCATCCTATGTGGTTACTTTCTGTCTCTGAGTTTGCAGGGCCCGCCATGCAGGCCTCCCCTGAGCTTGTCAGGTTTGCTAGGTGGCCGCTTTTTCTCCCCGTAGGAGAGACCGAGTGTTCTTACACACAGGTAGTGGAGGAAGAGGATTTACAGCAGCTGTAGACAAAGGGTGGGTGAGGGGCTGGGCTGCTGCTGGGCTGGCCGTGCAGAGCCCCCTGCAGAGTCCTGGGTCCAGCGCCTGGCTCGTCTCTCCGTTCAGATAGTCTTGGAAGTCACTTCCCACACACACTCGGGAGTGTGCACAGGCTTTGGCTGGTCTGGCCCACAGCTAAGTGACTGACCGCTCTTGTCTCTACCTTCCCTCTCCGACCGCTGTAATTAATTCAGGACATCCCAGAATTTTCTCCTTATCAGCAGGCTGCCCGCAGTTGGGCCACTTCCACTAGGAATATCGTTCTTGGTTTTTCCTTCAGGTTTATTCTTTTATTTAAACTGGTTTTTACCAATCACACCATTACTGCTACTTTTCCGAGTGCTGGTTATGACCAATGAAAAGGCCACAGGTGTGTGTTTGGAAGGAATTCTGTTCTGCCCCCCAAACACCTGCTTTCTGTGGGGTGCTGAGAGCCCAGCAGCTGGGGGGACAGTTTCTGCTCTTAAAGAACTGAACATTTGGTGATGGGTGGGTGGTGGCAGGCATGGGGGAGCTCCTAGAGTGCAGTTGTGGGGAGCAGGCGGTTTTGTCGCCCAGACCTGGAGGAGCTGGGAGTCAGGAGACATGAGGTGCTCGGTGCATTGGTGGCAGCTGGGCTGTATCCAGAGGGGGCTGGCTCAGCGTGCTCTGCATCTTTCTAGGAAGGACCTAGTTCTTTGAAAACTCCCAGCTCAGTAAAGGGCGAGGCCTGCGTGTTGTTGGTTCAGGGTTTTGCAAACAACGCAGCAGGGTGAGGCTCCTGTCTGGCCTGCTGTCTGGGCTTGGGCGGCAGCAGTGACTCGCGGGTCAGGCTGGGGTAAACATTCCATGATTCGCGTCCGGGACTTTTGTTCTCCTGACAATTGTGATGTCAGCGCCATAATTGTCCCACTTCAGGGATGCAGGTGCAGGGCACTGGAGTGAGCTCACAGGTCCTCCCAGGAGGGCATTGGAGCCCTGCCCGCAGTCAGGAAAAGTCTTTTTCTAATTGATTGTACTGTTGTTTATTTTTAAACATATTCACCCTTGGTTGGTTTTACAACTTTTCTTCCAAACTAAGCTTTCTTGTTTTCAGTTTGTTTGTGGTGTGTTCTGGACTACATGAACTTTATTTTTCTATGTTCTGATCTGTTTTTCCTTTATGCCTTTTATCGTCCTTTGCTGATGGGAGCGCCAGGACCTAACGCGCGGACACAGATCCCAGCAGTGTCCTGAGTGCGGGGCAGGGCCCTGCCGCACCGCCACAGCATGGGCCGAGCGGGGGGGCCTGTGTGCGCTCTGGGCCTGGGGTTCAGCAGAGAAGACGGCCGTTGCCTCTGCCTGCTGAGAAGCCCGCAGACAAACACACAAATGAGGGCATGAAGGGTCTCCGGTTGCGGGCTACTGCAGAGAAGAGGCTGCCGGGCAGTGGGTTCTTACGAGTACCTAGAAGGGGCTTCCTTTGATGGCGAATCCAGGAGGCCTTTCTGAGAGGTGAGAGGTCAGGGGCCATGCGGAGGGTCAGCTGGTGCACAGGGTGGCAGATGGGAGCCAGCTGTACCCCTTATCAGCTCTCACCACATGAGCCTGGTGAGGAAAGTGCAATCGGGATTCCAGTACTGAAACAGGAAAGTCACCAGGTGTCTCTGACAAAGCCCTGCAGAGCCCCGTCTGTCAGTTGACTCAGTGCCGGAGACCAGTCCCGATGCTGTCACGTGCCAGGCCTGCAGGAACCCTCGTGCGGCTGGAACTGAGGGTGCACACTCACTTCTGGTACGCACTGAGCTCGAGCAGAGCGTCCTGGGATTTAGAGCAGGGAGACTCCACCTGGGGACTGAGCTTTCTTGTGCTCATTTGGGAAAGGCTGTGTCTTGTCTTGGGCAGGATGAGGCAGAAAGATGGTAGTATACTCAGGTGTCATTTCAAGGAGAGTGGTGTGCCTGCTGCCTGCTGCAGCCTGGGCCCGGCCACCAAGCTCCCAGGGGGCAGCATCCAGACCAGGGGGCCCGTGTGCAGGTGGTTGGTGCCGGTGGGAGGGAGAGGCAGGCATGGCCGACCCAGTCGAGTGTAAGTGCCGTGGTTCGGGGCTACACCAGAAGTCTGAGAGCACAGAGGGATGTCCCTAGGCCTGGGCCATCAGGGACGATGGATGAGAAATGAAGAAAGCGTGGTGGGGCGTGGGGAGCACGTCATTCCAGATGGGGCGTGCGGCAAGGCCTTGGAGGGGTGACACTGGTCTGAGGTTTGCAGGGCAGTGCCCTGCCTCTGGGGCAAGATATTCTGGGCAGTGGAGTGGCACGTGCAGAGGCCCCAAGGCAGGAACCAGCGTGGCTGTGGGAGGTGCTGTCGGAGGCCAGGTGCGTGAGCCAGGTGGGTAAGAGGCACACAGAGGGCGCGGTGCAGGGGTTTGGGGGGCAGCGGCCCCGTGAAGGATTCTGAGTAGAAGTAAACTGAGCTGATTATCTTCCTTAAAAATCCGGGTTTTCAGCAAAATAATCCCTAAGACCTATTAGAAACTCAGTTTCCCTACCATATTCCTTGCAGAAGGACCGGATAACATAGTGTGTGTCCCTCCGTTCAGGGACAGGGCCCCCCTGTGTCCTGTGCTTTATTTCTAGAATCCAGCGCCCCGTGTTCTGCACCATCTACTCTGTTGATAGAGGTGTTTGTGGCTACCACCAAATGTGTGAAATTGGATTCTGGACAAATAAGCCACGTCCATTCCAGCCTCCTGGAGTGGGGCCCAGGGCTGCACCTCTGACCAGAAAGGCCGGTCAGCCTTTCCCTGTCCTGCCCACTCGCCCCCACACGAGAGGATGCGTCACACTGGCTGAGATGGTCCTCGGAAGGGCCCGTCCTTCTCGTGGTTGTAAAGCGTGGGGACTCAGACACTGGCTTTCCCCAGAACAGAGCCCTCTTTGAAGTTCCCATATAAAGCTTCCGTCTTTCCTTTAATGTCTGCTTAATACAGATCAGGTAGAGTCTAGATAGATCCAGAAGCAGAGATGGGCTTCAGAGGTCCTGGTCCGATGCAGCACAGAAACCGAACACGTCTTGTTTCCATTTCTATTTGCGGTCATTGCTGAATTCCCTGACTACAAGACACCAGTTACATCTGATGAAATGCAGGGGAAGCTGGATGTCTGATCAGCTTTTGTTCTAAAGGAAGGTTTGTGAAGAAAGTAAACAATGCCTTGGGCACATAAGGGGAACACACAGGTTCTGTGGAACTTCCAGAAAGTTCACGGACATGAAGGCCTCAATCTCCGGGCACGGTTCAAGTTAATGCAGTGGCTCTTTTGCAGTTTGTTGTCTCAGAAGTGTTTACATGTGTACCCTTAACTGTAAAGAGGAGGGTGGGGGAGGTAGTCGGAAACCCGTCATTTTCCTTAGATACTGTTAATTACATGTTGAGAACAAGTCACTCCTAGAACCTTAAATGTTCACGTCAATATTTTTACTTTTTGGCTCATTTTGGGGATGAGATGTCATCAAATCCAGATTAACAAAAAAGAAAATGACACCTATTAAAATGTGTGAGTGTGCGTAAAGTACCGTCAGACCATATTCAGCCTCGATTAAGCAAAGAGCCCTCCATTCCGACCTTAACGTGGACCAGGTTCTGTATCTGACTGACAACAAAGGTGCCTGCGGTCTAACACAGCTGTCGGGACCGTGAACTTGCAGGCGTCATCGGATGTCACTTAGGACGCGACTTGGAGAGTGTTCAGTGGCTTAACCCTGATGGGCCGTGGCCTGTGGCAGCGTTGTGCAGTTCTAGGTCCTGTCACACAGCTTATTCAACTCTTGGGCAGGCCTGTTACCAGTCAGGTTGCTCAGCCCCGTCCCACACCTGCTGAGTCAGAATCTCGGGGCCTGGAGTTCAGGAACCTTATAAAATGGGGATTCTCTGCCCTCTCAGGCTGAGAACAGCGGCCTGGGTTCCGACCCCGTTAGAAGCAGGACAGAGCGAGGGAAGCCCAGGAGCATGGCTGCCGCGCCCTTGGTACAGGTGCAGCTGCTGCTCCGAAGCCACACGGAGGCCACCCCCACTCTACAGATGAGGACGCAGGCGGGAGGAGGGGGCCCTGGCTGCAGTCAGGCGTGTGCTCGCCTGTCCCCGCACACTGTCCGCTGGGGGTGGCCGGGCTCTGCGTCTCTAACCCGGCACACGGAGAAGCTGAAGTGCGTTTCTTCGACTGGTGCTCGTGGCCGTGTGCAGTCTCCCTGTGCTTTCCTGCGGCCTTCATGAGCCGTGTGCTGTGCGTGCACTTTCCCACTGCAGCCGTGTCCTGCAGCCCTGCACTGCTGTGGTCCAGGGCCTGAGGGCCGCTGCTGCGAGCGGGGACACAGAGTTGGTGCCCGACCGCCACCGCTGCTGGCAATCCCCAGGGGCCTTTGCTCCCCCAGATTGTAAGGAGCTAGTTGATATTATTGCAAGGTCAGTCCAGGGTTTTTGCTGAGTCCACCTCAACATTTCCAGTATTCATTTTGTGGGGAAATTGTATTTATTCCTTATTTACTCTAGGGCCATGGAGGAAAAGGAAGAGCTTACCACGCACTTAATTGGAAACCTGCTTACAATTTTCTAAAATTACTGTAATGATTTCAAGGACCTTCTTTTTCCCTCCTTAGGGTCAACAGATTGTGTGTGTTACTCGACGGTTGGCATAAACGACGCAGAAACATCAGCGCTGCACATCATCGTGGGTAGGTCCCTCTCAACCGTCACTGACCCAGTGAGCAGCTCTGTGCATAGTGACAGGCTTATGAGCCACTGTCCTCGGAGCTGCAGCCCATCTGCCAGCAGGGCTCGGGTCTGTGGTTTCCCTGCCACCTTCCATCTCATCCCATCTTCCCACGGCCATCACAGGGCTCCTTCAAAAACAAACTGTGACCAGGCCCTTCCAGAGTCTTGGGGGGTGCCAGGCACCCTGTGACCCAGCCGGCTCTCGGTGACCCCGTGCACTGGCCAGGCTGTCCCTCTGTCCCGGATATGTCCTATGCTCATGTGGCGCCCTGCATTCTGCTCTCCATTCAGGCTCAGACTCTCGTCACCCCGTCGGGCAGGCCTGCCCAGGCCAGAGTCCCTCACTCTGCTGTGCTCTTTCCATGTCCTGTTTCTTCTCCCTCGCAGCTCTAGAATGCGTGTCCCTAAGGCCAGGAAACCACTTGTCACAGGATCAGAAAGCCAGGAGTGGCCGCTGACCTGCTTGGATGTGTCAGGGCACCTATGTGACAAGCTCATGGCCCTCTCCCTGTCCTTGTCCCTGATAACACTGCTGCTCCCGTGTTACCCAGTCATGGAGACGCTGTGTTTGCAAATACTCCATTTGTGATTTTATATTTTAAAATCCACATGCCTTTCTTCACTGTCAAGCCCATTAGTGACACTGAATGAGCTTCCTGGGCACGCTCGTGGCTCCCCCCTCCAGAACGGGTGGCCAAACCCGTTTTGGGGATTTGACTCGAGCAGACCCCAGCTTTGCCTCCGCGTGTTTCATGTCTTAATGAGCCCACCTGCAGGGCACCGGGGACAGGAGCAGGGAGGGGACTGAGCGGCTCCCACCGGGCGGCTTCTGCCCACAGGGGACTCGCTGTCCATGGATGTGTCCTCCGTGCACCACGGCGGGGCGTTGCTGCGGTACTCGGTGTCGTTGCTGGGCTACGGCTTCTACGGTGACATCATCAAGGACAGCGAGAAGAAGAGGTGGATGGGTCTCATCAGATACGACTTCTCAGGTAACTCAGAATGGCACGCGGTAAACCAGGGGTGTGTACACGCCTCACCTGATCGTACCTGCAAGGCGCCCACAAGGGGTTGGCCACACAGAAACCAGGGACCAGGCTCCCCTGTAGTTGCGGGTGGCCGAGAGCCCGGCTGGTCCCCAGGCACCCTGAGAACCCCCTCGGTCACAGGCGGGTCTCCTCGTCTGAACACGGCGTGGGACTGAGAAATGGAAATTGCTTCGAGGCGACTGCAAGTGACAGTCTGCACGGCCCAGGGCCATTGGCATCACCAAGTGCAGAAAGAGGTTGGAGAGGGTACAGAATTTAGACTCTGGCACTCCTGTCGCTGGGATGACTTCCGTGGCCCTATCTAATGAACGTCATTGTCTGAGCACTGCCCTCTGTAGTTATTTTTGGGTAAATCTGTATGAAATTAGATTGAATAATTCCAAGTCCTGAAATCGAAACTCTTTTTTGGGGAGAGACGAATAGTAACTTGTTGAGCTTTATGCATGAAAAAGTTCTACTCAAAACTATAGTGTGGCTTTAAAATTATAACATAAACATGCCCACGTCATGCCCTTCCCTCCCGTGTGGGGATCTGGCTGCCCGCCCTTCGCTTTAGCAAGAAACCAAGTTGGCAGGGCATCCCCCTGAGGTAGGGAGGGGAAGGGAGCGAGGCCAGAGTGACCCAGTGGGGAAAGGAGTGGGCGGGGGCACCCGGGGGAGACTGGGACCTGTCTGTGCCCAGGCCAGGCAGTTACAGAGTGCCAGCCACGTGCTGGGTGCTGGTAGAACAGGCCGGGCAGGTCCAGGTCTATGGGCACGAGGCTGAGACCTGCCCCGAGAGCCGGTGGCCCCGCACCAGCCAGCCCAGTACTGGTCACACTATGGTGACGTGACGGGTAGGGCCTGGGAGGCTTCAGTCGTGGGGCTACAGTGGCGTCACCATCATGGCCACTGTGCCAGCGCTGAAAGCAGCCCTGGTGCGCAGCCGCCCAGTGCGGCCAGCTCCCTTCCAGCTCCGTCACTCTGGGGCTCGGACGGTGCTGGCCCTGCAGCCAGCTCCCTTCCAGCTCCGGAGGGTGGGACCCTGCCCTTCCCCTGGTGCTCCGTGCCGCCCCCCGGCAGGCGCGCTGCTGTTAGAAAGCATTTTAGATGGATTTGCCTTCACTCATGATTCTGAAGCTGATAACCAGTGTCATCATTCGCTTTGTCCTCAGGTTTGAAGACCTTCCTGTCACACCACTGCTATGAAGGGACAGTGTCTTTCCTGCCGGCACAGCACACAGTGGGGTCTCCAAGGGATAGGAAACCGTGCCGGGCAGGGTAAGCGCGTTGCTGACGTGTTTCTGTCACCAACAGGATGAAATAAAGCGCGGGGTTTGGGCCTATTATGCAGTAGGTGACAAGTACTTTCCAGACGTAGGCTGGGGACTCTGGACTTTGTGCCCAGCGAGAGCACAGGTTAATGTAGCACTTTCCAGTTCACACATGCCATGAGGAGAGGGTGTGTCACCGGACCCCTCCAGTGACGTGTCCCTGTGCCACAGATGGGACACGAGGGGGGTCCCAGTGCTGGGATGAGGCCACCTCATGCACTGCGGGGGGGTAACATCATGCTGCCTGCTCCTGTCGGGTTCCTTTGCCCCCTTTGGGGGGCATGAAAAATCCATGCAAGAAACGACGAAAGACAAAACTAGTTTAGCGATAGCTGTGTATGCTGGACACTGGACGGGACCGTGGGCCAAGTGACTGGACGGAATAGGCGTTTTCAGCAGGAGATGCACGTGGAGCCTCCTATCCCCACCACAGCAGAGACCCTGGCTCCAAAGGGGTGAGAGGGGTGCCCACTTTGCAGTGAGGAAGGGCCCCTGAGCCCCTGAGCACCCAGCAGAGGGAGCGGGCACAGGGAGAAGCAGCCCCCGGAGAGGGGAGAGGACTCAGTGACGGCTGGAGTCTGTACAGGCTTTGCCATCGCAGGCTCTGAGCGTGTGAACACGTGGATGAGCAGCAGCGATGCTTTTGTCACCCGGTGCACCCCCAATACAGTTCGGAGTATGTGACCAGTTTAAAGCAGAACCTGAAATAAATCTTAGAATCAGTCAAGTGGCCCAGTGGCCCATGAGGAGAGCGGAGCGTCTGTCCACCATCTGGCCCCTACGCCGTGGTCTGAGGATGAGGAGGGCGTGGGATTTGAAGGATCCGTGCTTTTCCTTTAAGTCCTTCCGCCGGCCCTTCCTTCCTGAAGAGAAGAATTTGGGGCTGTACATGGTATTTGAGCCACGGCGTGGCCACACTCAGCGACTGCGCCAGTGTGAACGCTTGTCCTGTTGGGCGCGTGGTCCAGCGGGGCTGACGGCAGGTACCGTGGAGCCCGGCGGCTGGGGTCTGCATTAGCCCTGAGCTCCTCGCTGCGTGTCGTCGCCTGCACAGGTCACCGTGATGTCACGCGAGCGAACGCAGGCTCGGCCCGGAGGCTCGGGGGGTCGGTGCCTTTCTGGACGCTCTTCCAGCCACTGCCATGCCCATGGCAGGGCGAGGTCGGCTCTCAGGCACGGGCCTCCAGGGACTCTCTGCTTCTACAGTGTTTACAGACGGCGGAGGACACGTGGACATGCGTGACTTTAAATGTAGATCTGATGGCGAGAATTGAAATTCGCGTGCAGGAGAAATACTTCAGCTAAGCCTTTGACGTTGGAGTTTTTATGACACAAGAAGGAAAATGTTTACTGCACCCAGCACATGTATCCCATCGTCAGAGGAGGTCTTCTTGTCTTTCAGATGCTTTGTGTGCAGGCAAAGCCGGCAGCAGCTGGAGGAGGAGCAGAAGAAGTCGCTGTACGGCCTAGAGAACGCGGGTAACGTCTCCTGAACAGACGCCCGTCCTCACTGCGTGTCAGGATTCTCCGTGTTGGAAGTGCCTCCTGTCACTGCCCCCCTTTCCCTTTTCCGGGCTTGCCCCGCACAACGGCTTCTCTCTAGCCTCAGGCAGCAACAGATGGTTGCCGTTGGCCAGACTTCTGGGGAGAGAGGCTGTAGAAAAGCCCAGGTGGCCGTCTTCCCTGAGACCTTCAGGCTTTGCCAGCCGCTCGGAAAGGAATGGCCACAGCTGTGTTCCATAAACTTATTTATGGACATTGAAATTTAAGTTTCATATCATTTTCATCGGTCACAAAGTATTTTGCTTTTGATTTTTCCCCCCCAATCATTTAAAAATGTGAAAATTCTTAGCTCACAGGCCACACAAAATCAGATGGCGAGCCAGATTACGTGAGCCCTGTTCTAAATCGTCCGAAAGTCCCCACGTGAGGACGAGTGACACAGCTCTGCCCCTCGGGAGGCGACCCTCTGGGCGCAGCATGGTCACACAGCTTCTTTGTGGGCATTCCTTGTGTTGATGGCAGTCGATCGCACGAGCGTCCGTGGCCAGAGTGAGACCTGGAGTGTCCAAACCAGAGGGGGGCGTAGAGACTGCCCTGTCCATGTCGTCGGGGCGCCCTCCCGCCCGCCCGCTGTCTCACATCCAGGGTAACGTCTTCTTTGTGCTTCAGACGAGGTGGAGGAGTGGAAAGTCATCTGCGGGAAGTTCCTGGCCATCAACGCCACAAACATGTCCTGTGCATGTCCCCGGAGCCCCAGGGGCCTCTCCCCGGCCGCCCACTTGGGAGACGGGTCTTCAGACCTCATTCTCATCCGGAAATGCTCCCGGTTCAACTTCCTGAGGTTTCTCGTCCGGCACACCAACCAGCATGACCAGGTGAGGGTGGTGTGTCGCCACGAGATTTGTGTTGGGGCCGCTTCTGTTCGGGGCGTCCCTCGTGAGCGCAGCACTGAAGTCGGGGGAAAGAAAGGCAGACTGTTTGTTTGTGTTTCCCCATTTTCAACTGTCAGTCACAATTACTCCTTGTAAAATTTCATTTAAAAATATGAAACCTCTGAGCACAGAAACTAGGAGGCGTGAATGTTTACACATGTCCTCTCATTTCTCCTTCTGTTTAAAAACAGAACAAAATGACAGTGAAATTCTGTGTTGCCCTCGCAGGTCAGGTTGCTTACAATAAACCGGCAGGGGGCTCCCAGGTGGGCAGACGCTCCCAGGGGACGTCCATCGTCTCTGGCGTCTGTGTCATTAGAGCAGGACAGACCGAGTCTGACACTTTGGAGGGAACTGGAACTGGTGGTTAGTCTCTGATTTTAGTAAACACATTTTTTAAACTTGTATTTAAGATCTAGTCAAACAGTTTTTTTTTTGTTTTTTTTTGGTGAAAAGAGAAGCAAGTTTATTCCAGAGGGTTAAGGGACAATAGTGGCTCCCTGTCACAAAAACTGCCTTCAGTCCACTAGTATTTTTAAGTGGCTTTTAAGTGACTTGTCAAAACGATAAAGAATTCTACAGGTCACTGCCAGTGAGCTGCCAGAGTTCTTTACAAACGTTTGTCGTTGTGGATGAGCTGAGGTTTCCAACAGCAGTACAAGTATTTTGCGAGAGCCTGGGGAGGCGGGTGTCAGGTTTTCTCATCTGCAGTTGTGCAGGGAGCTGGACGCAGCGGCTCAGAGCACTGCAGTGGCCCTGTCCTCAAGGAGGGCTGCGCACACTCCGAGGACAGGCTGACCCTCCCCAGCACAGCACCTGTGAGGACACCTTCTCCTCTCTTGCCAGTTCGACTTCGCTTTTGTCGAAGTTTATCGCATCAAGAAATTCCAGTTTGTGTCGAAGCACGTGGAGGACGACGACGGTGACCTCAGCGAGCAGCGGAAGCAGCGGTTTGGGCACATCTGCAGTCACCACCCCTCGTGCTGCTGCACCGTCGCCAATAGTTCCTGGAACTGTGACGGGGAGATTCTGAACAGCTCGGCCATCGAGGTCAGGTGAGTGTCGGCGCAGCCTTCGAGCTCAGGCCCTGGTCACCGCGTGTGTACCGGTGAGCACTGCATCCTGGGGCGTGAGCCTGACCCAGGCCCCGCGGAGGCCACGGCCTTCTTCTGGGGAAGAAGCTGCCGCCTGCGTCATTTCACAGGTGTCTGAAGCCACTGCATTTTATTCTGTTCCTCTTCCTCGTGCACTGGCCTTGATGTCTTCGCCTGGCATTCTCTCCTCCCAACAAAACAAACAAACAGACAAAACGGCCTCTGTGGCCACCTTGAGTCCTGGGTTCACAGCGCTCACCCGGAGCCCAGGCTGCTGCCGCCATCAGGTGCTAAGTGCGGGGGTTACAGGCTTGCGGCGCCTCCCCCGGGGCAGGCGCCAGCTGGCCGCTGGAGTGTGGGAGGTGGGTCCTCCCTAAACCCACTGGGGCTCACTGCATTTCGTATCAGGAACCTGTGATTATATCACAGGTCGTGTATGTAATACATATTACATAATCGGATGAAATACGAGTGCAGACGTTTTTCTCCCATGGAAAGACACATTTTTTTAAAAGGCTATTAAATGAGGCGTGGGCATACAAATTACAGGAGATTAGAGGATAAATGTCAAGTTCTAGAAGCATTCTGTATTGTTTGCAAACGTCCTTCCAATCTTGGTCTACTTTGAGGAAACCCAACTGGACACTCACTGACCATAACAGAGCAGATCACGCCCGACAGCGAGCCAGCAGGCCACCGTGTGGAGGGGGACGGGTGTGCCCTCCGATGCCCGCAGCCCCAGCACTGCAGGGGACCTACACGCCTTCTTTATAGTCCTCCACGTTAAGTGGCTTTTCAACCAACCAGCGGCGGGGCCCAGATGCAGCCTTAAAACTCTTCTACTATCAGTGTCCAGAAGAGCTGTCGGAGGGGAGCAGTCTGTTAAATGTCCCCCAGTCCCACGTCTGCGTGCTCCCCGTTCTCGTGGCCAGGACGTGGTCAGTGTGGCAGTGACTGCCCAGGTCATGTCCGTGGACGAGAGGCGGCCACGAGGCCACAGGAAAACCCACCAAGCCAGTTGTACTCGCAGGGATTGGCATCTGTGGACTCACGTGACAAGCGAAGGAAATGGAATTTTTTTAATGCTGGCTTCTGGTTTTACTAGAGAAATGGGATACTCTGAAAATTAGGGGCGGCATCTGGGAAGTATGTCCTTCAAATCTTGACAGATGTTACCGAGCCTTGAGCAGCAAGTCCCTCAGTTACGGGGGTTATTACTGAACACCTTTGAGGAGGTGGTGATGCCGGCCAGGGTCCTATGGCTCCGGTCTGGAGGCCATCGTGCATGGTGGGGGCCTCCAGGGGACCTCGGCCCGCTCCTCAGCCGCCTGGGCTCTGCCTGGCGTGGGGCGCACTTGTCCTTCGTGACTGCAAGTGGCCTGCACATCTGTCATACGGTGGGGGTGCCCCACATATGGTCCCCCGGGCCCTGCGAGCTGGGTGCTGATGAGACCGAGGTGGGCCCAGTGGATACATGGGGCCACTCTGCTGGCGAGTGGGGTGCTGGAATTAGAACTGGGTCTTCTGCTCCCCGGGTTTCCATGTGGCCGTGTCAGCTGTCCTTTACAAAACAGGTCTCTCGGGAGTGTGAGTGAGTCATTGCGGGGCTGGACCCAAAGACAGTCACGGTGAGACCCACTGTCCCTGGTGAATGAGCAGCGCCTGCGCCCTTGACCAGCTGTGGCGCTGGAGTCAGGGACATGCAGGGTTTCAGTGTGGCCCTTTGTCTCTGCAGGGTCCACTGCCAGCTGGTCCGGCTCTTCGCACGAGGAATCGAAGAGAATTCGAAGCAAGAGTTTTGCGGCTGAGGTGCTGTCGCGGACCACCCGCCAGATTCTCACTGTGCTCAGAAGTGTGAAAACCAAGGGAATACTGCAGACCAATTATGTGGATACATGCGGTTACATTTAGAAATTTATTTTTGATAGTTAAATCTTGATTTTAGAAAGGATACCTTCTGTCAAGTTTTGTGAACGCATTGGCATTTCCAGCTTTGTGTGACTCTTGGGGTTGCATTTCACAGAACTTACAACTGTTGATTTGGGGGCTTCTTATATTTAACAGCACAGACAGCGCAGCATTTAAAACTGCCCATTAGTGGCCCATTGCAATAATTTTAGGGGCGATAAATAGGAGTGTTCTCCATCCAGGTGGCACAATGTGTCTGCGTGGACACGAGGTGTTCACTCTGATCCGCGCTGGGAGACCGCGGCAGTCGCTCGTGGGCAGGCTGTGGGAAGCAGCCACGCTGTTGCCTCACCTTTCATCTGAGCTCACTTAGGATACTCTCTGGATCCCTCCTGCTGTGCAACTACAATGCAACGTAACCCTGCTTCCTTCAGGCAGCACCACACGGGACCATTTCAGAGAGAAGGGCACGAAGCCGAAACTCCTCCTTTCACGCTCATCTCGCGCTTCCATCGCGTGGTGCTCCTGAGACAGCCCGGCTGGTGGCAGGAGCAGGTCGTGAGTTCTGGGAACGGGCAGCATGCCCAGCACCGGCACACATTTGACTGTTTTCAAGTTACAATGCCGGTGCTTTGTAGTGACACAGAGTAGGTGACATAGCTGGGATTCCTGAGGGACATGGAAAGAAGCTGGCGTGCAGTAAGAAGTTCACTTTGTGAATTCTCTGTAAACTTCACACCCTGCCCCTGGGGGTCCCCGCATTCCAGGGGTTATGTTGGTGCAGCCCTCGAGTCTCTACGCGTGGTCCAGATTTTCCTCTTACCTTCACATTTATTCCTATGTAGTTATTGAAGGGCTCTCCTTTTCGAGCAGCATAGTACGTCGGTGGCGTCACCGCTCGTCTCGGTTTGCTGCCTGCGGCGCCCGGGTCCTGAGAAGGCCCCCGCCCGGGGCTGCGGCCCTGTGGTGCGTGTTCACCTCCGGGCCGACGCAAGGCCTATCTAGAACAGCTCTGTCGGCGCTACACGCTGCAGCTTAAGTTGTGATTTGTGAGGAGAGGGCGCACGACTGTCACAGAAGGCGATTCTGTACACGGTATGGCCTCGGGACAGGCCCTCACTTCATGTAGGCTCACTTAGTCTTTTTAGCTTTTGACAGACATCATGTATTTTTAGAAATCACTTGCACCG
This sequence comes from Rhinolophus hipposideros, assembly GCF_964194185.1. Classification (NCBI taxonomy): domain Eukaryota; kingdom Metazoa; phylum Chordata; class Mammalia; order Chiroptera; family Rhinolophidae; genus Rhinolophus; species Rhinolophus hipposideros. The sequence continues at coordinate 2,664,073 of NC_138055.1, forward strand.
ACTTATATTTTGAAGTATACGTGAAATTACCTATTTCATCTTGCAGTCCCACCCAGTCAGACACAAGGGCAGCTGTAACAGTGGTTTTTTTTAGTAGACCACATTATGAAACTGTGCAAGGCCAACGGTTTAATAATTGTGGGTGGATGAAAAGTCTGGTGTAAAAAGTAGATACACACAGGCTGCCTCTATTCTTAATGCTTGCTCCTGGGTGCGAAGAAACCAAAGATGCAGGACTGGTAGCTCCGTGGAGCCTGGTGGGCCCTGCTGGTGAGGCGCTCGTGGGGGAGGGGTGTCCCCAGCCCCTCCCGACCGCTGAGTGGAGTCGTGTTAGGTCACAAGGTCTCCCCAATCAGTCCTTAGGCTTTGTCTTCCCTGGTCAACATTTCCAGTGCACTAGTCCGCCTGGAAATCCGCTGCCACTTGTAGAAAAGCAGTCCAGGCCAGGGAGTGAGCATTTTCTGTCGGACCAGAACCCCAGCCACGCCCCATGGTTCCCCAATGGCTCTGGCAGTGTGGCCCGACTGCATGCTGACATTGCAAACCTGGGAAGTGTTCTTGGAGATTGTGTGACGGTGGACAGCCTGCGTGGGATGGAAGTACCTTCCCCACGCAGGAAGTTGAGGCCGCCACGAAGACTCTAGATGGAGCAACCACAAGACCTGTACACTGGGGTTTTAAGAAAAATCATCAGAACGCCTGGCTACATAGTGAAAACTTAAGATCACTTACAAGGGTTAGTCTGTTTTGACTTCCTTTGGCTCACTGGTGCAGAAATGACGAGGCAGCAGTTATGCTCTGATCTTATTCCTGCTTATTCTAGTTACGAAGTGATGTACCGCCCGTCACTGGGCAACCGGTGTGATTGTCCCTTCCTCCGCTCTGTGTCACTGGAATATGGCTGGAAGGGTCGCTTAATTTCCTTTCTAATCTTGCTGGTTTCAAGATTAGAAAATGACGTATTTGTTCTGATATGTTTGAAAAGACAAAAATAAAGTTACTTTGGACAGAATTTGGCTGTTATACGATAAACAGTAAGTACTTATGAAGAGAATCGTGATTCGACAACAAAAACAATAATTTCATTTCCCTTTGTGTTCCTGTCTGTCCCCTTTCTGTCACCCAGACTCTCCCCCCTGGGGTGACCCTTCTGATTTGCAGCCAGAGTGATGGCTTCTGCAGGAAAGGGGCACCTAAGGGCCTTTTTTTTTGTTCCCTGTACCGTCCAGGAAAAGCCAAGAGGCGCCTTCTCAGTACAGATGCCCCTCGACTTACAACGGGTCACGTCCCAACACGCCCGTCACAAGCTGAAAATACCTTACGTGGAAAACGCACTTAATGCACTGACCTCCCAAACACAGTGGCTTAGCCTTACCCACCTTAAACGTGCTCAGACACCTCACATTAGCAAAATTGGGACAAATCACCTTGCTGCCGTGGCTCAGTGTCGCAAGAGAACGTGGTACGCGTATCGCTAGCCTGGGAAAAAATCAAAATTCAAAATTTGAATTCGAGTTTCCACAAAACGTGTTGCTTTCAGAGTGTCGTAAGTCAAATCGTAAGTTGAACCATCGTAAGTCGGGGGTCGTCTGTACCGCTGTGAAACGCACAAATTAAACCACACAGGCTTGCAAAGGAAGCCAGTTACACTGAAATATGGTTCTCAAAGTTTTAAAAACAGTCCTTAGGCATGTGTGTGCCTTACTGTTACATTAAATAAGGCACATGTGTAAAACAGGGAAACGGGGCTAACAGTTACGTGTCAGCCCATCAGCGAGCCTGTCCACGGTTGCCTCCAGGGAGCGGGTGTCCCCCCGTGTGAGGAGGGAGGGACTGGCACTGACTGCCGGGCAGAGAGGGTGGGGGTGCTGCCAGGAGGGGCAGAGGGCTGTGCGGGTTGTGGGGGCTGGGGGCCAGGAAGTGTATCTGGGCTAGAAAATCAGGGCGTGTGTCAGAGAGCCGCCTGGGGAGTGTGCAGCAGTGCTCCTGAGAATTTGTGACAGGTTCCCCAGGGATGGTCCTGTCACTGCTGCACCCCGGACGACGGGCACAGTAGCAGGCCACACTCCCTGAGTGACCTCGGCAGGCCTCTGCCTCCTGGGGGCTCGTGTGGCTCGGGGTGCAGGAGGCTGGGTGCTCTCGGGGGCCTCCGCACAGGTCAGTGCTCCATGCCGGTGGTTTCAGGGCTGGGTGGGTGCCTGTGTCCCTCTGTCGGGAGTCTCCGGACGGGCTGAGCCACGAGCGTCACTGGGGACCCTTCTGCTCAGAGCCCCAAGGTCTCGTGCGCCTCAGCCTCAGCCATTGGGGGTAGGGCTACAAGTAGCCCCTGGTCCCAGAGACGCCCAGGGCCCCCCACGGAAGGCATCTCTGGGTGGGGCCAGGACCTGTACCCCACACTAAAGGCACTGCTTCTGCCCATCTCTGTGCTCCCCGCACACCCTCGGGGCGATGGCCCCGCTCCCAGCGGCCCCCAGTGCCAGGTCCTGATGCCCCTGTCTGTGAGCCACCACCCCTCATCGGCCTCCTGTCTTCTGGAACCGGGGTCCCTGCCCCCCCATGCCTCAGTGCACAGGGGCCCTACCCCACGGCCCTCACCCCTCACCCCTCACCTGGGTGCCTTGGTGCCCAGTGCCCCCTGCCGTCCAGCAGTGGCAGCTGCAGGGCTCCTGGGCCACCTGCTGTCCACAATGCACTGGGGCTCCCGCCTTAGCACAAAGCAGTTCAGGTTTATTTAAATAAAAATTATAATTTATACAAGACTTTTTCTTTAAACAAACAAGGTTTTCTTTAAAAAAATGTTACAGGGGGATTTTCCTCATCATCCGGTACAACCCTGTTGCTGAACAAGAGTTACACTAGTAACAATTATTTACAGGTGCAAAATAGACTCAGGCTTCAGACATAAAAAAGTTAACATTCATTCCAGCTCAGTGATTAGTCACAGAAACGAAATCTCTGCCCGGATTTACACAGTTCAGTAAAACCCCAGGTCCTTTCCGATGGGGAGCTCGGGGCCTGACTCGTCCTGGAACCACCCTTGGGCATCCAAAGGACCTGCCACCAGCCCCTTGGGCAACTCGAGGACCCCATCCGGCACCCCAGCACCTCTTGGCCCACCTGGCTGGGGCCGGGCGACCACACCCTGGCATGTGGTTAGTTTTCATCTCCCTTTCTCCACAAAAGGGACTCAAACTAAAGCACTGCACTCTGCCGAAGGCGGGAGCCCTATTCCACAGCAGGGACCATCCCCCACTGAGTTTGGGGACAGAATCCCGTCGTGCTTACAAAGACTCACATGCTGACTCCGTGTGGCCACAGGGGAGGGCTGGGGTCGCCCCTCAGCCCATCCCTGGGGGCAGTTCAAGGCCCACCCTGCCTGCCTTGGATACTGGGGAGTCCCTCTGGGGTGTGTCCCCTGGGTGTACCCAAGGCCTCTATGGGGCCCATGAGAGCCAGTCCACCTGCGTTGACCGTGGGAGCCAAAGCCAAGGTTTAGAGTGGGTTCTGCCTTCATTCTCAGAAGGTCGACTTACAGAATCACATGAACGCCAGCGCCAGTGTGACCGAGAGCCAGGTGGACACTACAGGTCCCCAGATTTCACCGACTGGGGCGGGGTGTGTGCTTAATCTGGCTGGTTGGTGTGGCTCCCCTGGAAGCGCTCCCTGGGCCCCAGCAAGGGAAGGGGTGACGAGCAGTGCCACCCATCTCTTACCCAAACCAGCAAATTAGGATCGGAGCAAAGGTAAAAATTACATCTGAAAAATGATACAAAAATAAGAAAAACAACTTGCTCTCTGTAAAAAATATAATCTTCTGTTTCTTCAAAAAACAACAATCTCAGTGACATCCAAAGGACTCAGGAGAAGTCAAGGAACTGGAGGAATCCACGTTGGGAAGTGCGCGGACCGGGAGGGCGGCCATGCCGACCCGCCCCCACCCCACGAACGTGTCCTTTGCAGAGGCCACCAGTCTGCCTGACCCCCTCTGGCTTCCAGGGCTGCCCCAGAATGGACCGAGCCTGGCCACCCGCACGAGGGCTGTGGCGGGGCCCAGACCAGCTGGAAGGGGCAGGGGCTCGCTCCCACCCGCGTGCGCGCTGGTGCAGGGACGTGGAACACTGCAGATTGCCTGGCAACAAACCTCTGGGCTCTGCCCACGGTCACTCTCCAAAGTATCCTCCCAAGCGTCCCTGCACAGCTTGGCCCACCTGAGCCCCGGAGCCCCTCCCTCACCTGGAGGCTGGCACCCGCCACGCCGTTGCTGGTTTTCACCTGAGAGCCACAGAAGCCTGAGCACCCCCGAAAGCCTGAGGGACATTCTGGGCCTTTCCAAACAGCAAAGTGTTAAAAAGATGCTCCTACCTACACGACACTCCATATCCGCGTCAGGTGCCGATTACAGCCGGCCAGGCCGAGATGACAGGTGGTCCCTACGGACGTGGGCCAGGCCCAGGCCTGAGGCACGAGGGCCCTCCCACCAGCCCTTGCTGCAGCCCTCAGCCCCACAAAGGCCGAGCCAGATGGCGCTCCGAGGACATGCGGTACGGGTCCCACTGAAGCAAGAGTGAGACCGACTGGCCGTTTGTGAAGGCTAGTGAAGGGGCCTCTGTGTCCCTTGTCATTGATGTCCTTCAGCTATGGCTTTGGTGTGGAAGAGCTTCCGGCCGCCAGAGAGCCAGGTGTCTGGCCAGGTGCGGACAGAGAAGGAGCAGATGTGCTTGGCGGCTGCGGGGACAGTGTGTCCCGCGTGTCATCCTTCCCGGTGGCCTCTGTGTCCACAGGTGTTTGAGACGTGCCCTACCAGGCGGGCTGGCACCATCTGAGTGCCCTAACCCCTATGCGAGGGGTCTGTAAACGCAGGTTAACACAATAGAAACCACAGATCGAGGGGAATTATTGCAAAAAGATCATGAGGATATCCAACTTTTTTCCCACTACCAAATTGTTAAAAAAAAAAAATGTCAAGCCGTGTCCTGGGAGAGACAACACTAGCTATCACTGCCGGACGCTGCTGCCGCTGTGATTTTCATGTACTGGTTGGAAATGGTCTCGAAGGCCTCGTCTCTGTGCACCATGGCACCAAACACCAGGGGCTGCCGGGAAGAAACAGTCACTGAGCCCATGGCCAGGCTGGTGCAAAACAAGGCCACCCACCCCAGCCTTGACTGGTCCTGGGCCAAATCCACGGGGGACACATGAGGTCTGGGTGCCCAAGAGGAGACACCCTCCCACCCAGAGACTGGGCTTCATTGAAACCAAGGCAGGGGATGGGCCCCCAGCGCCACCCTCCCTCCCTGAGTAACTGCTGGGTCGTCCCCTGTGAGGCTCAGCCTTCCAGACCCAAACTCAATGCAGCAGGAGGTTCCTGTGGCCACACGAGAGGGAGACAGAGAGGGAGGAAGGGAGGGAGGGAAGGAGGGAAGGAAGGAAGGAAGGAAGGAGGGAGGGAGGAAGGGAGGGAGGAGAGAGGGAGGGAAAGGGAGGAAGGAAGGAGAGAGGGAGGAAGGAGGGAGGAAAGAAGGAGGGAGGGAGGAAGGAAGGAGGAAGGAAGGATGGAGGGAGGGAGGGAGAAACAGAGGGAGGGAGGGAGGGAAAGAGGAGGGAGGGAAGGGAGGAAAGAGGGAGGGAGGTAGAGGCCGTCTTGGGCCCCTCTACCAGGCTGGAACCCTGGCGGGTCACTGCCTCTGAGTGGCCACAGGGATGCTCAGAGCCTCACCCCTGGGCCCACCCGCCATCCCCGGGCCCACTCCGCCATCCCCGGGCCCACCCTGCCATCCCAGGGCCCACCCGCCATCCCCGGGCCCACCCTGCCATCCCAGGGCCCACTCTGCCATCCCCGGGCCCACCCTGCCATCCCCGGGCCCACTCCGCCATCCCCGGGCCCACCCCGCCATCCCCGGGCCCACCCCGCCATCCCCGGGCCCACCCCGCCATCCCCGGGGCCCACCCCGCCATCCCCGGGGCCCACTCCGCCATCCCCGAGGCCCACTCCGCCATCCCCGGGCCCACCCTGCCATCCCCGGGCCCACTCCGCCATCCCCGGGCCCACTCCGCCATCCCCGGGCCCACCCCGCCATCCCCGGGGCCCACCCCGCCATCCCCTAGGCCACCCGCCTGCCCAGCACTTACTTTCTGGGTCGATGGTGTCGACACAGCAATCCCCATACCCGACCCAGGGAGGACAGACAGGACCTTGTACTGAAGATGAGCACAGAGTCACCACGGGCCTCTCTTAGGACCAGGGCTGTGCCACCCTCCTCATGCCCAGGGCAGCCGCCTCCATGGATCTCCCAGCTGGCAAGACCCATGGGGCCTGGGGTTGACTGTGACTGAGGGGAAGCAAGTGGGCCCAGCCACCCACACGGCGTGCGTGCAGGCCCCTCCTCTGGGCACCGCACACACCTGGCCCACTCTATGACCACATGAGAGAAATGGTGAGAAAATGCCCCAGAGGGGACAGCTGTCTGCACTCTCACCTAAACCTGCCGAGGTGCAGGGGCCTGAGGAGGAGGGGTGGATGCAGTGCTCAGAGCGGGCTCAGGCCCCTGACTGCCTGCGCCCACTTCCCATCCTTGCAAGGGCTCCGGGCACTGACCCACTGGGAGGTACACGGACGCGGATAGGAGCTGAGGGGCTCTGCACGGAGCCCTCATAGAACGGGAGCCCTGGTGTGGGCAGGGGTGCCCACGTGAGCCTCCAGGTGGCACCTGGTCTCTTCCTAAACGTGTCTACCTTCCAACTAAACGCCCCCAGGCCTGTGCCCCTGCGCGGCTCCTCCGGCTTCGCTCTCCCTGAAATCGGAAGGGGGCAGGGACAGGGGAGGGCGGGGCCACAGCCACCTTCTGGATGTCTGTGATGTCAGCCAGCTTGATGACTTTGTTCCTTTTGGAGGACCCGGATCTGGAGCTCTCGAAGCACAAGTAACTATGGGGGACGGACAGAGGGACAGACAGACGCAAGTGAGCCACGGGGGACAAATGGATGCTGTCACAGGCCCCGTGGGGCGGAGGGTGACCCCCTAGACAGCCCCTCGCACCTGTTGTAAAAGACTACTTCTAGAAAGCTTCAGCGCTTTTAAAGACAAACCCACCGCTCTACACTGAACCTGCTTTACGTTCCCATGACGTCACAACCCTCAGACATGCAACAAGAGACACAGGAGCGTCCCTGAGGCCCAGCCGGGGCTCTTCTCGGCCAGTTCCTTCAGTGAGGGGGTGGGGAGGGAAGTGGCCGCTGTTGAGTGTGGGGGGACGGTTGGCCAAGGGCTGAGAATGGCCCCCAAGTGTGTACCTGTTCCCCCCCTTCCACCCTGGGGCCAGCCTCAGGGATAAGCTCTCTGTACAGTCTCACCCTAGGAGAGAAAAGGCAGAGCCATCTTGGGGCTGCTACGCCTCAAAAGGACAGTGACAAGGGCTCTGCCTGCGCCTTGGCCGTGAGCTGCCTCCAGGCGACACCACTCATGGCTTGTCTGTCACCCATGACGAGCACTCAGACCAGAGCCTCTCGCAGGCCTGGCCCAGGCCGCGTCCACCTCGGAGGTAGTGCTTTCGGCCCCTGGGAGTGGGGACAGCCGCAGGAGCAGCACGGGCTCTCGGCAGGGCTGAGCAGTCCATGGCTGGGCCTGCCGAGGCCCCTCTGCCCGCGCCCCGCCCCCACCCGCAGGCCACGCCGGCCAGCGGCTCGTGGTCACTCACTTCTCCGTCACGTACAGCACGCCGTTTCTGATGTAGTCTGTCGGCATCTTCCGGTCTCTGTTTATTAGGCAGCAGCGCCAGCCGTTCTCACACACTAAGGGGACAAAACCGACCCTGCGTTTCCCACGGGACACGCCCGCCTCTGATTTGATGTTGGAAACAACCCATCAGCATTGGTTTCTCAAGGATGTACCGCCATTCGTTCTCCCCCATCAGGTAAAGTCCAGTGAGAGGACGGTGGCACGGCAAGAAGGAAGTGGCATCTAAGTCTGTAAAACAGACGTTTCCTTTTCCACATAAATAGGCAGGGTTTTTGAGTGTTTGTTTTGTTTTTTGTTTTTCTTTCTTAAAGGAAAAGGACGCCGTTTGCAGAGCGGAGTAAAAGAAAGCAGACTGCAGCCTCAACTCAGTACAGGACGAGGGCTAGGGAGAAGGTCAACACTTCAATTCTCCACTGTTTGTTTTCCGCAGTGGGTCTCCCGCAGTACAGACGCCAATGGTTTTAAGAGCCCAGTTCACTGAGAGCCCAGCAATTTAGGAGTTTTAGGGGAAGGTCTTTTCTGGCAGGCGGGCAGGGACCTGAACTCCCAAGTCACCTAAGAGGCCACAGCCAGGCCTGGGGAGACCTCAGGGCAGTGTCTGCAACACAGACGCTGGGATTCTGGTTCGGGGCAGGTCCCGCTGAATTCCTGCCATGCGCTTATTAAAGAGAAGTCACTCTGCGTGGGCTTGGAGCCTGCCCTGCGGCTCTATCTGCCTCCCAGGAAGTTGGGGAAGGAGGCAGGCAGCCGGCCGAGGTCCCCACAACCGGGTCACATACCCTCATGGCACACATACCTGCCAGTGGTCGCTCGTTTTCTGTCAAGTTAAAGATCTCATGGAAATTGCCCTTCTTGGTGCCATGGAAACGACCAGCATCTTCGTCCTTACTCAGGCCGGTTGGGGCACTGGACACGTAGCTCCGTGAGGCGGCTGTCTGCAGCTGCCAAGAGGACACCGGCCCTGTCAGCTGTGTGGAGAGGGGCAGGCCGGCACGCACACAGGCTCCTTCCCCACACACAGCTGCAAACACAGACAAGTGACAGGCGTGTGTGCCCAGATGTGGGGGTGCCCCCAGCGGGGAGACCCTCTCCTTCCCCCACACACGCAGTCCAGGTACTGGGCCACAGGTGCTCAGCACTGAGGCAGATCAGGTGGCATTTCAGAATCAGGACTGGCCACAGGGACAGGCCACCAAAAGCAGCATTAAAAGATCACACAGCCACAGCACGGCAATGCACAGCATCAGGTCACAGTGGGAGGAAGGGTCTTCTACACGGACACCGTACCTTGTCGTGCCCTGACAGCTGGCCAGAAAGGAGACAACAGGCACACATGTGACCGCGACAAAAGAAAGAGTGGGTCCACGTGACACGAGGTCACAAACACACTGGCTCAGCAAGCTGCAGGCGCAGACATAGGCCCACACGACACTCGGCGGGTTGCCCTCCATCCTGGAAGCCCTCATCCCACCCCTCTTTTGTTCCCTCCCCGAGGGTGGCCAGCACTAAGCAGTCTTGACCCCCAGGAAGGTCCTGTCCCAGCCACCCCAGAGCCAGGACGGGCCCTCATTTGCTCCCATGTCAGGGAGTCAGGTACCTGCCTTTGTGCCTCTTCCCTCAGGTCCACGGCCACCTGTGTGACCAGAGCGCGTCCGCTAGCTCACACATGCCTGGCTGCACACCCAGCTGGTGAGGTCGGGCTCCCAGCAACAAGCTTTGTTGTCCCAGAACCCGGGAAGCCTGACCCATACTTCACCCTGAGCTTCCCTCCCAGCGACAAAAGTATCAAGCAGGCACTAGACACTCTTTCCTCAGAGAACAGTCACACACAAGACTCTGCAATCCAATGCCACCTCCTCCAGGAAGCCTTCCTAGATCTGCCTGGGAATCCTACTAGGCCCAGAACGTCCCCACTTGTCTGAGACCTTGAGAAGAGCACACAGGTTGGCTCTGTACATGGTGCCTGATGCCCATATAGCTTTCTACTGTGAATGAAATAATGGGCCCAGTGCCAGCCTGTGAGCATAAGGTTGGCCCATCTTGCTGCCCAAGCATCAGAGCCAGGGACAGTGGGACCCAGCACCCACCCACAGAGCGAAAACTGCCAGGGCTCCCTCCTCCCAAGGCCCCCAGGCTCCACACCCTGCCGGACCTCTGCCTGGGGCCAGCCTGGCTCAGCGGGGCCCGCTCCTCCCTGAGTACATGGCAGGATACCTCCGGGAACCGGCCCAGCCTCCCAGCCCAGCCTCCGCCAGCAGCTGTCCTCTGCTCAGGGATGGCTGGCCCTTCATGGCAGAACTGGGGATCGGGGAAAACCCCTAAGTTGTTTCAAGGACCCCATGACATCGGAAGGACCTCAGCTCTCTGGTGACAGACAGTGAACACAAAACGGGGGTGTGGCCCCCGCTGGAGGCCGGGCTCACCCTGCGGGAGACAGCGGCAGTACTGGAGCGCTCTTTGAGCTGGGGGTCGGTGGGGAGGTTCTTCCAGATGATGTAAGGGGTGTCGTACTTGGCACGCAGCCTTGGGCAGCGTTTGAAGATGAAATCGATGAGGAAAAACTTGATTCCAGCATAGAGTCCTGGGGGAAGAACACAGTCCCACTTCATCCGGGACCAGCCACTGTGCCCGTCTGCCCAGCATGGCAGCCCCACTCCCGAGTGAGCAGCAGGAGGCCAGGGCCCCGACGGCCTCCTGGAGCCCAGGTCTGGGACAGTGGCCCTGGTGGTCTCAATGCAGGGCAGGGGAAGCTAAGGCCCGTGACCCCAGCTGGGGGCATCATCCACTTCTGTGTCGTTCCCTCAAACCCAGGGGTGGGTCGGAACAAACAACAAAACCAGCTCCAAAACCATAAGGGTGAGGTGAAGGAAAACTCTGGGGGACTTGTCCCCAGCCTGTCCTCTGACTGGGGGGCTGGCAATCCTCAGGGCCATGGGCTCACCCAGGTCAGAGCTCGCGTGTCCCGGCCCAGGTCCCCGGGGAAACGACAATGAGCCTGCACGGCCCTCTGAGGATATTTTGTTTGTGGGCTTTTGTCATTTTCCCCAAGACCACATGCCTGTCAGCCCCGGTTTTCCTGGTGATGGGTGCAGGCAAGGAGCCGATGAGACCAAGGACCCACCAGCATATTGGGGGCCTGAGGGTGGATTGGGGCAGTAGCCAGACCATGAGACCCCTGAACTGCAAGGCCAAATACTTAATGCCCCAACTCAGACCCGGCCCCACCACGGCCCCCATCCATGTACTGTGCACAGGTCCCGTGCCAGCTGCAGGCTGGGGACACTGAGACCAGGAGGGCACAGGTCGGGCTCGGGGTCTGGCCCAGGGAGGGGGGTGCAACTTTCTGGGGGAGCGCAGCTGAGTGGGTGGGGGCAGCACAGGACCATAACCTCGGTCTCGGGGTGGCCCGTCCACCTCCCGACCCTGCGAGGTCTCCAGGTTTCAGACGGGCTTCCTTTCTCCCAGATTTAAGCATTTTGGTAAAGAGTCACTGGCTGAGGTGCAGAGGAAAGAACTCAGCGAGTTCTCAGTGGGCCGTCCTGGAGGCTGCAGTGCAGGGGAGATGTCCCAGTGGGAAGCAGAGGCCGGCCGCTCCCCGTGCCACACCTGCCCACGCGCGTCTCCTCACCCAAGGCAAGGCCCACCAGGCGGTAGGGGAAGAAGCAGGAAGCCAGGAAGGCGGCCCACAGCGCGACGTACAGCTTCTGCGTGATCTCAGGCTGCACCCACATGAACAGGCTGGAAGGGAGACGGGAGCTCAGCTGGGCGGCGGGGCCTCACCCAGGCGCGGCCAGCTGGGGACCAGGACTTACTTCTTGATCTTTTCCAGGATGTCAGCCATCTTGCCAAAGAGGTTCTGTGTGAAGAAGCATCTGTGGTTACGACAGACCCCAGGCTGTCGGTCCACACGGCAGAGCTGGGAGGCCCTAAATTCAGGTTCACGGGCTGCCCAGAGACATGCATTCCCCTTCAGACCACACCCGGCACCAAATGCCCCGTGGTCCTGCCCGACGCTCCAGGCTGAGGATGGGGTGATGGGTCTGTTCTGAATCGTGGGTGAACACGCTGATGGTGACAATGGACCCCATTCTGTGCCTCTCCCAGGAGCTGGCTGGGTCCTCCTGGCTGGGAATGGCTCCCACCACCAGGCGCCACTGTCAGACTTGCCCAATGGACGGGGCCAGAGCCCAGCACAGTACCTGGGCCTTCTGGGCAACGTCCAGCACGAGCTGGAATTTCTCGGATACGGTCAGGTCTTCCTTTGGCAGCTCCTTCAGTCAAAGGGGAAAGAGAATTTCCACTGAAATTTAACAGTTCAAAGAAATTACTGACGAAAAAGGAACAGAGGCCTCCCAGCCCCAGGACCTGGGTCACTCTGCTGTCCCCACACATCCAAAGGGACAGACGTTCCTGGGAAACCCAGCATGAGGGGGTAAACGAGGCAGCTGTTCTGGTGGACACCCCTCCTTGGCACCTGAGTGGGTGGGTGGGCAGCAGGCATCCCCACAGCTGGCAGGGCTACGGCTCCAACTCACCTTCGAAGGTGTACCTGAAACCATGCAGTCCCCCCACCTCACTTTACAGGCAGAGAAACTGAGGCAAGGGGGGGACCTCACCTTACCCTGCTTATCTGAGGTCATTGAACAAAGACCTCCTGAGGGATTCCTGGGGACTGGGCCAGGCAGGTGCAAGTGTGCACCCAGATGCTCTCCCTGACCCCTAGGGTGTCCTACAGGCATGACCACAATTCAGCACCCCTACTGTGTGCTCCATGCACATAGTAGGTGCTCAAACATCTGACGAGCCTCATGGAGGCACTAAGAGGCCTCCCGCCCGTACCTAGTGGTTCTGCCCCAGGGTCCAGAGTCCCCCTCTGGAGCAAGGTCACCAAGCTTTTTTCTGTAACAGGCCAGATGGTAAACACCTATGGGTCTGCGGGCCTGGGTGACGAACACAGGGTATTCGTCATAGCTAGTCAACTTGGCTGTTACAGTCCCAAAGCAGCCACAGCACGTGGAAATGAATGGGCATGGTTGCGTGGGACTCAAACTTTATCTGCAAAGTCAGGCAGCGGGCTGGAGGCGGCTACAGTCATAGCTGACCGTGCTCTCCAGGTCCACTGTTCAGCTCACTGCTCACCCCCTCTACAGGGCACTCTGAGGGGTGAGAGTGGCCCCCTTGCTGGACCCCCCACATCCCATCCCGCTGGAAGGGGTCAGCAGGACAGAGCAGGGCAGGTCCACCTCTTCCCACGCAGCCAAGCCTGGGCCAGTGAGGGGCTCTGCAGGTGTCAGCTGGTGAGGGTCAGCGTGCAGCTGCCCACGGCTCCAGGCTGGGGCATGGCTGGCCTCCACCCCCCCCAACCTCTCCTGGGCAGGCAGGGCTCCCGGGGGACGCCCATACAGCTGCACCTGAAGGCCTCGGGGGACCTCAGAGGACCCAGGTCGAGGCCCAACCCAGTGGAAACGGACAAGACCTTGCCCTCCCAGGACTTACCACCACCTCGGACACCTCGGGCACAATGCTCCACTGTATCCTCCAGCCCCTGGCAAACGGAGACAACACACACCAATCTGACCGCGCCGTCTCAGGGCTGACATCACATGCCAGGCCCTGAGCTCCCCCCAGGAAGGAGCGCCCGGAAACGTGCACAGAAGGGGCTGCAGGAGTCCCTGCCATTCACCTCGGAGACCACCAGGGCCCCTCCCTGCTGTGGACTCAGGTCACCCTCCCCAGTCCTCCCCAGGGGGTTTTCCTGCGGGGGACATATTTAAAGCCCCCAAAAGTGACGGTGCAAGAAGTCCTTTGAAACAAGCCAGTGACACAACAGCAGCCATCCTTTGGCTGATGAGTCTTGCACGAGTCTCGTCTGGGCATGGCGGCCCCTCACAGTATTTAAACATTTTGTTTTCTATGAAACACATTTCAAATGAACCAGCCTGAGGAGGCAGAGGAAGGCACCTGGAAAAATGAGTGTGTAAAAGTATGCAACACGGAACGCACGGCTCTCAGGCCCCGTGGGAGGAAGGGTGACTCTGTGAGGGTGACTGTCGGCTCAGATAGCCCCGGCGGCCTGGGAACACAGGGGTTCTCCCCAAGAGTGCTGGCTTCCCAACGGAGCCCCACGGCCTCAAGAGGGTGCTCAGAGAACACAAAGTGGGCAGGCAGCACCCAGAGCTCAGTGTCACACGAATGCCAGCGGCTACTTCCCAGGGCACAGAGCCTTCTCAGCTCCCTCAACGGCCCTGAGCTGTCTTCCCGGAGGTTTGAGGGGAGCCTTCCTGCCAAAACGGAGCCCATCGAAGGAGGACCAGAGTAGCCCTGAGGGCGGCACCCATGGCCACACAGGCGTTTGGGGACTACCCACAGCAGCTGCAGCAAACAGTGTGGGGGTGGGTATCCTCCTCCGGGGGCGTTCGGGAGCCTGTCAGAGGACAACCCCCCAGACGCCAATGCGTGAGGCACAGCCAGCCAGGCATGTGTCACAGGTGTGTGTGGCACAGGGGGACAGCACAGCCACACGCATGACACACCAGCTCACTTACCGGGCTATGAGGTAATTGAGAGACAACCTCAGAATCGCTAGAAATAGGAACATGGGGATGGCCCAGCCATGCCACACGGCGTTCATATAGACCTACAGGTGGGAGAGAGGTGGGGGACGGTGAGGAACGGCACGGCGCACGGGGCCGGCCGCCGGCAGGCCGCACTCCAGAGGCTCAGGGATGCAGGTCCGCCCGTGCCTGGTGGCAGGAACGCCTCCCTGCCGCCCCCTCCCTGACCACCCCGGAAAGCACACCAACATGTGGCGAGAACACTGCTGCGGGACGTCTCTGTGCAGGCCGAGCCCTGCGGCCGGCCCTGGGCCACACACAAGGCCCTCGTCTGATCTCCCACCACCCATCGCCATGCCCACTTCACAGCTGGGGAAACTGAGGCTAAGTGCACTGCATCCCTGGGCTGTCCTGCAAAGCCAGGGTGAGTCCCTTGGGCAACCTCAGGAGGATGCACTCCCCCCACCCCCCGGGAGCACTCACAGTGAAGGCAATGGCAGATGTGTAGACGGAGTACCAGTCAGATAAGGCAGAGAGGTTCTTCACAAAGTTGGTGACAGGCTTGGCGCCACGCTCTGGGGACAGAATGATGGCATGGTCAGGCCAGTGCTCACCTGCCCTCAGGCACACCTGGGGGGTCAGGCTGGCCACACCAGCAGAGAGGTAACCAAAACGGGCAAAGCAGACCGCAAACACACAGGCTCCGGGTACGCCTGACCCCCGGGCCAGCGCTGCCTGGGCTCTCGGCTGCCCCGCAGGGAAATGCCCCCACCCCACAGCTGTGCCAGCACACAGCACGAGGCCTGGGAAGCCTGTTTACATCCCCTGAGCCCTGGCTGCTATCTGGGAAAGCACCACTGTTCCACATGTTCCCTGGAGGGACAGATGGAAGGGGTGGGCCTGGGACATACTTCCAACAGCCTCAAGAGGAAGGCTGGAGTGGGAATTACTGAAAAACGTCTTTCTAGAAAGACGTCCAGTTCAGTGCAAGGTCCCAGAGCCCCTGCTGGCTGGCCCCACCCACAACTATCAGCCAGCACCCCCCTCCCCCCCAGGCTCAGTACTTACTTAGTCGCCTCATGTTTTCAGTTAACCTAAAAGACAGGGAGAGGGAGGTGACTCACCCGCCACTGTGTTCCCCTAGCCCGTGCCTACAGTGCTCTGCTGGCACACTGGGCACACAGGTGACCCTGCATGCAGGAGCCACACGCCGGGATGGGCCTCACTGAACCTCCCTACTCTGGACAGGGTCTTGCCTATGGAAACGTCCCTCATCTCCTGCCCACATTCCCCAGGAACCTGAGCCTTTGAGAGCAGGGGCCTGGCCTGTCTGGCACCCTCGGGACCCAGGGGCCTACAAGATCACCAAAGTTTACCAAGCAGGCGCGTGACTCCACGAGGAAGGCCCGGGCAGTGGGCACTCCGCCCTAAGCCCACCATCGCCACACAGCGTTTGTCACAAAACACAGGCGAGACCACCAAGTGGGGGACGCCGCCACCCTGAAAGCCTGTGCTCGACATGGCAGTCGGGCCAGGGGCTCCTGCAGCCCACTTCACGGCTTCACTGTGACACTGGCCTGGGCCCCCCGAGGGCCCCACCTGCGGGCGCTGAGGGGCTCCTCCGTCTCCACGGTGCTCTCCTCAGGCTGGAACCGGAAGTCCTCCACGTACTCCCCGAACTTCTCAAAGAACCACTTCTGCACGCGGGGGCACAGCCCCTGGCTCCGCCGGTCTGCGGGGACAGGCGCGAGTCTGGGGAGGGCAGGGGCCCAGGGGGCTTGCAGAGGGCAGGGTGGGGCTCGCCACCGGTGGGTGGAGGTCCACACCCACTTGTGAAGGGCTCGGCCTTGGAAAATGGAGCCCTACCTGCTTCTACCACAAGGCGCACACTCAGCCCTTGGAGACCACACAGGGCCTCTGTGTCAACCCAACCCGGGACGCCGGAGGCTGTCTCCAAGCAGGCGCCGTCCAGGCAGCTCTCAGCACACGTGGGTGTGCAACAGCCTCTCTCTTCCTGGGTGCACTGGTCTGCGGGGAAGTGGCTGGGTGGGCTCACTGCCCAGGGCCCTGCGTACCAGCCAGTGGGCATGTATGCGGGGGACTGTGTCCTGATGGGGGCCCCAGTGGGTGAAGTGGCCTCTGCTCACCCACAGCCAAGGCCTTTAGAAAGTCACCCACATCACAGACTCAGAAAACCAGGATGAACCTCGTGGAACGTGAGCACGTGTGTACAGAGCAAAATATGTCCCTTCAGAAGGCAGGTGTCACGCCGCCTGCAGGGGGCGCTGTCCGCCCCCCATTAGGACACGGGGAGCCGGTCACGGCTGCCTGCTCCTTCCCGCACAGATGCCCAGAGTCCACCAGGCACAGAGGGGCTCTCACATGACAGGGTTTTTAGGGTGAGAGGTGGGGTCAACAAGCTAGTCAATGCTCTGACTGCTTCGCTCTCTCAAGAACAGCTGTGGACAGGGGTGACAGAATGGGAGTGCTGTGTTCCCACGAAAACTACTTATGTATGCTGAAATGTAAAATGCATGCAACGTTCACACGCCATGAGATACTCTCTGATGTTTTTCAACCATTAAAAAATGTAAAAACGTTAAAAAACGTAAAAGCAGACTGGGGGCTGTGGTTTGCCGACCCCCAGGTCTCGGTCAGGCCAGCTCTGAGCAGTCAGGTTTCAGGCGGTCCTGAGGCCTTTGCTGCAGGACCGCCCCCCGCACCCACACAGAGCCTGTCCCCACCTCCCCCACCCTGGGGCCACACTTGGTGGGGTCCTTCCTTCTCTCCCTCCACCTCCCACAGAGCCCACCGTTTCATGGAACCACGGCCCTCAGGACGGACTCAGCCGCAGGACCCAGGGCGTTAGGGTCTTGCATGCTACACTCCTGTGACATGACCCACTTCTGTAGGAGGTTCATCACCGCCACGCACTATAGGGTCCTGGGCTCTCCTCTGCTGCTCCCGGCTTGGGTCCTGGGCCACTGGCCCTGGAGCCCAAGGACACAAGGACACAGGAGACTAGGCCCTTCAGGATGTAGCCACCAATCCTGCTCCCCAACCAGCAGGCCTATGGGTCCAGCACCGGGACCCCAGAGGAGGAGAGCATGGAAGGTAAGCAGGGCAGGCCCTGACCTGGCCGAGATCTAGAGGCTGCCCCGGGAGAGGCCTTCCCTCCCAGGCCTGCTTTCCCATCCTTACACTGGGCAGGGCTTAAATCTAAGACCCTTCCGGGGTAACTCTCTGAGCTTCAACGGCACAGGCAGGGGGCTGCCCATGAGTGGTCAGCCTGTAGGATGGGGTCCTGGGGCCGAGGATGAGGGCACCAGGGACCATCTCGATCGAGCCCCTCGAGAGCCAGATGGAAAATCCAGTTTCCCCCCACACCATCTTCGGAAGAATTTTAGAAAGTGCAAAGTGTGGAGTGAGACATAGAATACAGCTCGGGGCAGGAACAAAAGGTACAGAGAAAAGGGTTCTGGGTCCTGACTTGGGGCATGCTGGTACACATGCCAACCATGGCTGCCCCCGCTGCTCACTCATCCCCTTGCCGGGACGACCAGCCACTGGAAACTGGCTGCCAGTGATGACGGCACCACTTCTGTGTGGGGAAGGGCTGAGTAAACACGCGCTGGATGTCTATGCGAAACAGTCACACTTTGTGGAATGACTTGCATTTGCTTTGGCAGTGCACAATTAGAGACGCTAAGCCAGCTCCAGTGGGAGATCTCCAGATATGAGCAGGTGCCCCGGGCAGAACCAGCACCCACCGCCACCACCCAGCCGGCACCCGCTGGGGCCTACCTGCTCCGTTAGTGACCTGGGCCTGGCTTTTCGGAGGCTGCTGTGCTGTCTGCTCCTCAGCTCTTGAAGAGAAGGAGCAAGACTTGTGTTAATTCAAACCAGGTGCGAGCCGGGGCTGTGCAGTTCTGGGGCTCACGGGGGACCGTCCTGCACACAAGTGTTTGCTCCCGCTCGGTGGCTCCCTCAAATGCCGGTTACGACAATAGCCAGGCAACACAGAGCTGCATCGTAACAGGAACACTTTGTTTTTTAATGACCGGATACATACGTGTGTCATAAACATACAACTCTTCTTTCCTATTAATTTTCACACATTTGCTTCTCTATCGTGAAGCTCAGAATAAATAGCTCTACGCTGCTAATTAATCGGCCTGCTAATGCAAAGATATTTAACAACAAACATAATTACCAGGCACCAGTGAAGCCACAGGCTGGGTGGCTCCCTCCCCTGGCCAGCTGCACCCAGCCACTTCTGACCACCCTGCCTCGGCGCCCCCCCCCCCCAAGCTGCCAGATCCAAATACCGACCTCACTGTCAGCCCCAGAGCCTGATGGAGCTGGCCCCCAGCGGCTGGCCTGGCCCCCATCCTCAGGCGGTGCCGTCCCCATGCTCTGACCCGCCCGCCTGCCTCACTCTGCACTGGCCTGGGCTATGGACTCCCCCCACTGTTCCTGTGGTTCCCAGACCTCCCGGTCCAACAGGGACCCCAGGATGTGGGAAAGGCGGTGCCCCAGGCAAACCTCGGTGGGGGCTGGTGGGGTACGGAGGGCGCCTCCAGGACAGAGAGAGGAGGGCCGGAGGCCTCAGTGCCCTCGGCATCAGTGAGCAGGGGTGTGCTTTCTGCTGTTCACAGCGTGATTCACACCAACGTCAGCAGGAGCCACGGCAGTGCGAGGGATCGTAAGCCCAAGTCCTACCCTGGAGCAGGAAGCATGGAGAACCAGCAGGACACATGATGCCTGCGGCCTCACGAAGCAACGGACAGCGGTGGAGCCCGGGGAAAGAAGCCACGGTCAGGAGGAGGGGCCGCTACTGCGGCCAGGCTGCCCAAGTGACCTGTGCCCGCAGCGACTGACTAAATAGGGATTCCTGGGACAGGGCGGGGCCCAGGGCACGTAGGAGGCTCCAGGATCCCCTAAAATGGCCAGGCCCCCTCCAGTCCCTCGAGGCCTCTGGACCAGGACACGCCCTGACCAGGTCTGGGGGTTCCGGAAGAGGCAGCTCACCCAGAAGCACTAAGAAACGGGTGTCTGTGAGGACGTGGCCCTGCCTCAGCCACGGGAAGGCCTGGCAGGCTGCTGGGGGCTTCCTGAGGTGCTGTGCCTGCTGAGGGCTGCTGCACGGTGAGTCTGGCTGTGTGCTCGCTCACACCATCACCTGCTAGAAAGCCACAGGTATTTAGCTATTAATGGCTGCAAGCTGCCTTCAGGGGACGAAGGGCGGAGACTTAGTGCAGCCGTTCCAGGTGGCAGGGAGTTTTCCCTCCTTCTTGTTGCCCCAAATATGGAATACCAGAACTGCCTGCAATGTGCCCTGGACGTGGGAGACACACGGATGGCATGGTGTGCCAGCAGTGGATGGTTTAAAAACGTACAGGAAGACAGGGCTGGCGCTGTGGCAGGGGTTCCGGCCGGCACACTCCAGCAGGCGTCCCACCCACGGCTCCTGGAGAGCAGGTGTGCCCAGGCCTTACAGAGCAAGCGCCACGTGACCTCACTTCACCCGAAAAAAGGTCCCCGCTTTCCTAACAGCTGTGGAGTCCACAAAGTGTTTCTGAACAACCTACGCCCATGCTCCGTGAGCCACCAAACAAGTCTGGAGTGGAATGTACTGCCACTGTTTTTAGGTCTCATTTTCCCTGACCCACCACGCCCCGAGGCCACAGGGCAGACACCGCAGCCCAGCAAGGAGTACACGTTAAGACCCACTCTGCCGCCAACCCCTCCCCAGGCTGGGAACACTAGCTGGTCACCA
This sequence comes from Rhinolophus hipposideros, assembly GCF_964194185.1. NCBI lineage: Eukaryota > Metazoa > Chordata > Mammalia > Chiroptera > Rhinolophidae > Rhinolophus > Rhinolophus hipposideros. The sequence continues at coordinate 2,684,141 of NC_138055.1, forward strand.
GGGTCCATTTCGTTCCCACACATGGAGCCCACACCCGGGAGGGGCGGCCCCAACAGGAATACCCAAGGGCGGGGCTGACCACAGGCTGGCCCAAATCAAAAGGGGCACTTTTGTTTCTGCATTGCTCTTGGCCCTATAACCAGAGAAGGCCTTTGCCTCAACAAGTAAGCTTACACTGAGGTGATTTCCTGGGAATTTTCTTAAAAACCAAAATAGAGGTTTGTGTAAACACAACGACCATGTTTTAATTCGGCAGCTCACCTGCCACGTGGGGTGCTTGTGTGTAAGAGTGTGTGTGTACGCGCTTGTGCATGCCTGTGTGAAGGGCTCCCTCCACCCTGGACAGCCACAGACACCCCAGAGGGGCGCCGGGAAGACAAGAAAACTGAAAGTCACTTCCCTGGAACCTGCTTCTCCTTGCACCTCTCCTCCTTCAGGTCTCAGTTTCCAAAGGGTTCCTAACCCTACCCCCACAAAGAGCGGGGGAGTCCCCTGGATGCTCCCTGGGACCCTCAGCTTCCTCAGTCCTGGCATGGATGGTCCTTTCCTGGAACACCCACCCCCCAGCCAGTCCCCAAGCAGACCCATGGGAGACTCTGCTTCCTCAGAACTGACCGAGGAAGGACTGGGCACCCAGGGGCTTTGGTGAAACGATGAGGATTAGACCCCCGAGTGGGAAACAGAGGACGCAAACCCTCTAAAGAGAGCAGGCACCCAGGTGCCACCCAATGCCACCAGAGGAAGCACAGCGTCCAGAGAAAGCCGGACATAAACACACGTACACACCGGACAGAAGCACTGTGAGGTGCCCTGAGAGGCCAGCCCTGGCTGCCCAGTCGCCTGGGGACAGTGGCAGTGCCGGATCTCCCAGCGTCCATCCCAGGTTAGGTGGCTGGCTGTGCCTCTTTGCACAAGCATAATTAAACATAAGCGAATCTCTGAATGTCCATAGGTTTTCACGTAGGAAGGTTCAGCCTCAGGTAAAATACTGCTTGAGGACCATGTACTGCTTTCTGGTCTGGGGAGGAATGCCAGCCTCGCAGCCAAGGTGGGCGGGCAAAGCGGGGTGACCCACGGGGAGCCCGGGAGAATGACCACGCTGACCTGGGGGACAGGATGGTGGCCTTCCTTCAAAACCGCCAGGAGGCACACAGGGGCTGTCCTGAATGCCACAGAGCAGGAGACCAAAGGACATTCCTCCAAAGAGAACCAAATGCCACCAGTTCCTAAGAGCGGAGGCCGCATGGACGAGAGCCAAGCGGAAGCCAGCACCTGGCATGCAGCACCGGGCGCTTGGTCTGCACCAACCACCCCAGGGTGTGGGCTCCTCAGAGTGACCAACACTCAAAAATGACAATGACATTCAAATACAATGACACTCGGCCACCCCATGGAGAAGCCAGTTCTAGTTGGGGTGTCTCAGCAGCAGCAGCAGGCACCCCAAGCTGGAAAGGGCCCTTCACTCAGGCCAGGGAGGGCCTGGGCAAGGGTGCTGGGGGCAGGGGTTGGGGGCAACGGAGAGGAGGGAGACTGGCAGCCCAGCTCCCAGGCCTCGCCTGCCAGGCCATGCCAGCTTAGACCCAGTGCAGAGGGACACAATGCCTTGCGGGGGTTTTATGGGGAACGGAACAGAACAGCTCTTGGAACATGCAAACATCTATCTGGAATGACCCGCTTCTTGATGGCAGCTCTGTGAGGCAGGGGCTGAGCTCACGTGGGCAGAGGTGTGGGGTGCAGGAGGAGGCCATGTGCTCAGGGACAGCTGCACCCTGCAGTGGGACGTCCCTCCAGAGGCTGGGGCAGTACCTGTCGCCCCTAGGAGGAAGGGAGCCTGCTGCAATGAGGGTGACCGTCCGTGGCAGGCAGACCCAGAGGTCGCTGCATGCAGTGTGTGGAGGAAGGGGTGCCCAGAGTCCTGATAGCGGCTCAGGGGCAGGGAAGTATCTGAGTGGGGGAGGACACAGCGAGTGTGGGAAAGCACAAAGGCAGGGTGGGTGGGGCTCAGGGTCCTAGGAAGGTCCTGTGAGGAGCTGGGGGCATCTACTAGCCAAGAGTTGGAACGTGAGGTGGTCCTGGGGGCTCTGCTGACTCCATCTTCGTGCCCCCACCCGGCGAGGCTGCTCCTGGTCAGAACTTGGTGCCCAGGGCTCGGCTGCGACTCTTCCTATGGCATTCCTAGCACGTAATGCTATCTCCCCATTTTCCAAAGGCCCCAAGGCCCAGGAACATGGCACTTTCCTGAGATTACAGCTCACAACTGGCACAAGCAGGACTCAGCCCAAGAAGTGGGGCCAGGCCCCTAATCACCACTTAGCCTTGGACCCTCGAGATGCTCTGGGTCCAGGAGGGGCTGTAGAAAGCCTGGGAAGGGCACCCCCACCCAACAGACGCCCAGCACTCAGGAGCCCCTGCTGGGCACTTGCTATAAAGACAGTCACTGGGTCCTTTACCCCTGAGCCAGGAGGTGACTGGACATGAGATTTCCCAAGACGGGAAGGATGAGGAAGGGAAGGGAACAGACAGTAGGTGAAGGGCAGTCCTGCCCCCTGGAGGAGGACAGAAGCAGGGCCAGCAGGAGCCACCCAGCACTGGGCGTGGAGACTGCGCACTCGCAGGGCTGGCCCACCTCAGGGTTCTAAGCAGCACTGGGGACCTTGGCCCACTGGTAGAGCAGTGCTGACTGGATGATGTTGCCTGGCTTTTATACCTCCTCACCTGGCCTAGATACTTCCCCACCTGGACTTGGACACCTCACACCTCCTCACCTGGCTCTCACATCTCCTCACCTGGCCTAGATACCTCCCCACCTGGCCTGCACACCTCCCCACCTGGCCCTCACATCTCACTTGGTCTCACACCTCACTTGGCCTGGGGCACCTTCCACCTGGCCCTCACACCTCCTCATCTGGCCTAGATACCTCCCCACCTGGCCCTCGCTCCTCCCCGCCTGGCCCTCGCTCCTGCCCGCCGGGCCCTCGCTCCTGCCCGCCGGGCCCTCGCTCCTCCCCGCCGGGCCCTCGCTCCTCCCCGCCGGGCCCTCGCTCCACCCCGCCGGGCCCTCGCTCCACCCCGCCGGGCCCTCGCTCCTCCCCGCCGGGCCCTCGCTCCTCCCCTCCGGGCCCTCGCTCCTCCCCTCCGGGCCCTCGCTCCTCCCCTCCGGGCCCTCGCTCCTCCTCACCTAGCCTTCAGCACTTCCTGGACCTTCTGCTCCAGCTCTATCCGGCGCTGCCGCTCCCGGTCCAGCTCCTGCCGTAGCATCTCCGAGTTGGTTTCTTCTCGCAGCTTCCGGAGCTCCTCCTCTGCGAGGGAGACAAGCACCATGTGACCACAGTGCGGGCCCATCCACCCCTCCGACCGCACAGGTGCTGAGGGAAGGCTTCCGAGCACTTGAAGGTGCGTCTGTGCTGATGGGAGGTGACAATTCTTCTGCTCCTCTCCGGGGGCCCTCCTCACGTGGGACTATTAGTCGGGGCTCCCCTCAAATGGTGGGACAAGATCTGGGGCAAAGCAATCCTAGGTGAGGATTTCTTTACTGAATAAAACCGGTGCACAATAGACACGCCAAAGGCATCTCACCAACCGCACCCTCCACGTGGATGCCCCAGAGGAAAGGGCCCCAGGACATCAGCTGGGAGGGGCGGACACACAGCCCTGCCACCTGGGGTGCTGATGACCTGAGAAGACGAGCGAGCGGAGCGGAGCAGGGTGAAAAGCCTCACTAAGGGCTGGGAGAGATGAGGAACAAGGCTGCGGACTCCTGGGGGAAGAGCCTGGGCAGACAGAAGGAACAGCCTTGCCAAGGCTCCGAGGCAGGAGGGAGTCGCCGATGAGATGGGGGCTTGTACGGAGCCCTGGAAACCAGGAGGAGCTCCTGACATTTGTTCTAGGACTGGTGAGCGCCAATGCTCGTACTTGTCGTTTCACTGCAGTATGTGGTAAACTGAGAGCAATGGCCCCCTAACCGGCCCACGTCCCGATCCCTGGGACTGTGTGACCTCACGTGGACAAAGGGACTTCACAGATGTGATAAAGTTAAGGGTCCTGAAACAGGAGAGTTCCTGATTATCCAAATTATGTACATTCATAAGAGGAGGCGAAAGGGTCAGAGGTCAGAGACGGGAAGAGGCCAAGCTGCTGACTGAAGACGGCGGAAGGGGCAGGAGCCAAGGAACGCAGGTGCCTCTGGGAGCTGGAAAAGTCCAGGACCAACTCTCCCCGAGCCGCCCAAAGGAACACAGCAACTGTGATGGCAGGACAATGCTCGCCAACCTGGGAAGTAGCAGACGGCCATGTAAACGCCATGAAGGCCAAGGGTCAGGGTCACCTGCCCAGGTGGGACCGAGGCTGGTGCACTGGGCAGCAGTGGGTTCCAGGACTCAGCCAAGGGTCATCTAAGTGCTGTTTCTATCCAGAGGTCGGCTCCAAGTGTGGCCTATGGTGACATGGTCCAGGGGATGGGTCACAAGTCACAGGGTTGACAGGCTGAGACTTTACAAATGGAAATTCCCACAGGAAAAGCCACATTTGCTCAAGTCCCAAAAGCATTCCTGGGACCTAGAAACGTGACCAGTTAATTCACCAAAATGGGGGTGAGGACGGCCTGGCTAAGAGCCAGGAGTGCCTCGAGGTCTGACCAGCAGCCTGGGCTGCAGGCGGGACCCCACTGCCTCTCACTCCCGGTCACTGTGACACCCTAGCTGATTGGGTAGGATGGTGAGGTGCTCAGGGCTACCCAGCAGCTCCTCTTTCTGTCCTGGCCACCTCACCAGACCTGGGGACGCAGGGCCAAGCCCAAGACCATGAAATTCAGGCCAAGGTCACACAATAGCCCCAGGCCCGACACAGACCAGCTTCAGAAGTGACTGTGCAAAGGGCAGGGCACCTTGTCGAGACAGCACACAGGTGGGCAGGGAGACGTCAGAGGCCCCCTGCCTGGGCGGGCAGCGGATGCGGGCAGGAGTGGCACCTGGCCCCACCTCCCACCTGCGGAGTTTGTCACTAACCAGTGACAAATTTGAGGACAGAGGCCTTGCAACCCACTGAACGTGGTACCTCCCAAGGGACAGAAGTGGCTCTGTAAAGGGGACGACCAAGGGGTGATCAGAAAGGAGGGGTGGCCTCTGCCTAAGGCCTTGGGGACACTTCCGAATTAGACTGAGAAGCAGGGTCTAGCCCAGGTTAGGCAGTAAGTGAAGAGCAACCTGGGAGGCAGGTGACAGGAACACAAAGAACCCCTGCTCCAGGCTGCAGGAAGCCGGGCCTCGGTTCCCTAACCCTGCCCAAGGGAGCTGCGTCCCCACCCCTCTCATAACCGTGATCCTTTACAGCAGAGGGAGGGGACAGGTGCCAGGGCCAGATGGGCAGGGCCCTCACCTCCACTCTGGGAACCTTCCTGCAAGCACCCGAAAACCATCTACTCTGTCCATCTCAGCTCCCACATGTATTCCTAACTGGTCCCCTGCTCCCCTCACACCCTTCAATGTGGCTCAAAACTGAAGCCTAAGTCAGATCTTGCCACTTAAAACTTGGCAGGGATTCCCACGGGGCTTGTGATAAAATGCACCCATTCAGCGAGCCCTCCCACCAAGGCCACCATGGCAATTACCAGCTTTGTCTCCCTCTGCTCCTCCCTCATCTTTGCTCACTGGGTTCAAGCCATAGGGACCATCCTTTAGGTCTTCAAACGCCCAATCTGATCCTGCCCCAGGACCTCAGCCCTGACCCAGATGTCATCTCCCCTTAGCAACCTCCCTGACACGGCCTCCCAATCTAACGTGGCATTTTGTCATTTTCTCTCACGAGTTTTGCTTTCCTGTCGGGACAACATGGGTCCTTCTCATGGTACTGGGAGGGGATTCCCAGAGGTGACACGGGTCCACAGAGAAGGGCTCAGCAAACACGACCCCGGTGAACACACCACGTTTCTAAGTCCATATTCATCTGAGGGTTCCCTGACTCAGGCCCACACCCCCAGCAGGCCCGAGGGAGGACCCCATCTGCTTCACCATCTGTGACAGACCCAGGACCCAGCCTGGCTCAAGGAGAAGCCAGTAAAGACGCGGTGAACGGACACTGGATGGATGGGGACACACAGGTTCTCACACAGCACGCCGAGTAGCCAGAACAGAGGTGCTGACCACAGGTACGCACGCAGCAGGCTGGCCATGGGAGGACAGACAGCACAACAGCGGTGGGGAGCGGTCCAGTGGAATTCAACCATCAGCCCAAGTGTGGGTGGAGGGTAGCTGCCCGGGTACACAGCCCCTGGCATCTGGATGTGGGCACCCTGCACAGTGGACATGCGCCCCCCACGCAGCAGGCCTCAGCCTCCCCCAGCCTTGTACTGGGGTTCCTGGGGACCTGTCTCAGGCGCTCAAGGGCACTCAGTCCCAACCTGCCATGTCCTTTGCACACATAGCACCTGCTGGGGGATGGCAGGGGTGTTCAGGTGACCGGGGCCCACAGCCCTAACAGGTGACCAGCCTGAGTACCCCAGCCTCTATGGGGACCCACACTAGGCCCAGCTGGGCAGAGAGACCGCTGCTCACACACACCTTCACCAGCAAATATTCACTGGACAAGTGTCATGCGCCAGGATGTCAACGTGGGGACACGGCCATGACAAAGCCACCACACCCCGCCCAGAGCAGGCATGGGGGGTTCCCTGTGCACACATCATGTTGTGAATTGGCCCCATCATGTGAGCCCAGAAGCTGCTCCCTGCTGGACCCCGGGTCCCATGGGAGATGGGTCAGCCCCGGCACAGGGGGCGCCCTGGGGCCCCCTCGTCCTCCAAGAGGACCCGAACCCACTGACAGTGGGACAGCTGGGGCCTCGGCACACGTGGAGCCCCCTGCCCTCTGTGCACCTGCAGAGAGAGACCCATGGCCTCCTCAGGACGCGCTTCTGAGCAGCTGGCCCCTGGGGTGGGGGTGGGGGGCCTGGCACACAGCAGGCACCCCGTGGGGGCTCACTGGACGAGCAATGGAGGAACCTCGCAATGAGTCTCCACAGAGACCTGTCATTCCAGCACGCTGAGTGGACGACACTCCGTAGGTGTGAGAGCAGCTCTGTCCCGAGTGGCCTCTGGCTGGTTAGGCCCGAGGTGCCAGCTCTGCGTGGGCATCTCACAGGGACCAGGCCTGGGTGAGCGCCCAAACAGCCAGTGAGCTTTTCGTCTCACGTGTGTGATTCACGTGGGGACAGTGGCTGCTCTTGTGGGGAAAACAGAGATGAGGGGCTCCAGGTTTTCACAGCCTTGCTCCTGGGAGCTAAGGTCGGGGTGTTCTGGCCAAGGTCACGGTGCTTTCCCGTCTGCTCCTCTGAAGCCCAACACCCACAGCACCCCGATCACCTCTTGGATCGATCACCTCTGTGGATCTTGGCCCCACCTGAAGGTCACAGCAGCCCCGGACGCCTCCCCCATCCCCAGGCAGGGGCACTGCTGCCCTTCCAGCGCCGTAATAGGAAACCACATTTTCCTGCACACAGCCACCCCCGAACTCCCCTGTTCACGTCACTAACCTGTGAAAGGTCAAGGCGCAGCCAGGTTCCACCACGTGACAACCACCAGCCAGGCCGGACGTGCACACAGCTGCACACACAGATCCCTTCCCAAGACCCGTGGGATGCACTGCCTGCTTTTGAGTGTGGTAAGACACGCTCCCAGTGGGAGGGGGTCTCAGGCCACCCTGAGTCATGTCCTTGTCACGTGAGCCTCTGCACCTTCACCCCTACATGTGCCCCTCCTCCCCAGGCCCCCTGTTGGGTCAGGCACTCAGCAGAGCCGAGCCAAACATGCGCCCCACAGCCCTCAGGCAGCAAATCTGACTGTCCTGGTTCCCAGCCAAGCCCCGAGCACACTTCCCACCTTTTCCAAGTGCCTCCTTTCCTCGCAGCTAATCGATTAAACCAACTGGCATGGCAACCACAGGTCCTTTCTCCCTGAGCCTGAAGTAACGGTTAGAGCGAAGGGCGGTGGACGTTACGGGCACACTCCCTCCCATTGGTGACATATTTAGGTCAACTGCAGCACGCAGAACACAGCCATCTCTGCACAGCACGGCGGCGCTGCACATCTCCACCATCAATTTCTCCTCTCTGAGGAAGAAAAGAAACAGGAGCCAATTTCCTGCCAAGTGGAAAGTGCTGAGCTGGTCATTCCAAAGGTGGCCTCATCTCGCCCAGCCTCCGACCGGGACCGGTGGTGTCCGGGAGCTGTCAGGGCCCGTGACGCCAGCTTCCGACCTCCAGGCTCCAGCAGGCCTGAGCAGTCACACAGCCTGCTTCCCACAGAGCCCTGGGGCCCTGGTCTCAGCACAGGGCCACCTATATCCTCAGCTGCTGCCTACGCCACAATGGCCGGCCAGGCAGAGCAGAGCCCACCCCCAGCTGGACCACCGGGGAGGGGGCGGAGAAGGTCTCCTGCAGGGTGGGCTTGACGTCACGCCACACACAGGGCCAGGTGACGAAGTCCCTCAAATCGTCCCCATAGCCATTTCCTGGTGCTGCTGTAAAAAATGACCACAAACAGTGGCTTCAAGCAGCACAAATGTATTCTCTTAGCTTCAGAGGTCAGAGTCTGAAATGGGACTCAGGGATAAAAGTCAAGGAGTGGCAGGACTGGCTCCCAGGAAGCGCGTTTCCCTGCCTTTCCCAGGTTCCACAGGCACCTGCATTCCGTGCCCGGGTACCCCCAGCCAGAGATGACATCACTCCAACCTCTGAGTCCACCACATCTCCTCTTGACTCTGCCCCCCCCCCACGAGGACCCTTGTGATGACAATGCCTGCCCGCCCCCCGCCAAGGACAATCTGCCTGTCTCTGTTCTTAACTCAATCACATCTGCCCTTTTGCCCTGCAAGGTGACATATTCACGCGTTCTGGTGATTAGGATGTGGAAACTTTTGGGGGGCTAGGATTCTGCCCACCACACTCCCCCCCGAGACGAGAGTCTGGGTCCCGGGAGCTCCAATGGACCCAGGAGGAAGGGATGACGTCCTCCTCCCACCTGGTCCAAGAATCCACGGGTCAAATGGCCCTCAGTGGTGTGTGGCCTCAGCCAGCCCCCTAGTCCCATCTCTCTCCTTCCCACCTGGAGCCATACCCCAAACGCACCTGAGGCAGGATTCTCACGATGCCCCCTAATGGCATCCTGACCAGAGAGCCCTCACCACCGTCAGCTCTTGTAGAGGAAAGTACCCACGCAGAAGACACTGCCACAAGACTGTGACCTTCCTCAGTGCCCCCTGATGGCAGCACTCTCGGCTCCTCTCCCGGGCTCCTCGGCACCTCCCCTTGGAGCACCCTGTGCCCGGCCTGCCCCTCGCAGGTGGGCCAAGACGCACGTTAATTCACCTCTGCGGTGGCTAAGTCACAGGCAGGGCCCCCACACCCTGCATATCAGACCACGAGGTCGCGCCCCCCAGGTCACAGCCCCCCAGGGCAAGAAGAGCTGCTGCACTTGAGGCCCTGGGGCTGGCCAGGGTCACGGGGCGCAGTGCCTGATGACTCACTGCTTTTCCAGGTCTGCTGTTGGCCACGGCGGGCTCAAAGTTCTGCGGCATCTGCCGACCTGACACGACAGTGGGGCCAGCGGGGAATGTGTGTGTGTGTGTGTGTGCGCGTGTGTGTGCATGCGTGCGCAATGAAGCCTGCGGAGGCTGGCGAGCCAAAATGCCTGCCCAAGGAATGAATCAGCACCCCAAAACCGTGTAGAACCCGAGAGCACATCGGGAGAGAAGTCTGGACCGTAATTCATGAATTACCGCTCAACAGGACACCCGTGTAAGCAAAGAGAGCCACTAGGTTTGTGGCACTAAAGGGAAACCAGGGACAGCAGCTCCCCAGGGGGCCTGGCCTGCACCGACCACCTCCCATGAGAGCAGTCAGAAGGCAGAATGTGATGGGGACATGGGGGAGCCCAGAGAACCCACAGACTTTCTAAAGCTTTGTTTCCTCCTCCAAACCTCCCCTTCTTGCAGCCCCAGGTCCAAACAAGCCAGGTCATGCCCTGGTGGGAGCTTTCAGAGGCCCTAACGAGGAAACGACGTCCGGCCATGCTTGCAGCCCCATTTCTTTAGGGAGACTGAGCGCTGGCCACTGCTTTCAAAGGGACGGGCATAGTGAGGGAAAGACGTGGAGCCTGAAAACAGGAAACCAGCGCCATGCAGAGCACTTCACACAATGCTCCCCACAAGGGGCTGCCAGCCCTCCCACTTGGTCCAGCTGTCAGGCCTCCCCAGTCTGGGAGGAGAAGGGCAGGTCAGAAAGCTGACTGGGGACTCCGGACCCAGCCTTAGCCCACGGCCACCCTGACTCAGAGGGAGACAGAGAAGACAGCACACAGCCCAGCCCACCACCCAGCCTCCAGGGAACTCGCTGGGAGGAAGGAACTCAGCTTCAAGGCTATTTTTAAACCCATAAAAGTAGAACTCTCAAGCAGGAGTCCTCTTGGCACACAATTCCACAGGCCCAGCCACAGCCAAAAATAAAAATCAAGTGACGATCCTTAAATAAACTCCTTCCCACCGGCCAGGAGTGCAAACACCCGGACCCTGGCCAGGTGGGAGGCCTGCACACCTCCTCCTCAACTCAGGGCAACTCCCCTGGCCTCCAGCCTCCCAGCCTGATTGGCCCCTCCCATCGTCACCGCAGATCTTTCCAGGAAGCAGAGCCACGCCCTCTTCCCAGGGACCAGAGGTCAGGTCCTGAGCCACGTGGGTGGCGCACACCTTCACTTTCAGCACCAGGGAAGCAGCGCCCACAGCAACGGTCTGCTCCCGTCACCCCTCCACGGAGGGGGAAACAGCCCTCGACAGGCAACGACTCGCTTTTGTTGTAAACTTAAGTCTTATCACTTCCCTGACATTCGCCTACTGCTCTGTTATTTGCTGTTACGTAGAGGCAACATTTACGGAACAATGAACAAGTATCAACAACCGTATTGAACGATCAGTAAGCAAGAAGTAGCAATGTGTTCAGCATTTTATGCTCTAACACGAAAGGCTGCTGCTGAGAGGCTGGCATCGCTGTGTTTCGGGCACATTTCAGGAAACTGCTTGGGGGGGTAGGGTGAGCAAGCATGGATCACAATATTTCCCTTGTAAAATAATAAAAAATAGGATCCCAGGCAGTGTTTCACCCAGAACAGCTGATTTTCAGGAACTGGTGACCCTTTCAGCAGAGATGGTGCGTGGCACCTCACCACCCAGACCTTGGCTTTGGGGCCCTGGGCCCAGGACTGGACCAGGAAGTGCGTGTGCAGTCAGCCCCCCACCCCACACCCTCTCTTTTCGGCCAAGCACTTCGCATCCAGCAGCAGAGCCCTCTGGGCCCCAGGCTTGTCCACAGCAATGAGCTATTTGCTAAATACCTGCTCCCTGCTCAGCACTGGGCGCGGGGCAGTGAAGGACGCCTGCTCCCTCACCAAGGGGAGACCAGGTCTTGAGTCACTGAGTGGGTACGCCCACGGGGAAGCAAAGGTGGCATATACAGAACATGTGCTTAGGGTCCAAATACCAGAAAGGACGAGAGCAAGGAGGGGGCATCCGGAGAACCGGAGCTCTGGGAGGTACCCAGCGAGGTCTTGTAAGATATAGACAGAGGTGTGCCCAGGAGAGGGGACAAGTCTATCTGTGCACCTGGCCACCCATCCATCCACTCACCCACTCCACTCATCTATCCACCTATCCATCCAGCCACCTATCCATCTACTCACCTACTCATTCACTCATTGATTGATTCATTCATTCATCCATCCACCCATCTATCCACTCACCCATCCATCCAATCACCCATCCATCATCTATCCATCCATCCACCCATCTATCCATCTACTCACCTACTCATCCATCCGTCCATCCATCCACCTACCTATCCATCCATCCATCCACCCATCTATCCATCTACTCACCTACTCATCCATCCGTCCATCCATCCACCTACCTATCCATCCACTCACCCACCCATTGATCCATCCACCCACCCATCACCCATATGTGCACTGAGCACCCCATAGCAGCGAGGCCCTGGGTCCAAGCTGTGGGACTTCATCGACAAGGCAGCAGCTACCTCCACTCCTTCTCTCCGGAGTCCAGCTCAGTATAGGAAATGAAATGCAGAGGAAGGGTACCTTACGGAGCTGGAATGTCAGGACACTCCCCACGTGCCACTAGACAGCCTATCTCTGCCAGCCTGGACTCATCCATGCAGACGAGGGTTTCAACAGGAGGGCGCCAACCCAGGAGGTGGCAGAGGATGGGAAAGGCATGCTGGCCTGGCAGCTTCTCTGCCCACTGCACATGGGAGCTCAAGGGTGCCACCTGGAAGTGGGGACCACACCCCCTTTCTCACAGCTCAAGGAGCTTGTGAGGTGTCCAGAGGGGCAGGACGCAGAGCAGTGACGAGAGAGCCACAGAACTTTGCATTGTTCCTGACCTAAAGGCCCCCATGCAAATCGATTGTCATCTTCCAACGCAGCCGTCAGATGACAACACTGGACCCTGACAGAGCCGTGAAAACAACACAAACAGGTAGGCGTGTGTAAGCTCCCTCTCTGACTTCACCCCTCATCCCAAGACCCCCGGACTCCTGGGCCCCCAGGAGCAGCAGTGGGGAGGCCCAGTGAAGGCAGGACCCAGGGGTCTCCCCACTGAAGGGCGAGCTGCAGGGCAGGGGAGGTGCTAGGCTGGGCGCTGAGCTGAGGGTGCCCCGTGGGGTCAGGGGCCTCCGTGCTCCAAGGTCTGTCCTGGACAACAGGGAGTCGGGGCCAAACAGGCACAGGGAATGCTAAAAGAGTAGGTTCTCGCAGGCAACGGGAGTGATCTAGAAAAACGAGATTCTGGCCAGCTCAGCGGGTCAGACAAGTAATTTTCTTACGGGCCAATGTCAGTTTTTCCTGGATAAATTCTGTATGATATGGACATTCAGTCTCATCTCTGGGACCTGTCTTCGTCTCTGCTTGTTCCCTTCCTGTCTGCCTGGGTCACCCATCTGCCATCCTCACCAAAGGGCAGGAACGGCTTAATAAGCACATGGCCACGGGGGCAGAGCCATCCAGGCTTGGGCACGGAGCTTATCCTCTCAGGTGAACATCACTGAAGAGCAGTTTTAAAACAACGAGACCCCCCGGAAGGACATCTGCAGGCCCAGGGTGGTGCACGGGGCAGGCCCCACAGTATCTGACCAACCAACCCCACACCTAACACGTACCCAGCGGGCCTGGATCGGCTGCCTCGCCTCTTTTGACAAGTCCAACCGTGGGCAGCTCCCATGACCTTCCTGTTTGCAGAAGACATCGTTGGTGAGAAAGCTCTCCCTGACCCTGAACCAAGCAGACAGGCAGACTGGCCCCACACCTTCCTTCGCTCCAGGGCCCTCTGTTAGGTCTCGGCATCCAGAGGGAGGACCTTCGGCCGCAGGAGGCACCTGGCCACCCTCCTGCTCGCCGCCCTGACCAGCTTCTCCAAGAAGCCCTCCCAAAGGATAACAGCGGCCACACTGACCCACCACAGGTCAGAGCAGGAGGGAGCTTCTGGGAGCATTGAGGGCTCAGGAGCAAAGAGCACCCTCTCCCCGAGTCACAGTCTCCAGGAACTCCACAGCCACCTGCCCGTCTGCGCCCATCGTAAACCCACATATCTGGCAATGGGCAGCTGTCGGTGGCCCAGAGATGATGGAGACCCTGCCCCTGAGGGCTCAAGACCCCAGGTGTGGCATCCTAGGGGAGCACCCTCCAGCTCATTCAGAGAGGACTCCACAGGCCCTCGCATCAACACAGGAAGAAGAAACAGCTTGGCAACACAGATCCCGCACATGGGGAATGGAGCGTCAAGCTTCGCCTAGCCACCAGGAAGCCCTGAGGCCCCCACGCCAGCATTTCCCTCAAAGATCCGAATTCCACAGCAAGCGCTTTGGGGCAGAGCCTGTGTGTGTTCTCGGTGCGGAGAATTCCCTTCCAAGCCTGCACCCAGCAGGCGACCGATATGCGTACACCGCTGCACAGAAACTACGGGCTAGCTTGGCTTTGGGCCCGAAGGTAGGGGCAATCGAAATGCATTTCGGGCTACACAGAAATGCACGACGCCTTTCATTTACCTAGGGGCTTCTTTAACAAATTGAGGCGCCTGCCGCGCGTCCCGAGCCCGTGCATTTCCATTTCACATTCTTCATCCTGTGTCGTTTTCTCACAGGATCATCTGTTCCCTTCAATATTTAATAACTGAAGAACGCCGCTGTACATTTGGCTATTTCCTCCTCTCCGTGAGGAATGACAGTCTGCTTTCTGAGAGAAAGTACTCCAGATAATTGAATGGAATTTGAACACCGACCAGAAGGCATTTTATAGATGGGGGAGCTAAGGCCATCACACTGGTGGCTGAGTCGAGAACTAGAAGCCTCATCCCAACTTCAGACCACAGCACCTTCCTCGCCCCATGTCAGCTCTCCCTCCTGCAGACCAGGAGGGCAGGGGGTGGCCCTCCCCGGCACACGGGTGCAGGTTTAGTAGCAAGCACAACATCTCTGTGGGTCCTTTCGTACACAACATGCTGCCCAGGTACTGAGACAGAAGAGGGTGGAGGGACAGGGTTTCCTGTACAAACTCCAAGTGTGCCCGGGCTTTTCTGCCATTCGTTCTCCTGCTCACTGCGCTCCTACTACATTCCCAGTGTCGCCTAGGTGTGCAGGGTCTAGAAACCAGGTGCGGGCAGGCTGGCAGGAACCGGAAGTGGTGTTGCGGGCGTGGTGGGGACCAGGAACCGTGTCCCCAGCCAGAGGCGATTGAGCCCCCGTGGACAGGGGACAGGCCACATCCACACGGCAGACACAGACACAAGGGGACACAGAATGGTAACAGCTCTAAGTACCTCTTTGGAGAGATCTCCAGGACACAGGTAAGTAAGAAGAAGGTGAGAACGTGCTATCACTTAGCTAAGGGGGAAGGTGAGACAAAGACACATTATTTGCTGCCATAAAGAAGTCAACGGAAGGATAAACTGTAAAAGACAACTGGTTCCCTACAGAGGAAGAAAAGGAATGGGGCGGGGAAGAAAGGGAAACCCGATTTCTCTGCATACACCTGGACTTTGGGAGCAGGTAAACAGTGTTAGGTAACTACAAAAATAAACGCAACTTTCAAAAGAACGCGTAATGGGACAACATGCGCTCTCGCACCTCCTGACAGGATGCAGTCAGCACACATGTGACAGCATCACACATGTGACAGTCCTGACCGTATCTCCTGAGGGAGCAGCAGACAAAGCCACACTGAGGTCCACTGTGCAAAGTAACTGCCCCGCACTCTTCAGCACTTTACTCAGGAAACACAGGGAGAGGGCAGATTGCTGCTTCAGGTTACAGGAGACTAGAAAGGCATGACACGCAAATGTTCCATGTCCCAGGACTCTCTTTGGCCATAAAGGACATCACAGGAACAAATAGAGAAGTCAGAATAAGATCTTAGATTAGATAATGGCATGATGTAAATGTTAGTTTCCTGATTTTGATAACTGTAGAGTGTTTACATAAGTGTTTGCTTTCAGGAAAAACACACAGTACACAGAGCTGAAGGGACATCATGTCTGCAAATGACCATGAAACTGTACAGAAAATAAAACACACGGATGGAAGGAAGGAAGGATGGGTGGATAGATGGATGGGATAGAAAGAGAGAGACACAAATAAAAGTCGTAAAACGTTAACCTCTGGGGAATAATCTGGCTAAGAAGTACACAGGAATTCTTTTTGTACTCATAACTTTCCTGTAAGTCTGAAATTGTGTCAAATAAAAAGTTAAAAGGGAAAAAAACCCAAGCTCTAAATATCTAAAGCAAAAAAAAAAAAAAAAAAAAAAAAACACAAAAAAACCCCACAAATAAACCCATTTGATTTTGAGGGAAAAACTCCTTCAGGCGACTTTAAAGTAATTTAACTGTACATCCCTAGGGGGACAGGACACTCCCTGGGGACAAAGAATGGGAAATAAACACAATCTGTGTGGCACTGGTGTGTTATTGAGACTGTGGGGTGTGTTTCTGTGGGATAAAACAGGTTAGTTGCTGGTGTCACTCACCAGAACGAGCATTTTTTGGTGTGCAAGAGTCAGAAAAGGCAGAGGAGGTTAAGTGAAGTCCTCACGGTGTGAAAGCAGGGACACTTGCACACCCGCGTGCACAGCAGTATTGTTCACAATCAGCCAAAAGTGGAAGCAGCCCCGTGTCCCCTGAAGGACAAACACCCACACAGCGGGTATCGCTGAGCCTTCAACAGGAAGGCCGTTCTGACACCTGGCGCAGCGTGGACAAACCTGGAGGCCATCATGCTCAGTGAGACACGCCGGTCACAAGACACACACTGTGTGACTCCACTCCCACGAGCTGTCACATTCATAGAGATGGAAAGAATGGTGGGTGCCAAGGGAATGGGAGTTGTGGTTTAATGGGGACAGAGTTTCAGTTTCACAAGATGAAACGAGTCCTAGAGATGGTGGTGGTGACGGTCACGCACTGTGGTGATGGTCACACACTGTGAAATGCACCTAAACCCCCTGAACTGTGCACTTAAAAATGATCAGATCGTAAATTTTACGTATGTGTGTGTTTTACCACAATGTTTCTTAAAGAAGAAACCCTGGGTGTAAATTTGAATTATCAGAATGAGCTCATGAAGCCCTCGCTCAGCCACTGACAAGGAACAGAAACAGCAACCAGCAGCGAGCCTAGAATCCTGTTGGTCTCTGAACACCACTTTCCACCACAAGGAACCAGGAGGGCATCTCGCTGACCTGACCTGCAGGGAGACAGTAGCCCTGGCGATGAAGACACATCTGCGAGGTTGAAATCCACTGTCTCATGACACCAAAACCCACAAACGCCGCACACCCTCACCAGTCACCTTCGGGGTTTCTCTAAATAGAGAATCAAGTCATCATTTTGAAAACTGGAAAATAAGGGAAAAATTCAAACACGTATTGTGCCTTTCCTGTATGAACTATCATTCGGAACAACCAATTACGTTTTCAGAAACACATCAGTTAATAAACGGAGAAAGAGCAGAAGTAAACATTTACTATTTCGCAGCCTTTAATGAGATGATGGGTCGAAGCCTTAACGATGGAGGTTGGGCCGTTGAGGAGAGCAACTGCCTCAGGGGTACACACACCACGGAGGGGTCCTCCCAAAGGTCACCAGCTCCCAGCAGCCCCTTAGGACCGGGACACGTTAGGTCACGTGGTGAGTCCATGGGACGCCCTGGGCAAAGTCTGGAGTGGAGACCCCCCCACAGATGGCCTGGCTCCTCAACAAAGAGGCGAAAGAGAGGCAGAGACAGCAGCAGAGCAAGACACTGAAGGGAGCACACGCCAGTCACACGCGTGCAGCTTCTGCAAACAATGAGCCGACTGGGGATGTCTGAGCTCAAGTTGGATGTCTGATGATATTTTAAAAAAGCTTGGTTCTTTTAGTTGTGACATCAGGCACGTGGCTTTTGTTTTTAAAACAGAATGTCTTGTGCACCTGAATCCAATAATTAAAAAAAAACAAAACCCAGAATGAGCTGCCTACTAAAGTGTTTACAGATGAAATGACAGGATCCTGGCAGGCATGTGTGTCAGGAGCCCCTGGGGCAGGGCTGTAGGTGGGGCGTGGGGGAGAGCGGCCCACAAGCCCGTCCTGCTGTCGCGGATGGTGGGTGTGTGAGAGGTACGTGCCACTACTTACTCGCCGTCGTCTGCCTCTATCTGAAATCATCCATAATTTAAAAGAATGCCCCTAAGTGCCACACCAAGGCTGTCCAAGCTGAACTCTACACTGTCACGCCATCAGCCACCCAGGAGTGCACTGAGCCACTCCCTGGAGCAGAGGACAGACAGCCCACGAGCACTGGTCCGAGGACGCTGGCAACGCTGCTGCGCCGTGGTCAGGAGCCTCCTTCCAACAAGGAGCCCGTGCAGCCTGACGGGTGCCCCTGGGGGTCCCCACTGCCCCGCGCACCCATCCCCTGAGGGACCCTCGCTCCCCACCCGCATCTGCGTGGTAACCCCTTCTCCAGGAGGCCTCCTGCTCCCCATACCAGCCGGGGGCTCCCATGTACATGCTCTCACAGACCCTTCCCCTTTCACGGACAGCACTTGGCTCTGCTGGCTCATCCAGCCTCACGACACCGCCAGTATTCGGCTGCTCGACACACAAAAGGCAATTTCACGAGGCTCTGTCCCCTGAAGCGGTGGCACCGTGGTAACGCCTCACAGCACAATCTGTCCAGCTCTGCTGCTCAGGCCATCCAGCGCAGCCTCCATACGCGGGCCCCCGTGAGCACTGGTGGGGGGACGGCCCGCCCCTCCGTACACACAGACCCTGCCTGTGGAGCTCAGCACAAGCCAAGGTCAGAGGCACCGGGTCGCCCGGACCTAACCAGGCAGGCTCATCACCGTCTGCAGCCCCGGCTCCCGCAGCCAGCTTGGTGACAACCTCGGACTCGTGGGAACACCAAGTCACCACAGGGCCGTCCTCAGAACCACGGGTGCTCAGGCCCTGCGGGAGAGACACGCACCTGCACGCACACAGACCTAACTGCCCCCCACACACATGTGCACACGCGTGCCTGCTGAGGGGAGCGCTGACCAAGAAAAGGGGTTTGGAGGGAAGACCGGCTGCAGCACCTGGGCAGCGGGACAGTGTGTGGAAATGCAGTGACAACCATGTCGCCCATTTCCCGGGAGAAGGAGGCAGCGCCCCCAAGGCCTCCCGCCACAGCTCCAACACCGCCTTCATCTGCAGCTGAGGGGTCCCGCGTGGCTGCAGAGCTGGGGTGCCCATGGCTAGAGCTGAGACAACACGTAGTGTGTGAACAACGAGGGACCCGCAGGACGGAAGGAGGGAAACGACTCAGGTGAGGACACGGAGAGGCCAGAAAGGGCACCGGGCGGCCCTGGCCGGGCCTGACACCCGCAGGGAGCTGACCTGCCCAGGGCCCTGCCTCCCGCACGTGGCAGCTCTCTGGTCCACATAGCGGAGACGTGGGGCACACAGGGGGCAAAGCGGCTTCTTCCTGTATGTTTTCATAGTGCCATTCACAGCCTAGAGTCAGCTGGGAAAGTGTCCCACAGTGAGGCACGTATGTGGGCTGCAGGGCTAGTCTGCCCGGTTTAGGACATTACCCAACAGCAGGGTCACTATTCACTTAGCCCTGAGCCCTCCATGCCTGGGTTTCCTCACCTGTAAAGCAGGGAAGACACGGGGTGGTGAGAGGATCAAATGCAATGCGTGAAATGAAATAATATCTCTACGGAACCTTCTGGAAGGATCTATCTCGTCATCACCACCCAGCCCCTCGCAGCAGGAATGTACGGCTAAGCAGCGCAAACAGCTGAGCCCCGAGGAGTGCGTGCGGCCAACAGACAAACCACGAAATCCCGCGCTGTCCCTCCCAACTCGATGTGTAAACTAAACAGAACAGAACAAAGATAACATGTCCGCTCCTTCAAAGCGCTCTGAGGAGTTCTGAGGTAACTACTGGAAACAGGACCACAGCGCACCAGACACACTAAAACAATCACACTTCCCAGGGAACATTTCGTTCCCTCCCTGGGACACTCTCCTTTGCCCCAGAGAACGACGACATCGTCACCGTGCAGAGCAGCAGAGGCAAGGCCAGACTCAGTGGGCAAAAGGCCATGTGCGGACGTCCACTACGAGTCCAGTGACAGCTGCTGTGGGCCAGCTGCGCTTCAGCAAGATGACGTCCGTGCTGCACCCCCCCTCGGCCCCCCCTGGTACTCACGTAAGAAGTGTTTTTCCAACAAGGCGATCTCCAGGTGACCTTTGATCTCATTTAATCGATCAGACTCTGTCCGGCTGAAGTCCTGGACTCCTGCAGCCATGATGAGAGTCCCTGGACCAGCCTGGAAGAAAAACAAGTCTTCAGAGGAGCTGCCTCGAAGCATTCTGTATCCACGCCACCAATTCCTAAGGGGCCATGAGGACCCCATGTCTGCACAGGCTGCGCCCAGAGCCCGCCCCCCGAAACCCCAGAGACAAGGCAGGCGCGGGTTCCGCCTTAAAACCCACATCAGCTGCCCTCATCTTCGCCGGCTGGCGGAAGGGACCTCTCAGTCAACAGGGATGAGCTCGGAGCCCCGGTGGGCGGCTCTCAGAAAGAATGACCAAGATTCAAACCAGAAGCCTCTTGGTCACGACACCACCGTCAGGCTGCAGGGGGCAGGACAGCACTGAAACCTGCTGGCCGGCGTGGTAAGCTCCCGGGCGCAGGGTGAGTCCAGCCACAGGACCCCAGGGACGCGCAGGGAGGCGATCCACGGCCAGGCTGTGTGAACCTGAGAGATCGACAGCTCCCCAAGAACCTGTCCTGTCCCACAGAGGGCTCATTAAAACCAGCACCTGGCCTCCCCATGGGCCGCTCTGGTGACAGGTGACTCTGTCTACTGTCTCGCGCCCAGGGGCCTAGCCCAGGCGGCCACCTGGTGTCCTACTGATCGGAGGGAAAGGGCACTGCCAGGCCTGCCCAGGCACAGCGAGAGCCACTAGGTTCACACCCAGACACTTCCGGTCACCCCCACAACTGCATCCTGTGGCTGACCTGGTACAGAGTGTCACCATGTGCCCCGCCATGTGAGGGGGACCTGACTCCCCCGTCTTGGTCTCCACCCCCCCCCTGGGCTGGGTGAGGGTGGAAGGGGACACGCAGACTAGACAGGGTCCACCCCTGGAGGAGCAGCCCTGGTGAGGCCGCAGCCCAGGAAGGAGGAGCTGCCATCAGGGAACCTGCAGGTTCTGGTAAGACTCCCTGGCCTGTGGCTGCCCTGTCCTGGCATCTGAGCCCGCGGCCTTCCAGCTGCTCTGCTGACTGGAGCCTGCGTCCCCAGGGCAGGACCGGGCCAGGTTTTGCTGCTGCCACTTGGGGCTGGTGGGGCACCAACCGGAAGACTGGGGCAGTGGGCAGACTGTAGGGTGACGCCACCTGCCCTGCCACGGGGAGGATGAGACATGCCTGCCTGCATGCAAACAAAGGTGCCCCTCCCCTGCTCATCCCCCACCTTGGTGGCCGAGGGGTGGCCACACAGCACCGGGCAGAGGCTGGCCCGGAAGGCGGCTCTGCACCGACCTGGACACAGATCACGCAACTCCATCACATCCAGCCACCTCCCCACCAAAAGCAAAGACGCCCTGCGGTTTACTCAGCCAAGTCCAAATGCACTCACCCATGTCCTCGGACGGCTACAATTCGTGTCAGTCTCTGAGCCACTGGAATTAAGCTCACCTGGAAATTGCCCAGAGCTTCAAGAACCTACAGGGGCCCTGGGTCCAACAGACCTTGGCCCTCAGCTGCGAGCCCGCGGGACAGCAGGGGCAGTGAGGGCTGCTCAGGGGAGCTGACCAGCTGGCAGGGGGGCACCGATGGGGACAGCAAGGCCCTTCGCGTGGTGCTCCGAAATCCTGGGGTGTGAACCCCTCTGTGAGCCCCTTGGTCCCCCCAGGCAACCCCTTCTCAGAGATCAATGCTCTCAAGACCAATGCTGAGCTGGGGGTCGGGGGCCTGGACGAGTAAGTTCCCCGAGGCTGCGGTGTGGCTGCCATAAACCCAAGGTGGTGGACCCGGCCACTTCTTCTTCCAGCTGCCCTAGGACCGTGTCTTCCACCTCTGCCTATGAGCGTCTCCTACAGCCTCTCGGGTGAGGACCCGCTTTCTCCTGCTCCAGGAGGCGTGTGCCCCTCTGCCTCCTCATCCGTGGGTCACTCTGGATAGTCCCCTCAATTCTGGACTCTGGTCCTCCCCTCCTGCCGCCTCTCCCCACTGGCCTCTCACTGACTTCTCAGTAGACTCTGGCCTCAGTCTCCCGTCTTTATCTTCAATGGCCCTCCCCACCCCCGGCCACAGCCTGAACCTGGACATCACCCCAAACTGCTCCACCCTCTCCCTGCACACCCACCTCTGGGGCCCCCTCAAGCCCGCCTGCCAGCCCAGAGCCCCACTCCTTGCCTCCTGCCCCGCCCCCTTCCTTCCCCTCCCAAGGGGTTTAGATTCTACCCTCACCCACTGGGTACACACACAGACACACAGCCCACAAGAAAGGAAATACGAATAAAGTCTAACACACGACAGCATGGGTGACCCGTGAGGAAACTGCTGGGTGAAACAGGCCAGTCACAAAGGGACAGATCCTGCAAGATTCTGCTGACATGAGGGACGGGGAGGAGTGGGGTTCACAGACAGACAGTAGGGGAGTGGGCACCAGGGGCTGGGGCCGGGGAGGGGGCCAGTGTTCAATGGGGACAGTGTCAGTTTGGGAAGATGAGCAAGTTCTAGAGATGACGGTGGGCGCGGCTGCACAACCGTGTGAACGTGCTTAATGCCACTGAGCTGTGCACGTAAAACGGGTTAAAATGGTGAATATTATATATATTTTATCACAGTAACAAGAATGAAGCCTACACACACACACACAGATGACCGCCTTCCCTCAGAACAAAACCAGGGAACCACTCAGAGCCCCCCATTCCCCAGCCAGTGAGCAAAACAGAAAAGCCTGAGGCCAGCTGTGCCCGTGGCCAGGGTGTGGGACACGGGCCCTCTCGGCAGCTGTGGAGGACACACTGCACATCCAAGGGCACTGACGCCGCCGAGAGCCTGGGGCACCGAAAGGCTAAAGGGGCAAGGGCACATCACACGGCGGGACCCTGCACCCACCGCCCCACCCAGGAGAAAGAGCCCCAAGAAACACCAGGAGGAAAACGAGGGCGTCTGGCTCACACAGGCCCTGTGCTCCCACCCCAGGCCCCTCGCAGCCTCGCGGGTCAGCGGCCCGGCCCTCAGGGCAGCGCCTGGACGGGAAAGGCTGCCCGCTGGCATCACCAGCCACGGCCTCGTGGCCAAGTGATCCGACCCCAGGCCTGCAGACCCCCTGTGCTGTCACACGCACATAGGATCCTGTACTCCAGGTCCGTCTGGGTCCCCAAGCACACAAGTCCTAGAGCAAGGCTGCTGCTACCGACGCTGGCTGGAAAGACAGACAGACAGACAGCATGGAGCCAGGAGGACAGTCCGGGACCCCTGTCTGCCTCTGCCTGTCACTCCTCCTCTCTCTGTGTCACTCACACACACACACACACGCAAGCTCAGAACCACATGTGAGGATTCCTGTGCCTGAGAGGCCCACCCTCACCCCAAAGACCATGGTACAGCCCCCCAGGCTGGCACCGGCACACAGGGAAGACCAGTATCCTTGCAAGACAAGCCGTGTTGCTCTGTGACATAACCTGCACTAGGAGACACAACGAGAGGGCCCCAGCTGGCAGAGCAGCAGCTGCTCCTGCCGGGGACACAGGCAAACGCCAGGGCAGGGCGCTCCCCCACCTGAGCGGCAGCCGGGAGAGCAGCCTGGCTCTCAGGAGGCAGTGCCAATAAATTATTCATTGCTGCCAGGAGCTGACGCGCAGGCCTCTTCTTTGATAAAGCATGAATAATACAAAGAGCCCGAGAAGGAGAAGGCACACGGGCCATGTCTGCAAAGAAAACCTGGCTTGGGTGTGCGGAGAGGAAACCAATGGGCCACCACACTGGGTGTCCACGCCGGGAGGTGGAGAGAGATGGCTCTGGGCTTCTACGCTGGCAGTGGCGAGGACTCAGGCAGCCGTGCCCACAAGGCAAAGAGGGGGCCCCCGAGAGCCTGCCCCACCCCATCCCACCGACGGAACCCCAGCTCCCACAAGGCAGGGCCCACTTCCCTCTGGAAAGGCCCGCTTCCCTTCGGAGCCACGGTGCCTAGCTGAGGTGCCCACTGGGTATCTGCTGCCCGTGCAGAGCGCCCCACCCACTGTCTCGGCACGGCTGCAGGGGGTCAGGGACACACGCCCTGGCATGGCCAGGCCGACCTGAAGGCAGCTGGCGGCAGGCCAGGGGCCAGCCGATTCCAGACAGTGCCCTGTCCACCCTCCCCCCACCAAGTCAACGCTCCCAGGGGTCAGGCTGGGGTGTCACCTCGCATCTACATGAGAAGTTTACCAACTGCCCAGAAAACCCACGAGGAAGGAAAGGAAATCTAGCTGCTGGACAGACCCTTGGTAAAAAACAGGCTGTTTTATCCTGGATCTGGGGACGAACCCAGCAGACGTGAGGGGCAGGGCAGGTGCAGGGGGAGCACGCCCACTTGTCTCTGACCAGCCGGGCAGGACGTTCTGCCCAGGTCCACTCTTGGCCCGGCCACCTGAGGATGGGGGACCCCACACCAAGGCGTGTGGGTCTGAGGCTGAGTGGAGGGGGGGGACACGCCAGCCCCGGCGCCGGCGAGGCAGACTCACAGGGTCCCTCAGCTCCTCGCTGTCTCGGGGCGAGGCGCGTGGCATCTTCAGGGGCCCGTCGTCTCCACATTCGGTATCCGAGGCAGTGGGAGACTCTGCTAGATCGAGGAAGTCATCTCTCTTGTGACCTCTGAACCTGATTTTGTCCAGCCTCCTTAGCATGTTCAGCACTGAGCCCCTCTGCTTTACCTTAACATGACGGTCGGGGTCCCTGCAAGAGAAGAACAGGGAGGTGTGGTCAGGGGGTCACGCGCCTGCGGGCCACCCGCCCAGGACAGCACACCTGCCAGCCTCACAGAGACAGTCCTTCCACACATGGCTTCAGGTCCAGAGCCCTGGGCTGCCACCAAGCCCTGTCCTCAGGGAGTGGCCCGTCTGTTACCCCAGCTGGCTGGCCAGTGGCCCAGCTCCTGCCACTGTCACCTACCAACGCCAGCCCATCGTGTGTCCCCCAAGGAAGAAGGAAGCCAAGTCTCTCAGCGGGACCTTCCTGGCCATAAAGATGGGGCCAGCCTGGTGCAGTGGGGCGGCTGGAGACCCTGGGGAAGGGTTGGGGTAGAACTGTAATGAATAGCGAAGGGGGGCCAACCAATCTCACCAGTTCTCCTCACCATTGAGAATGTGACCAAAGCTATGGTTAAAGCTGTGGCCACAAGCACGGCCTGGGACAGCCACAAGTGCCCAGAAACCACCAGGACACTAGGCCTTGAGATATCCAAGGTGCCCCTCTACACCCAGTGAGGCCCTGGCCTCATGCCCCTCTCCCAGGGACACGGTCGGCCCAGGCCTCCCTTGCTCTGAGAAGTCTTCACACACACGCCTGTCCTGGTGGGGGTCACACTGTGGGGATTGCACTGTGCCCACATGGAGGGCACATATAGGTTTAAAAACGAGTACACACCCAGGGATGGACATGCCCTAGGGTGCCTGCTCCTGCCCCACTGCCCTAACCAGCCACGAAAGCCCAGGTGAGTGCCCCGAACCCCAAGGGGCCAGGGCATGAGTGGCCCTTCTGCACCTCTGAAGCCACAGCAGACCCACACAGCCCAACCATAGTCCTGGTCACAGCTGCTTGGCAGGGGCTGCAGGTCAGGGACCTCCCACGTACCCCAGCCCCTCACCTTCTGCAGGAGGCCCTGGGTCTGTGCAGAAGTGGGGGGGCTCTGGGCACACCTGGGCTCGAAGCCTGTTCTGCCGACCCCCTTTCTGAGCCTCAGCCTGCACCTCTGAAATGGGAATCACACCAGTAAGACTGAAGCACCCTGAGAATTCCAGAGGACACACGTCGAGGTCTGACACTGGGCCTGGACCCAATAAACGGTACTATTTCCACACACAGCCAGCAGGAAGTGGGGTGAGCAGGATGGAATCCATCAAGCCAGCGCTGACCGCCCCAGTTGGGGTATTTCATGGAGAACCACAAAGGCGGGGAGAAGAGCTTCCTGTTTTGCACTGGGCGGGCACAGAGTCTCCCAAAGGCCCATTAATCACAGGCCGGGGGCGCCGTCTGCAGCCCTGATGTGCCTGCCCTGCCCTCCAAGGGCATCCACTCCCCTTGGCATCACTGCTCATGGCAAGAAAACTTGCTAACAGTAAGGCTCACAAGACCCAGGTCAGAATGGAGGTGTGCTGAGGTCAGCTGAAGCGTGCAGCGTGTCAGGGAAAGGGCTGCAGGAGCTCCTGGGACAGGCGCTTCTCGGAGAGCACTCAGGAAACTCTAAGGTGTCCCAATGTGGCCCTGGTGCAAAACCACAGGAAACCCAATGCATCCCCTAGAACCCCAGAGAGCCCAGGGGTGTGCAGGGCCGTAGCGTGGGGCAGGCTGCCTGGGTCCCTGCTCACACACGGCGTGGGGGTGGGGGTCACATGACCAGCCATCTGGAAAAATATCTGTGTACAGGAGCTGTGAACTCCAGATAGACTAAAGGTTATGCAAACTTAAAAAAAAATACAAACCAAAAGAAAAGGGAACTTAGTGCTTATCAAGTCCCTAGGGAGAGAGGGTAACGGTCTAGTTAAGAGACAGAAAAAAATAATCACAAAGTAAAAAAAGTCCAACAGCCAACTGGACAAAAGTAAACTTCCATTTGTTAAAACAAAAAAAAAATGCAATGAAACGGGATGTGCATAGCAAATCTGGTATGTGGAGGATTAACATCTTTGTTATGAGACAGCTTGAAGAAATTAGTAAAACTTACGGGACCTCAGTACACAGACGAACCAACTCCCTAAGCAGAGGAATTTGCGGCAAGAGGAAATTTACCCACTACGATTACTCGTGCAAAAACATCCAACTAAAAAGGAAACAAATGTTGGCCAACGTGGCCGGAGGCAGCAGGAACCGTGAACTCAGCGGCCCCTGAACCAGAGCTCCGCCTGTTGAGATACATCAAACCCAACAGGTGGAGAACGTCTCAGTCCCGCAGCGAGACGCGACACAGTGGCACTGCGGATTCCCCACCCCCACGCGGGGCAGCGCAGGGAGCCCTGGAACATCACGCTGGACTCAGGCAGCTTGCTGTCCCTGTGAGTGACAAAGGCAATGATAAAGTGTGGCTTCCCCGAGGTCACGCAAACAGGGGTCTAAAAAGACCAAAGGTAACACAGGAGCGTGTGTTAGGGTTGCAGGCTCAGAGGTGGTTTGTAAAACTTCTCTCCAAATGTCCTATAATGCTTTCCTATTGTTGTTTAAAGTAAAACTAATACTAATAATAAAATAAATTAAATAAACTGATAGAGGAAATGCAGCCATGTAAAATGTTACTTCCTCTCATTTTCAGAAAGACCCGAGAGATTCCTGTCACCTGGCACCAGACAGGCGGCGCTGAGGTTCCTAAGCTTGGAGCAGAAGCATCTGGGTGACACACCCCTGAGGAAGGCAGTCGAGTGCTGCTGTCACCCAGCCAAGCTCCACTCCCTGCAGGCCTCTGCTCAGGGGGTTCTCACACTCCCTGAGGCTGGCGCCGCCTTCCTTCCCAACTCAGAACTTGCTCCTGCAAGCAAATGAGGTGGCTGTACGGGCAAGGGGACAAAGCACCGAGTGTCTGGCCCTGCCACCCTCAGAATGCAGCACACACCCCAGCCTCGGCGCCCGCACTGGGACCACGCATGCTTGGCTACCCAGTGGGGCGTGTCCTCCCAGCCACCAGCTCACCCCAACCCTGGGCTCCTCTGCTGCTACTCACATCAGCCCACATGGAGGGGTCCAAACACGCAGCCCTCCTAAGTGAAGGGTCCCCAGGGGGTTAGCTCCCGTCCCCAACACCCTGCTCCCCACCCCCAGACTCCTTGGGCTCCTCAAATGCATGGCCGGTGCACGCTGCTGTCAGATGAGGACCAGGTGCCACAGCACCCCCCCATCCCACCAGGACGGCACCAGCTGCCAGCTAAGCCCTCCATGCTGCACCCCTGCACTGGGCTGAGGCGTGGTCCCACCCCAGGACGACCTCGTCTCAATGATGTCTGCAAAGCCTGTTTCCAAGGTCACATTCAAGGTTCCGGTGGACATGAACTTGGGGGACACCATTCAACCCAGTACACCCCCAACTTTCAGATGAAGACGAAGGACCCACATGGATCGTTGGCCACGGAGACAGAGTGGAGGGCTGGATCTCAGACACCAGCTGTGATCCAAAGAGAAGCTTTCCCCACCAGGCCGACGTCCCATAAATCCATCTCGACAAACCTTACCTGCACCCCCATTCTGGGTGCTGCTGCCATGTGTCCCCTGCCCCACCCCCCATCGAAGCCTCCCTTTATCCAACCAGCCACCCACCCTGCACACATACCCGTCTCCCCAAGGCCCATGAGAGGAAGCACCTCCTCACATGTCCCCACCCAGAACCGGCCCTACTATGCACCCATAGGCCCACCGTGGACAGCTCCCTGCACACCCACCCCTCAAGGTACAGCTGCCACTCAGAGCGGTCCCCGCAGCCCTCGAAGGGGTACCCTCCCGGTACCTCCAGGAGGGAGGAATGCTCCCTGGCCGTGGCTATTCCAGACCCCTGCTCAGAGCATGGCAGTCTGCAAGGCAGCTGAAACTGTCTGCCAGGGAGCAGGTGAGACAGGAACAAGCTGGCGTCCAGGGCAGCAGGGCTCTCCAGCTCCAGGCAGCACCTGCTGGGCTCCGGGCCCTCTGCACGCAGGACTGGGTCCAGCAGAGCTGGCTACGGACACAAAGCACCCTGCTCTGGAAACCCGCTGAATGGCTTCTGGTCACACAAAGGCAGCAGTGTCTAGGGGACACTGGACGTGGAAACCACAAAGGACTTTATTTCCCCTCCCAGCCCAAGGTTTTAAAAAAAACAGTGGTTCCTGGTCCCTGCATTTGCCACGTCCCAGCTGGTCTCCCTCCACGTGCAGCGCACGCTACTCCCAGCTGCGCGCCGTCTGCGTTCGGACAAGCACTCAGCCAGGGCCTGGCGTCGTTGGCTGTTGGCCTGGTGGCTCTCCTGCTGATCCCGGGATAAACAGAGTCTGTTCTCCCACAGGAAGCAGCCCTCCTCCTAGACCACGTTCCTACGTGGCACAGATGTTGAGCGAGAACTGAGCGCTTCCCTCCACCCCACGCCAAGCCGGTCCCGGCTGACCGCGTGGTCCTCCGCCAGCTCTGTCCTCTGGGAAGATGGCCCCAAGCCCCGAGGTCTGAGCAGTCTGGGATGGCAACTGTGGATTTCAGGACTTTGCAGGGGGCACAAGAAGGCCAGGGAGGAGGCATTGACCAAGGTCCGGCCCCAACCCACACTGCAAAGGCCCACGTCCCTGCGAGCTGTGCCCCCGCGACCCCAGCACACACAGCGCCTGGCGGGCCCTGCAGGGGAGGTCTGGATGCCTGAGACCCACCAGGCCCGCGTGACCGCTGACCCTGTCCCCTGCCCCACACCAGGCTCAGGATGTTGGCGCACACCTGATGACCCATGGGTTTCCCCAAACTCGAGGCCTGTGGGAGCCACCTCCCTCACCCTGGGCACAGTCCGCGGGACCCCAAATGCTCCTGGCGTCAATACGGAGCTTCTGCTGCCTCTCAGCCCCACGCCACCCGCCTCCCTCCGAGTGTGCGGCTCACCTGCGGCCTGCTGGGCGTCTCCTGGTAGCTCAGCGCCGCCACGCGTGGGTCAGAGCTCGTCTCAGCGTCCGTACCCCGTACCCACCAGCTGCTCAAGGCATGGCCCTCAAAGGAGACCTCGATCGCGGGAGATCACGTGATCAGTCCCCAGCCACCCACAGCAAGCAGGCCACCCAGCTGCGGCCCAGGCCCCACCCGACGCCCTGCCTGGCCGGCACAGGCGGCCACAGCTCCCCACAGACCCTGCGGGGCTGCCCTGCCTCCCCACCTTCAGCTTCAGCTCTGTGGAGCCCTTGGGGGTCCTCGTTTGTTCCTGCTACGGAGCCCCACACTTCCAGGTCTGGGACACCTCCCATCCTGGCTCCTTCTCCTGAAATCCCATCATCCCGGTTGGTTTGCAGTCCTGGGACTTCCGACTAAGCTAACCCCCTGGTTTCGGATCTGTGCCCAGTCCCCCCGTTAGGATACACACGCCCCTGAGGGCGGGGCACAGGCCTCTGGGTGGTGCCCAGGCTCTGGCTGCAGACACTAGCTGGCTCACACTGGGCATCGCAAACCCTCGTTCAGCGAATGAAGGAATGCGCGCAAAGGCAGGCCGCGCTGCCTAGGCTCTGAGTCCACCACTGCGGAAAGCTTTCCTGTGGCAGAGACCTCAGAGCAAAGGGCCGCCGTCCCGGGACTCTGTCCTCGAGCCTTGCCGAAGCCCATGGTCCCTAAATCTGTGAACACTATGGAAAATTTAAATCCAAGGCTTCGACAACCTGGGTGTTTTTCCAGGAGAAGGCCTGCAGGGCTCCCCTTGGAGAAGCATCGTCGGGGGCTTTTGGTCTCACAAAGGTCAGGGGAAAATGCCCTTCTGCGAAGAGCTGACTTTCTCTGCACTATAACGGGAAAGCCACCTCGAGGGGCAGGGCAGACGGAGGGCCAACCCTGGAGCAGAGCCAACAGCAGCACCGGGACCCCACCGAGAGCCACGGAGGACCAGCAGAGCAGACCAGGGACAGCTGGGAGGGTCGTGTTCGAGCCGCAGCCCCTCCTCTGGGAGCCAGGATCATGCCCGTGGTCTAGAGAGGGCATGACCATCCGGGGACTAGACCCCCCAGGAATCTATGTGCAGAGCTTTGTAATAAACCTCCACTGACATAACATGTACAGCGCACGTCATAAATAATGAAGAAAACACACCACTGTAACGTCACGTCCATGGAGCCCACGGACACTCACAGAACGCCTTCCCTCAAGCTGCTGGGCATCGCTCTCCAGTCCAACAGTGTGGTTCCAACATGAGTGTCAGCTGCTGTTTTGTTTATATTAACAAGCCACAACAAAGGTGACCACGAAGGCACCTCTCAGAACCTAACTTGTGAGTGTAGGACGTGACCAATTTCCTTGCTGAAGTAGATGATAGTTTTCCAATGGAAGAGTATTTCCTCAATTTCTCTGTGCCATTCAGACAGAATGACTACAGACGTCACACACTTTTAACTTCATCCGCATACCGTGTTTCCCCGAAAATAAGACCTCGCCGGACATCAGCTCTAATGCGTCGTTTGGAGCAAAAATTAATATAAGACCAGGTCTGATATAATATAATATAATACCCGGTCTTATATAAGATTGGGTATAATATAACATAACATAATACAATATAATACTGGGTCTTATATAAGACCAGGTCTTATGTTAATTTTTGCTCCAAAAGACACCTTAGAGCTGATGGTCCGGCTAGGTCTTATTTTCGGAAAAACACAGTATTAGCATTTTCTGTCACTTTCTTAAGTCTAGGCCACCAACAAAACAAGAAGTGAAGTCCTGGTTGGTCACACTCGCCTGTTTCTGTGGTGTAAATACCCCCGTGGCCATTTTCAAGGCTTGGAACAGGTGCTGGTGGTATCACAAAGTGTCCGTCGCCCAGACGGGAGGGATGCAAATTCCGTCAAGGTCAAACATAGCAGGAAAACATAGGGAAATAACTCAGAACAGAGGCATTTCAAGCATTTAACACCTTTGTTTTCAATATAATGTATCTAATTGTAAGTTTACATACTTTCACTTTTATTGACGGCCAGCTCACAAAATTCCTGAAACTCGAACCATGGCTCCTGCAAGCCCGGAGGCGCCAGCCCCGGGACACCCCCTCCTGGCCCTCCGACCACATGCGCAGCAGGGCCCGGTAACACAGGGCCCCACGCCTGCTGAGCTCTGTCCTAACCCTCAGGAGACCTCGTCTGCGGGCTTGGCTGCAGCCCGAAGCCAGACCTGAGGGCCCCATGACCTTGGGTGTGTCCCACAACCTTTCTCTGTGGCCCCGGCTTGTTGGGTTATAAAAGGATGTTAACAGTGCTGCTGGAGTATTCCATAAAATTGTGCTGAGAGGACTCAGCCACTGCCCAGCAAGTAGGAGAAACAACGGTGAAAACTCAGAACTCCAGCATTTAACAAACACTGCTACCACCCTCAGCAGCCATCTCTGCATGCATTATCGCTACTTCACTTTTGGGGTGCTGTTTGATGGATGAGGGAAGCGAGGGTAAGAGGTTCCAGGACACCCTGATAATCCCAGTCATTATCGGCTCCAAACAGGGAGGGTCCCAAACCCAAAGTCCAAGGGCCAGACAGGAAGGAACGTGTGTTTTCACTGTGCCCCAGGCCTCCCCTGTGCCCCAAAGCCTACATGGAGCCCTGAATCTAAGGCAAGAATGACGCTCCCACAGTCGCTCATCTCCCCAACCACAGCTGTCATTATGTCCTGGTCACAACACTGAAAGGAACTATTGTGAAACCGACTGCACACGAAGAAACTGAGGCTAGGGAAGGCCGAGTAAGAAAGAAGTGACACATGAGGAACATAAACCAAGCTCACTCACTGGACTCCTGAGGCCAGGCTTGCGCCAACCCTAGAGAGCCCAGCTACGCGCCCTCCCCGGCACAGGCACCCATCACACTGCAGCTCACAGGCCCCTCCGCCGAGGAGACTGAGTGGCCTGGCAAGTGGCCACACAGGTGTTTACTTAAAACAAAGCTGGCAGGAATTCCTACAGTTTAGGAACAGGGAGATCAAACCTCTGTGTTGGACGAGCAAATGAGCTAAGAACAGGAATTCATTTCCAGGGGGAGCAGCTTCTTCTACGGTCTCCAGCACTCTTAGCACCAGGACTGGGGAAGCCCCAGCCAATGAGACAGCTGGCAGGAAGCACCTTCCAGATCCCCAGCTTTCCTCATGACTTCCTACCATGGCTCCGGCCCAAGTTCCTAAAAGCAGGAAGGGGCGCCACTGGCAGCTGTCTAAAAACAGGTTGTTCTCCGAAGCATCTCCGTAAAATGCTGCAGGGGACGGAAGGCACAGGGCAGCCTCCATGGTGCTCGGCAAACCTGTGCAGGGCCCTGTGGGGACAGAGCCCCAGAGAGCAGTTTCCAGGCTCTCGGCCTCACGTGGAGGGTGCTGGCTCGGGGAGTAGATGGCCGTCAGCTGTGGCTGGTTAACAGTCAGCCGTAGCCAGTGAGCCACTGGCCACTGATACAAGGGCCGCAGCTGCGCTGGTTCGTGAGTCGAGGAGAGTCGTCAGTCGGTTGGCAGCAAAGCGGACAGCAGGTCGCACGTCGTGTGAACCCAGCCTCCAGTGAGAGTATAGTGGTCTGACTCCCCCACCTATGGCTCCGGGGTGTTCCTTTTTGGCCTCACCATATCCCGCGTTCTTATGTGGGGAGCGGGAGCTGAGACCCCGCAGGCCGCCCCGCACAACAAGCCCGGTCCTAAAGGTTTTGGGCCTGGTGGCCACACAGCCTGTCCTATCTTCTCAGCTCTGTTGTAGCCATGAAATGTGGGGTGACTGCGGATCAATTAAACACGATTGACAAAACAGGCATCCGAGGGCTGGGGGGGAGCCACGTTTACTGGCCCTCGTCTCAAGGCGGGCGATCCATGCCTAACAGAACAAGACTCTCAACTAGGTCCCAGGACTTACTGGCCTAGAGAAGGGAACTGGGCAGGCCAGCAGGAGGCCGGGCCCTCACTAAGCACTCGGCGCCCACCTCCAGTGGCGTGAGCATTGCACACTCATGCGTGGGCCTCACCACCATACGGCCTTAAGGAAAGGGGTGAGGTCCATGGTGAGGCCGGGGCAGCCTGGGTACTCTCCAGGCTCCCTGGGGCCAGAAGGACCTCGGTGAGGGAGCCCCACATGTCTCTGCCCACCTGGGCATGTATGAGGTGCTTCTCCCCCACCCCCTGTATCCCACGTGAGGCAGAGTGGCTGCTGGAAGGAGAGCCAGCTCTGAAGAGCCACTGGTGGAAGGTACTGCCCACCCCCAGACATCACCGTCCACACAACTGGAACAGGGCCGCCCCTCAGGTTCGGGGCAGGGCTCGTGCTGTCCAGTGACAAACCAACAGCACAGGGAAAAAGACCGCATGAAAGCAGGAGCCAGCGCCGCGCCCGCCTGCCCCTGGAGCACCCCATCCACCCTTCAGTTCAGCCCCACTTCTGTCCCCCGGGCCCAGGGCGTGACGAGTGACCGAGGTTACTGTCAAGAACACTCTGGTCCCCGTAAGGGACAAGCCAGTGTGGAGAACTCCAGCCCCGCCACACACAGCCCCTCAGGCGGGAAGAGCCTTTGCGTCCTCCCAGGACACCTGTGCGCCCAACGCCTGTGTTTTCATGTGGTCCAGCTGAAGCCAAGGGCTCTGCCACGCCTCTCGCCGCAGACCCAGCCCCAGACATTTCCAGGCCCAGCGTGGGCACGCATGCCACCAAAGCCTTGCCACTTTAGAACAACACACAGCAAGGAGAAGGTGGAACCCACATTTCCTGCTCAGCTGGTCAAGAGAAGAACACAGCCCAGGGCGGGCCTGACAGCAGAGGGGCCCAGCTCTTGATGTAAGCCTCTGTGCAAAACTCATGTCCAATAAAATAAAACACATTAAAAAAAAAAAAACACAAAGCCTCAAAGTCGTCTTTGCACCTGCCGCCCAGGTAACTGCCAGGCTCCAGTGTGATGACAGGTGAGCCTTACACAAGAGTCTCCTGGCGGGGCCCACAGCACAGTGGGCTCTGCAGGCAAAAGGGGACAAGCTGCATCTGAGTGCCCCCTATGGCACGTCCCAGTCACTGGGTGCTCGGGTCCAGCTGGGACTAGGTGACAGAATATAGCACGGGGATCGTGAAAGTCTTACACACGGGAGCACTAGGTGACAATGAGATCTTGAAGGAGTGTTTAATGAGCACCTACGACGTTCCACATGGTCTCCTGCTGGGATGCAGGACGTGCTGCCCTGACCTCCGAGAAGAATGCACCCGGGTGAGTGGGGACGGACAGCCATGGGCCAGGGAAGGCCACTGTAGGAGGTGACGGCTGACAGTACCAAGGAGCCTGCAGAGGAAGAGAGTCCGCGAAAAGGGGAGGCAGGGAGAGCCCTTTCATAGAACAAGCCAGAAGGAAACGGTGGAGACGAGCAAACAGACGAGGCCGTGAGGTGCTCAGGTCCCTTCTGGGTCACAGCATGGGGTGTCGGCCGCCAGGGCAGGGGAGAGGGGGCGGCCTGGACCTGGCTGGGTAGATGGCAACCCATGCAGGATATGCTGACACATGAGGGAGGAGTGAGGGTAAGGAGCCGCCCAGGACAACGCGGCCCCACCTGCAGTCACTTCACTGACAGCCACACTCCCTGAGAACCAGCCTCACCGTGTCCAGTCCTTACGTCCCAGCCCACGCGGGGCCGGATTCCTGGCTCCTCCACACCTCACCGCTGGGGCTGGCTTTTGCTAAGACTTAGTAAATAGGAGCGGCTATTATCATGGTGTCTCTCCCCTTTGGAAAGAGGAGGAAACTGAGGCTAGAGAGGGTAGTCACAGCCATTACCAAATGGCATATGGGGTCCAGGGCGCTGCAGGGCCAAGTGGCTCGGGCCTGCCCCAGGGGCCCAGGGGAGCCGGGCTCACGGAGCAACGACTTGGTCAGCAGAGCGTGGATTCACCATATCCTCAAGCAAACACGCAGGCCTCCTTCCAGCACCCACAGCCAGGGAGTGTAAACCATTCCACGGGGGCTGTGCAGAACAGCATGGCGGTGCCTCGGAGAATTAAACACGGGTACCACAGCATCCAGCATCCAAAAGCACTGAAAACAGGGTCTCAGGCAGATTTGTACACCCTGTTCCTTACAACAGCCAAGAGGTGGAAGCAACCCAGGTATACCTAGCAACAGTATGGTCTCTCTACATGCAACAGAATATTACTCAGTCTTAAAAAGGAAGCAAATTCTACACACGCTACAACACGGATGAACCGGGAGGCCATCACGCTAAGGGAAACAAGCAGTCACAAGAGGAATCGCCCTGTGATCCCACTTATATGAGGTCCCTGGAGAAATCCAATTCACAGACACAGAAGGTAGCACGGTGGGTGCCGGGCGGGGCGGGGGATGGGGAGTTCTCTCAGGGGACAGAGTTTCAGTTCGGGAAGATGAGAAAGTTCTAGAGATGGGTGGTGGTGATGGCTGCACAACACTGTGAATGTACTTAATGCTACAGAACCGTATATACCTAAAAACGGTTAAAATGTTAAGTGTTACATTGTATGTATTTTGTAACACATTTATATGTACATTTATACATATTATGTTATGTATATTTTACCATATTTATACACTAAATGGGGTAGAGGGAGGATGTGCGTAACCCTCTCTAAAATAATCTATAACTCTAATGTGATTCCCCTTCAGAAATAAATATATATATATATATATATATATATATATACACATTTTGGAGAAAGCAAGACAAGCGAGGCCATCACTGATTTTTCTCTTGTTTGGGGGAGTAAATAGGGATTTTTAAAAAATAAAAATGTTATGTAAACAAATAATGGATTTATAGTTGGCAGTTTTTGGTACATTAGTAAATAAATTTCTTAGTTTTAATTTCTAATAAAGAGTGATAGATAACCACATAGAGGCGCTCTGGTACCTCACTAACTCATGACTGTAAAGGGGTTCGCAGGCCAGAGAGTCTGAGAACCACAGGCTACTCTAGTGATTCCGGGGAGGGGCTGCAGGGACAGGCCCTGAGACCAGGCCACGGCTCCTCCTACCCCAGCCCAGGCCTCAGGGCCTGTGTCCACCGACATAACCTGAGATGCCAGATGGGGGCAGAGTTGCCTCGGGCCTGCCACAGGCTGGGCAGTACGAACCTTCACCCACTGACCCACTCACCTGGCACCTGGCACCCTGTGTGCCTGGGTGACAGCCCAGGCCCTCGTGTACAAACATGCAACCTGACTAGCATGCCCTCTGTGGGGGTGGAAGGGAATGTTGGAGGAGGAGCAGCTCCAGGGTTCCCAGGGGCCTGGGGAGGACAGTGGGCTATAGGGCCAGAGAGTGCGGCCAACTTGGAGGGAGGGGCCAGGCCCAGGCAGCCCGCCTTGCCCCACCCACCGCCTTCCCCCACCCACTGTCCTCACTCTGCAAGCCTCATGCCTGCACCACACCAAACCTGCACACTCTCTCCTTCTCCACTTCTACCTCACCCCTTGGGATTCAGGCCAGAGGAGGAATCTCGAAAGTCCATGCTTCCTCCTCCTTGAAGTCCCACACACCTCCCAAGCATTCTACCGCTTCTCCACCCCATCAGATTACAAATGCCCCCCCCTCCACCCTCCCTGTCTTTGGAGTTCATGCACCTCTCAAGGGTCACAGAAGTCTCCTCCTCCAGGAAGCCCTCCCAGACTCCCACATCAACAGGAATCTCTCCATCCATGAACGCCCCAGCACTAGCGTACCTGGGCTCACACATCTGTGTGCGCATGGATACACACGCCGCCCTGCACCACTGCCTTCTCCAAGCCCACCCTGCCGTTCTGTCACACACTGGCCCACTGTGAGGGGCTGTCAATCACACGCCCTGCCTCAAAGGCGGAGACCCAGCTGACTGAACTGAGCAGGCAAATCTACAACTTTTTGGTAAAGGGACCACATGAGCATCAAGCCAACAGGTGCTGCCATTGGGAGACAGCCTGTCTGAGAATGAATTGAACACAGAGAAGATATGATGATAGGGAAGGAAATAATCGGAAAACAGGGAACCAGAGACACCGGCCTGAGCACTGTGCTGGCAGCTCTACCCCCCCACGCCCAGGAGCTGAGCCCAAAAAGGCCCCTCTGTTTCAGCGAGCCTGCGGTGGACCCCTCCATGCTGGACGTACAGGGCCATCTTATGCTTCGGGGAGCCTAGACAGTGGCCTACATCCTCAACTGTACAAGAACAGGGCAGGGGGGGACAGTCGCAGTGCCCGGGTGACACCTGTGGGAATTGGTGACAAGCTGGTGGCATTCTCAGGAGAGCATGAGCACTGCCAGCCTTATGAAATCGAGAAACAGCCCATTTCCACACAGATACTTTGGGAAGAACAATTTTACAACTGAAGGACTCTTCGGCAGGACCCTTCAACAAGCCGTTTGTAAACAGCAAGGTTTCCCGGTGCCAGGCAACGCCACTCTCCGCGTCACCCACTCTGTTAGCAATTCCACAGGGAGAAAATACGGTGGGTAGCAAGAGGCACCTGGGATTCTCCTAAATGACTCTCTAGAGGAGGTCCCCTTGGGGAAGCCTGCAGAGGTCACTTTCCTGCACAGGTAATTAAAAGGCTACACGCCTATTTTCTGGAACAAGTGTACCAGAGCCGTCGCTGGAGTGGCGCGGAGGCTGGCGTGGAAATGTCTTCACCATCAGCTTCCCCAGAGAGCTGAGAATCTCATTCCGGAGAACCAGCACACACGTTAAGTGTAGGCTACAGCACTAGGTGGTACGAACTCTTTAAAAATTAGCATCCAAAAGCACGACTGTGGAAATAATGGCTCGAGGTCCATACTACGTACTGACGTACGTGCTCACACTTGCAGGCCAGCTGCCCGTACCCCAGGCAGCCTCACGCAGAACCACCCAGCCCCCCGCCCCCACGTGCTGACGCAGGTTCCCAGAGTCTACTTTCTGGGTACTAGGGGTCCTCTAAGCCTCGTGATGTCCTGACCTGACCCCACATCTCCATCTGCTTCACTCCCACACTGCCTGTGACGGACAGTTCCCTGCGACCGCCATCATGCGCGACACCACCTCCCCCAGGGGCTGCAAAGCACTCTGGGCCAGGCCGAGCTCACACCCTGGCCCTCCCCACCGGGCCTCCAAGTGAGGCCGAACCTGTGTGTGGCGGTAACCATTCCTGGAACACACCTCCCTATGCCCACGTCTCCGGCCCCGGCTCTTCTTTCTGTTGCGGCCTGGAAGGGCTGGCACAGCTGATAAGGTCACCCATCCCGACGAGCGCCGCTCTGGCCTCAGCCCTTGGTTTGGGCAGAGGACCAGGCTTTCAGCAGCTGCTCTTGTTTCCGGCTATCAGGTACATCTGCCCCTCAGAGGCACTGCCAGCCCCGCCTATTCCACCAGCTCGACCTGACCACGGGGTCACCACTGTATAGTGGAGGGTGGGGCCTCTGAACAGGCTCCTGCCTCCATGCCACCCTCCAGAGCTCGCTGACCAGAACCCCGCTACCCCCAGGAGCCAGAATCCACCATCAGCAAATCACAGCCATCAAACCAACAACAGGCATTCCTTCTCTCAAGAAGTACGAGAGGAAGCCACTTAGACGGTCCCGTCAAAGCATGGACAGTGTTCTACACCTTCCGTCATCAGAACCCTCAGGAATCAAAACAAGGGCTGACCCTCCAGCAGCCATGTTCCAGGACCCTACTCACTGGAGCAGGAGACCCAACGTCTCACTACTTTTCATCAAAGTTTGACCAAAACAGGCCGCCACTGCCACACTCTTAATGGACTAAAAACCCAAACAGTCAGAACACGCCGCCTTCCACTGCACACGAAGGCAAACGTGCAAGCAGACAAT
Organism: Rhinolophus hipposideros; assembly: GCF_964194185.1. NCBI lineage: Eukaryota > Metazoa > Chordata > Mammalia > Chiroptera > Rhinolophidae > Rhinolophus > Rhinolophus hipposideros. Next base: position 2,723,417 of record NC_138055.1, read on the forward strand.
GGACAGAAACCGACATTTCATATACCCTTGGCCCCAGAGTAGCAACCTGCAAACAAAGTGGCACTTGTTTTGTCCTACTGCAAACCCTCCCAGAATATCACCTGAAACGTGAGAGAGACATCACTCTGTGAAGACCCTCTAGAGCTGAGATGCCAGGTCTCCACACCATCGACTCTCACACTCTGGGGGGCCGCATATCCTCTTCTCCTGAGGAGACCCACAGTGACCTGAAACAAACACTAAGGGGACCGTGCTCTGCTCAGCCAGCACCTGCCCGGCCTCAGGACTGCCCTGCTCCCACCCCCACACCAAGCTCTGTGATACTGCCGGAAACCCACGTCCTGGCCCAGGGATCCAAGGTCTGGCAGCCGCCTCCCAGGGGAGGACAGGACTCAGGCGTGGAGACCTGGCTTAACCAGACAAACAGGTTGGCAAATGGAAAGGGTGGCTTCCTATCCTACCTGGAGCGGGGAGCTGAGTCAATCCTGCAACACGAGGCCGCAATGACAGTGGAAAAGGCCCCGCGATGACAAGACTGCTGCCTTTGGGCCTCATCTCCAAGTTCCAAAGGAAACAAAACTGTGTTCATTGCTTCACCTGAGAAGAAAGACCATCGAAGCCCCTGCCAAGCACACAACACCTCCGCGCACCCCCATTCCACCCACACAGGAGATGGTGACACGCCCTCGAGTATCATCCTGGGGGAAACAGTGCCCTGACCTCCGCCATCCGACAGCACTCACTCCTGTGGAACTGACAGCTCTGGCCTCGTCAACGCGGTTTAACCAGGTAGGACTCCAAGACTGGGTGTCTGTTCGTGGGAGCTGGGCCCCACACGCCACATCCTCCCAGCCAGTTCAGGCGGCAATGGTAGAGAGGAGCCTGCACGCAAATGATTCCCACAGGTCCACACAGTGGCTTTGGGTAACAGCAGGGCGCCTGGTGCTGGCGGGGTCAGCACACTCAGCAAGGAGAGCGGGGGTGGCCGGCCCCCCTCCCCAGGACGGCAGGCTCAGTTACCACTGCTGCGAGGCCCTGAGCCGGCTCCCGCTCCTCCCTGGGTGGCGAGCTGAGAAGCAGCAGACGGAGGAAGAGGAGAGCGCCGGCCTTAAGGCCAGGACGCAGAGGGCCTGGATGGGCGGCTGGCTGTGGACAAGCCGCCCGTCGTCCCTCACCTCCGTGGGACCGGGTGGTACCCACCTGTGCAGCAAGTGCTCTGGGTTCTCTATGAATTTACATCTTGGCCCTCTGGCACCCATAACGGGACCCTTGACAATTCGGGGATAGTTAGCCAGAAGAGCTGCTCCCTGGCCACAGGATGGCTAGAGTGGGCACAGGGAGGGCCAGGCATTGGGTAGCTGTGCCGGCCGACCCTGGCTAAGGGCTGAGCTGCCGAGGGGAGCCCGGTTTCCCTCAGGCTTCTCCAGTCGGGGATCCCAGCATCTCAACTGGGCCCAAATGTCGGGGCATCACCATCCTTTCCAGAAACACAGCCAGCCCCATGGGCCCCAAGAGGGTCCCAAGGGTCAGGCAACCCCTCATTAAGGGCAGATTCACAGCCCAGGACACCCCCTCCAGGCAACCACATGAAAAACTTGTCCCGATGGCAAATTTCCCCCAAGTCCCCCAATCCAAGTTGCCTCTTGGATTGTTCTGGAAACCTGAGGCAGGCTCTCCACAGGCCGTCACCTGGCCTCTCTGGCCAATTTCCACGCTTGCCAACGCTTCAGTACACACCCTCTGCACCTGCTGCTCCTCACTTCCCAGGTACCTGCGGATGCCATGTCTCTGGGCTAAAGGGCACGTTTTCCTGGGCCTGGTCTGCGGGCCCCACAGGTGGGGACGCTAAGCCTGCTCCAGCCGGACCCCCTGTGCTGCTCCTCACACCCCAGGACCAGGACGGCCCCCACCTCCATCTCCAGCCCCCACCTCATCCCAGCACCCCACCCCCAGGGCCACTTCTGCATCTGAAACTTCTGGAAGCACCTAGCCTTCCTAGGGCTAAGGCCCCCGAGTTCCCTCACCACTCACAGGAACCTCTGCCCAGGGCCTCGGAGCCTCTCATCCCAGCGCTCCTCGGCCACTTGGAGTCTCTCCCCTCTGCCCTGCACACCTCACCCACCCCTGGATACACCTGGCCCCTCACCCCTGTCTGCTTTCATACCTGCCCTGCCCGGAATGCTCGCTACGGTCTCTGCACCCCGCACCCACCCTGCCACTTCTCCCAGCCCTTCAAGACTGGATCACGCAAAGGGGCTGGGCGGGGAGAAGGGAGCCGTCTGACGGACGGATGATGCAGGTATAAGACGGTGTGCTGTGGGCGGGACAAAGGCACACACGAGGAGACAGGGAGCCGAGAACACCTGCTTAAAGGGCGGTAATCAGCTAGGTCCCAGCGTGTTTTGGTGGAGCGCCATTAAAATACCCAGACAAGAGGGTCGCTGCGTGCCATAACCCAAGGAACAGGCTTATCCAATTCTATGCACGTGAGGTCCAAAAAATGAAGAGAGAGAAAAGGATTCGGTCCACAATCTCCCTCTTAAAAGTATCCCCCACCCTATATGTGCTGCCATGGAAACTCGGCCACTTAAGGCAATGCTGGGCCCACACCTGCCTCCCCACCACTCCGCCCTCCAAGTGAGGCCGGCGGGGCAGCTCAGAGGCGCTCGAAGGACACATGCTGAACGGACAAGAGCAACAAATCCGGCTTCCTGACCCAATGGCCTCCATCTGAGTGCCTAACATGAAGAAGCAGGGACACCTGCTGACAAGCTCCCTGGCCGAGCCCAAGTTCAGGGGAGAAAGCGCTGGGCAGGTGGGAATCAGCGAGCCGTCAGCCTCTGCTGAGTCAGAATTCATGAGAACGCTTCAAACACTTCCATGATGTTTACCTTCCTCTACCGGTAAAGAGGAAGGGTCTGCAAACCCAATGGTCACCAAGGTTCCCACATGACTTAGGCAGATACCTCACGTCCAAGCATTTGAGAACCGCGTAGGTAAAATCAATTCCTTTTAGGTTTTTGTTAAAAACGGTTTCTTTTTTAAAAACCCACATGGAGAAAGTTCTAATTTAGGTTATGTTGGTGCACAAAAATAATCATGGAATAGGATTTATATCTTCTAATTGCACAGAATTTAGGACAATATTCATGTAAGTGATTCTGAAATACTTTACAAATAGGTCACAATGGGCTCTTTCTATTGCCAAGACTTTAGAACTCAAGGAGCAGGGCCAGCCTCTACGTGTATTAGAACCAGCAGGACCACCCCGGCCCCCTGGCGATCCCTGCATGCCCTGGGGTCGGGGTATGTGTCGTGCAGGGTCTCAGCTCCTACTCCCTGCCCAAGAGCGCAGGACACAGTAAGGCCAAAAAGGAACACCCACGGAGCCATAGATAGGGGAATCAAACCAATATATTCTCGCTGGTGGCTGGGCTGGAGACACAGGAAGCAGGATCTACATAATCTGCCTAATAGCAGTCGGCGCTTGCCAGCCACCATCTTCTTGCTAGCCCCCATTTCATTCCTGCTAGCGTAGCCACAGCCGTTATATTAGTGGCCAATGGCCTACGGGTTACAGCTGATGGCCAACTAGCCACAGCTGCTGGCATCTGATCACAGTTGATGGCCATTTACTACCCGAGCCAGCACCTTTCTATGTGAGGCCGAGAGCCTGGAAACTGCTTTTTGGGGTTTTGTCCCCACACTCCACCCCTACAGGGTCTCGCCTCACAATCTACGCGACAAGCATCTTCTGCGAGGGGAACCTGTGCAAGGAGCCTGGAGGTGAATGCAATATCCCAGACACAGCCAGGCTCTCTGAGTACAGCCAGGGTTTCTCAGGGCACCACCAGTACTTCTGGGCACAGCCAGACATCCTGGGCTTCTTAGGGTACCACCAGTCTCCCCGGGCACAGCCAGGGTTTTTCAGGGCACCACCTCAGTACTTCTGGGCACAGCCAGACATCCTGGGCTTCTTAGGGTACCACCTGTTTCCCCGGGCACAGCCAGGTTTTCTCAGGGCACCACCACAGTACTTCTGGTCACAGCCAGACTTCCTGGGCTTCTTAGGGTACCACCTGTCTCCCCGGGCACAGCCAGAGTTTCTCAGGGCACTGCCACTCTCCCTGGACACAGCCAGACTTCCTGGACTCAGCCAGGGCCTCAGGGCACTGCCACTCTCTGGACACAGCCAGACTTCCTGGACACAGCCAGGGCCTCTCAGGACACTGCCACTCTCTGGACACAGCCAGACTTCCTGGACACAGCCAGGGCTCTCAGGGCACTGCCACTCTCTCTGGGCACAGCCAGACTTCCTGGACACAGCCAGGGCCTCTCAGGGCACTGCCACTCTCTCTGGGCCTCTCGGGGTACTGTGCTGGAACAACAGCAGCTCACATCAAGGTGCTTACATATTATCAATGGCGGCCAGTCAAGACACAAAAGCAAACATCAAACCAGTCCCACTACATGGTGGTTTGTTCCCAAACAGTCAAGCGTCCATTAAATTAGGGATAGAAGGCAATTCCCCATAGTCCATAGTCATTCGCCAGGGCTGTCCTGGGGGTGAGGGATGACCTTGACCTCACCCTCATCTCCCACGGAGGACTCAGCAAGCGTTTCCTCCTGGGACTAAAAGTCCTGCATCCGGGCTGCCTCAGCAAGCAGTTCCCAGCCCACAGGGCGGCAACAACCTTCGCTTTCTCCGGCCTCTGCTGGTTGGGGAACCATCCATGTCTTTCCACCCCTCCACGGGGACCGAGCTCTCCGGCAGCTGCTCCTCCTGGTCTTCCTCAGACTGAGCTTTCATACGCACAAACTGCTCCACTGCCCCTCGGAAAGCTCTCGCCAGCAGCGTATCCTGCCGACTACGCCAAGTGTCACGCAGGGGACCCTGCTCGCTGCGCCATTTGTCGTGCAGGGTCTCAGCTCCCACTCCCCGCCCAAGAACGCAGGACACGGTAAGGCCAAACAGGAACACCCACGGAGCCATAGATAGGGGAATCAAACCAATATATTCTCGCTGGTGGCTGGGCTGGAGACACAGGAAGCAGGATCTACATAATCTGCCTAATAGCAGTCGGCGCTTGCCAACCACCATCTTCTTGCTAGCCCCCATTCCTTCTCTGCTAGCGTAGCCACAGCCGTTATATTAGTGGCCAATGGCCTACGGGTTACAGCTGATGGCCAACTAGCCACAGCTGCTGGCATCTGATCACAGTTGATGGCCATTTACTACCCGAGCCAGCACCTTTCTATGTGAGGCCGAGAGCCTGGAAACTGCTTTTTGGGGTTTTGTCCCCACAGTATGGCTGAGAGTTCGGGAAAGCCAATTGAGGAGCTGGTCCCCACAGATGTAAGCCACAGAATTCAGACCCTCGGGATGGAAATCCTGCTCTGAACTCGAGAGTCCTGCAGGCATAGAAGGATGTGGTTCCTCCCTGATCTGAACGGTGAAAACCCTGGGGAAGAGAAACCGAGCCCAGTGAGAACCCAGCCCGTCCCAAGCGTGAATGACCAAGTCAGCTCAAATGCAGGGCTGAACCTTCTCACTATGACTCAGTGCCAGCCACTCACTCAACTAGTTTTAATCCCATAATTAAGCAGTCAATTATGAAAAACACACACACTTAAAAGGAGCCTGATCGGCGAACTAAGTCAGCTGGCTGAGGGCAGTGGGGGTGGGCCTCACGTGCAGGGCAGCCTGGGGGCCGGTGGACAGTGGACGGTGGGCGGCGGGGGCGGTGACAGGCACCAACGTGTTCTCCTCAAACATACCCCCATGCCCGTGGCCCAGAGCTGAGGACCTGGCAATAAGTGACACAATCCCCGCCTGCCCTCGTGGAGCCTGCAGTTACGGAAATGTCCATGTGTCCCATCAATGTCAATGTCACATGACCCTTCCCGTCCCTCCGTGGCCACGGCTGACTGCAGAGTGCGGGGGAGGGGGGCGGGGGGGCACAGGCCTTTCTGGGGATGTCACCTGGCACATCAGCTGTGGCCGGGCAGCGTCAGCCTGAGGGTCTCGAGTGAACGTGAGGTAAAAATCACAGTCCATCTTCTGCTGCAGATGCAAAGTTAACTTCTGACAGCCGGGATGAAAGGATGTGAGATAGGGATTTCACAGTCAGGCACTGGACCCCACTGGAGATGACGCAGCGTCAGCCATCCTCCCCAACCCCCAAGCTCGGAGCACCTGGCTCCCTTCCGGGCCCCTGCCTTCTCTAGCTGTTTCCACACTAAAAACCACAGTCGCTGTGGGCGCTCCCTCCCATCCTCTCCAAGCCGCTATCTGGCCCAGACCCGGGGCACCGGCTCTCCCTGGTGTGGCTGGCACTTGGTCCTGAGCCCTGGGTTTCTCTCCCGCCCCTCCCCCCAGCCAAGCGGCCCAAACCAGGCCAGGCACAAGCATCCAGACAACCACCTCTGGGCGTGTCATGTGGCAACCCCAACCGGGGGTGAAGAAGTTCCCCCATTCCCGCCACCCCCGGCGCTTTCTCAGCTCTCTGCCAGAAGACAGTGTCCCACAGTTTCTAGGCGACACAGACACCACTGGGGGGGGGGGGGGCGGAGGAAGGCATGCGACAGGCATGCGAGGACTCAGGGAGAGTCTGTGTGTACCCCAGAGCTGCATGGGCCAGGCTCCTGGCTTGGCCCATCCTGCCTTGGGGAGGAACCAGGGGTCCAAGACCTGTCCAGGCCACCAAGGGCGGTACAGGCCTTGCCAACAGCCAGTGGCTCAGCCACCCAGGCCAACAACAGGGGCGTGACGGCGGCCTCTGGAATCTCGCAGCCTCACAGGGAGCTCAGTCTAGTGGGGAGACTGTCCCCACACATCCTGTCCCAGGTGGTAGGGAGGGAGTGGGGGCTGGCGCAGAACGGCTGTGTACAGGATGGCCTCTCTGAGAGGGCTCGGGAGAGGCCTGTCATCCACGCAGAGTGGGGGCCCTCAGACACACACGGGGGGGCACCCAGAAATCTGAGGAGTGGCCAGGAGAGAGGACTTAAGGGTTCCAAAGGGAGTGGGCAGCTGGGACAGGGACAGGGCATGGGCCCTGCAGCCGAGTCACTTCAGCCACTTAACAGAACCTGTCTGACCACCACTTACTCATCTGCAAAGTGAGGACGACGTGGCCCCTTCCGGGGTGGTTGTGGGGGAGGCACCCATCCACATACACCCCCTTGCACCCAGCAGGTGTTGAGACGCCGGTAACCACCGGCTCACCCTCTCCCTGGGGTGTCCTGGGGCAGCCCTCCCAGGCCTCCCAATCAGCCCAGCCCCCCCCCGCCCTTGGGCCGCATGAGGTGGGGTCCCCCAACATTCAGGGCTCCCCTTCCCTGTCTCCACCCCGACATCAAGGGCTCATCTTAAGATGGTAAATTCTCCAAATGCAGCAGGTGACGCGTGACTGCGACAAATCAGGTGGGGACTTTTCAGCGTAGAGATTCGCTGCCGGCGAGAGACTACATCTCCCCTTTTCGTGGCTCCACACTGCCTGGCCCCCCCACCCCCCGCAGGCATCAGCGTGAATCCTGGGCCCTCTGAGAACAGTCAGGCCTGCCTCCCACAAGGGGGGGGGGGCGCAGACCTCAACATCCAGGTGGCCTGCCCCCCCCTTCTAGGGGTGCCTGCCTTCACAGGGCCCTCATTCTGGCGAGCTCCTCGCCTGTCTGTCACATGGCGGTGCTGATGCTGGGCAGGCTCAGGACTCCTGCACTTGCTCCCTCCCTCCCCACTGGGCACCCTGTTTGGGCAGCAGACGGAGGTTGTTGGGCTGATCTCCCAAGGCCCATCCACCCTGAGAGACACAATTCTAGATGTCCGGGTTACAACACACGGCTCAACACTTGGGTAGCTCAGGCAGAATGGCTCCTGGCAGCCGACCCAACCCTGCCCTCGTCAGATCACCTGTGCGCCCCCAGACCGGCACTGACCCCCTTGTTGCCAGGCCCTGCTGGCAGGGCGTGACTCCTGAACACAGGCTGCCCCCACCCCCACCTCCCTGCCAACTCCGCCCTCACTCCCATCCTGCGCGCAGCTCCACCCACACTCATACCCCAGCTTTCGGGCACTTGACTCACTTCCTCCCCACCAATGTGCTGGGCCGCAGCTAAGTCCCGCTGCAGCTGAGGCGGGCTGGTCTCTAAGGGACAGGGTGACCGCCAGTGCCTTTCACTGCTTCCAAGCCCACTTCCGGTCCCCACTACCCTTCCTCCACCCCACCCCCCTCAGGTGCTGACCCCTCATGTTCACTCTGGACTGCCTCGGACGTGGTCCGCCTGCACTCTTAAGCAATGGCTGTTGAATAAAATATCGCTTTTCTTCCTGAATCTGATGTGCTCAGCATGCCTGCTACACGCTCACCCAATTCGAAGGGCAGGGCAAGGCCTGGTGGCAGGCCACCACTCCGCTCCCCGCGCTCCAGCAGGCAGCATGGGCCACAGACCCTCCTGTGCCGCCCACCTGTCTGTCTCTGACCTTCCTCTCTGGATGGGATAGAAAACAGCCCCTGCACACCAAACCTGGGCACTGCAGCCAGCACAGCAGCCGAGGACATGCCCAGAAGGGTCTCGCAGCAGCGCACAGCACCCCCTCAACCTGGTGGAGCCGGTGGGCAGGGTCACTCAGGACAGCTGGGCTCTCCTGCCCCCACCCGGCCCCACACCCATGACCCTCACTGTCCCGCTGCCAGGACTCAGCTGTGTGAGCGGACCCAGGCTCCCCGCCGACTTCTCAGCAGGGCCTGGGGACAATAGTCAGCCCCAAGGGCAGTCAGTCTTGATCTTCCACGAGTGAGACTTTGGGTTTTGCGATATTGAAGGTTTGCACGTTCTTTGAACTACTCAAGTTGCTTCAGAGTTTTAAACACGAAACTGCCCAGCCGGAGGCCAAGGGGTCACACATCTGCCTGTCCCTGCCATGCCAAGTGCCCTCTGAGCTGCGGGGCCCTTTGCTTTCTGTCCCCTCAGCTGTGGGCGGGAGGCCTGAGGCCACACTGGCCTTCCCCCAACAGACCAGCTCACCCCAGTGGCACAGCACGGACACACTCTCTGTGCAGACACAGCCCAGGCAGCCACCCAGGGCAGATGTGACCCCTCCTGAGATTCCAGTGACCCCGGGGCATTACACCCAGAGAGGGAAATGCGCCTCCAGGCCAGGCCGGCATTGTCTGCAGCTACTGTGCCTGTCACACTGGTCCTAGCAGGCGCATATACTCAACCCAGAAAGCAGGAGAGGCACACTGTGGCCTGGCAAGGACCTGGGATGGGCTCCCAGTGGTGGGACAGGGGGACCGGCCAGCAGGACCGCAGCAGGCTGGTCCCACATTGCCTGTGAGCCTCGCTCCCAGTAAGCGACGCTTGGAGACGACAGTCCCCAGCCCAGCATGGCTCCCACTCAGCTCTCCACGCGTCCTCAGACTACCCCCCTGGACTAGAAGAGATAGGGGACTGTCTCAGTGAGGGAGACAGGGCTTTCAGGATGTCCACCAGAGGTGAGCCCACAGCCACTTGTCCCACGGTGCCCCTGACATGGCACAGAGCCTGGTCCTGGCCCAGCAGAGGTGTGGGCGCACGCTGGCTAGGTCTCCAGGAGCCTCGGAGAGGAGCTGACCTTGGGTAAGCTGACCTTGCACACCAGCCCAAACTAGTCCCAGGGAGAGTGGCAGGGTGGCTTCAGGCCTCACTGGACCTGGCTGGGGCAGACCAGCCCTCCTGGGGCTAACACGCCCCCGGCCCCTTCTCTCATCCCCCCAGGGTCCCTCCCTGAGCCCCAGGCGGGGTCAAGCCCTCTGCCCCACACTGCCCACCTGTCTCCACCGTCCTACCTGGCCCGGTCTCCCTGCTACGATACACTTCATCATTCAGCACTGTCCAGTGTCTTGCACAGAGCAGGTCCTCGTTAAACAGGTGACAAGACACAGGAATCGGGCACACGACGCCCACACAGGGACTGCAAAACGCAGGAGTGGGCAGGTGGGCAGAACTGAGGCCTTCAGGCGGCCTCCTGGATGCTGCCCTGGGCGTCCTCCCAGGACCACAGCAGAAGTTCACCCAAGATCGAGAAAACAAGATGGATCCTCGGACCCCAAAAACCCTGCGTGGAAAACAGCACCATGGCCGTGGAGACAGTCCAGTGTGAGCAGCATCCCCCACACGTGTAGACAGTTCGGTCAGGACCTCCCCACACGTGTACACGGTTCAGTCAGCACCCCCCACACGTGTACACGGTTCGGTCAGCACCCCCCCACACACGTGTACACGGTTCGGTCAGCACCCCCCCACACGTGTACACGGTTCGGTCAGCACCCCCCATGTGTGTAGAGACAGCATGGTCAGTAAGTCATGATGCAAAGGACCCAGCACTGAAGTTCCTGACACCCAGTCCAGCCTCCTTCCCACTGTCCCTCCTCATTTTATCTCCAAAAGGACAGGAGCCTCCAAAGGGTTCACTGCTTCCCTGCCACCTTCTGAGCCTCCCCCGGGGCAGCTCCTTTCTTCCCAAACACACACCCAGCTAACTCCCCCCCACCAAGGTGTGCAGCCCCCAACTTCAGCATGCACTTCTCTGCCTCTCACCCTCCCACCTGGACTCAGTCTACTCAGAGCTCCAGTGGCAGCCCTCCTCCCCTGCCACCATGACCCACATCTGCTGCAGACAGACCCTGCACAAAGCAGGAGTCCACGAGGAGGAGCCGTGTGGAGAAGAGGGCTTCGCCCAGCTCTCTCCTTCCAGAAAGGAGAGGGGCCTGGACGCCCCCCTGCTGCTGTGGCTGCTGGTGTGCTGGCCACACAGACAGCGCTCTTCCTTTGAAGGCTGCCCCCACCAACACTATAGAATGAACTAAGTGCAAGTTCAGAGATGGGAGGAGCCAGGCCGGCCACACGTGAGTCAATGTGTCTCAGCTCCAAAGGGTCCTGCTGGCAGCCTTTCTCCTCATGTGCATGGAGGCCAGACCTCGGTAAATGTTCAAAGTCAGCGCCACTTTCCACTTTCGAATTTCAAAGGGACTTCAAGTGAGTGCCTGTCCAGCAGACTGGGCTTCCCAGGCACGGTGGGGAAACCGCAGTTCTCCTCTTTGCCTCTCCCTGCAGGTCTCGGACCTTCCCGGGGAGGCGGTGCCCCAGCGCCACGCTCTGCAGGGCCATGCAGAGAACAGTGGCAGCTCGCCTGCTCCTGGAGCAAGAAGGAACTGCACATGGGCAGGGCAGTCTGGCCCATGAAGCCACTTTCCTGGGCCAGAGTAATAATGCTGAGCCCACTCCACAGGTGCACTAGAACTGAACGATTAAGCAAGGGGGTGGCAAATGAGGGGGGCTGGTTTCCTGCTGCCTGACTAGAAAGTGATTGGTCAGCAAGGGGAAGAGGCCAGAACGACCCGCGTGGCCCGTGCTAAAGGTCGGAAGACAGGCCACACCATCAGGACGCACTCGCGTCTCCCTTGGAATAGGTACAGATGGTTGGTCACACAGTGGTTACAGGCGCGTGTCCTGTGAGTATACACACGTGTGTCCTCGTCCTGTCCGCTGACAGGGCCCAGCACAATGAAGCCCCACAGCAATAAGAGCACCAGGCGCCCAGATCCTGGGCCTCTAAAACCCCTCTGCAGTAGAAGGAACCGGGCTCCTGGGAGGACGGGCTGGTCCCACGGCGGGGTGGGCGGGCAGCACACAAGCTGAGCCTGGAGCACCTCACGCCAGGCAGTGAGGACGTGCTCACCTCAGCCCACCATGACGGGCGCGTGGCACCTGGACGAGCTCCCGATGGCCAACGCTGGGACAGGCTGGCCAACAAAATAAAGTGCGGTTGCCCATGACCCAGGGAATAAAATCAAGACCCGTGAATCCACGCTGACCCCAGTAAATGACTGAAGTGATAGAGGAGAAGTCGCCCAGGCAGAAGAATTCCAAACAGTTTACGCAGCTACTCTGCCCTCAAGGAGACAGAGCCTAACTCCCACTCTTAAGTGTGGGCCGTGCATCAAGATTTCCTTCCCACGAGGACAGCGTGGACCGGGGGAAAGAGGAGCCGTTCAGTGGAAAAGCCTGGCAGACACACGTCAGCCAGATCAAGGTCAACACCACAGGTTGACAGTCTGTGCCCTTGACGGGATGTGATGAGAAGGTCACTTCCCCTCTGCAGTCTTCCCCCCCCAAGCATGACCCCGTCTAACCCTGAGAAAAACATCCAAATTCCAACAGGGGAATGCCAATTGTCCAAACCAATTCTAATGGAGAGGGACCCTACAACATACCCAAAATTCCTCAGGAGCGCCAACGTCATCAAAAGAAGGAAAGTGGGAAACTGTCCCAGCCGAAAGGAGCCTAAAAAGAGGTGAGGACTACATGTCATGTGGGATCCTAGGTGGGGTCCAGGGCTACAAAAACGACACCAGGTAAAAAGCAAGGGAACGCGAACAAAATGCAGACTGTAGTTAATAGTCATTTGTCAATACTGGTTCATTAATTGTAACAATGTTGCGCGCTAATGTAAGACGCTAATGACACAAGAAACTGAGGGGAGCAGCAAGCAGGCATATGGGAACTGCATTATCTTTGCAAATTTTCTGTAAATCTAAAACTGTTCTAAAACAATATAGTTTATTATAAAATATTTTAAAAACCCACCATGTCACCCAGTGTAAGGTGGGCAGGGTGGGGCCGGAGGGGCTCCTGGCTCACTCAGCGGCTCTGCCCGAGCACCCATGACACCCACGACACCCACAGCTAGAGCCGGGCCTGCCCTTGAGGCACTCGGGAAAACACAGTGAAGTTTCAAAACGTACACTACTAGAAGGATCATGAAGGAACAGAACTAGTGCGGCCGTCAGTGAGAGAAGGGTTCCACCCCCTCACAATGCCCGATCTTCCACCATTCATCCCCCACACACTTGTCAGACATTGTCCCCACGAGGCCAGCCAGGGATCAGATGAAAAGCAGGGCCTCCACTCTCCAGGAGCTCGGAGGGCAAGCAAGTAAACAACCACCACACAGGACAGCCAGCATAGGGGCTCCCCGTGGGAGCAGGAAGCCAGGAAGGCTTCCTGGAGGAGATGACTTGGTGCAGCTCACACAAATAGTGAGTGTGCCACTGGCCGCTGAAAATGAGATGAGACACGTGAAATGCCTCGGGGTCCCCTGCACATAGTAGGTACATGTCAAGAGTTCTCAGATGGCTTGTAGCAACAGAAGGGGCCGCTACCAGCTCTGACCCCAGGGGCCTAGTGAGGCCAGGCATGCCCACCTAGACACACAAGGAAGGTGGTCAGGGAAGAGGGCCACCCGTCAGAAGGGCACTAAGCACAACTCCGTCACCACACACTGCCACACGGATGGAAACGCGTCACGCTAAGTGAAGGAAACAGACCCAAAAGGCCTCCTACTGGGTGACTCTGTTCACATGAACCGTCCAGAAGAGGCACATGCAGAGACAGAAAGTAGACCAGTGGTGGTCAGGGGCCAGCGGGGAGGCGGGGTAGGGGGATGAGGAGTGACCGCTAAGGCACGGGCTTCTTCTGGGTGATGAAACGTTCTAAGACGAGGCCGTGGTGACAGCCGCACCGTTTTGTAAATACACTAAAAGTCAGCGACTCGCACACTTGCAATGGGTAGATTACATGGTATGTGAACTGTACTCAATAAAGACGTCTATCACACACACACACACACCTCTCAGTGCCTGGCCTGGCCTCCCTCCCACCCCCTGCCGGCCGGGCTGCCAGGGCCTGACGCTGGTAGCTGGGGGTTGCCGGGGCTGTAGGCCGGGCTGCAGAGTGGCCCCCACGGCGGAGCAAGGCGCCCCTGGCTCTGCGCTCCAGGTCACTCTCTGCAGGGACGGTGTCCATTCATTGTTCCCCAAATGTCTGCAGAGCTCCGGTCTGGACACC